>NC_083573.1:80549550-81285175 GCF_027579695.1 Neoarius graeffei
AAAAACAGGGACAAAAAAACTGGACAGGAAAACTTGACAAAAAACAAGGAGAAATTCAGGCAGGGGGAATCAAGAAGACACAATACCAATGAGCTGTAGTGAGGTGAGGAAAGTCTACAAGAGACAGTCTGGCAAATGGAGTAGCTCCAAACAGTTCTTAAAAAGCCCTGGCTGATGGGAGAGGAGTGGTAGCACGTGTGGGAGTGCCGCTTCAGGAAATGGCCTTCAGCAAGGCAGGACTGAATTCCTGTCCTGGATCCGGCCTGGAAGTCCCACAATCTAAGGCATGGATGGACTGGACCGGACTGTGACAACATGACTTACCAAGGCTGAGATCTAGTGGATACATTGCTTCTAAATTGCTGTAAACAACCCTGAAGATACATGAGTGTCAAGCATTTGAGTATAAAAATAAACCTGAACACACACACACAAACAAGTAAACAGTGAGCATACCCAGCCTTTGAGAGCTTTTTGGTGCCTATAAGTCAAGTCAAGTTTATTTGTATAGCGCTTTTAACAATAAACATTGTCACAAAGCAGCTTTACACAATTTGAACAACTTAAAACATGAGCTAATTTTATCCCTAATCTATTCCCAATGAGCAAGCCTGCGGCGACGGTGGCAAGGAAAAACTCCCTCAGACAACATGAGGAAGAAACCTCGAGAGGAACCAGACTCAAAAGGGAACCCATCCTCATTTGGGCAACAACAGACAGCATGACTATAATATTAACAGTTTTAACAAGAAGTCAGTTTTGTTGATGTTATAAACTCTTCATTGATGGAAACTTGAGTGCAAAACTGTTCATGACAACTGCAGTCCTAAAGTTAGCAAGTCAACTGTAGTCTTCAGCCATAAAAGCATTACTGTAAGAGTCCAGAGCATCCTCCAAGTGTGACTTTCAACTGTCCTCATGGGGCCGTCCTCTACAGGAGCAATGCGATGAGACTCCAACCAGACACAGGGCACCAGGATGGATCAGGCAGGTCCGAGGAGCAGAAGAGGTCAGCATCTCGATCCCAGGACCAACATGTAACTCAGAGGGACAGATTTGGGGGGAGGGGGGGAGAGAAAGAGGGAGAGAAAACACAGGTCATTAGGTATGCCCAATGTCACCTGAATAAGTAGGAACAGTATACATATTGCACTGAGTACAAGCAGGGACTCCGGCAACTAACTATGACAGCATAACTAAAAGGGGAGAGCCAGAAGGTAACACAGGCATGAGGGAGCCCCAGGACATAAAGCAGCAGCCACTACACCGTCAACAAACTCGAGTGAGCAAGCGCGTGGGGACTGACAGCATCCATACATCCCAGTTTACCAAAACACTGTATGCAAGGACTCTTGCTGCTGCATTTTGAACTAACTGGAGCTTGTTTATGCACTTACTGGAACATCCAGACAGTAAGGCATTACAATAATCCAACCTGGAGGTAACAAAAGCATGAACTAGTTTTTCAGTGTCATGTAGTGACATTTAATTTCTTATCTTAGCAATGTTTCTGAGATGAAAGAAAGCTATCCGGGTAATGTTATCAAAGTGTGTCAGGGACCAGACAGGAGAGGAGATCAAATGCACTCAAACCACAGTTTAATAATAACAGGGGAAAGGGAGAATGTGTGTGTGTGAAGTTCAGTGGCAGGAGGACTGAGAGGCAGGGATGGCTGGTGGGAACATCTGAGGTCTCCCATCCAAGTACTGACCAGGTCCAACCCTGCTTAGCAGCTAAGATCAGAGAGGATCAGGCATTGTCAGAGAGGTGTGGCTGTAGGCTGACAGCACTTGGGTTTCAGGCGGTCTCCCAGCAGTAGTCCCTCAGCAAGCTGGAGAACAGACAGAGTCAGACGGAACAGAATATCGTCAGGAGTCAGAGTAGTAGAAACACAGAGCAGGTGATCATGCTGGAAGTTGCAGACGATCTGACACTGAGGCTTGGGAGAACTGCAGCTTAAATACACACAGAGGGGAAGCAGGTGATCGGCAACAGCCAATGACAGTCACTGAAAGTTAATAAGAGGAAGTGAGAGCGGGCGTGGCCGGTAATGCTGAGTGGAAATGTTACCTGAAGAGAGAAGCCCACAGGTAGGACCATGACAGAACCCCCCCCCTCAAGGGACGGCTCCAGAAGTCCCTAGCCACAGATCCACCAAGACGGGCGGGAGGAGGGGGAATACCTGTGGAGGGTCAGAACTCCTCTGACCGGTCAGTGTCCAAGGCCTCAGGATCTGGTTCAGAATCGGACTCGGGGACAGTAGCGGTTGGCGCATCGTCATTCCGACAAGGACCCCTTGGTCGACCCCTCCGGTTGGCCGGCTGGTCCGGATGCAGGCGATGAAAGGTGCTGATGATGGTACGGTCTAAAATTCTCCCAGCAGGAACCCACATCCTCTCCTCAGGACCATAGCCCTCCCAATCCACCAGGTATTGGAGGCCCCTGCCCCTGTGCCGTGACTTCAGCAGTCGCCGGATGGAGTAGACCAGGCCACCATCGATGAGATGAGGAGGAGGAGGAGAGGGTGCAGCTGGGACCAGCGGGCTCTCGTGCACTGGCTTAATCTTTGAGATGTGGAAGGTGGGGTGCACTCTCATAGACTTGGGCAGTCGGAGCCGGACAGCAGACTGGCTGATTATCCTCTGGATCGGAAATGGTCCGATGAACCGAGGTGCCAGCTTACGAGACTCCACCTGGAGGGGCAGATCCTTGGCTGACAACCACACCTTCTGGCCCACCCGGTAGGTGGGCGCAGGCGTCCTCTGCCGGTTGGCTCCAATGGAGTAGCTGGTGACTGACTTGAGGAGTGCAGTGCGGGCTTGAGACCAGGTGCGGCGGCATCGGCATGCATAGGTGAGGGCAGACGGGCAGGTGACCTCTCCCTCCTGGCTGGGGAACAGGGGTGGTTGGTAGCCATACACGCAGTGGAATGGGGACAGTCCAGTGGCTGAGCTGGTGAGGGAGTTGTGAGAGTATTCCACCCACAGCAGGTGCTCACACCAGGCCCTAGGGTTGCGTGACACCATGCACCGAAGTGCCTTCTCCAACTCCTGGTTAGTCCGCTCAGACTGGCCGTTGGACTGGGGTCGGAATCCGGAGGTGAGGCTAGCGGTGGCCCCGAGCAGGTGACAGAATTCCTTCCAGAAAAAGGAGGTGAATTGCGGCCCCCGGTCCGAAACGATGTCCCTGGGCAGCCCATGGATGCGGAAGACCTGCTGCAGGACGATCTGGGTGGTCTCTTTGGCCGACGGTAGTTTTGGGAGGGGAACAAAGTGTGCCATTTTGCTAAAACGGTCCACGATGGTGAGTATGACAGTCATCCCGTTAGAAGGGGGCAGACCCGTAACAAAATCCAGGGAAATGTGGGACCAGGGCACGGGCAGAGGCTGGAGCAAACCGGCAGGATGCTGGCTGGAGGATTTATTCTGATTACAGGTAGGGCAGGCTCAGACGAAGTCTCGCACATCCCTGCTCATAGATGGCCACCAGAACCGTTGGGCGAGCAGGTGGTAGGTGCAAGTGGAACCAGGGTGGCAGGCTAGACGGGAGTTGTGTCCCCATTGTATAACCTGGGATCACAGGTCTTCAGGAACAAAGAGGCGACTTGCAGGGCATGCACTGGGGCTGGGTTGGTCACAGAGGGCTTCCCACACTCGTTCTTCGATGTCCCAGGTCAGAGCAGCAACGATACAGGGGTCAGGTAGGATGGGAGCCGGATCCTTGGAGGAGGCATCATCCTTCTGGAACTGGCAGGAGAGTGCATCAGGCTTGGTGTTGCGAGATCCGGGCCGGTATGAAAGGGTGAAATTGAATCTGGTGAAAAAGAGAGCCCAGCGGGCCTGTCTGGGGTTGAGTCGTTTGGCGGTGCGGATGTATTCCAGATTCTTATGGTCTGTCCAGACCAGGAATGGGACTATGCACCCCTCCAGCCAGTGACGCCATTCCTCCAGGGCGAGCTTGACCGCCAGCAGTTCCCGGTTGCCTATGTCGTAATTGTGTTCGGCCGGCGATAGCCGGCGGGAGAAGAATGCACAGAGGTGGAGTTTGTTGTCATCCACTGACCTCTGTGAGAGCACTGCCCCAACTCCCACATCCGAGGCGTCCACCTCAATGATGAATTGCCGCTCCGCATCTGGCATCTGGAGGACGGGAGCAGTGGTGAACCGAGCCTTGAGGGTGGCAAAGGCTTCATTGGCAGCCGGAGTCCAGGTGAAGGGCTGTTTGGTGCTGGTCAAGGCAGTGAGGGGTGATGCAACGGTGCTGTAATTATGAATGAATTTCCTGTAGAAATTAGCGAAGCCCAGGAACTGCTGAAGCTTCTTCCTGCTCTCTGGTACTGGCCATGAAGTCACTGCTGAGACTTTGGCAGGGTCCATCTGGATGCTCCCCTCTGCCACGATGTACCCCAAGAACACCACAGACTTGGCGTGAAACTCACACTTCTCTGCCTTGATGAAGAGGGAGTTTTCAAGGAGACGACGGAGCACTTGCTGGACATGCTGGGTGTGTTCGGACAGGATTTTTGAGAAGATCAGGATGTCGTCGAGGAAAACGAACACGAACTTGTTCAACATAACTCGCAGGACATCATTCACCAGAGCCTGGAATACCGCTGGCGCGTTGGTAAGGCCAAACGGCATCACCCGGTATTCATAGTGACCGGTGGGGGTGTTGAACGCGGTCTTCCACTCATCTCCCTCCCTTATCCGAACCAGGTGGTAGGCATTCCGGAGATCGAGTTTGGTGAAGATCGTGGCTCCCTGGAGCAGCTCGAAGGCGGAGGTAAGCAGTGGGAGAGGGTATCGGTTCTTGATGGTGATGTCGTTGAGACCCCTGTAATCGATGCAGGGGCGCAGGGATCCATCCTTCTTTCCCACGAAGAAGAACCCAGCACCGGCGGGAGAAGAGGATGGACGGATGAGGCCGGCAGCCAGAGAGTCACTGATGTAGGCCTCCATCGCCTTCCTTTCTGGGGTGGACAGAGAGTAGAGACAGCCCTTGGGTGGTGCAGTACCTGCCAGGAGATCAATGGCGCAGTTGTAGGGCCGGTGAGGAGGCAAGGAAGTGGCCTTGGCTTTGCTGAATACCTCCCGAAGGCTGTGATAACACACTGGGACATTAGTGAGGTCGGGGGCAGAGCTGGCAGGTGGAGTACGAGGGGTTAGAGTGGAGGTTCGTAAGCAGGTCTGGTGGCAGTCCTTGCCCCATTCTCTTATCGCTCCAGTGGCCCAGTCAAGGTGAGGACTGTGCTGGCGGAGCCATGGATAGCCCAGGATGAGAGGTTGGCCAGGGGAATGGAGCAGGTGAAACTGGATGGTTTCGTGGTGGTTGCCTGACAGAGTCATTGGGACAGGGGTAGTGAGGTGGGTGACGGTGCCAAGGAGATGGCCATTCAGCACCCTGGCTGGAACGGGAGAGGATAAGCGATGGCTTTGCAGACCCAACTGGCGTGCAAGCTCGGTGTCCATGATGTTAGCCTCGGCGCCAGAGTCAACCAGGGCGGCCAGGGTGTGGGTGGAATCCGACAGACGAAGGCAAACTTGGAGCATAGGTTTCTGGCTGGTGGAGGATTGGATGATCACTGAGCTCAGCCGGGCCCCTCCTATGTCTGGTGAACTCGGGCTTTTCTGTGCGCTGATGACTGACTGAGTCTGGCAGGCCCTCTCTCGTCGACGGGTCTGGACCCGGCGGTCAATGCGGACGGCCAGGGCGATGGCCTCATCGAGTGTCGACGGTTGTTCGTACGAGACCAATTCATCCTTCATGTAGTCGGCCAGGCTGTGCAGAAAGGCCTCCACCAGCGCCTGCATGTTCCACTTGCTGCGCTGGGCCAAGGTCTGGAAATCGATCGAGTAGTCAGCCACTGTTCGTCTGCCTTGGCGAATACTCATCAGTCCTCCGGATGCCTCTACCGCCGATGAGCCCAGGTCGAAGACCTTAATCATCTCTGCTGCCAACAGGGAGAAGGAGGCACACACCGGTGTCCGGCGTTCATACTCAGCAGTCCCCCACAGGCAGGCGCGGCCAGTCAAACGAGTGATGACGAAGGCCACCTTCGCTGCCTCCGACCCGAAGGTTCTGGGCTGTAGGTCGAACAGCAACCGGCAGCTGGTCAGGAAAGCACGGACTTGGGAGGGGTCACTGTCAAAACGCTCCGGACTGCCAACCTTGGGTTCCAGGGCATCGAGTGCAGCAGGAGCACCTCCCGGAGCTGGCCAGTCAGCGGCGGGTATGACAGGGGCTGATGCAATGAGGTGCGGTGATGGTTGACTCAGAGGAGCAGGGGGTGCTAGGGCAGTGAGCAGCAGGAGTGCTTGGTCCAGTTGTTGTTGCTGCTGCTGATGACCAAGCTGGATCAGGGCTGCAACATCGGCAGACATCTCCTTCAGTGCGCTGCAGCCGGTCTAGGGCAGAGGGTTTGGGCGCTGACTCCATGTCTTGGTCAGATCGTTCTGTCAGGGACCAGGCAGGAGAGGAGATCAAATGCACTCAAACCACAGTTTAATAATAACATGGGAAAAGGGAATTGGGAGAATGTGTGTGTGAAGTTCAGTGGCAGGAGGACTGAGAGGCAGGGATGGCTGGTGGGAGCGTGGTGGTGACGTCTGAGGCCTCCCATCCAAGTACTGGCCAGGCCCGACCCTGCTTAGCTTTTGAGATCAGACAGGATCAGGCGTTGACAGAGAGGTGTGGCTGTAGGCTGACAGCACTTGGGTTTCAGGCGGTCTCCCAGCAGTAGTCCCTCAGCAAGCTGGAGAACAGACAGAGTCAGATGGAACAGAATATCATCAGGAGTCAGAGTAGTAGGAACACAGAGCAGGCGATCACGCTGGAAGTTGCAGACGATCTGACACTGAGGCTTGGGAGAACTGCAGCTTAAATACACACAGAGGGGAAGCAGGTGATCGGCAACAGCCAATGACAGTCACTGAAAGTTAATAAGAGGAAGTGAGAGTGGGCGTGGCCGGTAATGCTGAGTGGAGATGTTACCTGAAGAGAGAAGCCCACAGGTAGGACCATGACAATGTGAGTTTCGAATGAGAGACTGGGGTCAATAATCACTCTGAGGTCTTTTACTGCTGCACGTGAAGAAACAGATAGGCCATCCAGAGTTACTGTGTAATCAGAAAACTTACTTCTAGCTGCATGTGGTCCTAGTACAAGTACTTCAGTCTTGTCAGAGTTAAGCAGAAGGAAATTAATAAGCATCCAGTGTCTAATGTCTTTTACGCATTCCTCAATTCTATTAAGCTGGTGCCACTCATCAGGTTTTGCAGAAACATACAACTGTGTGTCATCAGCATAACAGTGGAAACTAATACAATGTTTACGAATAATATCACCCAGAGGTAACATGTATAAAGAAAAAAACAGTGGACCCAAGACAGAACCTTGTGGAACACCAAACTTTACCTCAGTACATCTAGAAATATCACCATTTATATCAACATACTGATAGCGATCAGTTAAATAAGAGCTGAGCCAGGAGAGGGCCATTCCCTTAACTCCCACAACATTTTCTAGTCTATCCAGAAGAATGGAATGATCAATGGTATCAAATGCTGCACTAAGGTCAAGCAACACAAGTAGCGAGACACAGCCCTGATCAGACGCCAACAGTAGGTCATTTACTACTTTAACCAAAGCTGTCTCTGTGCTATGATTAGGTCTAAATCCTGACTGATACATTTCATGAATGTTATTCCGATGTAAATATGAGAATAACTGCTGTGCCACAGCTTTTTCAAGGATCTTGGAGATAAAGGGGAGGTTTGATATTGGCCGATAATTGGACAGCTGACAGGGATCAAGGACAGGTTTTTTAATCAGGGGTTTGATAACTGCTAGTTTAAAGGATTTGGGTACATAGCCAATCATAAGAGAAGAATTTATTATTTTTAGAAGCAGTTCAATTACTTCAGGTATTATCTGTTTGAATAGACGTGTAGGTAAGGGATCTAGTATGCAAGTTGAGGCTTTTGATGCCGAGATTAATGAAAGTAATTCAGTTTCTTTTAGGGGAGTAAGACATTCAAATTGATGGTCTGATACAGTTATATTGTTAACTACAGGGTCACTTACATTGTCTGACCTTAAATTAGTAGTTTGAATTTTTTGTCGGATATTCTCAATTTTGTCATTAAAAAATTTCATGAAATCGTTGCTATTACATACTGCAGGTGTGCATGTGTCTATAGTGGACTTATTCCTGGTTAATTTTGCTACAGTATTAAATAGGAATCTAGGATTATTTTTGTTATCTTCTATTAGGGAGGAGAGATATGTTGATATCGCAGCACTAAGAGCTTTTCTATACTTCAGGAAGCTCTCCTTCCACACTAATTTGAACACTACCAATTTTGTTTGACGCCATTTACGTTCCAATTATCGAGTGGTCTGTTTTAATGTGCGGGTGTCATCATTATACCAGGGTGCTAATTTTTTTGTCTCTGACCATTTTCCTTTTAAGAGGAGCTACATTATCTAGGGATGGCGGAATGTTGACTCTAAGCATTCAGTTGCCTGATCAAGTTCTGCAGGGGCTGACAGTGACCCAGTCAAAGTTGATAACTCTGGGAGATCATTTATAAAGCTCTGTGCAGTAGTTGATGCGAATGTACGTTTAATACAGTAGCGTGGTGAGGTGCATATATTATTACTCAGACATAGTTTGAATGAGATGAGATAATGATCTGAGATAACTTCAGACTGTGGAAGTATGACTATATTTTCTGTCATGGTCCTACCTGTGGTTTTCCTCTCATCAGGTAACATTCCACTTCACTCCACTCAGTATAACCTGCCATGCCCGCATGCTCCTTCCCTATCAGGCTCACCTGCTGCCAATTTACTCTCATTGACTTTCAGTGGCTGTCATTGGCTGTTGCCTATCACCTGCTGCCTTCTCTGTCTATTTAAACTGCAGTCCTCCCAAGCTTCAGTGTCAGATCATCTGCAAAGTATGGTTCCCTTGTTTGCCACCACCACGCTCCCACCAGCCATCCCTGCCTCTCAATCCTCCTGCCACTGAGCTTCACACACACATCCTCCCAACTCCCTTTCCCCTGCTATCAATAAACTCAACATTTAACCTGTGCTCTTGGGTCCTTGTCTGTTTGTCCTGACAGAACGATCTGACCATCATGGACCCAGCATGGGGGTTGAGCCCAAAATGACTGCTCTGCAGAGACAGGAATGCACAGAGGGAGACATAAACCGGATGTCCGGCGACATTGCCCTGGGTGGACGTCGTCTCGGCACAGTGACACACATCACAGCCCCCGTGACACTGCTGCTGTCAGGACACCACCAGGAGTCCATCCAGTTCCACCTCCTACACTCACCTGGCCAACCACTCATCCTAGGATACCCGTGGCTCCGTCAACACAACCCCCAACTTGACTGGGAGACTGGCACTATACGAGAGTGGGGAAGGGGCTGCCATCAGACCTGCTTAAAGGGAGCTGTCCTGCCAACCAACCAGGAGACCACCAGCTCCGACCCCGACATATCCAAGGTTCCTGTTTGCTATCACAACCTGAGAGAGGTGTTCAACAAGTCCAAGGCCACATCTCTGCCCCCACACCGACCATACGACTGCGCCATCAACCTCCTGCCAGGCACCGCACCCCCGAAGGGCCGTCTCTACTCCCTGTCAGCCCCGGAAAGAAAGGCCATGGAAGACTACATAAACGACTCTCTGGCTGGTGGCATAATCCTTCCATCATCCTCTCCTGCTGGAGCAGGATTCTTCTTCATGGGAAAGAAGGATGGTTCTCTTCGCCCATGCATAGATTGCCGGGGCTTGAATGACATTACAGTTAAGAACCGCTACCCTCTGCCACTACTCTCCTCCGCCTTTGAACTGCTGCAGGGGGCCTTCAGTGTTCACCAAGCTAGATCTCCGGAATGCTTACCATCTGGTGCGAGTGAGAGAAGGCAACGAGTGGAAGACTGCGTTCAACACCCCGACGGGACATTATGAATATCTGGTCATGCCATTTGGTCTCACCAATGCCCCAGCGGTGTTCCAGGCGCTGGTAAACGACATCCTCAGAGACATGCTCAATAAGTTTGTTTTCATTTACTTGGACGATATTTTGATCTTCTCAAAAACCCTGTCAGAACACACCCACCATGTCCAGTTGGTCCTGCGCCGCCTGCTTGAAAACTCGCTGTTTGTGAAAGCAGAGAAGTGCGAGTTCCACACTCAGTCTGTCTCGTTCCTGGGATATGTGGTGACCGAGGGCAGCATTCAAATGGACCCTGCGAAGGTGTCAGCAGTGACGTCGTGGCCGGTTCCAGAGAGCCGTAAGAAACTGCAGCAGTTCCTGGGGTTTGCCAACTTTTATAGGAGATTCATCTGGGGCTACAGCACCGTGGCAGCCCCACTCACCGCACTGACCAGCATCAAACAGCCTTTTCAATGGACTGCAGCAGCTGACAAAGCCTTGGAAACCCTCAAGGCCCGTTTCACTTCAGCTCCCATCCTCCGGATGCCTGACGCCGAGCTGCAGTTTGTGGTGGAGGTAGATGCTTCGGATGTGGGAGTCGGGGCTGTGCTTTCCCAGCAAGCAGCAGAGGATGGCAAAATGCACCCCTGTGCCTTCTACTCCCGAAGACTGACCCCAGCAGAAAGCAACTACGACATCGGCAACCGCGAGCTACTGGCTGTCAAGCTCGCCCTCGAGGAGTGGCGCCACTGGTCGGAGGGGTCTAAGGTTCCTTTTGTGGTCTGGACTGACCACAAAAACCTGGAGTATATCTGGACAGCCAGGAGGCTAAACTCCCGCCAGCAACGGTGGTCATTATTCTTCACCCGATTCAACTTTGTCCTTTCCTACCGTCCTGGCTCCCGCAACATCAAGCCCGATGCACTCTCCCAGATGTTTCAGAAGGATGAGGCATCCAAGGAGGAATCAACACCCATCCTCCCAAGCCCCTGTGTCGTTGCTGCCCTGACCTGGGACATCGAGGAGCAGGTTTGAGAAGCCATCAGGAACCAGCCAAGCCCCAGCGCTTGCCCCTCCAACCGTCTCTATGTCCCAGCCGGTCTGAGGTCTCAGGTGATTCAATGGGGACATGACTCCCGCCTGGCCTGTCACCCCGGGGTCACACGCACCCTCCATCTGCTGTCTCGGCGGTTCTGGTGGCTGTTGATGAGGAAGGACATCCAGGATTTTGTGAGAGCCTGCCCCACTTGCAACCAGCACAAATCCCCCAGTCAGCCCCCAGCTGGGTTACTCCAGCCCCTGCCAGTACCCATGCGTCCCTGGTCCCATGTCTCCCTGGATTTTGTTACTGGTCTTCCTCCGTTGGAAGGTAATATGGTCATCCTCACCATTGTGGACCGCTTCAGTAAGATGACCCACTTTGTGCCGCTCCCTAAACTGCCAACTGCAAAGGAGACTGCCTGGGTCATCTTAGAACATGTCTTTCGAGTCCACGGCCTGCCCAGGGATATCGTGTCTGACCAGGGACCGCAGTTCTCTGCCAGTTTCTGGAAAGAATTCTGCCACCTCCTCGGGGCCACTGCCAGTCTGTCATCTGGGTTTCACCCACAGTCAAATGGCCAAATGGAGCACATGAACCAGGAACTGGAGAAGGCACTTAGGTGTGTGGCTTCACGCAACCCCCACGCCTGGGCTTAACATCTGCTCTGGGTGGAATATGCCCACAACTCCCTCACCAGTTCTGCCACCAGACTCTCCCCCTTCCAGTGTGTGTATGGATATCAACCACCTCTGTTTGCCAGCCAGGAGGGAGATGCCACCTGCCCGTCTGCTCTCGCCTACGCCCGCCGCTGCCGCCGCATGTGGGCCCAGGCCCGCACCGCACTCCTGAAGTCCAGTACCAGCTATGCTATTGGGGCTAACCGGCGGAGGACCCCTGCACCCGTTTACCATGTCGGCCAGAAGGTATGGTTGTCTGCTCGAGACCTACCACTGCGGGTGGAGTCACGCAAATTGGCGCCTCGCTACATCGGACACTTTCCCATACAGAAGGTCATCAGTCCAACGGCAGTTCAGCTGCTGCTGCCCAAGACCATGAAAATACATCCCACCTTCCATGTCTCCAAACTCAAACCAGTGCACGAGAGCCCCCTGGTCCCGGTAACACCGCTGCCTCCTCCTCCACGCTTCATTGATGGTGGACCAGTCTACACGGTCCGGCGACTGCTCCGCTCTCGACGAAGGGGTAGGGGCATCCAATACTTGGTAGACTGGGAGGGTTATGGTCCTGAGGAGAGGGCATGGGTCCCCGGTGGAAGGATTTTGGATCCGGCTCTCATCGCCAACTTCCATCGCCTACACCCTGACCAGCCCTCCATCCGACGGGGTCGACGTAGGGGTTCTCACCGGGTGGATCCACTTCCGGACCCTGCCGCCACCCCTGCTCCAGTGTCCAAGTCTGACTCTGAACCGAATCCTGGCCGGGGGCCCTTGGATGACGAGTCTTCCGACAGTGAAGATGGTGCGGAGGCTATGGACACTGACCGGTCAGAGGAATTCTGACACTCCACCAGTATTCCCCCTCCTCCCGCCCGTCTTGGTGGGTCTGTGTCTAGGGACTTCTGGAGCCGTCCCTTGAGGGGGGGTTCTGTCATGGTCCTACCTGTGGTTTTCCTCTCATCAGGTAACATTCCACTTCACTCCACTCAGTATAACCTGCCACGCCCGCATGCTCCTTCCCTATCAGGCTCACCTGCTGCCAATTTACTCTCATTGACTTTCAGTGGCTGTCATTGGCTGTTGCCTATCACCTGCTGCCTTCTCTGTCTATTTAAACTGCAGTCCTCCCAAGCTTCAGTGTCAGATCGTCTGCAAAGTATGGTTCCCTTGTTTAATGGCAAGCCCAATCTGACTCCCCGTTGCCGACCCTGAAAGCATCGACTCCATCTACTCTTCAGCCCTGGTAACCTGACCCTGCATTTCTGTCCCCGTTCTCGCTACCTGATCTGTGACTCTGTGTTTCAGCCTGTTCCCAAACTCCTGTCTGTTGTGCTGTCCTGTCTGCCTGCTGAGAGACTGCTCGCTGAAGAGACCACCTGAATACCAAGTGCTGTAAGCTGACAGCCAAACCACTCTGACAGCGCCTGATCCTAGCTGATCTTAGAAGCTACGCAGGGCCTGGCCAGGTTAGTACTTGGATGGGAGACCTCAGATGCCACCACCACGCTCCCACCAGCCATCCCTGCCTCTCAGTCCTCCTGCCATGGAGCTTCACACACACATCCTCCCAACTCCCTTTCCCCTGCTATCAATAAACTCAACATTTAACCTGCGCTTGGGTCCTTGTCTGTTTGTCCTGACAATTTTCTACATTTAACCTGAATGTTAGTATTAGATTGAGGGTGTGACCACCATTATGGGTCGGTCCTATGACATTCTGATTAATCCCTACTGAATCTAAAATGGACACACACGCTGTTTTTAAAGGGTCTTCTGGGTTATCGAAGTGAATATTAAAATCTCCGACAACTAAAGCTTTGTCTAAGGAAACAACCGGATCTGAGATAAAATCTGCAAATTCAGAAAGAAACTCAGAATATGGCCCCGGAGGCCTGTAAATAATAAGTAATGGAATTAACTGGGTAGACTTATTTTTTGAGGCTACATACATTATATGAGTATGAAGAACTTCAAATGTATTACATTTATAACCAGGTTTTTGTGTTACACCTAGATAATCATTATAAATAACCACAACGCCTCCTCTTCTGCCAGTTAGACGAGGCTGGTGTATATAACTGTATCCAGGAGGGCTCGCTTCATTTAATGCTATATATTCATTTGGCTTAATCCATGTTTCAGTTAAACAAAGTACATTAAACTCCTGATCAGTAATGAGTTCATTAACCATTAGCGCTTTAGATGTAAGAGATCTAATATTTAATAGCCCCACCTTTAGATCAAAGGTGCTGACAGCAGCTATACAGTCAGTATGATCTAATTTTATATTGATTAGGTTACTGGAACAAACTCTCTGAATATTTCTACCTTTTTGTTTAGCTTGGGGAACAGACACAGTCTCGATGTAGTGGGCTCTGAGTGACGACTCTGTGCAGCTAGCAGACAGTTGGTTTAGCCTGTTCGTCTGTTCCCTGGCCTTGGCTCTGGATTGTCAGAAATTAACTAGGCCTGTTCTGAGACTATGACCTATGCTGCAGGAAATGAGAGCAGCACCTTGCCGAGTGGGATGGATACCGTCCCACCCTAACAGGCCAGCAGTGCCCTCAAAATTAGCCCAATTATCTATAAAGCCCACACTGTTTTCAGAGCACCACCTGGACAGCCAGCAGTTCAGCAACCATAACCTGTTGTAAGCTATATCGCCACGCCGCATTGGGATGGGGCCAGAGCATACTACAGCATCGGACATCGCCTTCGCTAATTTAAACACCTTTACAAAGTTACTCTTAGTAACCTCAGACTGACGAAGGCGTATATCATTAGCTCCTGCATGGAAAACTATCTTTGAGAACCTGTGCTTGCCTAGGACCCTAAGATTACCTGCTATGTCCGGCACCCTGGCTCCCGGTATACACCTGACTAAAGCTGCTGGTGCCCCTAAAGGCTGAGCTAATTTCACGTGCCGTATGATAGAGTCCCCTATAACCAGAGCTCTTTCAGGTTTCTCAGCGGGTGCTTCACTAAGGAGAGCAAACCTGTTTGACACGTGATGCTGAGAGGAGTGGTGCTCCCGTGGGCGAGCCTCAGCGGTAGCTTTGGCTCTATGCTTATGCCGCCAAGCCGTCACCCATTCGCCCCGCTGTAAGGACTCTAATGCCAGAGTTGGGGGATTACTAACTCCACCTAGGGCATCCAGACTTTCCTCTACAGAAACTACACTGTTCTCACGCTCATTGACCTTCTCTAAAGCCTGGACACGCGCTTCTAGCACTGTAATCTTCTCCGTCAGAGAGCTAACTAATCTGCACTTATCACAAGCAAAGCTATCGCTAGCGACGGAGGAAGAATGACTAAACATCCTGCACTCAGCACACTGAACAGGCTGAAGGTGTGCCATGATGAAAGGATTCGCATACCCTTAATCGAAGATCTGTTGATATTAAAGCAGATCCGATGCGGATGGCCTCCACTTGTGGTCTTTACGCTATAAACGCTCCAGCCCCGGCTACTCAGTATTGTTTTTTTTTTCAAAAATGAAAGATTTCCTTGTATTTTTATGTGACATGCTTTTGTTTGTTTTTATTCACTAAGTAATGTGATCTTTTTAGATGGCAAGAATCACATTGCTTTGAAAATGGCATTGTTTACTAGAATCTGTGTCAGTACTGCATATGCGTTATCTAGCCATGTGAGAGTTACACTTCATAAATGTGAAGCTTGTTGATTTGCATATTTTGTTGCCAGTAAAAATCAGATGGTTACAGAAAATTTCTGATTAGATTTTGAGAATGAGAAGCCTTTATTTGTCAAGTTTATTTTTATAGCATTTTTAACAATAGACATTGTCGCAAAAAAGCTTTACAGAAAATTAAAGACTTTAAACATGAGCTAATTTTATCCCTAATTTATCCTCAATGAGCAAGCCTGTGGTGATGATGGCAATGAACAAACTCCCTCAGATGACATGAGGAAGAAACCTCGAGAGGAACCAGACTCAAAAGGGAACCCATCCTCATTTGGGTGATAACAGACAACGTGATTATAAATAACTTGCTTCCATAACAGTGTCCTATATATTCACAAAGTATAACTGTGAAGCCAGGAAATTCATTATAGTTTCAACATGAAGTCTGTTTTGTTGAAGTTATAAACTGTTCATTGATGGAAACTTGAGTGCAAAACTGTTCATGACAACTGCAGTCCTAAAGTTAGCAAGTCAATTGAAGTCCTCAGACATAAATGTATTACTGTAAGTGTCCAGAGCCATCTTCCAGGTGTGACTTTTGACTGTCCATATAGGGCCATCCTCCACAGGAGCGATGTGATGAGACTCCAGCCAGATGTACAGTAGGGCATCAGGATGGATCAGACAGGTCCGAGGAGCAGAAGAGGTCATCATCTCTGTCTCAGGATCGACATGTAACTCAGAGGGACAGACAGAGTGTGGGGGAAGAAAGAGAGAAAGAAGACACAGGTTGTTAGGTTTGCCCAGTGTCACCTGATGAGTAAGAACAGCATACGTTTTGTGCTGAGTGCAAGCAGGGACTCCAGCAAAACTACAACCCCGATTCCAAAAAAGTTGGGACAAAGTACAAATTGTAAATAAAAATGGAATGCAATGATGTGGAAGTTTCAAAATTCCATATTTTATTCAGAATAGAACATAGATGACATATCAAATGTTTAAACTGAGAAAATGTATAATTTAAAGAGAAAAATTAGGTGATTTTAAATTTCATGACAACAACACATCTCAAAAAAGTTGGGACAAGGCCATGTTTACCACTGTGAGACATCCCCTTTTCTCTTTACAACAGTCTGTAAACGTCTGGGGACTGAGGAGACAAGTTGCTCAAGTTTAGGGATAGGAATGTTAACCCATTCTTGTCTAATGTAGGATTCTAGTTGCTCAACTGTCTTAGGTCTTTTTTGTCGTATCTTCCGTTTTATGATGCGCCAAATGTTTTCTATGGGTGAAAGATCTGGACTGCAGGCTGGCCAGTTCAGTACCCGGACCCTTCTACGCAGCCATGATGCTGTAATTGATGCAGTATGTGGTTTAGCATTGTCATGTTGGAAAATGCAAGGTCTTCCCTGAAAGAGACGTCGTCTGGATGGGAGCATATGTTGCTCTAGAACCTGGATATACCTTTCAGCATTGATGGTGTCTTTCCAGATGTGTAAGCTGCCCATGCAACACGCACTAATGCAACCCCATACCATCAGAGATGCAGGCTTCTGAACTGAGCGCTGATAACAACTTGGGTTGTCCTTCTCCTCTTTAGTCCGAATGACACGGTGTCCCTGATTTCCATAAAGAACTTCAAATTTTGATTCGTCTGACCACAGAACAGTTTTCCACTTTGCCACAGTCCATTTTAAATGAGCCTTGGCCCAGAGAAGACGTCTGCGCTTCTGGATCATGTTTAGATACGGCTTCTTCTTTGAACTATAGAGTTTTAGCTGGCAACAGTGGATGGCACGGTGAATTGTGTTCACGGATAATGTTCTCTGGAAATATTCCTGAGCCCATTTTGTGATTTCCAATACAGAAGCATGCCTGTATGTGATGCAGTGCCGTCTAAGGGCCCGAAGATCACGGGCACCCAGTATGGTTTTCCGGCCTTGACCCTTACGCACAGAGATTCTTCCAGATTCTCTGAATCTTTTGATGATATTATGCACTGTAGATGATGATATGTTCAAACTCTTTGCAATTTTACACTGTCGAACTCCTTTCTGATATTGCTCCACTATTTGTCGGCGCAGAATTAGGGGGATTGGTGATCCTCTTCCCATCTTTACTTCTGAGAGCCGCTGCCACTCCAAGATGCTCTTTTTATACCCAGTCATGTTAATGACCTATTGCCAATTGACCTAATGAGTTGCAATTTGGTCCTCCAGCTGTTCCTTTTTTGTACCTTTAACTTTTCCAGCCTCTTATTGCCCCTGTCCCAACTTTGTTGAGATGTGTTGCTGTCATGAAATTTCAAATGAGCCAATATTTGGCATGAAATTTCAAAATGTCTCACTTTCGACATTTGACATGTTGTCTATGTGCTATTGTGAATACAATATCAGTTTTTGAGATTTGTAAATTATTGCATTCCTTTTTTTTTTACAATTTGTACTTTGTCCCAACTTTTTTGGAATTGGGGTTGTAACTATGACAGCATAACTAAAAGGGGAGAGCTAGAAGGTAACACAGGCATGAGGGCACCCTGGGACATAAAGCAGCCAGCCACTACACCGTCAACAAACCCGAGTGAGTGAGTGAGTGAGTGAGTGAGTGAGTGAGTGGGGGGCTGACAGCATCCATACATCCCAGTTTACCAAAATACTCTATGTCTGAGGGCCCTCCAGATCTATTCCTTTATCTAATAAAACTATTAAGAAAAGGCTTGACTAAATATATATGTTTTCAGCTTAGACTTAAACACTGAAACTGTGTCTGAGTCCTGAATACTACTTGGAAGGCTGTTCCATAACTTTGGGGCTTTGTAAGAAAAGGTTCTGCCTCCTGATGTAGGCTTCACTATATGAGGTACCAGCAGATAGCCTGCACCTTTTGATCTCAGTAGACGTGGTGGGTCATAAATGACCAGAAGTTAGCTCAGGTACTGTGGTGCAAGACCATTCAGTGCTTTAAAGGTCAATATTAGTATTTTATAATCTCATCTCATCTCATTATCTCTAGCCGCTTTATCCTTCTACAGGGTCGCAGGCAAGCTGGAGCCTATCCCAGCTGACTACGGGCGAAAGGCGGGGTACACCCTGGACAAGTCGCCAGGTCATCACAGGGCTGACACATAGACACAGACAACCATTCACACCTACGGTCAATTTTAGAGTCACCAGTTAACCTAACCTGCATGTCTTTGGACTGTGGGGGAAACCGGAGCACCCGGAGGAAACCCACGTGGACACGGGGAGAACATGCAAACTCCGCACAGAAAGGCCCTCGCCGACCATGGGGCTCGAACCCAGGACCTTCTTGCTGTGAGGCGACAGCGCTAACCACTACACCACCGTGCCGCCGTATTTTATAATCAATACAAAATTTGATTGCAAGCCAATACAGTGTGGATAAGACAGGGGTGATGTGGTCATATCTTCTATTTCTAGTAAGGACTCTTGCTGCTGCATTTTGAAATAACTGGAGCTTGTTTATGCACTTATTGGAACATTCAGACAGTAAGGCATTACAATAATCCAACCTAAATTTGCCACATTTACATTACAGCACAGTGAAGTTCTTTCTCTGCATTCAACTCATCTGAAGCAGTAAAAACACATGCGCACATGCATGCGCACAGAGAGAGAGAGAGAGAGAGAGAGAGATGGCACCCAGGGATTTTTTTTTTTTTAAGAATTAGAAGCCTTTACTTGATGGCTCTGTGTTACTAAGGTAAACAGCGTACTAGTGTGCTGGTTATGTCACAAGTGTATTGTGTTGAAGTGTGGTGATTGGGCCATTTAAACAATTTTAATTTTCTTCCTATGGGACCAATTGAGAGTCTCCTTTGCAGTATGTTTTGGATCTTTGTCTTGGTGGAAAATCCATCCACCACTCATCCTCATCATCCTAGTGGATGTCAATAGACTTTTCTCAAGAGTTTTCCAGTATGTGGCAACATTAATTTTCCCTTTAATAATTTTGATTCCACTGGTACAATAAGAAGAGAAACAGCCCCATACCATGATGCTTCCACCTCTGAATGTTACTGTAGGCATAGTGGGGTGGAATAAGCAAAAACTGTACTCAAGTAAAAGCATTGTTACTTTATAATAATAATGACTCATGTAGAAGTACTCATCAAAAAAGCAAATTGAGTAAAAAAGAATTTCATAAAATAAAAACTCAAGTAGAGAGAAACTTCATATGATGATCTAGTACATCTATAATGTATTACATTCAAATGTATCAGAATATTATTTATGCCCAGAATAAAAATTTTAAGTGCTTGTCTAATAAACACAGCATTCAAGTACTAAACCATATTCCTAGTTAATAATAAAGTCCAAAGACATGCGGTTAGGTTAATATGGGACAGCCTTGGGCTGAGGTGCCCTTGAGCGAGGCACCTAACTCCCAACTGCTCCCCGGGCGCTGTTAGCATGGCTGCCCACTGCTCTGGGTATGTGTGTGTGCTCATTGCTCACGTGTGTGTGCATGTGTATGTTCACTGCTTCAGATGGGTTAAACGCAGAGAGGAATTTCACAAGTGTGTGATGAATAAAGTTGTTCTTTCTTTCTTTCTTTCTTTCTTTCTTTCTTTCTTTCTTTCTAATAATAATAATAATAATAATAATAAATTATATATTAACCAAATAACATAAATTAAGGTAATTTTGCCACAGGCTAGTTTCATAAATCTTCCAAACTAACTTAATGTTAATAACATCTCTTCCATATTTTCTGACTGCAGAGCCACAGAGCCACAACTTTTACAACTTTTGTTGTAAAACTGCAGCTGTGCGACTCTACATTGAGCCCCATCTGAATGGGTTTGATAATTTGATCCCACACACATCCACGCTGATGTCGACATTGTAAAAACTGTGCACATGTGAAAAAAACAATTTAATAAATTAAATAAAAGTAGTGAGAAGTCTGTAGTCTAACACAATATGTCAATTTTTTAAATTGTAAATATACTGTGAAAAGTATTATGCATTAAAACTATAAGTACAATTTATCAGAAAAAGTTACTTGAGTACATGTAATAGAGAAAACACAATATGTTACTACCCACCTCTGACTGTAGGTATAGTGTTTTTAGGGTCATACGCAAAGCCAAACACTGCAAGTTGAAAACATTGATTTTTTTTTTGTCTTGTCTGAGCACACTACATTCTCCCAGTAATCTACAGACTTCTCCAAACGTTCTGTAGCAATCTTCAAACAAGCTTCAACATGCTTTTTCTTCAGTAATAGAATCTTATGGGGTGATCGAGAATGGCTACTATGGCTATGGAGTGCACTGCCTTGTTTTCTTTTTGACAACTGTACTCACTGATTCCAGCATTTTCTTGAGCAATTTTCAAGTGGTCCTTATTTAAGTCCTTCCCATGCCGCAAGGCACAATGGGCAGCTAAGGGGTCAAATGTGACTGCACACTGGAGAGAAGCCATTTGCTTTAGAAACAAAAATAAGCCAGTTCTTTGTTGATTGAGAATGCACATACAGTGGTGCTTGAAAGTTTGTGAACCCTTTAGAATTTTCTATATTTCTGCATAAATATGACCTAAAACATCATCTGATTTTCACAAGGGTAACAATGGTCTTGAATTTCCTCCATTTGCACACGATCTGTCTGACTGTGGATTGGTGGAGTCCAAACTCTTTAGAGCTGGTTTTGTAACCTTTTCCAGCCTGATGAGCATCAACAACGCTTTTTCTGAGGTCCTCAGAAATCTCCTTTGTTCATGCCATGATACACTTCCACAAACATGTGTTGTGAAGATCAGACTTTGATAGATCCCTGTTCTTTAAATAAAACAGGGTGCCCACTCACACCTGATTGCCATCCGATTGATTGAAAACACCTGGCTCTAATTTCTCCTTCAAATTAACTGCTAATCCTAGAGGTTCATATACTTTTGCCATTTTCCTCAATAAATAAATGACCAAGTATAATATTTTTGTCTCATTTGTTGAACTGGGTTCTCTTTATCTACTTTTAGGACTTGTATGAAAATCTGATGATGTTTTAGGTCATATTTATGCAGAAATATAGAACATTCTAAAGGGTTCACAAACTTTCAAGCACCACTGTACACCTGTAGGGGGCATTATAAAGTCACTACAATTTTTACTGTAGAAATGATGACTGTAGAATTTTATTGTCGTCAGCATTAGATTTAAAATTAAATTATAATCAGTACCATGTTATATCAATGTCTGAAGGATTAGTCTTTAGGGGCTGTGTTTATTGAACATGCCTACTGAATCTGTGCAGTTCAGACTTTTCAGATCAGTTCATAATTTTAGTTCATAAAAATTGTAAAAATATGACAAGAAAGGAATATTCAAAATGCCTAGAATATATTCACTCTCATAATGGGTATACAAAAGCCTAATTATTGTTCAGCCGCCTTCTGCTTTTTTTCTTTTTTTTTTTTTTGCATTTTAATCAATTTTGGATTAACACCAGGAATATTTCTACATTATATCATATGAAAAAAATGGAAAGAAAAAAGACCTGTTAGACATCTTCAGTTGTGCATGATTGACAAGCCACTGTTCACAAAATCTGTAAACAAACCTGAGCAGGTTGAAGTGGTTACTGAAGATGAATGAATTGATTTTACCAGGTTATTACTTGGGTGGCACAGTAGTGTAGTGGTTAGCACTGTTGCCTTACAGCAAGAAGGTTCTGGGTTCGAGCCCAGTGGTTGATGGGGGTCTTTCTGTGTGGATTTTGCATGTTCTCCCCATGTCTGCATGGGTTTCATCCGGGTGCTCCGGTTTCCCCCACAGTCCAAAGACATGTGGTTAAGCTAATTTGTGGCTCTAAATCGACTGTCGGTTTGAATGGTGGTTTGTCTCTGTGTCAGCCCTGTGATGACCTGGTGACTTATCCAGGTTGTACCTTGCCTCTTGCCTGTAGTCAGCTGGGATAGGCTCCAGCTTGTCTGTGACCCTGCACAGGATAAGCAGTGACAGATAACGGATGGAGGTTATTATTTGGATTATTCAGCTACAGCTCCAAACAGATGCTAATACCACTACTACTAAGATGATAATAATACTTTATTGATCCTTAAGCAGGGAAATTTGTGTGTTAACAGCAGCATAGGGTCAGGCAAAGTAGTGTATATATAAAGATACAGTACAAAACATATAAAAATACTATGCATATTATAGTAATGAGCAATACAACAGAACAACAAACAAGCAAACAACTATACATACAGTGCAAAAAAGTATGTTAGTTAGTGAGCAATAAACAAATATGTCAAACAGAGTCAGGTATTTACAGTGTTCAAGTGCACATATAGCTACTGTATTACTACTACTATTACTACTACTACAACCCTGATTGCAAAAAAGTTGGGACAAAGTACAAATTGTAAATAAAAACAGAATGCAATGATGTGGAAGTATCAAAATTCCATGTTTTATTCAGAATAGAACATAGATGACATATCAAATGTTTAAACTGAGAAAATGTATCATTTAAAGAGAAAAATTAGGTGAT
Organism: Neoarius graeffei; assembly: GCF_027579695.1. Classification (NCBI taxonomy): domain Eukaryota; kingdom Metazoa; phylum Chordata; class Actinopteri; order Siluriformes; family Ariidae; genus Neoarius; species Neoarius graeffei. Next base: position 80,572,389 of record NC_083573.1, read on the forward strand.
TTTTAAATTTCATGACAACAACACATCTCAAAAAAGTTGGGACAAGGCCATGTTTACCACTGTGAGACATCCCCTTTTCTCTTTCCAACAGTCTGTAAACGTCTGGGGACTGAGGAGACAAGTTGCTCAAGTTTAGGGATAGGAATGTTAACCCATTCTTGTCTAATGTAGGATTCTAGTTGCTCAACTGTCTTAGGTCTTTTTTGTCATATCTTCCATTTTATGATGCGCCAAATGTTTTCTATGGGTGAAAGATCTGGACTGCAGGCTGGCCAGTTCAGTACCCGGACCCTTCTTCTACACAGCCATGATGCTGTAATTGATGCAGTATGTGGTTTGGCATTGTCATATTGGAAAATGCAAGGTCTTCCCTGAAAGAGACGTCGTCTGGATGGGAGCATATGTTGCTCTAGAACCTGGATATACCTTCAGCATTGATGGTGTCTTTCCAGATGTGTAAGCTGCCCATGCCACATGCACTAATGCAACCCCATACCATCAGAGATGCAGGCTTCTGAACTGAGCGCTGATAACAACTTGGGTCGTCCTTCTCCTCTTTAGTCCGAATGACATGGTGTCCCTGATTTCCATAAAGAACTTCAAATTTTGATTCGTCTGACCACAGAACAGTTTTCCACTTTGCCACAGTCTATTTTAAATGAGCCTTGGCCCAGAGAAGACATCTGCGCTTCTGGATCGTGTTTAGATATGGCTTCTTCTTTGAACTATAGAGTTTTAGCTGGCAACGGCGGATGGCACGGTGAATTGTGTTCACAGATAATGTTCTCTGGAAATATTCCTGAGCCCATTTTGTGATTTCCAATACAGAAGCATGCCTGTATGTGATGGAGTGCTGTCTAAGGGCCCGAAGATCACGGGCACTCAGTATGGTTTTCTGGCCTTGACCCTTACGCACAGAGATTCTTCCAGATTCTCTGAATCTTTTGATGATATTATGCACTGTAGATGCTGATATGTTCAAACTCTTTGCAATTTTACACTGTCGAACTCCTTTCTGATATTGCTCCATTGTCGGCGCAGAATTAGGGGGATTGGTGATCCTCTTCCCATCTTTACTTCTGAGAGCCGCTGCCACTCCAAGATGCTCTTTTTATACCCAGTCATGTTAATGATCTATTGCCAATTGACCTAAATGAGTTACAATTTGGTCCTCCAGCTGTTCGTTTTTGTACCTTTAACTTTTCCAGCCTCTTATTGCCCCTGTCCCAACTTTTTTGAGATGTGTTGCTGTCATGAAATTTCAAATGAGCCAATATTTGGCATGACATTTCAAAATGTCTCACTTTCGACATTTGATATGTTGTCTATGTCCTATTGTGAATACAATATCAGTTTTTGAGATCTGTAAATTATTGCATTCCATTTTTATTTACAATTTGTACTTTGTCCCAACTTTTTTGGAATCGGGGTTGTATTATTATTAGTAATACTAGTATTAATAATACATTTTAATTTCTTATCTTGCATACAAAGGAAAATTACTTGGACTATAGCACCAAATAATAATAATAATAATGGGCGGCATGGTGGTGTAAGTGGTTAGCAAGGTCACCTCACAGCAAGAAGGTTCTGGGTTCAAGCCCAGCGGCCGGTGAGGGCCTTTCTGTGCGGAGTTTGCATGTTCTCCCCGTGTCTGCGTGGGTTTCCTCCGGGTGCTCCGGTTTCCCCCACAGTCCAAAGACATGCGTTAATATGGGACAACCTTGGGTGAGGCACCTAACTCCCAGCTGCTCCCCGGGCACTGTTAGTATGACTGCCCACTGCTCTGGGTATGTGTGTGTGCTCATTGCTCATGTGTGTGTTCACTGCTTCAGATGGGTTAAATGCAGAGAGGAATTTCACAAGTGTGTGATGAATAAAGTTGTGCTTTCTTAATAATAATAATAATAATCGCCTCAGGGTAATTTTCCCCCTAACTCTATGCGATTATATTAATGCATGTGTTATTGAAAATGTCCAGCACTGCAGAGGACTGTGCAGCTTGGAGCGCTCTGATGACGTAACACACCGCAGCAGGATAAGAGCGCGCGCGCACTTGAGACATGGCCTCCTCCAGCGACAGCGCGCGGAACTGCACCGTGTAGAGGAGCGACACTCTGTCCTCCTGCTCTGGACCAGAGTCTTCTGCTTCAAAATTCATCCCTCCAGCAATTTCTAGGAGCTTGTTAATGCGAGAAGGTAAGTGTGCTTAAAGCTTGCAGGAATATTGCACACGGTTTTTCTGTGTTAAGTGTGGGACTGGAACTTGTGTTATAGGGAACTGATTGATTGATACATTGACGGTCCTATTACTAATGTTTCCTTTAGTAGATTTTTTTAATTAGAGTTTACAGCAGGGTTTTAAAGATTTTAAATGTCCCCTAACATTTTTACAAGATTTGAAATACACACACACACACACACACACACACACACACACACACACACACACACACACACACAGTCTGTGTAACTGCAACAAATACAAGCTATCTTGATGATGATGATGATTATTATTATTATTATTATTATTATTATTATTATTATTACTTTTGGGATTTTTGAAAGCTTTATGGGTCTGTCTCAGAAACTGGGTACTGTGGGGGTACCCCACTAAATATACTCAGTCAATAAACTATACGGTTTTGAATGGTGATGTTGGTTTTAATTTGAAATAAAATGATGAAAGAAATAATACAGATAAAACTAAATCTTTGATGTGAATATTCAGAATTTGGCAAAAATTCTGCAAATTTGTGGAAAAATGGCGGCTTGATCTGGGACATGATAAACGGTTGACTACATCACATTCCCTTAAAAAGGTTGTAGTCCACTGAAAAGTCTACAGTTATCACTAATTGTATTTTAAGTTGTAACTTTATACACCTAAGGATTGGTGCGCTCACAGAATAATCATAACCGTAATAAAACATCATGCAAAATATTTGATCACCGTTGTAACTCCGTTTTCTGCATACCCAAAACCAATACGATTGTGTGTTTTGATCTAAATGGAAAGCCTCAGGGTCAAGGTCACTACCTCACCAAAAGTAGGAACTTAAAATCACTATGCCATATAAAAATTTAGTTATAAATTCTGCGATTTTGTTTTTTAAAACGAAAGCTGAAAGTTAGGTATAGAATATGTTTCTTACAGAATATGTTACGATGGTAGCTGGTCTTGTATGAATTTCTGAGCTATAAAATGAGTTGTGGTCTATTTTTTAACGTAGCGTGTTATTTGTGTGCGGGGAAGGACACACATTAACAATTTGCATGTGTAGAATGGAATTTTCTACTCCAACAGTTAGAAGTTGATCGTGCTTCCATTTGCGGTCTTTCTGTTATGCGGGTGATCTGTTCGGACGTTATCACTGAAAAGGTGAGTTTTGACAGTTTTATTTTGTTTTAGTCTTGCAGTATTAGGCAATAGAATGTTTCTTTTTCATCTTACTTTCATATTTCGTAGTGTTTGCGTATTTTTGGCCAATATTTTGCAACCATGGTCAATTTAGATTGAACTTTTGATAGAATCTACGGCCAGTCATTTTGCCCTGCCCCCGCCTCGCGCTCCGTCCGGTGCGGTAGTGATGTCCCGTTGCTCGCACGCCGCAGCAGAGACCCGCGCGACCTTCAGCTGGTACAGTCGCTGTTCTTTTACCAGCGCCGTTATTCTCATCTTTCCGGTGTGTTCTTGATTTTTCCATTGTGTCCTATTTCACCATATCAAATACCCAAACTGTATCATATTATTCATACTTAAGTGAATAATCAATTCAGTCATCATAACTTGGCATTTTTAAGCCAAGCAATCATCTCATCTCATCTCATTATCTCTAGCCGCTTTATCCTTCTACAGGGTCGCAGGCGAGCTGGAGCCTATCCCAGCTGACTACGGGCGAAAGGCGGGGTACACCCTGGACAAGTCGCCAGGTCATCACAGGGCTGACACATAGACACAGACAACCATTCACACTCACATTCACACCTACGCTCAATTTAGAGTCACCAGTTAACCTAACCTGCATGTCTTTGGACTGTGGGGGAAACCGGAGCACCCGGAGGAAACCCACGCGGACACGGGGAGAACATGCAAACTCCACACAGAAAGGCCCTCGCCGGCCCCGGGGCTCGAACCCAGGACCTTCTTGCTGTGAGGCGACAGCGCTAACCACTACACCACCGTGCCGCCGCCAAGCAATCAAAAAGAGGAAATTTATTCAATATTTTCACTCATCTGTGAAGGAGGGGCTTTAATTCTTCGTGATGTAGTTATTTTATATGTAAATCAATTTTACAAAAGCATTTGAATTGTAATCAAAAAAATTTCCACAGTGGAGGCCAGATAAAGCAAGATGCTATCTTTATTCTTATTAAACATGACGAAACATTGAGTGTTAGGTAAACACAAAAAAAATAGTAAAATTAGAAAATTTTATTTTTTGACCATAATGTCCCAAATGAGAGACCAGTTTCTGAGACGGACCCATATATATAGGATATTACACGGTGGTGCGAAGATATGAAGTTTATTTTATAGTGGTGAATGTATATACCACGAGGGAGCAAAGTGAACAAGCGATACATTTTTTTCAACATGAGAAGATAAGCTTAGTATCTTCACGCCACCGTGTAATGTTCTTTATGTTATATGGACACATCCACAAAAAAAAAAAAAATAAGCAAGTTAATCAAAATAATTTTAATGTTGGACCGGTTCGCCATTTTGACAACATGCATCTAGTCAGCAGGAAAACATTGGGAGTAATGTCATTGGAGTGAAATATTGGGAAATATGTCACTCAGATCCGCAATGTATTTTGTATGAAAAATGTGAGTTTTTCAACATGAGAAGATAAACTTCATATCTTCAAGCCAACATGTGATTTTCTTTTTATTATATTGACACATTCACAAACAAAAAGTACCCAAATTTATCAAAAAAATTAATGGATATCTTCATGAGTCACATATAGAGATTTATGTCACGGTTGCCATTCTCGATGACCTGGAAGTAGCTTGTATGAAAAATACTAGTGGTATATTTCCCAGTAAAACACTTGCATCCATATAATATAATATAATATAATATAATATAATATAATATAATATAATATAATATAATATAATATAATATAATATAATAGGCCCTGTGATGACCTGGCGACTTGTCCAGGGTGTACCCCGCCTTTCGCCCGTAGTCAGCTGGGATAGGCTCCAGCTTGCCTGCGACCCTGTAGAAGGATAAAGCGGCTAGAGATAATGAGATGAGATGAGATAATATAATAGGCCCTGTGATGACCTGGCGACTTGTCCAGGGTGTACCCCGCCTTTCGCCCATAGTCAGCTGGGATAGGCTCCAGCTTGCCTGCGACCCTGTAGAAGGATAAAGCGGCTAGAGATAATGAGATGAGATGAGATAATAGGCCCTGTGATGACCTGGCGACTTGTCCAGGGTGTACCCCGCTTTTCGCCCGTAGTCAGCTGGGATAGGCTCCAGCTTGCCTGCAACCCTGTAGAACAGGATAAAGCAGCTACAGATAATGAGATGAGATGAGATAATATAATAGAGGCAGAGATATAACAATCAATCCATTATCCATAACCGCTTATCCTATGCAGGGTCACGGGCAAGCTGGAGCCTATCCCAGCTGACTATGGGGGAGAGGCGAGGTACACTCTGGACAAGTCGCCAGATCATCACAGGGCTGACACAGAGAGACAAACAACCATTCACACTCACATTCATACCTACGGTCAATTTAGAGCCTTCAATTAGCCTAACCTGCATGCCTTTGGACTGTGGGGGAAACCCACGCAGACACGGGGAGAACATGCAAACTCCACACAGAAAGGCTCCCGTCGGCCACTGGGCTCGAACCCAGAATCTTCTTGCTGTGAGGTGACAGTGCTAACCACTACATCGCTGTGCCGCCCTGAGATATAGATATAGTATGATTATATTCCTAGAGATTAGATTGAATATTTTATTGGTGAATATTGGATAGATATTTGACTTGTAATGTCCTCTCTGGGCAGCTAGGTGATTTACTGCTTATATAATAAGTCCTCAAGTCCTGGAGCAGCTCCTGTCCTGCACAATTTAGGCTACATCCACATGACAACGGCAACGAAATGTTATTTAAAAATATATCACGTCCAAATGGGCAACGATCAGTAAAATATCAGGTCCATATGGCAACGCAACGCTTGCTGAAAACGATGCAATACACATGCCACACCTCTAGGGGCGCTGTAAGACGGTCCCTTCGGAGACACCAGAACAATAGAAGAAGTAAGGACGCATGCGCATAAACTATTATGTGCGAGACTTCATATTAGCCACAAAGTCAGGAAAATCTCATCTCATCTCATTATCTCTAGCTGCTTTATCCTTCTACAGGGTCGCAGGCAAGCTGGAGCCTATCCCAGCTGACTACGGGCGAAAGGCGGGGTACACCCTGGACAAGTCGCCAGGTCATCACAGGGCTGACACATAGACACAGACAACCATTCACACTCACATTCACACCTATGGTCAATTTAGAGTCACCAGTTAACCTAACCTGCATGTCTTTGGACTGTGGGGGAAACCGGAGCACCCGGAGGAAACCCACGCGGACACGGGGAGAACATGCAAACTCCACACAGAAAGGCCCTCGCCGGCCCCGGGGCTCGAACCCAGGACCTTCTTGCTGTGAGGCGACAGCACTAACCACTACACCACCGTGCCGCCCGTCAGGGAAATCTGTTTGTAAAATTACATTATAATGACCAAATACAATGAAAAGTATTTTTTCAGTCTCACCTGTGAAAGGTAATCCCATGTGATCTTGTTTGGACGGCAAACCTGTTGGTACAGTTAAATGCAGCTAATCTTTATTCTCCGCTTTGACCTATCCAATATGGCAGCGAGGATGACGTATGATTCTACGCGGAAGGCGGCGTCTTTAATGGTCCGGAATAAATTGAATGCTACACGTTGATGGATTAATTTGTTGTTTCTCACCTGTGAAAGGTAATCCCATGTGATCTCGTTTGGACGGTAAACCTGTTGGTACAGTTAAACGCAGCACATGAATCTTTATTCTCCGCTTTGACCTATCCAATATGGCGGCGAGGATGACGTATGATTCTACGCAGAAGGTGGCGTCTTTAATGGTCCAGAATAAATTGAATGCTACACGTTGATGGATTAATTTGCTCTTCTACGCCCTTTTTGAGGAATGTATTGTCGGACTTAAACCAACATCTGAAGAGGTGAGATCGCTCCTTTTTTTCCCCAGTTTTGCTGGCGGGATTGACTCTGCCCTAAGGGCAGAGTCTCTCTCTCTCGCTCTCTCTCTCTCACTTTGCACCATTACACAATAAATATTCACAGTGAAAATATTTTGTAAGCGTGTTTCATGAACCAAGTTATAGGATTTGTTGACAACTCGCATCGAGTTCGTTACACTTCTACCCGGCGTGAAGCACTCACAGTCATGTGGTTGTGACGTCATCGTAAACAAATCTGTTCTACTCATCCAGACGACTTCACAACGGCAACGTTGCCAGATCTTTCCACTCTGGAACCCGTTCTCAAAAAGATTGCGTTTTGGGCACCCAAAACACCGGTGCCGTGTGGACGCCAGGCCTAAATGATAAGCAGTTGTATCGGAGTCACCTGAATCTGTTGCCGTGTGGACAGGGCCTTAGTCTCTCCCCTTCTCTAACAACTAATCAGCTAATTAACAGCCTGAGTTAGAGAGAGAGAGAGAGAGAGAGAGAGAGACTCTGTGTGTGTCTTAGATCAGGGAAAAGACTAAAATGTGCAGGACAAGAGGTTCTCCATGACCAGGCTTGGGAACCTGTGCAATAAGTTAACTCAGGATTGCTCTTAGTAAATTCCTATCTGTTTCTCTTTTTGTTTCATTCCAACCGTGCACTGGTATCAGGGCTCTACACTAACTTTTTTTTTTTCAGGAGCACATGTGCTCCTAAGTTAAAAATTTTAGGAGCACAGGGAAAAAAATGGGGGCACAAGCACAAGTAGGTTTTCATTTTAAAGGTTTATTGCAGCGCAAACCTTAGACACACCAACACAAAACACAAAATTAAATTGAGAATGAATGAATGAATGAATGAATGAACAAATGAATAATGAACAACTGAATGAATGAACAAACAGTAGCTAAACAGAGAGCAGAGCTCAGCAGAGCTAACATCATCATCAAGGACAGCTCCCACCCTGGCTCTGAGTTCTTTGACTTGCTGCCCTCAGGCAGGCGTTACAGGTGCATCAAAGCAAGGACCAACAGACTCAAAAACAGTTTTTTCCCACAGGCCATAACCACCTTGAACAATTAGCCTTTTTCACATTACGTCACTTGCAGGGGAACTCATATCCGTTTTCAGCCTTTTGAATGGAAGAAGAGGTATACGGCGGCAACATATGTTAACAAAACTGTGTCATTCACAGATAAGATTGATAATAATATTGCGCATTGTTGTTTATCGTTACGTATTGTTAGCGACCATTCCAGTCACCTGTCTGCCTTGTTTTGGAAAGGAAGTTTACTGACTTTCTATGGTTGCTACTTGTTAGCCAGCAGATTAGCATGCCACCTCTTCTTCCATTCAAAAGGCTGAAAATGGATGTGAGGTTCTTCTGCAAGTGATGTAATGTGAAAAAGGCTAATTACATGCACTGACTGATGCCACTTCTGGCAGGTGCAACAATGCACCAACAAGGACCTAAAAGGACAATATTCTCACACTTACCTGATACAGTGCAATACTTATTACAGTGCAACCTCACAGAGCAACTTTTTAGTTTTTATAGCTTTTGTATATTTTATATTTATATTTCTACACTTTTACATCCATACCCAATACAATGCAATACCAAATACAGTGCAATATCCTCAGTTTTGTAGCTGAACTGAGTTTCTATAACTAATGTGCAATTAACATCTGCAACTCAACACGCCCAGTTGTGTATATATATTCTTTGTTTTTCTGCTGTGTTGTGACATGCACCATTTGTATATACTGTATATTATTTGTTTTTCTGCTGTGTTGTATGTTCCCATCTAAATGTTTGCACTGGAGTGTGTGCTTTCCATCTCATTATATAATTTTCCCGCACCTTCTCCCGTCGTTCTAGCTTTCTTCACTACACTTTCTTCCTCGTCCGTTCTTTTATTCTTGTTTCCACCATCATTGCTTTTAAAAAACACCGTTATTCTCTGCATAGCGAATAGATTTCTTAGCTCGGTCCGAACCAGCTCTCAGTTATCTCTCAGTTGAATGATCTGATGAATCCCTAAAAAGCACTTTTCCCACCTAATGCCACACCCACAACATACAACCGTGGGAAAGAGGGGCAATCACAGAAAGATGAGTAGAAAACGGGAAATGTTACGGGGGATATTTATTGTGATAGTAGGCTATTGTAGCATCAGCACAAAAGCACCAGACTCAACTTTAACTGAAAGTGTTATTCAGTAGCCTAAACTTATTCAAGCTACAGACCGAGAAGAATAAAAATGCTGAAATCTCATGTCCCGGTAAAACGCACTAGCATGGCAGAACGGCAAAAAAAATTTAACTTTTTCACTCCCCCCCGCCGGCTACCGTGGGAACCACTGCAGTGCAAGACAGAGGTAATGCACTCAACTACAGACAGGGAGCAAGGCGCAGGCAGAACACACGCACGCACGTACACAACACTGAACACACACACTTACAACAATACAGGCCGTTACTCGTTACACTATATTAGGTAGGCTATCCAGCGCTGGATTTACATAGTTTGCAGTTTAACGTTTGATACATTTTAGAATGTTAAACTCGTCGCGTCTGTGCTCAGTGCTTTCCTAAATTGTCGGCCGCAAGAAGCCCTTGCACGAATGCGCTTTTTTTTTTTCATTGTTCACATGCCGAAAAATTCGCTCACAAATGTGAGTGAAATGTGCGCACTGTAGAGCCCTGACTGGTATGAAATGAGACATTTTCCTGGATTGTTAAATACAGCATGTTTATTGTTCGTCGTTAGTTTTAATATAGTTTCAAGCATTAATATTTCTCTGACAAATACATTTAACCTCCACTGACTCCTCTCGCATGGTCTTTCGACTTTTGTCCCATTTAGAGAAGTAACACTTAAAATAGCAGCCTGTGTTTTTCAATGTGAACTGTGTGGGGAAATCTGTGCCTTATTGCTTACATGGAAAGGGTTTTGGCCTACATTTTAAAGATAAATACAGTATACCATTCACATTCAGGGTTCATATAAAGGTCAAGTTGAAAGAATGCTTTAAAGGTGAACTACACTATAATACACAAGATGGAATAATCATGTTCAGTTAAAATTTTGTGTATTCTGACAAACAATTTCCAGGTAGTATATATTTCAGGGAGCGTGGTTCAGGATGAACTGGCATTTGAAATCTGGCCTTCATTTCTATATACCCGCATTCATGCTTTGCCTATAACACTGCTTCTGGTTTACTGTTTAGTGTAGTTGCCTTTCTGCACATTTTTGAATCACACATTTGTAAACAGTACAGTTTGTGTTTCGTCACTTGATTCACTAGATTTGTTTCCAAAACTACAGTGTGTTCACTATTTGTTGACTGGCTGTAATTCACAAAGGTGTATTTCATTCAGTAGTTCAAGAAAAAAGTCTTGGCTGCTGTAATAGGTGAGCCATATCTGATCTTAGCTGTAGACTGACCTCCTTTCTCCATGATTTCTCTCTGAGCAGAAGGAGATAAGGTTCAAAGTTGCAGCCAACTAACTATCTGTGTAATTTCACTCGCATTTGAAAATCAAACAGAGTTGCTCCTGCATGTCCAAACAAGGGTAGAAGTGAACCTGTTCACCATATGTATGTATTAGCATCTAAATGAGTTTCTACTAAAGACAGTTTGTATGTTGTTGAAGGAGAGTAGCATACATGTTATGCTCAGTGGCCTGTAATACAAATTCTTCCATAGGATTGAAATGGGTTAATGTGGCCTCTTTAGTAAGATAAGGACCCATGTTCTTCAAGTGTGTTTGATGATGTGAATAGCTCAAAATGTGTCAAAAGCAGTGCAGGTGGGAATTTCTTGGCATCTTACAATGTGATTCAGTTTGGACTGATTTCAGTTATTAAATTGTCTATACATCTCAATGCATATCAGTTTCTGTAGCACTCATCAAGTCTGACGATTTGCAATATAATTTTCATCCATTAGGAAAGTCTTTATGTATAATGTTTAATTTCATTTTAATCAGAAATGTTTAGACTAGGGCGGCACGGTGGTGTAGTGGTTAGCGCTGTCGCCTCACAGCAAGAAGGTCCTGGGTTCGAGCCCCGGGGCCGGCGAGGGCCTTTCTGTGTGGAGTTTGCATGTTCTCCCCGTGTCCGCGTGGGTTTCCTCCGGGTGCTCCGGTTTCCCCCACAGTCCAAAGACATGCAGGTTAGGTTAACTGGTGACTCTAAATTGACCGTAGGTGTGAATGTGAGTGTGAATGGTTGTCTGTGTCTATGTGTCAGCCCTGTGATGACCTGGCGACTTGTCCAGGGTGTACCCCGCCTTTCGCCCATAGTCAGCTGGGATAGGCTCCAGCTTGCCTGCGACCCTGCAGAAGGATAAAGCGGCTAGAGATAATGAGATAATGAGATGTTTAGACTATTTTCAGTTGTGAAAGAAAAAATAATCCTAACCAAAGGCACCCCCCCCAAACACATTGTATAGGAGCCTTTGCCATACCGCAATATGTCTGAAGAGAAATACCAGCATTCCACAAGTTCTCTTCAAATGAAGAAGCCCATCAGTGGGCATGATCAGGAGCAAAAAAGAAAGGGGCAAGGCATGGCACAGTCCACATGTGCACCAGCTGTAGACAAAATTGCCTCTCATTCAGTCTTGGTCACAAGAAAAGGACAAAGCAAGTATTTAGTTTATTTGTTATTTGATGAATGTTGCTAGAGTGAGTCTAATTTCAGCCACATGCATGTATTTAAAGAGTACTTCACCCAAAATTGTTCAGCATGTAAGAGGGAATGGTAGATACTGATTAATAATTAGCATGATCTAATTTGTGTAATGTTTATGACTTGTAAGTGTTACAGACCAAATTCTTTTTAGGACTTTCTCATACAGTTGTGGTCAGAAGTTTACATACAGTGACGTGAATGTCATCTTGGATATGAATGTCATGGCAATATTTGGGCTTTCAGTAACTTCTTTGAACTGTTCTTTTTCTGTGGCAGAATGACTGTACAGCATATATCTTTAATATAAAAAAAACACTAGAATTTGGTGCGCAAATTTTAATTTTCTTTGGGTTTTCTGAAATCAACAGAGGGTCAAAATTATACATACAGGGTCAAAAATTTACATACGCTCACTTAGATTATTAATTCAGAGGTGCTGAAACTTCCAAAATGTCTCTTATCTTGCCAAGGCCTCTTAACTTCCTGTTAGTGATCATAATTGACTACAGCTGGTAGCTTCTCTGTGCCTTCATAAAAAGGACTTGTTTACAGCGCTAATTGGATTGACCAACACACAGTAAAATGGGAAAGTCCAAGGAGCTCAGTGCAGATCTGAGAAAGAGGATTGCAGATATACACAACTCTGGAATGTCTCTTAGAGCCATTTCTAAACAACTGCAAATTGCAAGATCAGTTCAAACCATTGTATCCAAGTTATTGTGAGGTGTAGTCACTTTGCCAAGTGACTTTGCTTCAAGAAAACCCAAACTGTCACCCTCAGCTGAAAAGAAATTGGTTTGGTCAGGAACAACCTGGGAACCACTATGGCACAGCCCTGCCATAAACTGGAAGCTGATGGATCACTGTCTACAGTTCAGATCACCATGGACTGCGATCCAAGAAATAACCCCCTGCTCCAAAACTGACACCTTCAAACTTAACTAAAGTTTGAAGCTGAACACACAGACAAAAAGAAAGCCTTCTGGAGGACAGCTGTATAGTCAGATGAGACAAAGATTGAGTTGTTTGGCCACAATGACCACCATGTACAGAGGGACACTGTACCAGCTGGTGGTGGTGATAGGATCATCATGCTCTGGGGCTGTTTTGCTGCCAGTGGAACTGGTTCATTGCACAAAGTGGATGGAGTAATGAAGAAGGAGGATTACCTTAGAATTCTTCAGCATAAACCATCAGAAACTTGAACATGACTTGGGACTTGAGAGTTACAACGGGACTTGAGAGTTACAACAGGACAATGAACCCAAAGACGCATCAGAGCTGGTTGTGGAGGATAAAGCAGGCTAACATTAAGCTTTAAACAAGTCCTGACTTCAACCCTATTGAAAATATATGGACCATGCTTATAAGTCGAGTCCATGCCAAGAAAAAAAAAATTAATTGAACTCTACCAATTCTACCATGAAGAGTCATGAAGTATCCAACCAGAATTCTGCCAGAAGCTTGTTCATGGTAAACAAAAATGTTTGGTTAAAGTGAATCTTGCAAAGAGACATTAAGTGTGCTGTATGTATATTTTTGACCCTGTATGTATAATTTTGACCTTGTGTTGATTTCAGAAAGCTGAAGAAAATTAGAACTTGTGCACCAAATTCTAGTGTTTTTTTTTAAATTAAAGATGTATGCTGTACATTCTGCCACAGAAAAAGAACACTTCAAAGAAATTACTGAAAGCTCAAATATTGCATGGCATTCATATCCAAGATGATATTCATGTCACTGTATGTAAACTTTTGACCACAACTGTATATGTATGTATGTGTAATCAGCTACTTGTAGTCAGTTTGTTGTACTTCTTCTTCTTTTAAATTAGCAGGGTTATATGCCCACAATGTCTAAGAACAGTGTAAGGTGTCATGATATTGATATTGTAATATCACCCAGCCTTATTAGCAATGTTGTTGCTTCATCAAATTATGTTTTAAATACTTTACACCTGTTTTTGGCCAATATGTGGTCGACAGACATTTCTATCAGCTTAGTGTTTGGGTATTTGGAGTGCCTACCAACCCATAAACTCTGAAATAAAACAACACAGTCAGTTTATTTTGAGCTGCCTGTTTCAGAGAACATGTGCTTCCACAAGCCATTCAGATTTGGCTCCTGTTTCTATGGCACATGGGGAACTCATTAGAATTATGCAATGCCCTCATCTGAGTATCTCCACTCATGGCTTGAGAACTGCCTTTCTGAATGAATATTCATGAGCAACATGCTACCTGATTGGTCCGTTGGAAGAGAGGGGTGGGGTGAACAGTGGCTCATTATCATTTAAAGTAACAAATCAGCCATTTTTGAACAGGGCTGTTTAGACATGGTGAAGATGCTTTAGACAGGGAGCTGTGGTGCTTTATTCTTGTGGTATTTTGACCAAAGCATATAACAGATATTTCATTTAGACCTCAGGGAACTGTCACTGTGTGTAAAATGGGTACAGTATGTCACCTTTAATATTTCTTCTTATGAAGAGCTTATTAGCTGTATGCATTTAATAGCCACATTACAACTACCTTGTAAATACACTTTTTGGCTATTTTATCAGATCCTCAAACTGTATAGGTCAGGGTGTATAGGGATATTCTATACACCTATATTCTTACACCAGCCATCGTATATTATATAATTGTTTGAACTCTATGACTTTGGGGAACAGAGGAACTGGGAGCAGGTTTCAGAACAGGGGTGTTCTTTTTATTTTTACACTTTTCAGTGACTTGCAATTGACACAGTACACATACGTGTGATGAGGTGTCGCAGCTCTCTCTCTCTCTTGTTCCTGGCTGTCTGAAAGACATACAGAGACACAGGTTAATCGTCATCAGCTGTCCATCACTAGCAATGATGACTGCTTCATTAGGATGCACAGCAATGCAGATGGGCTGCAAGGCCCGCACCAGAGTGACAGTCACCTGCAGCGGTGGCATAAGTGGCCCGGCTGAGCTGCCATGGACTGTCTGGCCTTATGAGCTCTCGCATACTATTTTCTTCTCTTAACGAAGCACCTTGCACAGTAAGGTAAGACAAACGACGATGTGCCCCCATCGTGTTGTCTCTCTGGACCTACAGACCTGATGCCAAGTGGTGCACAAAAGTGCCACAGACCTGACGGGTATGGAAGTTGCCCCACAGTGACAACTGACTTGCTGAGTGATGCCATCCGTTGGCCATTTGACTGGCTCTTCTGCATGCCATCTGGTGGTGTGTCATTGACCCTTGTAGGTGCAATAGGCTTATCGAATCAGTCTCATGTAAAAAGGGATCAGTCTCATAAATTCATTAATCATTAATTCAAGTGTCTAATAGTTTATAGCTAAACTATTAAAATCAATGGACTAACTTAGTGGTGATGCTGCTATAGTTTTAGTGAGTATTGTAGTTCTAATGTAATATGTTTACTCTAGATGTTAGGACTTCGACGATCTTGGCCTCTAGAGGCCGCTATTATTCTGTCTTGTCATGTTTATTTTGGCCTCTAGAGGCCGCTATTGCTTCTGTGTTTTGTGTTTGTTTTTATTGCCTGTTTAGTCCTCATTATTGTCACCTGTTTCCCATTTATTTTGTGTATATATACTCCCTCAGTTCAGTCCCTAGTCACGGAGTCTTTATGCTATGCTGTTAGTGCTAGTTCCCTCTGTCCCATGTACCTTGCCTGTGTCCTAGTATTCTTGGTTTTTGTTGCTTTCTTTTGGACTTTGTGGATTTTTGTTTTGACCTTTGGATCTTCTGAGCATTTGGGTTTTTGCCTCTTCTTTTCTGGGTTTGGATTTTGGACATTGAACCTTTGGATATTTTAATTTTGTATATCTTCTGAGCTTTTGGATTATCCTTTTTGTTTTTCCCTTGGATTGTAAATATTGTAAATAAACTGTTTTTGATACTCTACTTTTGCCTCACGCCTCTGCACTTGAGTCGTCCCCCTGGTGGCCTAGTGGGGGTTTGCTGGATTATCACACCAGCGACCCGGGTTCGAATCCCAGCAAAACCCTAACAGAAAGACTCTGTCATGACTGACTCAGCAGAGGCTTCGTCTACTGTCTACCCAGCCAACCCTCAGGGAATTACGGCTGCTTTAACTTGGGGCAACCATGGACGAACCCTTGCAAGCCAACGTGATGCCCTTGCTCATCACGAGGTACTGCTTCAACAAATTGGGAAAGCCCTGGCCCTCTGCCCCATCTCCTCTCCCGATTCTGCTCCAGTGCCTCTTGCCATGCTGCCTCCTTCACCTCGTGAACCCAGCCTTCCTGCACCACAGACGTATGACGGCAAGCATAGTGAGTGCTGGGAGTTCTTTACCCAGTGCCAACTCACCTTTGAGCTCCAGCCTACCACCTACTCTACGGATCACCGCAAGATTGCCTTTGTGATAACCTTGTTAGCGGGTAAGGCACGAGCCTGGGCAACAGCCATCTGGCAGAGACAGGGACCTGAGTGCTCTGATTTTAAGCTGTTTAAGGAGGAGATGCTTCGTGTCTTCGACCAGGCGGACATCAGTAAAGACGCAGCCAGAATGCTCATGTCCATCCGGCAAGGAGGAAGCGTCGCAGACTACGCCATCTCGTTCTGGATGCTCGCAGCAGTAAGTGGGTGGAATGAGATGGCCCTGGTTTCAGCCTTGCACCATGGTTTGTCTGACCCCATCAAAGACGGTCTGGCCTCTATCGGATGCCCAAGTGACCTTGAAACACTGATTTCCCATGCCATTCTTCTTGACAACAGGATGAGAGAACGTCGCCAAGTCCTGAGCCTCCCCGGCCTCAGTGCCTCAACATGGAGCTCATCTACCTCCTCCAGTGACTGTCCAGAGCCCATGCAAGTGGGCCATACTCGTCTCTCCGCATCTGAGAGGGAGCGCAGAAGGAGGGACAAGTGCTGCATCTACTGTGGCAAGCCTGGCCATTTCCGAGCATCATGTCCCGAGCTCTCGGGAAAAGGACTGCCTCGTCCAGCCGAGGGAGGGTTGTGACGGGGCCTACCCTCTCTCCCGAACTTCCTGGCCAAGGAGTCTACATCCTGGTCTCCATCTCCTGGGGTGAGTCCGTCCACTCTTGCCAGGCCTTGTTAGACTCCGGGGTGGCTGGAAACTTTATGGATGTCAACTTCGCCCAAAGTATCAATGTTCCGACTGCACCTCTTGAAGTCCCACTGTCTGTGTCTGCCCTGGATGGCCAAGCATTAGGTGACGGAAGGGTCACCCAAGTAACTTCTCCAGTCTTCCTCCAGTCTCAAGGTCACAAGGAAGAAATTTCCCTGCACCTTATTCATTCGCCAGAGTTCCCAGTTATCCTAGGCCTTCCTTGGCTTACCTGCCACAACCCTCGTATAGACTGGGTAACTAGCCAGGTTGTGGAATGGGGCCCTGTATGCCATACCTCTTGTTTGCTCTCTAGCTCTCCTGTGTCTCCTGCCGAGCCTCCTGATCTCACCAAGTTATCTCAAGTTCCCACAGAGTACTGCGACCTTAAAGAAGTCTTCAGCAAGAGTAGGGCCGCCATTCTTCCTCCGCACCATGCCTACGACTGTGCCATCGACTTGCTCCCTGGGACTACCCCTCCTCGGGGCAGACTGTTCTCCCTCTCTCAGCCAGAACACAAGGCCATGGAGGAATACCTCAAGGACGCCCTGGTCTCTGGGTTCGTTCGACCCTCCACCTCACCTGCTGGTGCCGGCTTCTTCTTTGTCGGCAAGAAGGATGGGGGGCTCCGACCATGTATTGACTACAGGGGCCTGAACAAGATCACTGTGCGCAACCGCTATCCCCTTCCGCTGATGTCCACAGCATTCGACCTGCTCCAAGGCACCACAGTCTTCACCAAGTTGGACCTACGGAACACATACCACCTCATCCGTATCCGACAGGGAGACAAGTGGAAGACTGCCTTTAACACCCCGTCAGGGCACTACGAGTACCAGGTGATGCCCTTCGGACTCACCAACGCACCAGCTGTTTTTCAGGCCCTAATCAACGATGTCTTGAGGGACATGATTAACCAGTACATTTTTGTCTACCTCGATGACATCTTGGTATTTTCCAAGACCTTACAGGAGCACCGCCACCATGTCCGCCAAGTCCTCCAGAGACTGCTACAGAACAATCTGTTTGCTAAGGCCCAGAAATGCGAATTTCATGTCCCCGAGGTCTCCTTCCTGGGATTTATTGTACGGACGGGACAACTCCAAATGGACCCAGCCAAGACCCTGGCTGTCCGGGACTGGCCCACTCCCAAGTCCGTTAAGGAGGTTCAGCGGTTCTTAGGATTCGCTAACTTCTACCGCAAGTTCGTCAGGAACTTCAGTTCTGTAGCAGCACCCATGTCGGATCTCACCAAGAGGACTGGTGGATCTTATGTCTGGTCTCCTCAGGCGGATAAGGCATTCAAGGACCTCAAGCACCGCTTCTGCACAGCACCCATTCTGGTCCTCCCGGACACTTCCCAACCATTCATCGTGGAGGTGGACGCCTCGGACAGTGGTGTCGGCGCGGTGCTCTCTCAACGTTCGGAAGGAAAGTTGCACCCCTGCGCATACTTCTCCCACCTCCTGAGCCCTGCCGAGTCCTGGTACGATGTGGGGGATTGAGAACTACTAGTGGTCAAACTGGCCCTTGAGGAGTGGAGGCACTGGCTGGAGGGAGCGCAACATCCATTCCTGGTTTGGACGGACCACAAGAACCTGGAGTACCTCCAGCAAGCCAAGAGACTGAACCCACGACAGGCTAGGTGGGCCTTGTTTTTCAGTCGATTCAACTTCACCCTATCGTACCGCCCCGGCTCCAAGAACACCAAACCTGACGCACTGTTCAGGCTGTTCTCTGCTACTAACAGGGAGAGTGAAGTCAGGCCTATTATCCCTGTGTCCTGGATTGTGGCCCCTGTCCACTGGGGTGTCGAGGAGGTCATCCGACAAGCTCAACTCCAGGACCCCGGTCCTGGGACGGGGCCACCGGGCCTCTTGTACATCCCTCGTCAAGCCTGGGCCAAGGTTCTCCAGTGGGGTCATTCGTCCCCTCTCACCGCCCACCCAGGAGCTCGGAGGACCCTGGACTTCTTGAAAAGACGCTTCTGGTGGCCAAGCATGGAGAAGGAGGTGAGGTCATTCGTTCTGTCCTGTGAAGTGTGCACCAGAAGCAAGAATCCACAACAGCATCCCCAGGGCCTCCTGCACCCTCTGCCTATTCCCCGGCGTCCCTGGTCCCATGTGGCGGTCGACTTCATCACGGGCCTTCCAGACTCACAAGGTAACACGGTCATTTTGGTAATAGTCGACAGATTCTCTAAGGCCTGCCGCTTCATACCACTGCACAAACTCCCTTCTGCTCTTGAAACAGCCAAACTCATTTTCACTCATACCTTCCGAGTCTTTGGTCTTCCGCAGGACATCGTCTCAGACCGGGGGCCCCAGTTCTCCTCCCGAGTGTGGCGCGGGTTCTGCAAGCTTATCGGAGCCACTGCCAGCCTCTCCTCTGGGTTCCACCCCTAGTCCAATGGCCAGACGGAGAGGCTCAACCAGGACCTGGAAACCACCCTGCGAGGCCTGGCGATGGATAACCCGACTACATGGAGCACCTGGCTGCCATGGGCAGAGTACGCTCACAACACCCTGCAGTCATCGGCCACCAGGTTATCACCGTTCCAGTGCCAGTTCGGGTTCCAGCCACCTCTGTTTCCAGACCAGGAGGAGGATGCTGGGGTGCCCTCGGTCAATCAGTACGTGAGATGGTGTCGCAAGACCTGGAACAAGGTCAGGAGGACCCTCATCCGGACTTCCAGGTCCAACCAGATTCAGGCCAACCGCCATAGAAGGCCTGCCCACGTCTTCTGCCCGGGGCAGCAGGTTTGGCTGTCCACCAAGGACCTTCCACTGCAGGTGGAGAACCGCAAGCTTGCTCCTCGCTACATTGGCCCCTTCAAGGTTGTGCGCAGGGTGAACCCTGTCGCCTACCGGCTCCAGTTGCCCCGGACTCTTAGGATCAACCCTACATTCCATGTTTCCCTGTTGCAGCCCGTACTTTCGTCCACGTATGCCCCTGACCCTAGGAATCCCCCGCCCCCCGCATCTTCCAGGGTCAGACCGTGTTCACTGTGCGCCGTCTGCTGGACTCCCACCGGGTCCGTGGCGGGCTTCAATATCTGGTGGACTGGGAGGGCTATGGCCCTGAGGAATGCTGTTGGGTCCTCACCCGGGACATTTTAGATAAAGGACTTTGCCGGGACTTCCATTTGGCCCATCCCGAGCGTCCTGGGAATGTCAGGAGACGCTCCTTGCGGGGGGGGGGGGGGGGGGGGTCCTGTTAGGACTTGGATGATCTTGGCCTCTAGAGGCCGCTATTATTCTGTCTTGTCATGTTTATTTTGGCCTCTAGAGGCCACTATTGCTTCTTTGTTTTGTGTTTGTTTTTATTGCCTGTTTAGTCCTCATTATTGTCACCTGTTTCCCATTTATTTTGTGTATATACTCCCTCAGTTCAGTCCCTAGTCACGGAGTCTTTATGCTATGCTGTTAGTGCTAGTTCCCTCTGTCCCATGTACCTTGCCTGTGTCCTAGTATTCTTGGTTTTTGTTGCTTTCTTTTGGACTTTGTGGATTTTTGTTTTGACCTTTGGATCTTCTGAGCGTTTGGGTTTTTGCCTCTTCTTTTCTGGGTTTGGATTTTGGACATTGAACCTTTGGATATTTTAATTTTGTATATCTTCTGAGCTTTTGGATTATCCCTTTTGTTTTTCCCTTGGATTGTAAATATTGTAAATAAACTGTTTTTGATACTCTACTTTTGCCTCACGCCTCTGCACTTGAGTCGTCCCCCTGGTGGCCTAGTGGGGGTTTGCTGGATTATCACACCAGTGACCCGGGTTCGAATCCCAGCAAAACCTTAACACTAGACCTATAACATTCATATAACAACCAAATGGGCGAAGACAATTAGAATACTTGTTGGCAGAGGTTGGCACTCAGTGAATGTTGTAGCAATAGACAGGACACAGTTTACTCCAAAGGTACCATTTATTGAAATAGCTGACGAATTAGCAAACTAATACTGATCAGATATAGCAACAATAGCAGCCAAGGAATAATTCAATATAAATGGTGATGCAATGTATACAAGTAATGATCAGTAGTGTATAAAGCAATAGTCAGTAGTAAGTAGAATAATAACCAGCAACAAACAGGATGATAACCAGCAGTAAACAGAGTAAGAAATCAGCAGTGAATATGATGATAACCAAGGCACTTATGGTGATCAGAAGTAATGGGCTATATGCAAGTGTTACAGTGTAAGGGACAAATGAGTGTAGGGGCGAGTGAATGTTAAAATGTGAGAGGGAAATCACGTGTGTGTGTGAGAGAGAGAGAGTGTAGGCGTGTGTGCAGCTGTGCACTATGAGATGAGATGAGGAGCTAGGGAGAGAGAGCATGCGCAGGTGCACGAAACAAGAGGAGGGGAGTGAGGGAACGAGGCTGTGTGCGGCACGCGGGCGAGAGATAGGTGTGGTATGTGAATGTAGTGCGTGAGCCTTTGTGCTAGGCACCACCTAAGGGGGGGGGGCAACAAGGAGAGCGCACGAGGGAGAGTAACAAAGGATCTGGAACGTAAGTGCTAGTCTCAACTAGGCCTTAAACCAAAACTTCTACCCAACCCTTAGCTACTCCTGAAATCCCAATGTTGAGGGGCGTAGTGTGACAGAGGGAGTTAAAGAGAGAGAGAGGGAGAGAGAGAGAACGCATGCATGATCTAACTAATACGAATAATAAACAAAGCAAATCAAACAACATGTGGTCTAAGACCGACTTTCATGTGAATCAAAATGCGTACATTTAAACCATGAATGAATTCAAATAAACAACACTCTTCGCATTAACAAGCTACAGCTGAGACTAACAATTGCCCAGATGCCAGCCTTAATTGAGATCGCTCTTGCTTGGTGACCAAAGGTGCATCGTCTGTTATCCAAAGACAGCGCGGAGCGCAGGTCCGGGAGAAAACAGTTCTGTTCCTTTTGCTTTTACAGCTCGTCAGCTGAAGGTCTTTGGTGTCCCGTCAGTCATCCGATGATCTGGAAGGAATCTTGTTTGTAGTTCGTCAACGTTGTGAAAGGGAAAAGGGATCCAGTCGCCTTTTCTCTTTTAAAATACTGTGTGGGCTGCAGTAACTAACTGGTTCAGTTATTATTACAACTATACGAAGATCAAATACATTGAACTTTGGCTAAAGGTCCAGTATCAATAGCTCGTTCTTTGTTCTTCTTTAGCACAGATGTAACGACGTCTCTTTCACGCATGGGGATCCACCACCAGAGAGACAGAATTTCGATTCCACCGCGGGTTTTAAAGCACTGTCGTGTTTTCACTGTATTTGGTATCTGGTATCATCTCTGTATCCAATGCCATTACAGTGAGTGTGAGAAGAATGGGCGGAGATAGAACATGGCATCGAGTCCAGGGATTGTTGTGTTCAATGCTGTAACAGTGAAAGGAGAGAAGCTGGGCCATAAAGTGAAGCAGGGAATTGTGGGTACTATGGCTACAGCATGGCAGCCCCTTACACCCTGTTGGCACCAATAAGGTGCTGGCCACATTGCACCGAAAAGTGCCCTGCTGCCAGCACCTTATTGGTGATGTACTATTTAACCCATAGCTGGAAGCCAGGCAGGCGCTACCACTTCGGGTGAGAGTGGACCTGGGAGCAATGGTAATTAAGAGGTAATTCCACTTTTCCCAGTACTCAAGTCATCCTGGACCTGAGACTCACCACCGGTTGCAGTTTAAAGTCATACCCAGGACTAGACATGGGTTAATAGACAGCCCATAATTAGACACAGGTGCACCTCATCACATGTTACCTACTGGTTCAACCTGACTCCTCGCCATTCACAGCTGACGCTCGACCACACCCTAGCTGCTACTATTATATTATATCTGGTGAATGCTGTAGGAATAACAGTACTTTTTACATGTGCCCCCCCCATTTCAGGGACCAAAATTAATCAGACAAACTAACAATCATAAATTGAAATTGTCATTTTTAATCTGTCCTGTCCTTTGGGCTGGTCACTGTCCCATAGTGACTCTTAATGACAAAGCTCACCATCTTTCCCTGTCTTCAGCCAATCGCGTGACCTTGTTGATTGGAAGGCCTGTCAACTCCTTGATATCGACAAATCTGATCTTTTGCCTGCCACACTTCCTCTTACCAGCCACTTTTCCTGGCAAAATTGTCTTTTCTAGATTGTTGCCCTGCCGTCTGGAACGATGACCAAAATATGTCAGTTTGCACAACTGAATACAGTTTAACAGCAATCACTTTCGTACACCAATCTCATTTAACAACCACTCATTTGTTTTGCAATCACGCCATGAAATACGCGGGAGTCTTCTCCAGCACCATAACTCAAACGACGATACCCGGTCTTTCACTGCTCTGCTCAATTCCCAAGATTTGCATCCATAAGTCATCACAGGGAATATTAGTGTTTCCATAAACCTGATTTCAGTGGCTTTTGTGACAGATTTATCTTTCCATATCTCATTCATGTTTGTCACTGCAGATTTTGCCCTAGCCTCCTCTTCACTTCCTTCAGACTACCATGATCATTTACAATGAGAGAGCCAAGAAAATTGAAGCTATCGAGTATTTCAATGTTGAAACCATCAGCTGAAATTGTACAATCTTCAACATTTCCTATTATCATTGCCTTCGTTTTGGCCACATTTAGATATAGACCAAGGTCAGCACTTGCATCCTTCACTTGACCAATTAGTTCTTCTAGCTTCTCTTTAGAGTGAGCGACGAGAGTGGTATCATCCATGTAGTGGATGTTGCACAAACTTCTTCTGCCAATACTGAAATCAGGTTCGTAGCCATCAAGGGCCTCTCTCATGATATACTCAGTGTATATATTGAAGAGAACAGGTGACCAAATACAACCCTGTCGCACACCTTTGCCTGTTGGGAACCAGTCTGTGTCTCCGAAGTCAGTTCTAACTGCTGCTGATTGATTTGCATAGAGCGACGAGATTAAATGGATGATGTGATCACTTATGCCCATTTCTTTTAGGATTGCCCAAAGCTGATTGTGGTTGATGCAATCTAAAGCTTTGGAGTAATCAATAAAATGTTATTCTGTATTAAATGTAATGTATTAATGTAATGTAATGTAAATTAAATGTTATATCTGATGTTATTTATCTGAGCCCGCGTGCATCCCCCTTTTTGGAAGCCGGCTTGCTCAGGTGGTAGTCCCTTGTCTAAAACGTATATGATCCAGTGCAAGATAATACTCAGAAGCACTTTGCTAGCATGAGAGATTACTGATATGATGCGGTTATTTGAACACAGTGTCATATCTCCCTTTTTGGCATTGGCAAGAAAACAGATTTTCTCCAGTCATCTGGCCATATGCCAGTATCCCATGTTCTATTGCAGAGCTTGTGTAACACCGTTATGCACGCAGCCCCTTCAGATTTGAGCATTTCAGCTGGGATGTGATCAATACCTGGAGCTTTCTCATTCTTCATCTTGTTAACAGCTTTTTCCACTTCCTTCATCAAGGTATTTGGCTCGTCGCGATTGTCAGAATCAAAAACCGCCAACAAGACAACTTTTACCTTTGGGTCTTCCTCATAAAGCTTGTAACAATATTCTTTCCATCTGTTCTTGATGTCAGCCGCTTCTGTCAACAGCATTCCATTTGAGTTCCATTACTCATCTTGTTAGTTTTCTTCTTTGTTAAATCTCGGATGGTTTTGTAAAGTTGCTCACTATCATTTAATGCACTGGCCCGTTCTATTTCATCACATTTTTGCTTGATGTAATTAGATCTATCTGTTCTCACCTGCCTCTGAAATTTCCTAGATAAATCCAGATATATATCTGTTTTCTCCTCGGTGACAAGTCCTTGAGTTTTTATAACCCTTTGTTCTTCAGCAATCCACAGAGCCTCATCAGAGATCCAAGGTGAATGCCTAACCTTTCTTGGATTTAAAGAATTCTTAGCCACATCATTAATCTTACACTTGATTGCAGACCATAACTCAAGAGTTTCTTCACCTGAAAGGTTTTCCAGAAGACTCTGGAAATGGTTCTGGATATTAACCTTGAAATCATTGCTGAGCTGGCTCACATCATATCTTATGGGTGCTTCCGCTGTCATTTTTAATATCTGGTTGCAAATCCTTTCAGTCAGTAACTCAAGATCATGTTAGATTCATGAAAGGTTTTCCATGATTCTTGTTTTCCAGCTGAATTTTGTCTGTAGCCATAACTAAGAAGTCTCTTGCACTACCCAACTGCTACTGCTAAGTTGTTGAGGAAGGCCTTTAATCCTGAACTGCTCAGCTGAATAAATGAGATAAATGTTTGTAAATTGCTCTGCATAAGGGTGTTTGCCAAATGCAATAAATGTAAATCTAACACAGTGTTAACACAGTCTGCTGCCACTGTCAGTTGAAATGAAAAACTGCAGTATGTTGGCCAGTGGGCTGCCTAACATACATTCTAATAGAGATGCGACAGTCCAATTAACATCTGGCTGTGGGCCATATTAGGCTCTGGGGCCAGACATTGGGAGAGTGTTTGCCATAGTGACACATTTGGTACCTTTGGAAACTAAAAGAATTCAGCTTCAAGAATATATAACACTTATGATAATAAACTGAATACGGGTAAATTCAGGTTTTATCCACTAATATTTACTGAAAGAAAGATGCACAACCCTAATTAACGTAAAATAACATTGTGCTTATCTAAATTACGTCATAGGAAATCCTGGCGAATCTGACTTCTCAACCAATTGACATACACAAGGGTTTCCCAACTACAGTGAGACTGTAATAGCAGTCTGCCATGATAATGGCGACCAATGCATGAGACTGCTTTCGTAGTCTGTCGTGTTGAAAGATTCCATGTTTTCCGGACCGATATAGTGGTTTGCAGTGGTGAAAGGGTTAAAAAATTCTCCACAAGCTAAACAACAATTATTTATTGCATTTAAAATTGTTCATTTAATTTGTCTGGCAAACTAATTTATGCAAAGATTTAAGATTAATGATGATTCACATTTTCATATATTTAGATTTGAGATCATTCAAGATTTTTGAAATAACTAAGGTGCTAAACGAGAACTTTATTCTCATTATATTATCAAGAATCATCCACTTTTTTCTGAAAAAGTCTCAGCAACTAAGGGCAGCAAATGAATCAAGCAATGCCAGGGAGAGTGCTCCTGGCTGGAGTAGAGCAGTTAATGTTGAAAATCCTTCAACAGCTGGACCTTTGGTCTTTATTTAACTCAGCCATTTACAGCTTAATTTCCTGAACAGAATGACGTTTTGACTCTGTGGAATTAATATGTTGCTGTTCTTCAGGAAAATATTACTCAGACATTTAAATTTCCCTGTTTCATGCATATAAACTGCAATTAATTAATTAATTAATTAATTAATTAATTAATTAATTAATTAATTAATTAATTGTAGCCCACACAGAGTCTGCCATGCAGCATGTAACATCTTGCTTTGCAGAGGCAGCCAAGCTCTCCGGTCTCGAAGTCAGTCTGAAGACAGAGGTTCTCCACCAGCCCGCCCCCCAGGAAGTGTACCGCCCACCCTGCATTACGATTGGTGAGACAGAACTGAAGGCAGTCCAGCAGTTCACCTACCTGGGGAGCACCATCTCCTTTGATGCAAAAATTGACAAGGAGATGGATAACAGACTGGCAAAGGCAAACGGCAGACTCTACAGTCGTGTCTGAAGCAACAAGCACCTGAAGAAAGCCATAAAAAAGTCAGCGTCTACAGAGCCGTGGTCCTGACTACCCTCCTGTACAGTTTGAAGTCGTGGGTCACATACAGACACCACCTACGACTTCTAGAACGTTTCCACCAACGATGTCTCCGCTCCATCCTCAACATCCATTGGAGCAATTATGTCACAAATGTTGAAGTGTTAGAGCGAGTGGAGATCACCAGCATCGAGGCCACGCTGATGAAAACGCAGCTACGCTGGGCAGGGCACATCTCCAGAATGGAGGATTATCATCTGCCCAAGATCGTCCTCTTCGGCGAACTCTCCACTGGGCGCTGCAACAGAGGAGCACCAAAGAAGAGATTCAAAGACTCTTTGAAGAAATCCCTGTCATCCTGCCACATCGACCATCGTCAGTGGTCAGCCCTTGCCGCTGACCGAGAGGCTTGGCGACACACCGTTCATCAGTAAGTAAGTAAGTCTCCTCCTTTGAGAACAACCGCAGAGCTGCCCTTGAAGTGAAGTGCAGTAGGAGGAAGAACCGCATTGCCACAGCACCAACCCCAGACTCATCATTCCCCTGCAGCCGCTGTGGCCGAGTGTGCCTGTCACGTATCGGCCTTGTCAGCCACCAGCGAGCTTGCGCCAGACGTGGACGCCCTTAACTCTTCGCTAGCGAAGTCAAGCCAAGATAATATTAATATTCTTTTAGTTAATACTTAAGATTTTAATACTCTTGAGTTAATACATTTAAAATTTACAAGTAGTTTCTTTTTAAATTCTAATTAAAATGACAATCAAGACCACTTTGTAACATTTGGGTGCAGTGCTTATTTGTGTGTGTGTGTGTGTGTGTGTGTGTGTGAGAGAGAATGTGTGAGAGAGACTGATTTGTTGACAGAACTCTATAACTTAAGAACTGTGATTATGTAATTATGAATCAAATACTGTACATAATATAGTTGTGTGTCTCTGAACAGAGGGGTAACACAGTGGTGCAGTGGTTAGCACTGTTGCCTCACAGCAAGAAGGTTCTGGGTTTGAGCCCAATGGCTGATGGGTGCCTTTCTGTGTGGAGTTTGCATGTTCTCCCTGTGTCAGTGTGGGTTTCCTCCAGGTACTCTGGTTTCCCCCACAGTCCAAAGACATGCAGAGTAGGCTAATTGGTGGCTCTAAGTTGACTGTTGATGTGAGCGTGAATTGGTGTTTGTTTCTATGTGTCAGACCTGCAATAATCTGGCAACTTGTCCAGGGAGCATCCCAGTCAGCTGGGATAGGCTCCAGCTTGCCTGTGACACCTGCCTAGGGTAAGTGGTTATGGATGGATCTCCTAACAGATTATTAACAGATGTCCAGTTTTAATTAAATCTTCATTGGCTGGTAACCAGCTTCCCTCGCCTTCAGGAGACCATCCATTTCATCCACCCACAAACAAATATACATGAGGGATGAAGGGTTGGTGGGTGGGGTTTTGTTTCCACATGGCCAGAGCTAATCCATCATTTCAGTGTCACAGATTTTTCAGAATCAGATATGAAACACTTGATATATTGATTGAATATACACTTAAAATATAATTCAATAAATGAATGAATGAATGAATGAATGAGTGGTACAGTGGTTAGTACTGTCACCTCACAGCAAAAAAGTACTGGGTTCAAACCTCATGGCTGACTAGGGCCTTTCTGTGTGGAGTTTACTTGAAATGGATTGAAAAGCTGAGCTGCAGAGCAGGAGTGTTTATGATCCATATTGATGTTTTTGTGTATATGAGAGTAAAACTCATGCACCATCTATATCTGGCTTTCTACTGGAGCAGATGCCAACATGCAGATAGTCAGGTGTTTCAGAAGGGGAAGTGGACATGGGTTATTGGGAAAGGAACACAGTATTGGGATTATTAGTTGTAAATTACCTTTGTATTGGCAGTGGTTCCAGATTGCGAGAACCTCATGTGCAGATACTCATCATCTACACTCCAATTCCAAAAAAGTTGGGATGCTGCATAAAACCAAAATAAAATGGAGTACAATGATTTGCAAATCCTTTTCAAACTATATTCAGTTGAATACAGTACAATACAAAGACAAGATATTTAATGTTCAAACTGATAACCTTTATTGTCTTTTGTAAATATACACTCATTCTGAATTGGATGCCTGCAACACTTTCCAAAGAAGTTGGGACAGGGGCAACAAAAGATGGGGAGAATTGTAGAATGCCCAAAAAACACCTGTTTGGAACATTTTACAGGTAAACCGGTTAACTGGCAACAGGTGATAGTATCATGATTGGGTATGAAAGGGACATCCTTGAAAGGCTCAGTCATTCATAGTTTGTTCCATAGTTTGATTGTTTTTTAACAGCCAGGAGGCACAATGTAAATTTCAAATGTTAACATTTACTGGTTTAGTAACATTGAGATAAAATGGATGCAACAAAGCATAGTCAGCATATTGCAAAATTACCAGGAAAAGCCCAGAAAAGAAAATGAGAAAAACAGGCATAACATTAGTACTTGGATGATGAAAACAACGAATCACCACCCATAATCACAAGTCAGGTTAGGTTGCTGTACATGCTTGTGTCCTGTCCATTTCTCAGTTTGTTGATAAGGTTATGCTCTCGACTAATATAGGCTTAATTTCCCGGTGTCAGAGCAGAGTTGTAAGGTACACTGCCCTGCCCCCAAAAAAGATGCACACTCTTCTATTTGGCTGGACTGCATTTAGCTTTGATTACAGCTTGCATTTACAGGGGCATTGTTTCAATAAACTTATGTAATGTCACAACATTTATTTTAGTCCAGAGTTGTATTAATTTTTCACTGAGATCTTGTGTTGAGGATGGGAGAGTTGAACCACTGTGTAACATCTTCTCCAGCACATCAAAAAGATTCTCAATGGGGTTAAGGTCAGGACTCTGTGGTGGCACATTCATGTGTGAAAAATGATTCCTCATGCTTCCTGAACCACAATCTGAGCCCTAATTTTATGCCTGTGCCATCAGGAAAGAAAAAAAAAATCCACTGATGTGATAATCTGATCATTCAGTACATTCAGGTCATCAGCTGTCTTCATTTTATTGCCCTGTAACATTGCTGAACCTTGACCTGACCAACTGAAGCAACCACAGATCATAACACTGCCTCCAGAGGCTTGTACAGTGGCCACTATGCATGATGGATGCATTGCTTCATGTGCTTCCCTTCTTACCCTGTCACACCCATCGCTCAGAAATATGGTAAATCTGGACTTATCAAACCACATGACCTTTTTCCATTGCTCCAGAGTCTAATCTTTATGCTCCTTTTCTCCTGATTAGTCTCACTAACAAATGGTTTTCTTATGGACACACAGCTGTTGAGTACCAATCCTGTGAGTTCTCATCACATTGCGAGTGTGGAAATGATCTTAATTTAACTATTAAACATAGCCGTGAGCCATCAGAAGGCATGCACATTTCAAAATTTTCTGGGGGGCATGCCCCCAGACCACCCTAGCATTAGTGTGCCTTTGACGTGCCATGGCGGCCTTGCTTCCGCAAATTCCACAACCGCCTACTACTTTTTTTGAGCTGACTACTTCAGATTTTCTGGAGAACCCTACCCTTCTCATACATCTGAAGTCAAATCTAGGTTCATTGGTTTGTCACTATTTTTTCCAAGAGTGTAGCAGTAAATAGTTGGTTGACCAAAATTTTGGCATGTCATTAACCCACTGCTTTTCTAGGTTTACAGTTACAAACCCATCCACAGACAAGTAACATGCTTTATTTACACAAGCACTTTATGAGGGCCATTTGAGATGAATTACAGTTGAGCACAGAAAACTGGTTTGAAGCAATGCATTCTCTCACATATCCATCATTCCTCCAGAACATAGTGTAGAACAAAGTAAAACAGCAATGAAGGTCTTAAGAATGTGACCTGAGAAGACCTCTATAATGTCCCTAACAACAAGCCAACTCTGATAAGCATTCATGCTACAGTTTAATTCTACACAAAGTGTGACAACTGTTAAAATGCACTGCCTGGCCAAAAAAAAAGTTTCCATTTGGATTTAAATAAGCAAATGCAGTGGTGTTTGAAAGTTTGTGAACCCTTTAGAATTTTCTATATTTCTGCATAAATATGACCTAAAACATCAGATTTTCACACAAGTCCTAAAAGTAGATAAAGAGAATCCAGTTAAACAAATGAAACAAAAATATTATACTTGGTCAATTATTTGTTGAGGAAAATGATCCAATATTACATATCTGTGAGTGGCAAAAGTATGCGAACCTTTGCTTTCAGTATCTGATGTGACCCCCTTATGCAACAATAACTGCAACTAAACGTTTCCGCTAACTGTTGATCAGTCCTGCACACCGGCTTGGAGGAATTTTAGTCCATTCCTCCGTACAGAACAGCTTCAACTCTGAGATGTTGGTGGGTTTCCTCACATGAACTGCTCGCTTCAGGTCTTTCCACAACATTTCGATTGGATTAAGGTCAGGACTTTGAATTGGCCATTCCAAAACATTAACTTTATTCTTCTTTAACCATTCTTTGGTAGAATGACTTGTGTGCTTAGGGTTGTCTTACTGCATGACCCACCTTCTCTTAAGATTCAGTTTATGGACAAATGTCCTGACATTTTCCTTTAGAATTCTCTGGTATAATTCAGAATTCAGTGTTCCATCAGTGATGGCAAGCCGTCCTGGCCCAGATGCAGCAAAACAGGCCCAAACCATGATACTACCACCTACATATTTCACAGATGGGATAAGGTTCTTATGCTGGAATGCAGTGTTTTCCTTTCTCCAAACATAACACTTCTCATTTAAACCAAAAAGTTCTATTTTGGTCTCATCCGTCCACAAAACATTTTTCCAATAGCCTTCTGGCTTGTCCACATGATCTTTAGCAAACTGCAGACAAGCAGCAATGTTCTTTTTGGAGAGCAGTGGCTTTCTCCTTACAACCCTGCCATGCATACCATTGTTGTTCAGTGTTCTCCTGATGATGGACTCATGAACATTAACATTAGCCAATGTGAGAGAGGCCTTCAGTTGCTTAGAAGTTACCCTGGGGTCCTTTGTGACCTCGCTGACTATTACACGTCTTGCTCTTGGAGTGATCTTTGTTGGTCGACCACTCCTGGGGAGGGTAACAAGGGTAACAATGGTCTTGAATTTCCTCCGTTTGTACACAGTCTGTCTGACTGTGGATTGGTGAAGTCCAAACTCTTTAGAGATGGTTTTGTAACCTTTTCCAGCCTGATGAGCATCGACAACACTTTTTCTGAGGTCCTCAGAAATCTCCTTTGTTCGTACCATGATACACTTCCACAAACATGTGTTGTGAAGATCAGACTTTGATAGATCCCTGTTCTTTAAATAAAACAGGGTGCCCACTCACATCTGATTGTCATCCCATTGATTGAAAACACCTGACTCTAATTTCACCTTCAAATTAACTGCTAATCCTAGAGGTTCACATACTTTTGCCACTCACAGATATGTAATATTGGATCATTTTCCTCAATAAATAAATGACCATGTATAATATTTTTGTCTCATTTGTTTAACTGGGTTCTCTTTATCTACTTTTAGGACTTGTGTGAAAATCTGATGTTGTTTTAGGTCATATTTACTGTATGCAGAAATATAGAAAATTCTAAATGGTTCACAAACTTTCAAGCACCACTGTATGCATCTAATAGTTTGTTCTCAAAAGGTGCATTTACAGATTTACATGTTGTATACTTGGAGGTGTCTGGTGTTCTGTGGGCTGTGTGCAGTCCAATGGCAAATCTTAGTCCTTCACTGGATGCACTGCTACAGGGTCATTTAAACATAGTTTGCATTGAAGTGTTTGTCGGAGTGTCAGTATTTGAATGTTTTCCATAAATGTTGTTTTTGCAGGAAAGTGAAAGCAGAAAGTGGTGGAAGGCACTTTTAAAAATGTTAATATTAAGATTGCTGTTCATGCTGATGCTCTTTACTTACATGCATTCAACAGAAAAGGAGGACATTCGAGCAGGTATGCATCAACTCTATTTCCAGTATTAATAGGATAATGTGTATCTGTAAATTAAATGTTTCTAATGTACATTTTGAATATATAGATAGTCCTAAGTCTTTTATCATGTGTTTATAGACCCCTCCATTTAGTTATAGATACATGTTCATTAGGGATTTTAAAAGCTCTGAAAAACTCACTATCAGTTATCCACTGCCCTTCTAAATATGTTCAGAAAACTCATATCCTCAAATCTGATGTTGTGTAGGTTGCAGTACAGCTGCAAATGATCTTGTGTACATCATTGATGGTTCCTGGAGTGTGGGCTACAGGGACTTTGATACTGCCAAGCGCTGGCTTATCAACATCACCAGCGGCTTTGATGTAGGCACCCATTACTCCCAGGTGGCTGTAGTGCAGTACAGTGACACTCCTCGGCTAGAGATCCCACTTGGTGCTCATCAAAGTGCCAAAGAGCTCATTGAAGCTATCCAGGCTATCCGTTACATGGGAGGCAACACAAAGACAGGGCGTGCCATCAAGTTTGCAGTTGATCACGTGTTTGCTTTCTCACAGCGCAGCGACACCAGTAGGAATCGCATTGCCGTAGTTGTGACTGATGGGAAATCTCAGGATGATGTGGTGGATGCTAGTGTAGAGGCTCGAGCACAGGGAATCACTGTATTTGCAGTGGGAGTGGGGTCAGAGATCACCACCTCGGAGCTGGTTGCAATCGCTAACATGCCGTCCAGCTTCTACGTGCTGTATACACAGGACTACACCACCATCGATCGCATCCGAGACTCCATGGAGCAGAAACTTTGTGAAGGTGAGGCCTAGTAATGATAGGAAGCTGGCAAAATGTTATATGAGGCTTTCATAGAAAGTGTGAGGGTGCATTAAGATCTTTTACTTTAAATGCATTCAGAAAACATGTATTAATACTTGAAGTTCTCTTAAAAATTCAGCATCTGCCAGTAATTTCTGTGTATCCACTCAGTTTCTGTTGAACAGGAGAAAAAAAATAAAACCCAATGACCATAAAAGCTAACTAGTCACACCATAAATGCCTCTTTACTTGCCTGTTGCTGTTCAATTCAGAAAGCTAACATTCTTCCAAGCATTCAGACATTCTCACCAAGGCAGCATACATGCATGTGTTTATACGGCATGACTTTGGAGGGAACACTGAAAGGATGGACTACATTTGTATTTTGAGTTTTGGAAAGAAAAAATCACTACTTTCAACATATTTCCTTCAAAAGCACCAACTATATCTTTATGGTGTCTTGATGCCTTCAAGCACATGCTTAGAAAATTGGATTTCTTAAGGGTTCTTAGCTTCCTATAGGGGTTATATTTGAAACCCTCTCTGGAATAGAAATCAAGTTCTACACACAACCTTTAAGGGGTCCCAGTGATTAACAAACTATAGCTCTTTTCTGTTTGCTAGGAATTGTATAATTCCAAGTTTGCTCTAGGATGTATATACAGTGCCTTGAAAAAGTATTCATACGCCTTGAACTTTTTCACATTTTTCCACCTTACAACCACAAACTTAAAAGTTTTTTATTGAGATTTTATGTGATAGACCAACACGGAGTAGCACATAATTGTGAAGTGAAACGAAAATGATAAATGGTCTTCAAAATTTTAAACAAATAAAAATCTGAAAAATGTGGTGTGCATTAATATTCAGCCCCCTGTACTCTGATACCTCTAAATACAATCCAGTGCAATCAATTGCCTTCAGAAGTCATCTAATTAGTTAGAGTCCTACTGTGTGTAATTTACTCCTCAGCATAAATACACTTGTTCTGTGAAGGCCTCAGTGGTTTGTTAGAGAACACTGAAGAACAAACAGCATCATGAAGACCAAAGAACTCACCAGACAGGTCAGGGATAAAGTTCTGGAGAAGTTTAAAGCAGGGTTAGGTTATAAAAAAATATCCCAAGCTCTGAACATCTCAAAAAGCACTGTTCAATCTATCATTCAAAAATGGAAAAAGTATGGCACAACTGCAAACCTACCAAGACATGGCCGTCCACCTAAACTGACAGAGCGAGCAAGGAGAGCACTGGTCAGAGAAGCAGCCGAGAGGCCCATGATCACTCTGGAGGAGCTGCAGAAATCCACAGCTCAGGTGGGAGAATCTGTGCACAGGACAACTATAAGTTGTACACTCCACAAATCTGGCCTTTTTGGAAGAGTGGCAAGAAGAAAGCCATTGTTGAAAGACAGGCATAAGAAGTCCCATTTGCAGTTTGCCAGAAGCCATGTAGGGGACACAGCAAACATGTTGGAAGAAGGTGCTTTGGTCAGATGAGACCAAAGTTTAACTTTTTGGCCTAAATGCAAAGCGCTATGTGTGGCAGAAAACTAACACTGCTCATCACCCTGCACACACCATCCCCACTGTGAAACATGGTGGTGGCAGGATCATGCTATGGGGATGCTTTTCTTCAGCAGGGACAGGGAAGCTGGTCAGAGTTGATGGGAAGATGGATGGAGCTAAATACAGGGCAATACTGAAAGAAAACCTGTTGGAGGCTGCAAAAGACTTGAGACTGGGAAGGAGATTCACCTTCCAGCAAGACAATGACCCTAAACATACAGCCAGAGCTACAATGGAATGGTTTAGATCAAAGAATATTCATGTGTTAGAATGGCCCAGTCAAAGTCCAGACCTAAATCCCATTGAGCATCTGTGGCAAGACTTGAAAATTGCTGTTCACAGACACTCTCCATCCAATCTGGCTGAGCTTGAACTATTTTGCAAAGAAGAATGGGCAAAAATTTCAGTGTCTAGATGTGCAAAGCTGGTAAAGACATACCACAAAAGACTTGCAGCTGTAATTGCAGCAAAAGGTGGCTCTACAAAGTATTGACGCAGGGGGGCTGAATACTAATGCACATCACATTTTTCAGATTTTTATTTGTTTAAAATTTTGAAGACCATTTATCATTTTTGTTTCACTTCACAATTACGGTATGTGCTACTCTGTGTTGGTCTATCACATAAAATCTCAATAAAAAACTTTTAAGTTCGTGGTTGTAAGGTGGAAAAATGTGAAAAAGTTCAAGGGGTATGAATACTTTTTCAAGGCACTGTATACCGGTATAAGAGACCTACTCGATGTGCCATATCGAAGGAATCTTTTAACTCTCTTTGTGAATGTTGCTCTTATACCACAGCAATTTGCCAGTATTAACACTTTATTTTATTAAATAATGACATATTATAGTTATG
The DNA here is from genome assembly GCF_027579695.1 of Neoarius graeffei. Taxonomy (NCBI): domain Eukaryota; kingdom Metazoa; phylum Chordata; class Actinopteri; order Siluriformes; family Ariidae; genus Neoarius; species Neoarius graeffei. The sequence goes on from NC_083573.1 coordinate 80,608,378, forward strand.
GTTAATGTAGTGCTACAAACAAAAAATTGGTTCCTGTTATCATTTATGTTGTAATAGTTATAAACAGTTGTTCCTTCCCCAGCCTCATTGTTTCTCTGTTAAATTTAATAAGACAAAAAAGCAGCTTGTCATGTTACAGAGAAACTGTAAAGCCTCCATTCTGAAGACCTTCCTGTGTCTAAAAATCTAAAAGAACAGCTTTACCTCTGACTGCTACTCCTTCCATAAATGCTGAATAAACATCTCATCTCATTATCTCTAGCTGCTTTATCCTGTTCTACAGGGTCGCAGGCAAGCTGGAGCCTATCCCAGCTGACTACGGGCGAAAGGCGGGGTACACCCTGGACAAGTCGCCAGGTCATCACAGGGCTGACACATAGACACAGACAACCATTCACACTCACATTCACACCTACGGTCAATTTAGACTCACCAGTTAACCTAACCTGCACGTCTTTGGACTGTGGGGGAAACCGGAGGAAACCCACACGGACACGGGGAGAACATGCAAACTCTGCACAGAAAGGCCCTCGCCGGCCACGGGGCTCGAACCCGGACCTTCTTGCTGTGAGGTGACAGCGCTAACCACTACACCACCGTGCCGCCCGCTGAATAAACATATCTTTACAAAATAAAATATCTCCTTACCTTATACAGTATAAGTTGTTAAGTTGTAGCTAAACTATTGTCCAAGCTATGCTTGCTTGAGATATATATATAGTGGGGCAAAAAAGTATTTAGTCAGCCACCAATTGTGCAAGTTCTCCCACTTAATATAGTGGGGCAAAAAAGTATTTAGTCAGCCACCAATTGTGCAAGTTCTCCCACTCAAAAAGATGAGAGAGGCCTGTAATTTTCATCATAGGTACACTTCAACTATGAGAGACAGAATGGGGGAAAAGAATCCAGGAAATCACATTGTAGGATTTTTAATGAATTAATTGGTAAATCCCTCGGTAAAATAAGTATTTGGTCACCTACAAACAAGCAAGATTTCTGGTTCTCACAGACCTGTAACAACTTCTTTAAGAGGCTCCTCTGTCCTCCACTCGTTACCTGTATTAATGGCACCTGTTTGAACTCGTTATCAGTGTAAAAGACACCTGTCCACAACCTCAAACAGTCACACTCCAAACTCCACTATGGCCAAGACTAAAGAGCTGTCAAAGGACACCAGAAACAAAATTGTAGACCTGCACCAGGCTGGGAAGACTGAATCTACAATAGGTAAGCAGCTTGGTGTGAAGAAATCAACTGTGGGAGCAATTATTAGAAAATGGAAGACATACAAGACCACTGATAATCTCCCTCGATCTGGGGCTCCATGCAAGATCTCACCCTGTGAGGTCAAAATGATCACAAGAACGGTGAGCAAAAATCCCAGAACCACACGGGGGGACCTAGTGAATGGCCTGCAGAGAGCTGGGACCAAAGTAACAAAGGCTACCATCAGTAACACACTATGCCGCCAGGGACTCAAATCCTGCAGTGCCAGACGTGTCCCCCTGCTTAAGCCAGTACATGTCCAGGCCTGTCTGAAGTTTTCTAGAGAGCATTTGGATGATCCAGAAGAGGATTGGGAGAATGTCATATGGTCAGATGAAACCAAAATATAACTTTTGGGTAAAAACTCAACTTGTCATGTTTGGAGGAGAAAGAATGCTGAGTTGCATCCAAAGAACATCATACCTACTGTGAAGCATGGGGGTGGAAACATCATGCTTTGGGGCTGTTTTTCTGCAAAGGGACCAGGACGACTAATCCATGTAAAGGAAAGAATGAATGGAACCATGTATCGTGAGATTTTGAGTGAAAACCTCCTTCCATCAGCAAGGGCATTGAAGATGAAACGTGGCTGGGTTTTTCAGTATGACAGTGATCCCAAACACACCACCCAGGCAATGAAGGAGTGGCTTCGTAAGAGGCATTTCAAGGTCCTGGAGTGGCCTAGCCAGTCTCCAGATCTCAAACTCATAGAAAATCTTTGGAGGGAGTTGAAAGTCCGTGTTGCCCAGCGACAGCCCCAAAACATCACTGCTGTAGAGGAGATCTGCATGGAGGAATGGGCCAAAATACCAGCAACAGTGTGTGAAAACCTTATGAAGACTTACAGAAAACATTTGACCTCTGTCATTGCCAACAAAGGGTATATAACAAAGTATTGAGATGAACTTTTGTTATTGACCAAATACTTATTTTCCACCATAATTTGCAAATAAATTCTTTAAAAATCAGACAGTGAGATTTTGTGGATTTTCTTTTCTCATTCTGTCTCTCATAGTTGAGGTATACCTATGATGAAAATTACAGGCCCTCGCTCATCTTTTTAAGTGGGAGAACTTGCACAATTGGTGACTGACTAAATACTTTTTTGCCCCACTGTATTTTTTATATATATATATATTTTTTTGGGGGGACAACCCAAAAAACTTTCCACCTTCGAATCTATCAGATTCAAGTAGTCAATATTTCCGAACTTTAAGAGATAATAGCTTGATCACCTGGTATTAAGGAGGCATACAGAGGAAGGCTGCCATAAGGAGGATTACAGTATAAAACATGCTTCTCTGATGGTCTTCTGCAGAATCTGTTTGTCCCACACGTATCCCTGTGGCCTCTCGGGATGAGAAGGGCTTTGAGCTGATACTTGGGATGAAAATCCATCAGAAAGCCAAGAAGCTACAAGGCTCTTTGCTGTCAGAGACAGCCTATTTCCTGGACAAAGGGGTGGACATTACTGAAGAGACAAGGTAAGATGGTGTAGTTCTATTGTAATTGTGCCATGTCTTACCTGATTGGTCTCCTCTGTCAATACTTACTCACTTGGGAGGGCGATGACTTACACAGAAGTCAAATCAGGTGAATTAGTTCTCACTTCTTATCAAGCTGTTCATGCAACATTGTCAGATGGCCGAATAAACTTGGAGAAGAGCAATAAAGTACATAACTGGATTCTAAATCTTGTGACTAATAATCAGCATATGGACTTTCAATACATTATAATTACACTGCAACACTATGTTGTGCAATATACTGTATAATATGCAATATATTTTTATTATGCATGTTTTTCTCACATATGAATTGCAAAGCATATTACTTATATATGTACACTACCAATCAAAAAACAAAAACACATTTAGTATCTACGTTCCATTGTCTGAAAGACATTATGATAAAGGCCTATGGGAGAAATTTAAAAGACATAGGTGCCCATACAGTGCCTTACAAAAGTATTCATTCCCCTTAGTGTTTGTCCTGTTTTGCTGCATTACAAGCTGGAATTAAAATGGCTTTTTGAGGGGTTAGCACCATTTGATTTACATAACATGCCTACCACTTTAAAGGTGCACATTGTTTTTTTTATTGTGACACAAACAATAAGATGAAAAAACAGAAATCTGGAGTGTGCGCAAGTATTCACCCCCTTTCGTATGAAACCCCTAAATAAGAGCTGGTCCAACCAATTCACTTCATAAGTCACATAATTAGTTGATTAAGATCCACCTGTGTGCAATCAGTGTCACATGATCTGTCACATGATGTCTGTATAAATCAACCTGTTCTGGAAGGACCCTGACTCTGCAACACTACTAAGCAAGCAACATGAAAACCAAGGAACACTCCAAACAGGTCAGAGACAAAGTTGTGGAGAAGTATAGATCAGGGTTGGGCCATAAAAAATATCCCAAACTTTGAATATCCCAGGGAGCACCATTAAATCCATTATAACAAAATGGAAAGAATATGGCACCACTGCAAACCTGACAAGAGAAGGCTGCCCACCAAAACTCACAGACCGGGCAAGAAGGGCATTAATCAGAGATGCAAAAAAGACACCAACGATAACGCTGAGGGAGCTGCAAAGATCCACAGTGGAGATGGGAGTATCTGTCCATGGGACCACTTTAAGCCATACACTCCACAGAGTGGGACTTTATGGAAGAGTGGCCAGAAAAAAGTCATTGCTTAAGAAAACATGTTTGGAGTTTGCCCAACAGCATGTGGCAGACTCCCCAAACACATGGAAGATTCTCTGGTCAAATGAGACAAAAATTGAACTTTTTGGCCATCATAGGAAATGCTATGTGTGGCGCAAACCCAACACCCTGAGAACACCATCCCTACAATGAAGTATGGTGGTGGCAGCATCATCCTGTGGGGATAATTTTCATCTGTAGGGACAGGAAAGCTGGTCAGGGCTGAAGGAAAGATGGATGGCACTAAATACAGGGCAATTCTGGAGGAAAACCTGTAAGAGTCGGCCAGAGGTTTGAGACTGGGATGAAGGTTCATGGTCTAGCAGGACAATGACCCTAAACATAATTTTAAAGCTACACTGGAGTGGTTTAAAGGGAACCATTTAAATGTCTTCGAATGGCCTAATCAAAGCCCAGACCTTAATCCAATTGAGAATCTTTGGCAGAACTTGAAGATTGTTGTACACCAATGTAACCCATCTAACTTGAAGGAGTTGGAGCAGTTTTGCCTTGAGGAATAGGTAAAAATCCCAGTGGTTAGATGTGTTAAGCTAATAGAGACATACCCCAAGAGACTTGCAGCTGTAATTGCAGCAAAAGGTGGCTCTACAAAATATAGTCTTTGGGGGGGGATACTTATGCACACGCCAGATTTCTGTTTTTTTCATCTTAATTGTTGTTTGTGTCACAATAAAAAAAATGTGCACCTTTAAAGTGGTAGGCAAGTTGTGTAAATCAAATGGTGTTCCCCCCCCCCCCCCCCCAAAAAAAAAAAAAAAAATCCATTTTAATTCCAGCTTGTAATGCAACAAAACAGGACAAAAACCAAGGGGGATGAATACTTTTGCAAGGCACTGTATACTGATTTGCTTTTGAATCAAAATGTCATTTTAATAGTAGTTTTGCTTTAAAATATTGTTTCCCCAAATAATCAGTTTTCATTTCAGACTTGGTAGCAAAGCCAAGAAGTACTTGGCCATTTTGGTAAATGTATCCTGGGTGGGTCCCTTATGAGATTGGGTGAGAAGATGCCAAGTGTGTAAAGTTTATTTAGAAAAACAGAACATCTTCAGAAACCGCTTCTCCCATTCACTGTAGGCACAAAATAAGAGAATTACCCTAGATGTGATACCAGTCCACTGCAGGGTACTATTCACACACTCATTCAAATCTAGGGGTGATTTAGTGTAGCCAATCTGCTTACCGTATATTTTTGGACAGTGAGAGGAACCTTTAGAACCCAAAGGAAGCCTATGTGGATATGGGGAGAACATGCACAGAAACTCCGCACAGACATTAACCCAAGTGCAATATCAAACCATGGACGTTAGTCGTGTGTGTGCACGCGCGACAGAAATGCTATACACTGCACCACCATGCTACCTCCTCTTAAGAAATTTAAATATGAAGCTTTGATTCATATCTTCATTATTGTAAAATAGTAAAAATGAACAAAACCTGTCTATGAATAGGTGCCCCAACCTTTTGACTGGTAGTGTACACACACATTCTTTATATAAAAAATAAATAAATAAATATATATATATATATATATATATATATATATATATATATATATATATACACACACACACACAATCTCTTGTAGATAAAAACATATAATTTTTATCCACATATAGTAAAGCTATCTTTATTTATGTTCTCTTTATAATGTACATTTTTATATTGTTTACCAGAGAGATATTTCCAGAGGGTCTTCCTCCGTCCTATGTGTTTGTGGCCACTCTGCAGCTGAAAGGCACTACAAGCAGAGAGAAGTTTGACCTGTGGAGGGTACTTTCTAAAGATCAAGAAGTCCAAGTGGCTGTGACGCTACATGGACAAGAGGATTCTGTCACCTTTACCACCACAAACTTGGCAAGTGGGGTACAAGTGGTCACTTTTAATGCACAAGGCCTTCAGGTTTGTAAAGCACTGCTATCACTCCCTTCAGTGTACATGCTGCATACAACTATTGCAGTGACTTATTTGATATGTCTGGATCAAGCTGCAGAAATTCACCAACCTGTTTAAGCTCAGGTGAATGATCAGATTTATAAAATGAGTGATAAATCAGAAAATAACTAGCCTTTTGGACTCTTAGGTCACATGACATATCCAGTATGGTCCACATTAATGAAGCAAACTACATTTCCTATTGTTTTGTACATTTTTTTAAGATTAATTAACTTATTTTTATTCCACAATGCTATTGGATACTTGATTCTGATTAGATTAGATTTAGATAAAACTTTATTGATCCCTTTGGGTGGGTTCCCTCAGGGAAATTAAGATTCCAGAGAAAAGAAACAGAGAAAACTTCTAGATAAATTAAAATTAAATAAGTATTTACATATACAAATATATAAAAAGAATAAGATGGGAAAAGAGGAGGGGGGGCGGTAGGAGAGATATTGCACTTTATATTGCACATTGTCCGGTATTGCTTATTGTTAGGCTAGGCTACTGCTCCTTCCTGTCCTCTGTCCTCCTATTACCCCTCCTCCCCCCCAGAGAGGAGTTGTACAGTCTGATGGCATGAGGGACACAGGAGTTTTTGAGTCTGTTCGTCCTGCACTTGGGAAGGAGCATTCTGTCACTGAACAGGCTCCTCTGGTTGCTGATGACTGTGTGCAGAGGGTGACTGGCATCGTCCATGATGTTCAATAGTTTGTCCATAGACCTATTCTCTGCCACCATCACCAGAGAGTCCAGCTTCATGCTGACCACAGAGCCGGCCCGCCTGATCAGTTTGTCCAGCCTGGATGTGTCCTTCTTGGATGTGCTGCCCCCCCCCAGCACACCACGGTGTAAAACAGGTCACTGGGGACCACAGATTGACCACAGGAGTTTCCTGCAGATGTTAAAGGACTGCAGCCTCCTAAGGAAGTATAGCCTGTTCTGTCCCTTCCTGTATAAGTGATTGGTGTTGCAAGTCCAGTCCAGCTTGCTGTCTAGCCACAGCCTGAGGTACTTGTAGGAATCCACAGCCTCCACCTCGACTCCCTCGATCGGAACTGGTCGTGACCTTGGTCTGGACCTCCCAAAGTCAATGACCAGCTCCTTGGTCTTCGAGGTGTTGAGCTGCAGATGGTTCCTGTTGCACCACACAGCAAAGTCCCTCACCAGGCTCCTATACTCCTGCTCTCTGTTGTCACTGATACACCCAACGATGGCTGTGTCATTGGCAAACTTCTGAATGTGACACAGCTCCGAGTTGTAGCAGAAGTCCGCGGTGTACAGGGTGAAGAGAAGAGGGGCCAGCACCATGCCCTGGGGTGCTCTGGTACTGCTAATTAGTGTCAGATGTGATGTCCTTCAGCCTGACGTACTACGGCCTGTCAGTGAGGTAGCTGAAGATCCAGGTGACCAGGCAGGGGTCCACTCGCATCCTGTTCAGTTTGTCCTGAAGCAATAGGGGCTGGATGGTGTTGAAGGCACTCGAGAAGCCCAAGAAGAGGATCCTTACTGTGCCATTTCCCTTATCCAGATGCGAGTGGGGTCGGTGTAGCAGGTAGAGGATGGCGTCTTCCACACAGACACCTGCCCAGTACGCAAACTGCAGACAGTCCTGGGCATGTTGTACCTGGGGTCTGAGGAGGCTGAGGAAGAGCCACTCCAACGTCTTCATCAGATGTGAAGTGAGTGCCACCGGTCGGAAATCGTTCAACTCGCTGGGCCAATTCTTTTTGGGAACTGGAACAATACCCAATGTCTTCCAGAGGGTGGGCACTCTCCCTAGCTGCAGGCTAAGGTTGAAGATGTGTTGGTATGGTTCACCCAGTTCAGCAGCATAGGTCTGAAGTAGTTGGGGACACACCTTGGGCCTGCTGCTTTCCTGGGGTGACGCTTCCTCAGTTGACCTCTGACCTGGTCTGCAGTAATGCATGGAGGAGTCTGTGTTGAGGAGGGGGAGGAGGGGGCTGCTGTGATGACTGGGGGGAGGTGTGTTGAGGGAAGAAGGAGAGATGGCTGCAGTGAGGGGGGGGGACGTGGGCTGGTTGAACCGATTGAAAAAGGCTACGTTTACATTACGTCGAATCAGCGGATCATCAGATTAACGTTCTTAAAGCGATTCGCGTTTACACTAAAACCGTTAGCCATGCACACAGCAACGCCAATACGCGGATACTCTCGGCTCCGCAGGCATCCTGCGCTCCAAATCACTCCGCCCTGAACAGCGAGTGCCCTCTGGAGGGTGCGCACTCCGGCCCTGCGCAGCTCACACAGCGCGCGAGTGAAGTGCACAAGCCATGATTCGGGACTGAGCCGCTGTGTGTGAGATCCCAGCGCATATCACGTACTACTTGCAAGTGGAAGGATGGCAAGCCTAAAGACAATCATAACTACACAATGGGCAGTATTTGCATCAGTATTTGCAGTATTTTCATACTTTTATACTCTTTAATGAAAGGTGATACAAGGCGGAAGTCCGCGCCGTTTTTCAGCAGTCGCGTCACATGACCAACGCCAGCGAATCAGGAAGGTGGATGTCACAGTGACGTTGTCCAATGAGACGCCAGCTAGAGCTCAGCACAGCGTATCCGCGTATTTTGAATGTTTACACAGCACCGGACCAGACACGATCTGGATTGAATACGTGGACGCTGGCGGATTCCCGTTTCCAGGCGTTTCCAGGCGGTTTAATGTAAACGGACAGTGCATCCGCGAAGAAAACGAGACAGATACGGTCTAGTGTAAACGTAGCCAAAGTCATTCAACTCATTTGCCCTCTCCACTGTCCCCTCAACGACTCTGGTCTTTGTATTGTGGCCTGTGATGGTTTTCACACCTTCCCAGACCTCCCTCATGCTGTTAAACTGATTGGCGGTGGTGAAATGCTCCCTTAAGTTTTCCACCACCAGAAAGGCTTTGTGGTTTCTCTAGAACATTACAAAAATCATTTTTTGTCTTACTGAGTTAAAGAGAGAGAGAAAAAAGGCTGGTGATGGAGCAACTGTTTTGAGCCACTGCAATTTAAGTGATAGCAGGAACTTATTTTGTGGATGTTCCACAACATAAAAAGAATAAAATTTTGTGTTTTATTCCCTACCTAAATCACACAGGTTTGGAATATGACAGCAGGCCAAGTTGTAGTCTCGAAACCATCCATGTTTCCATGCTTGCTGTGGTTTTCCCTTTCCAAGTATAATGGAGCTTTTTTTAATTTTGAAAAAAAAATTTTAAAACTCAAGTACTTTGAGTCTGTAATGTTTGTTTTTGTAAATATATTTTATTTGCTTTCTGTCATTATTACACATGGCAGTCCTTTTGATTCTGTTCCATAGTTATTTACTTTCTCAATGTGCTTTTGTAATACTAGTGAATGTTCCTTCTCTGATTTACACTAGTCAAGAGTAATGGAGAAAGAGTTTCCACATCCTTTCTTTACTGTGTTCACAGAGCAAAAAAGTTGGTTACTTTTCCCCATGGCACTGCAAGCCTTTCATTTTTAGCATCTTGGCTATGTATTTAAGGAACAAAATGTCCAGTAGTGCCTGGTGGTTTTAGAAAAAAAAGAGAAGTTTAATCCAATCAACTTGAACAGAGAAGGTAGTGTGACTCTGGATTTTAGCTGCATCCATGTAACCATCTTTATTCATGAACAATTTGTCTTTTATAAAATAAAATTCAAGCTGAGTAATTTAGGCTTCCATCAAATGTTTGCTGAGAGCACAAAGGGCCTCTGTATCAGATGAATTTCAGTTGGTACATAACCAGTAATCAGTGATGGCTAGTGGTTATTGGTGTGAGGTTTTTTTTTGGGAGGAGGGGGGGAATAATATCACTAATATATTATTTAAGTTTGTGTATATATATTTGAATATTTGAATCTCAACTGGATTTTGTCGGAATAACAAACACGGTACACAGAAAAGTTGTAACCCTTTGATTCAAACCAAAAACCACTAAACTTATTGTTTTGTCATCTGTCCTTTTGTGTAATCTGTACTTTACTTAGACAATGTGTGCTCAGTTTATCAACTTCTGGTTTCATCTCCGAATATATTTTAGCAGAAAAATAATGATAAAGTAAATAATCCACTTTGCTCATGTTCACCACACCTTTGACTGAATCCATAACACACCTAGTGATTATGTATTACAGAAATGTCACCAAAATGGACTAGAATTTATTAGCCAATTGGAGCTCAAAACTTGGGGGGGTGGGGGGTGTCATGCTGTCTAATCACATCACACAGCTGTTGCTGATCAGCATGAACCTACAGCACTGGGCTCATTACAGTTAGCCCACAGCATTGCTTGATATCACTCTTTGTAATTTTTTTTTTGTGCAACCATTAGCGGTGCTGTTACACTTGGTTTAAAAAAAAAAATCACAAAGAATCCTCTTTAAAATGTTTGTTAACCACAGATAAGATGATGTGGATGCCAAACGTTAAACCTTATATTGATATTTCTTTTACCTTTGAAAGACGGAGGGCTTAGCCCTGCTAGCCCATTGATCTGAGCCACCCCGATGATAATTCAATTATAACTCATTAAATGAATACAGACCTTGCTACTGTCTGTACAGAAATACATGGCAAGTTTTTATAAATGATTAATAATAAATATTGAACTACAGATTACAAATGATTTTATAGATTCTTTATGACACATTCACTGTTTACATAAATCAATGTTTTTTTTGTTTTTTTTAAACTTATTTCTTCTCTTTAACTCCAACTGTCATGGCAAGTTTTGGATATTTAACTCAAATTTCTAAGTTTTGGCAAATTAAACAAATTAATCCATTGTCTTGACTGCTTGTGAGGTTTGTGTGTGTTCATTGAGCTCATGTTTATAAGTTGAAGTTCAAGTTGAGTTGACTCATGTTTTAAGGCAGTGGGCGAACTTTCATTTCTAAGTTTGACCAACTTGAAATTTTTTTGTGTTCTCTTTAGTGCAAGTGAGCATTTTTAAAAGAAATACAAAAAAACTTTTATGGATGTATATTTTAACAGGTTTCATTCTGATGTAATTTAAAAAAGGGAAAAAAGCTATGGTATCTGCCCTTAGATGTCATATGCATAAGTTTGTAGTCAGTGTGGAACTTAATACCTTGCCAGTGTAGATTGAATAGGACAGGAAAAAATATACTCTCACTTTCTTTTACTGGTAAGCAGCCAGCTGTATCTAGCACTTCCTTCTTTACAAATACTAATCATGTGGGTGCTGTCTTGCATATATCTTGAGTTTGAACTCGTGAAGTCTTTAATTACTCTGAAATCTTATGCAAAATTGTCATATTGTCTCCAACTGATAATGGCCCAACCTACATAGTATAGTGCATCATGTTTCAAACCTTGTAGAGAAAGAGTGCTTACATACTGTCAATTTAGCCTCTTTTTAGATTATTACAAATGTCTTTATTCTCTAGTAACACTATATTATGTTGTACCCTCCCCCATGTCATTTGTAATTTTAATTTTTTTTACATTTTCTATACTTTAGCTCCACTATAACCTATCCTATATAAATCAACCAGTGCCACTTAGAGTCTTTGTCTCTTCCCTTTCTACTACAGAGACTATTTGATCAACGCTGGCACCAGCTGAAGATTCTTGTCAGGCAAAGGCATGCCATCTGTTTTGTCGATGACCAGGTGATCCAGGAAGTGGATCTGGAGCCAGTTGTGCCCATTTTCATCAATGGGAAAACTCAGATTGCCAAACATTACAACTCTGAAGCTACGATTCCTGTAAGTATACAGTCTGAAAGATGACAATAGAGTTTGTAAACCTCATCTCATTATCTCTATATTAAAAATTCCAGAAGGTTTTAGTGAAATTATTACACTACAAAATGTCCATTGTGAATATGCATTTATGACATGCCAAGCAATACAATATTTACAGTATAATTTCTTTTTCTAACTTTTCACAGTTGGCAATCCAAAAACTGAGGCTGTATTGTGATCCAATGCAAAGTGAAAGAGAAACAGCATGTGAGATTTATTCTGTGGTAAGTGATATTTAGAGTGATAATTTGGTCACACTTGTGGAGTTTCTTTTAATACAATTGTTGCATATCTACCATGTTTTCTTTTATCTTTTCCATGTCAATAGGATGATGAAAGGGTAAGTTTTTTTCCCTCCATTAGTGTCCTGTGTGAACAGTTTTTGTGAGTGGATCAGCACCTAGCTGCAGCTTTCCCTTCCCCCTCAGTGTCCCACAAACCGAGAGGCACCTGAAGAAAAGGAAGAGTGTGACTGCAGTCAGGGGAACCCTGGACCATCCGGACCACCTGGGCCAAAGGTCAGCATTGCCTAGCTTTAGTTTTAGTACACACAAACACAAATATATTATGAACACTACTGTGTGTAAACAGGATATGTAATGCGTAATAATTTATCTGCAGGGTGAAAAAGGAGAAAATGGACTTCCTGGTCGTGATGGTAAGCCTGTGAGTACTCAGTTTTATTCCATTCAGAAAGAATAACAAAAACACACATTGATCATGAACTACAGTAATAGCATTTTGATTTTTGAAAATATTGTTCGAAAGGGTATCAAAGGTGAGCGAGGAATGCCTGGGGAGCCAGGTGCATTGGGGCAAAAGGTAAGATTTCAATAGTATCTAACGTCTTTCTAACGTTTTTGACAGTATGTGGTAATGTATGCCATGTTCTTGCCATAGTAATCAATGACTTGGAGTTCAAGAGAGCAAAATTGGCTGTGCTCCCTGTGGGAAGGATGACATTACTTTCCTCCCTGCCAATCAGTGCAACACTGGACAATCTTAGGCATCTGTGAACTCGTGTATGCAGAAGAGGGCAGATGGCATTTTCCTCCAAGTTCAGCAGGTTGAAAAGATGCAGTGTTTGGCTTCATGTGTAACAGAGGAAGCATGTGCTAGCCTTTCCTCGACCTGTTTTTTAGCTGTTGCGTCATAAAGGAGAGGTAGATAGTGTGTAGGAATTTGCAGATGATCAAATTGGAAGAAAATTGGACTGAAAATGCGTATATTTTGTGTACTAAACTCTTTCTTTGTTACTTCTTCCCTGGCAGGGTAAAGCTGGTTTACATGGACCCAAAGGTGACTCAGGAGTAAAGGGCTCCAAAGTAAGTAGCATCAAGAGAAAAGAGAACAGTTCTAATTTCATAATGATAGAAATTACTCTGAAAGCCCTGTAAGGATAGTGTACAAGTTGGTGTTAGTGTGATAAACCAGTGTTCTAGAAAGCAAAGGCTTAAGGCAAGTGCACTTTGTGGCAATCTGAATCCTGTTTCCCTGCTTCCAGTGTGTGACACCTCACTTGTTTTCTATGTACAGGGTGAGCGAGGACAGCGAGGGCTGCCTGGAAAACAAGGACCACCAGGACCCAAGGTAAGCGCTTGCTCAGAACATTGAAGCCAAAGTGGTTCTTTTACCATCTTTACAGCATCACGGTAGCTTTCTTAACATCCTGCCAATCTGGTCTGGAACAATGTTTTCCATAAGCCAAGGATTGCAGACTTCAGACCCACAGCAGAGTGGTGCAGTGGGAGTGTGCTGAGCCCATAATCCAAGGGTCAATGGCTCGAAACCATCCTCTGGTAGTTCTGGGTTCTTTGACGCCAATGTTTTCCATGAGTCAGGGAATGTGGGTTTGAGACCCATGTGGGGTGACAGGTGAGCAGAATGCCACACCAGAAGCGCGCTGGGGCCCAGAACCCAGATATCAAAACCATCTGCTGCTTTTTCTTCCCAAAATTCCCAGCAGAGACTATAAAATTCATCTGTCTATCTTTCTATCAATTTATTTGCTGAAGGCAGCTCATTGGCCCACCGTTGCCTGACCTCGAAAATTGTCCATAAGGAGGCCTGATTTTCAGTGCTCTGTCACTAGTCTGGCATTGATCAATGTCTTTGTATCACTTAGACAAGCACATAGACATTATGGGACTGAAATAATGCCCACCCCCAGTACCAGTTGTTGTCACAGTATGTTGTTCATGTCTAAGACTCACAACTCAGAGCTGTTTTGGTATCAAAGATCCTGGTAAGTGAATAAGGAAAAATCAGTCAATTTAATGGTTTTTTAACATTTTTCACCATGTTGTTCTTAAGCACAACACATAAAGACATAATACATAATGAAACAAGTGCCCTGACTTGTTTACATATATTCATTCATTTTCTGTACCCATGAGCTATCTCCGGGGTAACCCAGACACATTCACACTTCTGGGCTATTGAAAGTTGCCACATGACCTAATCCACATTTGGACTGGGGGAGGAACCCGGAGCATCCAGTGGAAACCCTCAAAGGCATGAGGAGAACATACAAACTCCAGACATAAAGGCTGCCAGTCACCCACTAGGCTCAAGCCCAGAATCTGCTTGCTGTGAGGTGACACTGCTAACCACTGCAACATCATGCGGCCTATGTAAATTCAGTACAAGTCTGTGTTTTCCTGTGTAAAATCGACTGGTTTTGAGTAGCAGTGTACATGCCTCCAGAGAAAAGTCTACTTACTTAAGTCGGGGTGAAATGATTTGTAAGCAATTTATGATAGAAATGAGGACGTGCTGACATTAAAGCCACACTTTGCAATTGTTTGACTTTGGCGCAGACCCAGCAAAGTATTTCAACTGAGCAAACCAAGTATACATAAAGTTCTGTAGCTGAGATGACAAATGGCTTAAAGGTGCCCTTCCACCAAAAATGTTTAATACTGGCTCTTTTTGAAATACCATAGTTCACTCTGAGTTTCATATGCATGCTGCATGTGAAAATGTAATTCTACTCCCATTCCCTGTATTAGCTTATTAAAGAAAATAGTCGGAAAAATGAGTGGATCAGAAAAAGCCATATGAAGTTACATCACTTCGAAAATTAGTATTCATGGCCTCGCCCACCTTGGCTTGCGACCGCCCACGGGAAGATGGCACGAGGAGAGAGACGCAATTCGCCCCGAGGCGCGGCGTGGTGCTCCGCATCAGTTTCGTTTCTAACGGCGGCTCCAGCCCGACTTTGCATGCTCGTAACTCGGGCAGGGAAGGTCCCAGCCTCGGCAGCCAGCAACCCCTGCCCTCTCCCGAACGAACCAGCGCTGCCAGGGCCCGTCAGCTCCCAGCCAGGGGACGCTATCCCCCCCCCACACCCCCCCGAGGTGAGCTCCGCTCTGTGCCTCGTGCCTTGATGAGAGCCGCTGCCGCAGGGAGTATTCAATTAAATAAATGAATGAATGAATGAATGAATGAATGAACGAACGACTCCCTCCCAGTCACACGCGTGCACACACAAGCATTCTGGTTGGAGAGAGAGCTCCCTTCCTCTGCTCTCCCTCCCCTCTTATAGGGCGCGGTCACTGGCGAAGACACACAAACACGCGTTAATTCCCGTCAGGTGCAGTGATTCTGCCACTTACCTTCCCAGGGCTTTCCACTAAGGCTCATACTAGCCAGCCATGACAAATAAGTAGCCAACGGGGGGGGAGTAAACACAAAATAAACTCCTGTGCATGCAGTTCCCAGGATTAAATGTATTTTCCACAGACCATTTATTTATTCACTTTACTCAAATAGAAAGTAAAATGGCAGTAAATCTTCTTTCTTTTCTTGCATATTGCATCATGAGGCGTTCCTGGCTTGTAAATCTCTTATTTTCAGTGCATGACACATTCACGCATCTGAGCATGCTATGAATTAATAACGACAACGGTCTGCAGTGGGGCTACACAATTAAACACTCAGCGAACATTTCTCCATTTGTGTATGAAAATACACTCCAATGACTCAGTTTGGTTTAATTTACAACCAACGGTGTCTTTTGATGCCAGCACGTAATTGAACAAGAGAAGACTGGTTTACCGGAGACAAAATAAGCGTTATCTCTGCTTCTGTTCCCTCCGACACACTACTGCCTCCGCCGAGTGCGCGCGCACACTGCATGTCGGGGCCGCGGATGAGTTACTCTCCCCTGATCAACGAAGTCGGCGGGGAATTTGTGGTTATTATTGGTACAAACAGCGCGAATCACAACTTAAATGAGTGCGGTTCAGTTTGACAGTATTGTCAGTCCGTTAGATAAACATTTAATTTTATTAAAATCAAAAATTAATATTTAGAGCCTGTAGGCTACAAAAATAATAGTCATTAAAGTAGCCAGCTGGACTTAATTGTGTAGTCGGCTGTATGGCCGGCAGCCAGCGCTTGTGGAAAGCCCTGACCTTCCCTGACTCCGCCCTCCATTCACAGACCGACGCTCGGCCATGCCCCCGCTGCCACATCTACATTGTTATTGGTCAAAACATCGATGTCGAGACCATGATAGCCAATCGAAACAGTTTTTACAAAGACACCCACATCCGCTTGTTCTGACCCACTGGAGGTAGCGTCACAGTGCTGTTAGCCAATCAGAGGTAACACGTTTACTGATTGCTGTTAGCCAATCAGAGGTAACACGTTTACATGTCATGAATATTAATGAGTAAGAGCTGAAATTCTGTCGTTCTCTCCCCACCCACTCATCCACCAAACTCGAACAGCCTGAAACAGGAGAACCACAGCATTTTTTTTTCACCAAAACCAGCTCACAGGGCATTCATTCATACTAGAGACCACCGCACAATTTATGAAAAAATGATGTAAGGGGACCTTTTAGAAGAAGCCTAGCAATTTTTGAGTGACTGCACTTTTTCAGTCTGGTGTAGCAGAGCCCCAGTGGCCTAATGGATAAGGCACTGGCCTTCTAAACCAGGTACTGTGGGTTTGAGTCCCATTTGGGGTGTGAGGTCAGCAGAGTGGTGCAGTGGGAGTGTCCTGGGCCCATAATCCAGAGGTTGATAGATCAAAACCATCCTCTGCTGATTCTTTTATGCCAATGTTTTCCATGAGCCAGAGATTGCAGGCTTCAGACCCACAGCAGGCATGAGGTTAGCAAAGTGGTGCACCGGAAGTGTGCTGGGCCCAGAACCCAGAGATCAAAACCATCCGCTGCTTTTTGTAGCCAGTTTTCTTCCCAAATTCATACCAGAGGCAATAAACTTCATCTGTCTATCTTACTATAAATTTATTCGCTGAAGGCAGCTCACTGGCCTACCGTTGACTGACTGACCTCGAAAATTGTCCATAACAGGCCTGATTTTCAGTGCTCTGTCACTAATTTGGCATTGATCATTGTCTTTCTATCACATAAACAAGCCCATCGACATTATGGGAATGAAATAAGGCCCACCCTCAGTACCAATTTTTGTCACAGTATGTTACTCATGTCCAAGACTCAACTCAGAGCTGTTTTGGTATCAAAGATCCTGGTGAGTGAATAAAGAAATATCAGAGTTGATTTCATGGATAGCTAACATTTTTCACCATGTTGTTCTTAAGCACAAGACATAAAAAGGCATAATACGTAATTCAGGGAAACATGTCCTGTTGACTCAGGGCAGGAAAAAGCAGAATGTCTGTCCTCTGGGAAAAAAAAAAACATGGAGAGGAAATGGACATTTTGCTTTTTTGTGTGGCATATTAAAAAAAGGGCATTGGGAGTGACAGCAGAAAAAAGAACACTATGGAGCACTTTATATGCACTTTTGCTGTTTATTTTAACCAAGTAGGTGCCAGATGGTGAACTGATTAAGCACCAATGTGCTGTTTCTCAACCCCCCCCCCAAATAGAGAAAGAAACAACCCCAGAATCTTCAAACATATTTAAACAATTCACTGATAAATCATTCAACATCTTTTCTTCAACAGCGACCTCGGGGTGACAAAGGTGAACAAGGACCCCCTGGTGAGCCTGGGCCAAAGGTAAGCATGCATGTATTATTCATAATTATAGCACACCTGATTTATTCTCATTCTGTGGTAGGCATGTGACCAAAAGTGGTAGAAGCAGACCAGTTTTATACCCAAGTAAAAGTGTTAAGTGTTGTGTTTAAAAAATAAAATAAAAAAGATAAAATAAAAAAAAATCCTTCAGTTAAAGAATAAAAAATTGCTTAAATTACCTTGAAGTACAAGAATAAAGAAAGCAAGAATAAAGAAATATTGTTACCTGAGATTTTGGGTAACAGTAACAAACTGAAGCTATATGTGTAATCTCTCAAATGTTAGCTAGCCTGTTGATAATTCCGATAATACAGCCTGCTTATTACTAGCATGTAAGCGAGTTATAATACAAATTTGCTGATACAAATACAAAATACAGCTCACAATACATATTTAACAATGCTGCATTTTTTGGGAGAGAAAAATATTGCTATTTAGTGTAAACATTCTGCTTACACATGTAAAATGTACATATAAATATTTCACCATTTTATTCATGATTTCACAGAAGCTAAAAATTTGATTGAAGCTATCAGAAGAGAAAAAATGAGGTAGAGTTGTGAAAAAATATGTATATCATAGAATTTTGAAATGTAGTGAGTAAAATCAATAGAAAAACAAGTGTTGCCAGGCAAAACAAACCTCACCCTTATGATGAATATGAAGGAAGATATGAGTACATGTGGCTACTGCTTATAAATAAATTCTGATACCATGTCCAAACAGTAAATATAGCGCGCATATATATATATTTTATACATACACACATTTAATCTATGAGGTAGTAGCCACAAAAATGAAGCATAATCCAAAAATGAACAATTTAAAAAATCATAAAATATACCAAGTGTCTGTACTTTATATTATTCTACTCTTACCTCTTACAGTTTTTGAAACTGCAACCTCTGAACTGAGGCTGACATACACACACTGTTGTCATGACCAAAACTCTTACAGTATTTCCCGGAAATGGCCTGATGCTAGAGCTCAGTGGAATGCACTTTCCCTCTGTGATAAGCATAAAAATGTCATCACATCTGATGAAGATTTTGGAGCGGCTCTTCCTCAGCCTCCTCAGAGCCCAGGTACAACATGCCCAGGACTATCGGCAGTTTGTGTACCGGGCAGGTGTCTGTGTGTAAGACGCCATCCTCTACCTGCTACACCGAGCCCACTTGCATCTGGATAAGGGAAATGGCACAGTGAGGATCCTCTTCTTGGATTTCTCGAGTGCCTTCAACACCATCCAGCCCCTGTTGCTTCAGGACAAACTGAACAGGATGCAAGTGGACCCCTGCCTGGTCACCTGGATCTCCAGCTACCTCACTGACAGGCTGCAGTATGTCAGGCTGAAGGACATCACGTCTGACACTGTGATTAGCAGCACCGGAGCACCCCAGGTCATGGTGCTGGCCCCTCTTCTCTTCACCCTGTACACCGTGGACTTCTGCTACAACTCGAAGCTGTATCACATTCAGAAGTTTGCTGATGACACAGCCATCATTGGGTGCATCAGTGATGACAGAGAGGAGGAGTATAGGAGCCTGGTGAGGGACTTTGCTGTGTGGTGCAACAGGAACCATCTGCAGCTCAACACCTCGAAGACCAAGGAGCTGGTCATTGACTTTGGGAGGTCCAGACCAATGTCATGACCAGTTCTGATCAAGGGAGTTGAGGTGGAGGCTGTGGATTCCTACAAGTACCTTGGACTGTGGCTGGACAGCAAGCTGGACTGGACTTGCAACACCAATCACTTATACAGGAAGGGACAGAGCAGGCTATACTTCCTTAGGAGGCTGCAGTCCTTTAACATCTGCAGGAAACTCCTGTGGATGTTCTATCAGTCTGTGGTCGCCAGTGTCCTGTTTTACACCATGGTGTGCTGGGGGGGGCCGCACATCCAAGAAGGACACATCCAGGCTGTACAAACTGATTAGGCAGGCCGGCTCTGTGGTCGGCGTGAAGCTGGACTCTCTGGTGATGGTGGCAGAGAATAGGTCTATGGACAAACTATTGAACATCATGGACGATGCGAGTCACCCTCTGCACACCGTCATCAGCAACCAGAGGAGCCTGTTCAGTGACAGAATGCTCCTTTCCAAGTGCAGGACGAACAGACTCAAAAACTCCTTTGCCCCTCATGCCATCAGACTGTACAACTCCTCTCTGGGGGGGAGGAGGGGTAATAGGAGGACAGAGGACGGGAAGGAGCAGTAGCCTAGCTTAACAATAAGCAATACTGGACAATGCGCAGTATAATGTACAATATCTTTCCTACTCAAAATGTTGGAGGTTCTATTTGAGACCAATGCCCATCTATCCTGAAAGTTTCATGAAGATTGATCCAGCCATTTTCCTGTAATATCATTTACAAAAAAAAACAAAGAAACCTGACCGAAAACAATACTTTGCTCCGCTTACTCTGTAGTGGGCAAGGTAACAATTGAAAAGCAGTATAGCTACTTGGGGTGGTGTAGTGGTTAGCACTGTCACCTTACAGCAAGAGGGTCCTGGGTTCGAGCCCAGCGGCTAACAAGGGCCTTTCTGTGTGGAGTTTGCATGTTCTCCATGTCTGCATGGGGTTGCTCCGGTTTCCCCCACAGTCCAAAGATGTGCAGGCTAATTGGTGGCTCTAAATTGACTAGATGTGAATGGTTGTTTGTCTCTATGTGTTAGCCCTGTGATGACCTGGTGACTTGTCCAGGGTGTACCTTGCCTCTGGCCCGTAATCAGCTGGGATCGACTCCAGCTTGCCTGCGACCCTGCACAGGATAAGTGGTTACAGATAAGGGATGGATATAGATACTTGAAAACCACACAAAAATACACGAGTATGTGAATTTTGTAACACTAACAGCAGCTGTAAGTTCCTTGGTATGTTTGTAAAGGACATAAACTAGGATATGTGTATCATGAAGAATCAAAACTGTGTTTTATAATTTATTATTCTGCACCATGATCATTTAAAAGCATTCAATACAGAATTGTAAATTATCTTGGTTAAAATGACAGAAATTATGATGTGTTTTGTATAAAATACATTTAAAATACTTGTATCAACTACAAATATACTTGAAATAGTGACAAATTCTGAATATACAGCATGTGAGTGATATCTGTGATGGTTTGCTGTCATTCCCAGCTGCCAAAAAGCAACAGTGCATTCACAGTGTGTTCAAAAAAGGTCTACACACAGATCAGGCTAGATTGTGCCAGCTAAAGCAAGCTTCTGTCAGCTGCATAATTAAAGCACATTTCTTATGTTCACTAACATGTTTCTCTGCATTTAACACTCATCACAATACCCACAAATGTTTTCACACTTTCCAGACACTTGGAAAATAAAGAACTGAATAGTCTAGACTAACTGTGTGTTGATTTGGACAGGAAGGTGTATGTGTGGGAGAAAGTAATAGTTGAATTCCATTCCCATCCTACTCCCCTTCCTCCTGGCTAACTTAGTATCCTAAGGGCAAAGAGAATTTATTTAATTATGCTTCATATGGCTCATTTAAGAACAAGTTGTTATTGTATTTGCATATCTCAGGCTTCCCCCCCCTTTTCCCCACACACAGGGGGAACCGGGCCTCCCTGGGAATGAAGGACCCGCTGGCACAATTGGATCAAAGGTCAGTCTGTTTTAAAAAGAGTTAAAATTAAAATAACAGAATGGCGTGTTGATAAAAGTGTGAACTTCATCAGTGTGCTCTGTGTGAATGATCACAGACAAGATTTTGTGGAGACTCGTATTTAACATGAATCAGTTTTAGACTCCTGGGATAGTAATTTCACAGTCATTAGCATCAAACAAGGCTCGCTGCAGTTCAACACAGTTTTACTGTGTGGGTGCAGTTCTGGTCTAATAAAATGTCTACCCAAGTTTAGGATGTATTTTTCTTACTAAATGACTACAGCTGTAAAATTAGCCACATGTAAGGGATTTGCATCCATGTATAAAATATGCACAGCAGGGGCGTAGCTGGGGGGGGGGTCCTGGGGTGCCCGTGACCCTCCCTTTGTTGGACCATACGTTTTTTTCAATAGCCGTATAAGAATATTAGAAAAGCGCGCACTGTAATTTTTCTAACTTTTTTTTTAATTTTTTAAACTAGATTGTCACCTCAGCCTCATTAGGGTTTCTATAACCTTGTTATGGTCTTCCTGTGGTTTGGGGACAAAACCTAGTTCTGCGCAAGTGCAACATGATCGCACTAGAAAGCATGGTCAAACTGCATTGGTTGACTAGGGTAAGATGTTGAGCCGCTATCCATACACTGCCGGATAAAGCTGATTTGGCCTAATCATTGTCCGACATCTCAACAGCTCGCAACATGAGATGAAAGAATGATGCAAAGACTGCATTATTTTCTCAAATGTATTCAATGTATTTTTTCATTTACAAACCTACGGGTATGTACTCAGGCTGCCAGTGTGTGACCCCCCCTTTGAAAAATCCTAGCTACTTTTTAAGTCCATCTGTAGTGCATGCATTGCGATCTTGATTTAATTTCATAACTTCTTGGTCATTTGGTTGTGCATTAAGAAGAGTTACTTGATTGAATTATTTAAGTGTGCTTCCTGTCATTAGAGTGATAGAGAGATGGGGTGTATCGCCTGAGGGAGAAACTGCCTCTGGGTGTGGGCACACAGGTGCCACAATAACTACTCTCATTTTGGACTTGTTAATAATGAAAAGCACATGTCTGGTGCGACCGTTAAAAAGTAATTATACTCAGCAGACCAATATTTTCACCTATGGTAGAAAACATTATATAACTGGCCACAAATTTTCTCTACTCTAACTTAAGCCATTCATAAAGATTAACTGGTAAATTGTTCACAGACATGTCTATTTATAAGACAATGCCTTTTCATCATATTGTAATGAAGAGTGCACATATTGTCACAATCACTTTGGATGCTTTTTCTAGCTTTTATTTTATTATTATTATTATTATTATTAGCAAACAGTTATAATGCTGGGCTGTATACATTGTATTCCCTCCAGTCTAGTTCAATTAGCCCAGCCTACTAAATTTACAAACCATCAGCCATTTTGTGACACTCCTTGGAGCCACAAAAACAATAAAATACATGGATTTGCCTTGTTATAATTTCAGGGAACATTTCACTCACTAATGAAGTCCAAGATCAAAGTCGATTGTCCAAGATAGATCCTTATTTGTTTAAAATACATGTTTGAATGAACCTCATGAAGATGATGGTAAGAAAAAAAAAAAGGCTGGAAAAGCTCAGGATGTTTTCCCATAGATTGTAAAGTGAAATTAAATAATTTAAATCATGTAAATATTCAGCTCAGATTCAACAAGATAAATCACATTCTCTTAGAGTGTAAAATACCATTTTTCATTAAAAAACACTTCACTCAACATTTTTTTTTAAACTTAACATTTTATTACTATCCTTTTTTATTATCATGGCAGCAGACAGATATGTACAGTAAGTGCAGGGTAAAAACACATTAGAAACACTTAATACCAAAACAGGCAAAATCATACACAGGAAACAGGAGATACACAGGAGTCATGCGATCAGCAAACAACTTGAACAAGGCAAAAGCTACAGGAGAGAGCAGGGCGACCTCAGACAGGGGAGACTTGGGACAGTTTGTATTCCCATAAATTAATTTCAGCCAATTGGGTTTTAGATTACATCAGATGTTAGACATTGCCCTTTAAAGTAACCGACTTCCTTTAGAGCCATGAAGTTGGACACTGCAGTAAGGTTTGTGCAGTTAAATATTTGTCAACCATAACTTGTATTTTCTACTTTGCCTTCACCTCCATTCTATGGTGTAATGTACACTGGTGAATTTGGGATTTGTTAGGAAAAAAAAATATGTAGCCTAGAGAGTTACCATATATAGCATTATTTATTAAACTTAAATTCTGGGGAAAAACATTTTTTTTAATCCTGAAACCAGAAAACAAGAAATAATTTCAACAACTAGGCAGACTTTAACAGCATGCAAGGCTTCTTAATGACACCGATAAAAATGTATAATTCACAGTCACTGAGTGGAAATGAGAGTCCTTATATTGTGTGTAATTGAGTCCAGGTGACTGTGATCAGTAATCAGGTGAAAGTGTGTGATGGGATTTGGAGTCCCTGGTAGCAATTTTTGTAGGCCATGTGGCATTATGGGATGTGGAGACATAAAATAGTTATTACTTCTAAGAAAAGAAAGAAAACTTTAGATAGACAATGAGGATTGCAGGCCTGCTGTTATGAATTATATTTTCTTACTGAAGAATTATTGCTGTTGTCTGGGGTAATTTAAAAATCG
Organism: Neoarius graeffei; assembly: GCF_027579695.1. Taxonomy (NCBI): domain Eukaryota; kingdom Metazoa; phylum Chordata; class Actinopteri; order Siluriformes; family Ariidae; genus Neoarius; species Neoarius graeffei. The sequence continues at coordinate 80,632,427 of NC_083573.1, forward strand.
TAAATAGCCTACTTATTTAATTTTATGCTCTGTTTAAAAAAAAAAGAATCAAATATGGTTCTTATAGTTCTATGAAGTTTTAACTACTCTGATGTGAATAGGGACTTCTTAGGGAAGCTGGGTGAAGGAAGCAAATGTTGTCTTAAAACTTAACCCAATTGTGTCCTTGAACAATCTGACCAATCGAATGAAATAATGCAACAGTGCTATTTGATAAAACAGTTTAATAAACAATATGGTTATATGATGTTTTTTTTAGAAAATGCTTAATCCAGAATCCCATCTTTTTCTGACATTTCTGCCTTTACAGCTAACATCCATCACTAACTCTGTGCTGTATTGTACTTAAATTTCTTGTGTTATTTGATTGACAATGATAATTAAACTCTACCTCACAGAAGTTACATTTCTACTTTTTTTTGAAATGCAAAAAGCATAGATTTTCCTGGCCAGACAGAGGATGTATGCATACAGCAAAACGGTAGTACAGACAGTGTATGTGTGTGTATTCATGTAATGCATATGGATTATAGTGCTGAATGAGATCTACAGTGGTGCTTGAAAGTTTGTGAACCCTTTAGAATTTTCTATATTTCTGCATAAATGACCTAAAACATCAGATTTTCACACAAGTCCTAAAAGTAGATAAAGAGAACCCAGTTAAACAAATGAAACAAAAATATTATACATGGTCATTTATTTATTGAGGAAAATGATCCAATATTACATATCTGTGAGTGGCAAAAGTATGTGAACCTCTAGGATTAGTAGTTAATTTGAAGGTGAAATTAGAGTCAGGTGTTTGTCATCCCATTGATTGAAATCAGGTGTGAGTGGGCATCCTGTTTTATTTAAAGAACAGGGATCTATCAAGGTCTGATCTTCACAACACATGTTTGTGGAAGTGTATCATGGCATGAACAAAGGAGATTTCTGAGGACCTCAGAAAAAGTGTTGTTGATGCTCATCAGGCTGGAAAAGGTTACAAAACCATCTCTAAACAGTTTGGACTCCACCAATCCAGTCAGACAGATTGTGTACAAATGGAGGAAATTCACGACCATTGTTACCCACCCCAGGAGTAATCAGTCAACAAAGATCACTCCAAGAGCAAGGCGTGTAATAGTTGGCGAGGCCACAAAGGACCCCAGGGTAACTTCTAAGCAACTGAAGGCCTCTCTCATGTTGGCTAATGTTCATGAGTCCACCAAACAATGGTGTGCATGGCAGGGTTGCAAGAAGAAAGCCACTGCTCTCCAAAAAGAACATTGCTGCTTGTCTGCAGTCTGCTAAAGACAAGCCAGAAGGCTATTGGAAAAATGTTTTGTGGACGGATGAGACCAAAATAGAACTTTTTGGTTTAAATGAGAAGCGTTATGTTTGGAGAAAGGAAAACACTGCATTCCAGCATAAGAACCTTATCCCATCTGTGAAACATGGTGGTGGTAGCATTATGGTTTGGGCCTGTTTTGCTGGATCTGGGCCAGGATGGCTTGCCATCATTGATGGAACAATGAATTCTGAATTATTATGCCAGCGAATTCTAAAGGAAAATGTCAGGACATCTGTCCATGAACTGAATCTCAAGAGATGGTGGGTCGTGCAGCAAGACAATGACCCTAAGCCCACAAGTCATTCTACCAAAGAATGGTTAAAGAAGTTAATGTGTTTTGGAATGGCCAAGTCAAAAATCCTGACCTTAATCCAATAAAAATGTTGTGGAAGGACCTGAAGTGAGTAGTTCATGTGAGGAAACCCACCAATATCCCAGAATTGAAGCTGTTCTGTATCGAGGAATGGGCTAAAATTCCTCCAAGCTGGTGTGCAGGACTGATCAACGGTTACCGGAAACGTTTAGCTGCAGTTATTGCTGCACAAGGGGGTCATACCAGATACTGAAAGCAAAGGTTCACATACTTTTGCCACTCACAGATATGTAATATTAGATCATTTTCCTCAATAAATAAATGACCAAGTATAATATGTTTGTCTCATTTGTTTAACTGAGTTCTATTTTTCTACTTTTAGGACTTGTGTGAAAATCTGATGATTTCGGTCATATTTATGCAGAAATATAGAAAATTCTCAAGGGTTCACAAACTTTCAAGCACCACTGTATATTTACAACATGGAATTTTAGAGGTGATGGTTCATTGCATTTATCAGAAACATACATGGCTGCCATCCAAATTAGGATCAATTTCCTACTAAACTCTGAACACATTGTATTGCAGTTTTGGTATGTAGCGTGTGTGAATGTGGGTAGTGATGTGTGTTTTAACATGAAATTTTGCATAATGTAACTCCATATGCAACCCAGTTCCTTGAATTCATGTCCAGATTTGACAAAGCAGTGATAAAACTGAAATTCTCCTCAGTTTTAGTTATGTACTTTCAGGTGTGAGAAAAGAAGCAACCTTGAACAAACTGTTTTCAACCCAGTACTACTGTATGTCTGATATGCCTGAGCTGTTTGTGCAGTTGCTAATTGGGTATTTTAATTTAACACTGTTCATAATTTACAAGATTGCAGTTAGGGAATTGACTTAGTATATTGTATCTGAACAATTAAGTGTCCTTTATTTCCTTGGGAGGCATTATACTGTGCATCGGTTGTTCAGAGTCTTGTTTTATAATAACAGCAGTAAATACACTGTGAATACCAACTGCACTTAAAATGGAAGTTTATATGCTTCATTGACACAGTATTGCCTTAAGCACTGTGTATTTAATCATTATACCTGTTTTCATACCCCTGCCTTTACATCTGCTTCTCCCTCTCTTTATCTCTTCATCCTGTACCCTCATTTCATACCTCACTATCATTATATCTCCCATCTTTCCACCCTCTTCCTACATATTATGTTTCACTCTTCCAAACCCCCATTATCCTTCTATCTTGTGCTCTTTTTACAGCATTAATAAAAAAAGAGAAAGATAATGATTTGAAAGAATATTTTGTTAAATTTCCTTGCTTTAAATCCAACCATTAATCTCTTTAAAGCTTAACCTCTATCCACCTTTTCACTATCTCTCTTTTACAAAGTTGCTTTAAGACATTAGTTCTTATTTTCAGTGGAATCGCTTTCTCTCAAAATCTTTCACTTTATTTTGTTTCCAGGGGAGTCTATTTTTCTCTCTCTGCTGGTCTGTTTCATTGTTACACTGTTCAGTTTCATTGTTCATTATAACAAATCAGCAATGTCTTACTTTGTCTTGTTCAGTCTCTCTTCACGTGCGCACACCATTTACGTCTAACCTATATTTGTGTAATTTTTACTTTGACTTGTGCTAATAATGCCAAAAATTACTACTCTGATACCTAAAGTTTGTCTTACTCTCACTAAAGGAAATCTGAAAAACAACTTATCTAACTTGCTAAATTAACTAAATTGGTTACACTTTTCACGTAGTTCTATCATTGGACATTTTGTCATGAAATTGACCATGATGTAAGTCCAGGTTTTCTACTTTTATTTAACAGCAACAACAAACAATGCAGCAGAGAAATAGGAGGAAGAAGGTAGTCCCATAATCAGTAAACAGCCATATACTTACCGAAACTAAATCAGTAATCATGCAGCAGGCTATGGTCCAACACACTCAAGACAGGCAGATAACAGTGGCTTGGAATAATCATAGACACGCTGGCAGGGGCGTAGCCATCATTTTAGAAGTGAGGGGGACAAATTGTTCAGAGGTCTATTGAGTGATTTATCATCCTCTCGCATTCAATTGCACCTCTCCTTAGCAGCTAAAGAACCACATAACCACAAACAGCACAACACCAGGGAACCGACTTTAGTTCTTTAAAATGATATACTATCAAAATCTAAAGTCAAAATCTATAAAGTAAAATTTATAACTACAATTAAGAATAGTAGTAGCGACATATGTAGCTAGTTATATTCTCTTCTCACCTGTGACCCTGCATAATCATCCCTGTTGGCCTCTGGTCTACTGTCTCCTCTCTCATCCTGCTCTTTCTATTGTGGCAATAAAGATTAAAAAAATATGTGGAAAACAACATTTTGAAACAGAATTAGGAATAACGTAATCAGCAAATTCATGTACTTGAAACTTTAACTACCACAAAAATAAAATTAAATCTTTACAAAAATAAGTCAAAAGAACACAAATACATTTATATTCTTATTTTCTACCCAGACGTTAGTAATCTTAGAGTAGCCAAAATAGTAACGTTACTCAAGTAAGAGTAGTGTTACTTTAGAATAATATTACTCAAGTAAAAGTAAAACGTATTTTGCAACAAAACAACTCTTAAGAGTACAATTTATCCAATAAGTTACTCAAGTAAATGTAACTGAGTAAATGTAACTAGTTACTACCGCCTCTAAGTTAGCTAACTAGCTTAACTAACTAAATTGACATCTATTTGTCATCTTTTAGCTAAACATTATCAACATTCAACAGCATTACTCAACTTACATGGTTTGTTTGGAAAAAACTGTCTAAAGTCTTTAGCCTCTTGGCTGGTTTGCTGAACATACAGAAGCACTGCCCAGATCTGAAGTCACACCAAAGATACTCATACAACATTTTCTAAAGCGTTTCTGATCACACACAACAGCGGTGTTTGTTTGCCGCCTTAGCTCTGCCTGCTCATGATGCGTTTAGAGGCGGCTCAGAAAAACGCGTTTCCACATGTTAAAAATGAATTGAGTGGTTGTAATGGCTGTAAAAAAGTGCGGGGGACAGAGGGCACAAATACGGGAAGTGCAGGGGACATGTACCCCGTGTCCGCTACGCCCATGCACGCTGGCCTCTCTTATCAAGTAGGTGTTTCCACCCACAGAAATCACTCAATGTCTCTTGTTTTTTGCACCATTCTGTGTAAACACTAGAAATTGTGTGAAAACCCCAGGAGATCAGCAGTTTCTGAACTCCTAAAACCAGTCCATCTGGCACCCATGGCACACCCATGCCACAGTGAAGGTCACATAGATCACAATTTTCCCCATTCCCATGTTTCACGTGAACATTAACCAAAACTCTTGATTTGTATCTGCATGATTTTATTCATTGTGCTGCTGTCAAGGGATTGGCTGATTAGATAACTGCATAAAAAAACAGCAGGTGTATGGGTGCACCTAATAAAATGACCAGTGAGTGTGTACTGTCCACACACATACACGAATCAATATTAGTGAGGTCTAAATGAAAATTTCCACACATCAGTGGAAGAACCTCATGTTGTTAATGTGTGACCAAATCAGTTCACAGCAGCTTTTTTAGGACAATGTGCGACACCCTGATAACAAATTACTGATGGCCATGATTGCAAAGTTTTAATTGCCTTAATTTAAAAGACAAAATATGCAGAGAACTGTGTTTAAATTGGTGGGGCCTGAATGAAATGTAATTACAGTATAGCAGTAATTTTGTTAGAATGCAGGCACTTACAGATGTATGCACAGAGGAGAACAGATTGCAGAATGTCAACAAGGCCAAGCCGAGGGACTGGAATCGGTGTCAGTAAACTAGCGAGGGTTGGGTGATCAGCAAACAACATAACGTAGGAAAGAAAGAGTGAAAACATGGAGGAAATAGCAAAGGGTCAGAAATATAAGAGGCAGTTACAAAAGATACAAGGCTTGGTATGAACTGAACTAGCAGGATAATACTTCACAATGGTGTGCTTGTTAGGGGAGCTTAAATAGAGGAACAGGTCATTAAGGAAATGAGAGCCAGCTGAGATTCAGTAGGCTGGAGACAGAGGGCGCTGTGCATTTTGGGAGCTGTAGTCCGGAGTGTCCATGTTTGTAGTTCATTCCTTCTCAGTAGGTTTACTGACAGAACCCCCCTCGAGGAGCTACCTCAGGGAACTACATTCTTTCTGGGATGACCCCTACCTCTGGGTGCTGGTTTATTAGGATATTGGGCATGGAATTCCTGCTTAAGAAGGGGGTCAAGGATGTCCCTGGACTTGACCCAACTTTGTTCCTCAGGCCCGTATCCTTCCCAATCTACCAGGTACTCAACTTGGCCTCCTCTTCGTCTCGAGTCGAGGATCTTGTTGACCTGGTAGATGGGCTCTCCCTCTAGATTAAGTGTAGAGTGTTCCTGGGTAGGTGTGTTGCTGGCAAGGGGCCTTGGGATAGCAGGTTTTAGGTGTGAGACATGAAATGTGGGCAATACTCGGCTGGGGGGGGGTTCAAGACAGTATAATACTTCATTGATGTGGTGCAAAACCTTAAATGGCCCGATGTAGCGTGGCTGGAGTTTTCTATGGGTATTGGTTTCTCTCAGATTCTTAGTGGCCACCCATACTTTGTTGCCAGGGAGGAAGTTAGGAGCCTCTCCTCTATGCTTATCTGCATATTCTTTGTACTTGGCGCAGACTGACTCTAGCCGCTGATGGACCTCCTCCCAGATGGTTTGACTGTGTTTGAACCAGTCAGTCAGATGGCTTGTACCTGACTGGGTGCGTTGTCCCAGGGAAACAAGGGTGGTTGGTAGCAGAGTATGCACGGAAATGGTGTTAGGTGGGTGGCTGAGAGTGTTTAAGCGAGTTTTGTGCATACTCGGCCCAAGGAAGGAAGCGCACCCAGTCCCCCTGGTTGCGCATGCAATAGATCCTTAAAAAAAAAAAACACCCAATCTCCTGGTTTGCTCTCTCTACTTGGCCGTTGGACTGAGGGTGATAGCTGGATGTGAGGCTTACAGATACTCCCAACCTCTCCATGAAGCTTGTCCAAAAACATTAAATGAATTGGGGTCCCTGGTCACTAACTATATCTTCAGGGACACCATAGTACCTGAAGACCTGCTGAAACAACAGCTCTATGGTCTGAGAGGCTGTGGGAATGCCTAGCAATGGAATGAGTTTCAATGCTTTAGAAAATCGGTCAATAGTTACCATTATTTGCCTTGAGAGGGAGGGAGATCTGTGATAGTCAATTGCTAGGTGTGACCAAGGTCTTTGGGGAATTGGTAGAGGGCATAGATTGCCGTGTGTGTGTGTGTGGGGGGGATTCTCGGAACCTTTGGTTGAGCACATTTGGAGCAGGAGACAATGAACTGGTTGATTTCTGAAAGCATATTCTCCCACCAGTACCTGTTCCTTAACATCTGGTGCATGCGTTGGCTATTTGGATGTCCAGTGGCAAGAGGTGCATGTGCCCAGGTGATGAATCTGCTGTGAAGATGCTTGGGTGTGTAGAGAAGGCCAGGTGGGAGATGAATGGGCAGAGTTTGAGGCTGTGACTTGCTTATTTCCTTGTCCAGTTCCCAGGTGATGGACTGTACGAAACACTGTGGTTGGATGATAGGATAAGAAACCAAGTCATGATGGGATGGACTGGACGCCCTGGATAGAGCATCTGCCTTGGTATTCTTGGAACCTGGACGGAATGGAATTGTGAAGTCAAATCAGGTGAAGAATAATGCCCACCTGGCCTGACGTGGATTCAACCTTTTGGCTTTCCTGAGACATTCTAGGTTCTTATGATCTGTGAGGAGTACAAAGGGGTGAGTGACTCCCTCTAACCAATGCCATTACTCTTCAAGGGCTAGTTTAATAGCAAGCAGTTCTCTGTTCCCCATGTCATAATTCCTTTCTGCTGAAGTTAGTTTCTTAGAAAAGAAGGTTACTGGGTGTAGCTTCTGTTTTTCCCCAAAATGTTGGGACAGGATGGCCCCTACTCCAGTGTCAGACGCATCTACTTCTATGATGAATGGCTTTGTAGGGTCAGGGTGCTGGAGTATGGGTGCAGAAGTGAAGGCCAGCTTAAGCCGATTAAAGGCTTCCTCTGCCACTGGGTTCCACTGTAGGCGTTTAGGACCCTTCTTCAGCAAGGTGGTTAGAGGGGCTGCCAGAGTGCTAAAACTTCGAATGAACCAGCGGTAAAAGTTTGCAAAGCCCAAGAATTGGTGAAGATCCTTTATAGGGTGTTGGCCAGGACGATACAGCTGAGACTTTAGATGAGTCCATGCTCACTCCTTCAGCGCTGATAATATAGCCAAGGAAGGAGATCCTACTTTGATGAAACTTGCATTTCTCAGCCTTCATGTAGAGGTTGTTTTCTAGTAGTCACTTGAGAACTGCTCTGATGTGTTCCTGATTACTCTGGACATCTGAGGAATATATAAGGATATCGTCAATATAAGCGATGACATATCTGCCCAGCATGTCCCGTATCACGTCGTTAATGAAGCATTGGAACATGCTGGGTGCCAAAGAAAGGCCATAAGGCATGACCTGGTATTCGAAGTATCCAGCGGAAGTGTTGAAAGCTGTTTTCCATTCATCACCCTTCTTTATCCTGATCAGATTGTAAGCACTGTGCAGATCAAGCTTGGAAAAGATCTTCGTGGATCGGAGTTGTTCCAGAGCTGCTGGGACCAGGGGATAAAGATACTTGATGGTGACCTGGTTTAAACCTCTGCAATCGATGCAGGGCCTTAGTCCGCCCCCTTGTTTCTCCACAAAAAAGAAACCAGCAGATGTGAGAGACTTGGAAGAGCAGATATATCCCTGTTTGAGGGCCTTCTGAATATACTCCTCCATGGCAGCATGTTCCTTTTGGGATAGGGGATAAATACAACCTCGTGGCGGAGACAAACCTGGCAGTAAGTCAATAGCACAGTGCTGTTCTAAGTCAATAGCACAGCACCACAGGCCTGTGTGGTGGTAGCCTGCAGGCCTTCCCCTTACTGAAGACTTCTGAAAGGTCCTGATAGCAGTCAGGAATGTTGTCCATGGAGACAGGTTGAGGACTTTCCACAGAGGTGGAAGATACTATGACCTGGGGATGAGAGAGACAGCTCTGGAAACATATGGGTGACCATTGAAGGATTTCTTTACTTTGCCATGAAATAAGAGGGTCGTGAAGTTGTAGCCAGGGATATCCAAGAATAATGTCATGATCAACAGTTGTCATTACATACAGTGAGATGAGTTCCTTGTGCAATGCTCCTACTTGAATCTGTACTGGTTGGGTACATGAAGTGACCAGCCCATTGCCTATGGGTCCTCCATCGATGGTCCTAATGCTGAGTGCACTGTGCAGAGGGGTGGTAGGCAGGTTGAGCTTCTGCACGATGGTACTACTGAAAGTTCCCCTCTGCCCCTGAATCAACAAAAGCAGATAGGACATAAGTGGAGGATGCCACCTTTAGCAAAACTGGTATCTTCAAGGACTTTGAGTTGAACTCTCTCACCAGACTTGTAGATCTTACTGGTTTCTCTGCTGAGGATTCATGGGCTGGTCGGATCGGACAGTGCTGGATGTTATGTTTGGGGCTCCCACAATAGAAGCATAACCCCTCGTTGCGTCATCTAGCGCGCTCAGCACGGGTCAGCCTAATGCGTGAGACCTCCATAGGTGAGCTGTCCTCTGATGGCTGAACAGGCATGGTACAATCGTGGCTAGAGGGTCAGTGCTTTAACAGTTGGTCGAGACGAATAGCTAGGTCTATGAGGGAGTCTAGAGTGAGGTGAGGTTCTCATCTCTACAGGCCAGTTTGCTTATGTTTTCAGGATGTAAACCCTGGCGAAAGACTGCTTTCAGAGCTGGGTCATTCCATCCACGAGCGGCTGCTAGCATCCTGAAGTCCAGGGCATATTCAACAACACTTTGAGAACTTTGAGAGCTGGCGAGTGGGCTCTCTCCAACCTCTATCCCCTCTGGTTCATGGTCAAACACTCTCTTGAATAGAGATAGGAATTGTTTGTACGACTTGTTTTCTCACCACCCTTGTTCCAAGTGGCAGTAGCCTAGCGGAGCGCAGTGACAAAAGGCAGAAACTTAGCGATTTTATGCTCATCAGATAAGTTTGGCATGGCGGCGAAATACATAGAGCATTGCAGTAAAAAACCTTTACCTGCAACGACATCTCCAGCGAACTTCTCCGGAGTGGGAAGTTGCAATGACGGGTTAGGAGGAGACTTGGGGTGCGCTAGGAGGGCCTGCAACATCACAGTTGCGAGCTGTGCCATCTGAGTGCTGAGATCGGCGAGCATCTGTTGATGTTCTCCCAGCAAACGCCCCTGCATATTAAGAGCAGTCTGTTTTGTGTCCTCTGCTAGATCCATGTGGGCGAAGTATCCTATTAGAATGCAGGCACTTACAGATGTACAGTGGTGCTTGAAAGTTTGTGAACCCTTTAGAATTTTCTAGATTTCTGCATAAATATGACCTAAAACATCATCAGATTTTCACACAAGTCCTAAAAGTAGATAAAGAGAACCCAGTTAAACAAATGAGACAAAAATATTATACTTGGTCATTTATTAATTGAGGAAAATGATCCAATATTACATATCTGTGAGTGGCAAAAGTATGTGAACCTCTAGGATTAGCAGTTAATTTGAAGGTGAAATTAGAGTCAGGTGTTTTCAATCAATGGGATGACAATCAGGTGTGAGTGGGCACCCTGTTTTATTTAAAGAACAGGGATCTATCAAAGTCTGATCTTCACAACACATGTTTGTGGAAGTGTATCATGGCACGAACAAAGGAGATTTCTGAGGACCTCAGAAAAAGCGTTGTTGATGCTCATCAGGCTGGAAAAGGTTACAAAACCATCTCTAAAGAGTTTGGACTCCACCAATCCACAGCCAGACAGATTGTGTACAAATGGAGGAAATTTAAGACCATTGTTACCCTCCCCAAGAGTGGTCGACCAACAAAGATCACTCCAAAAGCAAGGCGTGTAATGGTCGGCGAGGTCACAAAGGACCCCAAGGTAACTTCTAAGCAACTGAAGGCCCCTCTCACATTGGCTAATGTTAATGTTCATAAGTCCACCATCAGGAGAACACTGAACAACAATGGTGTGCATGGCAGGGTTGCAAGGAGAAAGCCACTGCTCTCCAAAAAGAACATTGCTGCTCGTCTGCAGTTTGCTAAAGATCACGTGGACAAGCCAGAAGGCTATTGGAAAAATGTTTTGTGGACGGATGAGACCAAAATAGAACTTTTTGGTTTAAATGAGAAGTGTTATGTTTGGAGAAAGGAAAAGAACCTTATCCTATCTATGAAACATGGTGGTGGTAGTATCATGGTTTGGGCCTGTTTTGCTGCATCTGGACCAGGATGGCTTGCCATCATTGATGGAACAATGAATTCTGAATTATACCAGCAAATTCTAAAGGAAAATGTCAGGACATCTGTCCATGAACTGAATCTCAAGAGAAGGTGGGTCATGCAGCAAGACAACGACCCTAAGCACACAAGTCGTTCTACCAAAGAATGGTTAAAGAAGAATAAAGTTAATGTTTTGGAATGGCCAAGTCAAAGTCCTGACCTTAATCCAATCGAAATGTTGTGGAAGGACCTGAAGCGAGCAGTTCATGTGAGAAAACCAACTAACATCCCAGAGTTGAAGCTGTTCTGTATGGAGGAACGGGCTAAAATTCCTCCAAGCTGGTGTGCAGGACTGATCAACAGTTACCAGAAACGTTTAGTTGCAGTTATTGCTGCACAAGGGGGGGTCACACCAGATACTGAAAGCAAAGGTTCACATACTTTTGCCACTCACAGATATGTAATATTGGATCATTTTCCTCAATAAATAAATGACCAAGTATAATATTTTTGTCTCATTTGTTTAACTGGGTTCTCTTTATCTACTTTTAGGACTTGTGTGAAAATCTGATGATGTTTTAGGTCATATTTATGCAGAAATATAGAAAATTCTAAAGGGTTCACAAACTTTCAAGCACCACTGTATGCGTGGAGGAGGACAGATTGCAGAATGTCAACAAAGCCAAGCCGAGGGACTGGAATCGGTGTTGGTAAACTAGCAAGGGTCGGGCGATTGACAAACAACATAACGTAGGAAAAACAAAGAGCGAAACCGCGGAGGAAATAGCAAATGGTCAGCGATATAAGAGGCAGTCAGAAAAGATACAAGGCTTGATATGAACTGAACTAACAGGATAATACTTCACAATGGTGTGTTTGTTAGGGGAGCTTAAATAGAGGAACAGGTCATTAAGGAAATGAGAGCCAGCTGAGATTCAGTAGGCTGGAGACAGAGAGCACTGTGTGTTTTGGGAGCTGTAGTCCAGAGTGTCCATGTTTGTAGTTCGTTCCTTCTCAGTAGGTTTACTGACAAATCTGCATGCAGTTTCATGAACATGAGATCCTTACTATAAGTTATTTTGTTACATTTTAAATCTTTACTTTAGAAAAACTTGTAATAAATCAAATTTATCAGGGGAAGGTTCAGACCCCAATTCAAGTCAAATCAAGTTTATTTTTATAGCGCTTTTAACAATAGACATTGTCGCAAAGAAGCTTTACAGAAATTTAAAGACTTTAAACATGAGCTAATTTTATCCCTAATCTATCCCCAATGAGCAAGCCTGTGGTAACGATGGCAAGGAAAAACTCCCTCAGATGACATGAGGAAGAAACCTCAAGAGGAACCAGACTCAAAAGGGAACCCATCCTCATTTTGGGTGATAACAGACATGATTATAAATAACTAGCTTCTATAACAGTGTCCTATATAGTCACAAAGGATAACTGTGAAACCAGGAAATTCATTATAGTTTTAATATGAAGTATGTTTTTTTGATGTTATAAACTGTTCATTGATGGAAACTTGAGTGCAAAACTGTTCATGACAACTGCAGTCCTAAAGTTAGCAAGTTAATTGTAGTCCTCAGCCATAAGAGCATTACTGTAAGTGTCCAGAGCCATCATCCAAGTGCGACTTTTGACTGTCCATATGGGGCCGTCCTCCACAGGAGCAATGCGATGAGACTCCAGTCAGACGCAGGGCATCAGGATGGATCAGGCAGGTCCGAGGAGCAGAAGAGGTCAGCATCTTGATCTCAGGATCAACATGTAACTCAGAGGGACAGACAGAGTGTGTGTGTGTGGGAGAGAGAGAGAGAGAGAGAGAGAGAGAGAAAGAAAACACAGGTTGTTAGGTATGCCCAATGTTACCTGATGAGTAAGAGCAAGACACATTTTGCACTGAATGCAAGCAGGGACTCCGGCAAAACTCACTATGACAGCATAACTAAAAGGGGAGAGCCAGAAGGTAACACAGGCATGAAGGCACCCTGGGACATAAAGCAGCCAGCCACTACACTATCAACAAACCCGAGTGAGTGAGTGAGTGAGTGAGTGAGTGAGTGAGTGGGGGGGGACTGGGGGACTGACAGCATCCATACATCCCAGTTTACCAAAACACTCTATGCCTGAGGACCCTCCAGATTTACTCCTTTATCTAATAAAACTATTAACAAAAGGCTTGACGAAACCGATATGTTTTCAGCTTAGACTTAAACACTGAGACTGTGTCTGAGTCCTGAACACTACTTGGAAGGCTGTTCCATAACTGTGGGGCTTTGTAAGAAAAGGCTCTGCCCCCTGATGTAGCTTTTACTATACGAGGTACCAGCAGATAGCCTGCACCTTTTGATCTAAATAGGCGTGGTGGGTCATAAAGGACCAGAAGTTAGCTCAGGTACTGTGGCGTAAGACCATTCAGTGCTTTAAAGGTCAATAGTAGTATTTTATAATTAATATAAATTTGATTGGGAGCTAATGCAGTGTGGATAAGACAGGGGTGATGTGGTCGTATCTTCTTGTTCTAGTAAGGACTCTTGCTGCTGCATTTTGAACTATGAGTAACTGGAGCTTGTTTATGCACTTATTGGAACATCCAGACTGTAACATATTACAATAATCCAACCTAGAGGTAACAAAGGCATGAAATATTTTTTTCCACATCATGTAGTGACATTATATTTCTTATCTTAGCAATATTTCTGAGATGAAAGAAAGCTATCCAGGTAATGTTATCAATATGAGTTTCAAAAGAAAGACTGGAGTCAATGATTCAAGATTCAAAGATTTTTTATTGTCAATTCACTATATATCCAGGACATATAGGAGAACTGAAATGCTGTTTCTCTCTCACCTTGTAAAAACAGATTAAAAAAATTATATTAAGAAAAAACAATATATATAAATATTTATAAATATAGATAATATAGGTAAAATACACTCTAAAATCAAACAATGAGGTCTTTTACTACTGCACATGAAGAAACAGAAAGGCCATCCAGAGTTACTGTGAAATCAGAAAACTTACTTCTAGCTGTATGTGGTCCTAGTACAAGTACTTCTGTCTTGTCAGAATTAAGCAGAAGGAAATTAATAAACATCCAGTGTCTAATGTCCTTTACACATTCTTCAATTCTTTTAAGCTGGTGTCTCTCATCTGGTTTAACAGTGGAAACTAATACCATGCTTACAAATAATATCACCCAGAGGTAACACACACACACATACTTATATATATAATATAGTTTGTGTATATATATATATATATATATATATATATATATATATATATATATATATATATATATATAAGCAGTGGGCCTAATACAGAACCTTGTGGAACACCAAAGTTTACCTCAATATGTCTAGAAAAATCACCATTTACATCAACATACTGATAACGATCGGTTAAATAAGAGCTGAGCCAGGAGGGGGCCATTCCCTTAACTCCCACAACATTTTCTAGTCTATCCAGGAGAATGGAATGATCAGTGGTGTCAAATGCTGCACTAAGGTCAAGCAATACAAGCAGGGAGACACAGCCCTGATCAGATGCCAACAGTAGGTAATTTACTACTTTAACCAGTGCTGTCTCTGTGCTATAATGAGGTCTAAATCCTGACTGATACATTTCATGGATGTTATTCCTATGTAAATATGAGCATAACTGCCATGCCACAGCTTTTTCTAGGATCTTGGAGATAAAGGGGAGGTTTGATGTTGGCCGATAATTGGACAGCTGACAGGGATCGAGGTCAGGTTTTTTAATCAGGGGTTTGATAACTGTTAGTTTAAAGGATTTGGGTACATAGCCAATTGTAACAGAAGAATTTATTATTTTTTAGAAGTGGTTCAATTACTTCTGGAATTATCTGTTTGAAAAGTTGTGTAGGTACGGGATCGAGTACACAAGTTGAGGATTTTGAGGAGATTAATGAAATTAGTTCGATTTATCTAAGGGGAAGTAAAACATTCTAATTGCTGATCTGATACAGTTATATTGTTAACTACAGGGTTACTTAAATTGCCACTTAAATTATCTGGCCTTAAATTAGTAGTTTGAATTTTTTGTTGGATATTTTCAATTTTGTCATTGAAAAAATTCATGAAGTCATTGCTACTACATATTGCAGGTATACATGTGTCTATAGAGGTCTTTCTCATCTCATCTCATTATCTCTAGCCACTTTATCCTGTTCTACAGGGTCGCAGGCAAGCTGGAGCCTATTCCAGCTGACTACGGGTGAAAGGTGGCGTATACCCTGGACAAGTCGCCAGGTCATCACAGGGCTATAGAGGTCTTTTTCCTGGTTAATTTTGCCACAGTATTAAATAGGAATCTAGGATTATTTTTGTTATCTTCTATTAGGGATGAGAGATTTGTTGATCTAGCAGCACTAAGAGCTTTTCTATACTTCAGGAAGCTTTCCTTCCAAGCTAATTTGAACGCTACCAATTTTGTTTGATGACATTTACGTTCCAATTTTTGAGTGGTCTGTTTTAAAGTGCGAGTGTCATCGTTATACCGGGGTGCATTTTTTTTTCTCTCTAATCATTTTCCTTTTAAGTGGAGCTACATTATCTAAAGTATAGTGGAATGTTGACTCTAAGCATTCAGTTGCCTGATCAAGTTCTGTGGGGCCTGACAGTGATCCAATCAAAATTGATAACTCTGGGAGATCATTTATAAAACTCTGTGCAGTAGTTGATATGAATGTACATTTAATACAGTAGCATGGTGAGGTGTGTATATTATTACTCAAACATATTTTGAATGAGATGAGATAATTTCAGACTGTGGAAGCATGACTATCTCATCTCATTATCTCTAGCAACTTTATCCTGTTCTACAGGGTCGCAGGCAAGCTGGAGCCTATCCCAGCTGACTACAGGCGAAAGGCGGGGTACACCCTGGACAAGTCACCAGGTCATCACAGGGCTGACACATAGACATAGACAACCATTCACACCTACAGTCAATTTAGAGTCACCAGTTAACCTAACCTGCATGTCTTTGGACTGTGGGGGAAACCGGAGCACCCGGAGGAAACCCATGCGGACACAGGGAGAACATGCAAACTCCGCACAGAAAGGCCCTCGCCGGCCACGGGGCTCGAACCTGGACCTTCTTACTGTGAGGCGACAGCGCTAACCACTACACCACCATACTGCCTAAGCATGACTATATTTTCTATATTTAACCTGAATGTTAGTATTAGATCGAGGATGTGACCACCATTATGGGTCGGTCCTATGACATTCTGATTAACCCCTCCTCAATCTAAAATGGACACGAATGCTGTTTTCAAAGGGTTATCAAAGTGAGTATTAAAATCTCCGACAACTAAAGCTTTGTCTAAGGAAATAACCGGATCTGAGATAAGATCTGCAAATTCAGAAAGAAACTCGGAATATGGCCCCGGGGGCCTGTAAATAATAAGTAACAGAATTGACTGGGTAGACTTATTTTCTGAGACTACATACATTATATATATATATATATATATATATATATATATATATATATATATATTTTTTTTTTTTTAAAGATTTTTTTTTTTTGAGGGGCGGCACGGTGGTGTAGTGGTTACCGCTGTCGCCTCACAGCAAGAAGGTCCGGGTTCGAGCCCCGTGGCCGGCGAGGGCCTTTCTGTGCAGAGTTTGCATGTTCTCTCCATGTCCACGTGGGTTTCCTCCGGGTGCTCCGGTTTCCCCCACAGTCCAAAAACATGCAGGTTAGGTTAACTGGTGACTCTAAATTGACCGTAGGTGTGAATGTGAGTGTGAATGGTTGTCTGTGTCTATGTGTCAGCCCTGTGATGACCTGGTGACTTGTCCAGGGTGTACCCTGCCTTTCGCCCATGGTCAGCTGGAATAGGCTCCAGCTTGCCTGCGACCCTGTAGAACAGGATAAAGCAGCTAGAGATAACGAGATGAGATTTTTTGGGGGGGTCTTTTTTCACCTTTTATTGGATAGGACAGTGTAGAGACAGGAAATGAGCTGGAGAGAGAGACGGGGCGGGATCGGGAAATGACCTTGGGTCGGAATCAAACCCGGGTCCCCGGATTTATGCCACGGCGCCCCCTACATACATTATATTAGTATGAAAAACTTCAAACATATTAAATTTATACCCAGGTTTTTGTATTATGCCTAGATAATCATTATAAATAACCGCAACTCCTCCTCCTCTGCCAGTTAGACGAGGCTGGCGTATATAACTGTATCCAGGAGGATTAGCTTCATTTAATGCTATATATTAATTTGACTTAATCCATGTTTCTGTTAAACACAGTACATTAAACTCCTGATCAGTAATAAGTTCATTAACAATTAGCACTTTAGATGTAAGAGATCTAATATTTAATAGCCCTACCTTTAGATCAAAGGTCCTAGGAGTGGCTGTACAGTCAGTATGATCTAATTTTATATTGATTAGGTTACTAGAACAAACTCTCTGAGTATTTCTACTTTTATGTTTAGCTCGGGGAACAGACACAGTCTCGATGTAGTGGAACCTGAGTAACGACTCTGCAGCTAGCAGACAGTCGGTTTAGCCTGTTCATCTGCTCCCTGGCCTTGGCTCTGGATTGTCAGAAGTTAACTAGGCCTATTCTGAGACTATGAGCTATGCCGCAAGAAATGAGAGCAGCACCTTCCTGTGTGGGATGGATACCGTCCTGCCCTAACAGGCCAGCAGTGCCCTCAAAGTTAGTCCAATTATCTATAAAACCCACACTGTTTTTAGAGCACCACCTGGACAAGCAGTAGTTCAGTGACCATAACCTGCTGTAAGCTACATCGCCACACTGCACTGGGACGGGGCCAGAGCATACTACAGCATTGGACATTGCCTTAGCTAATTTAAAGGATATACGCAGAACCTTTATTTTTAAATAAATTTCTGAGTGGATAGTATCTCCATCCTTGACTCTTGTATGCTGCATAAATGGGACTTTAAAAAATATATATTTTTGAGAGTTAAAATCGACCGCAAAGTTGGCATTTGAGCTGCCCCGCTGAGCTAGCCATCCCTGAATGTGTGACATCACAGCGGTAATCAGTTTTAAGGCTGAGGCCTTTGACAGCTACAGACCAAAGTCATATAAATAAAAATTTATCGTGAAAGTAAGAAATACCGTTACCAACTTGCTCAACTAAGACTGATTTGACTTCACTGATTGTGGGTTGACTCTCATTAAAACAGGATAAGTGTTATAACTTGTGCAACATACATGTACATGCATGCATTTTCACTGATAAAATGTAAAAGGCAAATTAAATCATCAGATGAACTGAGACAATCACATTCTGAAGCAAATTAAATAATCTTATACCGGTAACTTAAACACACAATACAAGTTACATGTATTAATCTAAATGCAGGTAAACAATGAGTGCTGTTTTTGTTGTTTTATATCCAAATGAGAATCGGAGCTTACCCGTCTGTGTTCTCACTTCTTGAAGGCTGATCTTGTGGTCGATTGTTTTGAAACAATCTGACTTTCAGTTGTTTGTTCAGTTCTCCGTTCATTCACTTCTTCCACGTGAGGGCGAGATGGCAGCAATATCCAGTTTAGAAATCAGGCGGCTGCTCCACTCATTCTCCATTCTCTCCATACTGACTACTCCACCAATACTGCTCGGCTCAGGCAATTACTAAAACCCAGGACAGAATAGGATGTCACTGGTTTTAGCAACAACCGCGAGGAGGTCACTGCCCGAGCGATATGTCCCGTACCATTCCGTCCCGGGTTTTACCAACAACCCTCGGCTCATGCTCCGGGAGAACTGGTGCAACTGAACTCACTTGAAAATAAATAAATACTTTCCTTTTCTTGTTTTCTTTTTCTTTAATTGTTGGTACTGCACCCTCTTTCAATACGGGCTTATAGCCAATGCTCCTCAACAGATCAGAGGTCTTGTATGAGTCTTCAGTAAAATGTGCAGAGCAGAGGAGAGACCACTTCGTAGGTGTCCAATGTGCCCATGAACTTCTCACAAAACGCATCCAAATTTTTGCAGTTTGAACATTCTTGGGCCTGAATGCAACATAAATCCACCTTCTGTTGTGTTGCTGCACCAGCCAGCAACACATCTACGTGGCATGGCGATAAATTAGCTCAAAATGCAGGATCGGAGTTGCAGTCAGCTCTGTGTTTTAGTATAGCAGAAATGGCGATGAGACCGATAGACTTCCTGCTGTGACGTTACGGATGTCAAGGTCCTTCACTCAGACCACTACCTATATGAATCACTCATTGTAAAAATTACTATATTAGATTTATTGTTAATGCTTAAAACTATTCCTATGCCATTCTTGAGATCTCAAGTCATTTATAAATGAAAATGAGGCCATGGCTCTGCGTATACACTACCGTTCAAAAGTTTGGGGTCACTTTGAAATTTCCTTATTTTTGAAAGAAAAACACTGTTCTTTTCAATGAAGATCACTTTAAACTAATCACAAATACACTCTATACATTGCTAATGTGGTAAATGACTATTCTAGCTGCAAATGTCTGGTTTTTGGTGCAATATCTACATAGGTGTATAGAGGCCCATTTCCAGCAACTATCACTCCAGTGTTCTAATGGTACAATGTGTTTGCTCATTGCCTCAGAAGGCTAATGGATGATTAGAAAACCCTTGTACAATCATGTTAGCACAGCTGAAAACAGTTTAGCTCTTTAGAGAAGCTATAAAACTGACCTTCCTTTGAGCAGATTGAGTTTCTGGAGCATCACATTTGTGGGGTTGATGAAATGCTCAAAATGGCCAGAAAAATGTCTTGACTATATTTTCTATTAATTTTACAACTTATGGTGGTAAATAAAAGTGTGACTTTTCATGGAAAACACAAAATTGTGTGGGTGACCCCAAACTTTTGAACGGTAGTGTACGTATGCTTTAAACACCTCTCCAAAGTTACTCTTGGTAACCTCAGACTGCCAAAGGTGTATATAATTCGCTCCTACATGGATAACTATCTTTGAGAACCTGTGCAGGCCTAGGACCCTATATATACTGTGTGTGTGTGTGTGTGTGTGTGTGTGTGTGTGTGTGTGTATAAAAAAAAAATCTCCTTCTCACCCCCGGCGGGGGGGGGGGGGGGGGTGGTATCCATGTCATCCTCAAGCTCGGGTCCTCTACCAGAGGCCTGGGAGTTTGAGGGTTCTGCGCAGTATCTTCGATGTTCCTAGGACTGCGCTCTTCTGGACTGAGGCTTCAGATGTTGTTCCTGGGATTTGCTGGAGCCACTCTCCCAGTTTGGGGGTTACTGCCCCAAGTGCCCCCACTACCACAGGGACCACGCAACCCTTGACCTTCCACATCCGTTCCAGCTTCTCTTTCAACCCTTGATACTTCTCAAGTTTCTCATGTTCCTTCTTCCTGATGTTGGCGTCAGCTGGGATCGCCACATCTATCACCACCGCCCTCTTCTGCTCTTTGTCCACCACCACTATGTCCGGTTGGTTAGCCAGGATCTGTTTGTCAGTCTGGAAGCTGAAGTCCCACAGAACCTTGGCCCTGTTGTTCTCAGCCACCTTCTGTGGTATGGCCCATTGGGACTTGGGTACTTCTATTCCATACTGGTTGCAGATGTTCCTGTATACTATCCCAGCCACTTGGTTGTGCCTCTACATGTACGCTGATCCAGCTAGCATCTTACACCCTGCTACTATGTACTGGACTGTTTCAGGGGCTTCTTTGCACAGTCTGCATCTTGGGTCTGATCTACTCTGGTAGATCCTGGCCTCTATGGCTCTTGTGCTTATGGCCTGTTCTTGTGCTGCCATGATTAGTGCCTCTGTGCTGTCTGTCAGTCCTGCATTATCCAGCCACTGGTAGGATTTCTTGATATCAGCCATTTCCTCTATCTGACGGTGGTATATGCCATGTAGGGGTTTGTCCCTCCAGGTTGTCTGTTCCTCCTCCTCCTCTGCACTCTCATCAGGGTTCTGCTGCCTGAGACATTCACTTAGCAGTTCATCCTTTGGGGCCATCTTTCTGATGTATTCTCGGATTTTCGATGTTTCATCCTGGACCGTGGTCTTGATGCTCACTAGCCCTCAGCCTCCCTCTTTCCGCTTAGTGTATAGTCTCAGGGTGCTGGACTTGGGGTGGAACCCTCCATGCATAGTGAGGAGCTTTCTAGTCTTGATATCTGTGGCTTCTATCTCCTCCTTTGGCCAGTTTATGATACCAGCGGGGTATCTGATGACTGGTAGTGCATACATGTTGATGGCTCGGACCTTGTTCTTACCATTCAGCTGACTTTTCAGGACCTGCCTTACTCTCTGGAGGTATTTGGCTGTGGTTGACTTCCTTGTGGCCTCTTCATGGTTTCCATTAGCCTGTGGGATGCCAAGGTACTTGTAGCTGTCTTGGATATCACCTATGTTGTCCTCTGGTAGGTCAATCCCCTCAGTCCGGATCATCTTGCCTCTCTTTGAGACCATCCGGCCACACTTGTCCAATCCGAATGACATTCCTATGTCATTGCTGTAGATCCGGGTGGTGTGGATCAGTGAGTCTATTTCTCGCTCGTTCCTGGCATACAGCTTGATGTCATCCATGTAGAGCAGGTGGCTGATTGTTGCCCCACTACGGAATCGGTACCCGTAGCCGCTCTTCATGATGATCTGACTGAGGGGGTTCAGGCCTATGCAGAACAGCAGTGGTGATAGCGCATCTCCTTGGTATATGCCGCACTTGATGTTGACTTGGGCAATGGGTTTTGAGTTGGCCTCTAGGGTTGTCTTCCACATTTCCATTGAGTTCTGGATGAAGGTCCTTAGGTTCCTGTTGATCTTGTACAGTTCCAGACATTCCAATATCCATGTGTGTGGTATTGAGTCGTAGGCTTTCTTGTAGTCAATCCAGGCAGTGCACAGGTTGGTCTGTCTCTTCTTACAGTCTCGGGCGACTGTTCTATCAACCAGTAACTGGTGCTTGGCTCCTCTGGTGTTACTGCCAATTCCTTTCTGTGCCTTGCTTATGTATTGAGCCACATGCTTACTCATTTTTGCCGCAATGATGCCTGACAGGGCCTTCCATGTTGTGCAGAGACAGGTAATTGGCCGATAGTTGGATGGGACGGGTCCCTTCTGGGGGTCCTTCATGATTAGGACTGTCCTGCCTTGGGTTAGCCATTCTGGGTGGGTCCCATCCCTCAGCAGCTGGTTCATCTGTGCTGCTAGGCATTCATGGAGTGCAGTTAGCTTCTTCAGCCAGTACGTATGGATCATATCGGGGCCTGGTGCTGTCCAGCTCTTCATCTTTGACACTCTTTCTTGGACGTCTGCCATTGAGATGGTTACTGGTTCTTGTTCTGGGAGGTTGCTGTGGTCAGCTATTAGGTCCACTAACCGTTGGGCATCAGTGTTGTGTGATGCCTTTCTTTCCCATATGTCTTTCCAGTATTTTTCCACCTCAGCTCTTGGTGGGTCTGACCGGTTGTTGTTTCCCTGCCACTGAGAGTACACCTTGGCTGGTTCAGTGGAGAACAGCTTGTTTATTCTCCTGGCCTCTCCCTCCTTGGTGTATCTCTTCAACCGGGTGGCCAGAGCTGTTAGTCGCTGTTTGGCAGTTTCGAGTGCCTCTGGTATGGAGAGTGAGTTGTACTTCCTGGGTGCCCCTTTATTCACCATGTTCCCTTTCTGTAGTTCAGCTAGCTGGCTAACTTCTCTCTGTGCTGCCTTTATCTTGGCCTCTAATTGTCTTTTCCATGGTGGATACTGTTTGTTATGTCCCGAGCCCACCTTGTGTCCAAGCATCTCCATGATTACTGTTGCTGTACTGTGTATCAGCTTGTTGGTCTCAGTGATGGTTCTTGTGGAGATTGCCTTCAGAGCAGCATTCACATCTACTAGTAGATCTTCTGAAGGTACTTGGCAACTCAGCTTCGGTATTCGTCGGGGGCTCCAGGTTTCCAGTTGGGTCACAAGCAGCTCTTGTGTTGAGGCTTGGTACCCAATCTCTGGTTGTGGGGATGATGATGACATCTCCCTGCTGACCTATCTTCCTGGCTCCCCCTTGCCGTAGCATCATTGTTGTATTTCATTAATCTCTAGTTGTGATAGTAGATTTCGATTACGGATGTTGGAACACTGGGCTAATAGCTGTTTCTTTGTTAGCCTTGATTGTGGGTTTCGAAGTATCCAATGGTCCCACATTCGCTGCATGTATCCCCTCTCTCTGGGATTGCTTGTATAGTAGCATTATATATAGTGTGTGTGTGCTTGTGTGTATGTGAACAGTGGAGCAAATTTCCTATGTATTTTCATTATATTTAAAATTATATTTATAATGGCAAGTAATTTTATCATAATTTACCCCATAATCAATTAATTTTTTTTTTGAGTGTGTGGGATGAGGGACCAACTTACAATTACCAGAACTGTGATGTAAAATGTGATACATTTTAAAGGAGTTAAAGGAGACCTCTGTCATATACAGTGTCTTGCAAAAGTATTCATCTCCCTTTGTGTTTGACCTGTTTTGTTGCATTACAAGCTGGAATTAAAATGGCTTTGCGGGGGTTTAGTGCCACTGGATTTACACAACATGCCTACAATTTAAAGGTGAAAATTGTTGTTTTATTGTGACACAAACAATAATATTAAGATGAAAAAACAGAAATCTGGAGTGTGCATAGGTATTCTCCCCAAAAGGCAATACTTTGTAGAGCCACCTTTTGCTGCAATTACAGCTGCAAGTCTCTTGGGATATGTATCTATTAGCTTAGCACATCTAGCCACTGGGATTTTTGCCCATTCCTCAAGGCAAAACTGCTCCAACTCCTTCAAGTTAGATGGGTTGCGTTGGTGTACAGCAATCTTCAATTTATGCCACAGATTCTCAATTGGATTGAGGTCTGAGCTTTGATTAGGCCATTCCAAGACATTTAAATGTTTCCCTTTAAACCACTCCAGTGTAGCTTTAGCAATATGTTTAGGGTCATTGTCCTGCTAGAATGTGAACCTTTGTCCCAGTCTCAAACCTCTGGGTGACTAAAACAGATTTTCCTCCAGAATTACCCTGTATTTAGTGCCATCCATCGTTCCTTCAGTCCTGACCAGCTTTCCTGTCCCTGCAGCTGAAGAACATCCCCACAGCATGATGCTGCCACCATCATGCTTCACTGTAAGAATGGTGTTCTCAGGGTGTTGGGTTTGCACCACACATGGCATTTCCCATGATGGCCAAAAAGTTCAATTTTTGTCTCATTTGACCAGAGAATCTTCTTCCATATGTTTGGGGAGTCTGCCACATGCTGCTGGGTAAACTCCAAACATGTTTTCTTAAGCAATTACTTTTTTCTGGCCACTCTTCCATAAAGCTCCACTCTGTGGAGTGTATGGTTTAAAGTGGTCCTATGGACAGATACTCCCATCTCCGCTGTGGATCTTTGCAGCTCCTTCAGTGTTATCTTTGGTGTCTTTGTTGCATCTCTGATTAATGCCCTCCTTGCCTGGTCTGTGAGTGTTGGTGGGCAGCCTTCTCTTGTCAGGTTTGTAGTGGTGCCATATTCTTTCCATTTTGCTGTTATGGATTTAATGGTGCTCCCTGGGATATTCAAAATTTGGGATATTTTTTTATAACCCAACCCTGATCTATACTTCTTTAGAACTTTGTCTCTAACCTGTTTGGAGTGCTCCTTGGTTTTCATGTTGCTTGCTTAGTAGTGTTGCAGAGTCAGGATCCTTCCACAATAGGTTGATTTATACAGACATCATGTGACAGATCATGTGACACTTTGATTGCACACCGGTGGATCTTAATCAACTAATTATGTGACTTATGAAGTGAATTGGTTGGACCAGCTCTTATTTAGGGATTTCATACGAAAGGGGGTGAATACCTATGCACACTCCAGATTTCTGTTTTTTTCATCTTAATTATTGTTTGTGTCACAATGAAACAACAATTTGCACCTTTAAAGTGGTAGGCATGTTGTGTAAATCAAATGGCGCTACCCCCCCAAAAAATCCATTTTAATTCCAGCTTGTAATGTGACAAAACAGTACAAACACAAAGGGAGATGAATACTTTTGCAAGACACTGCATCTAGTGTTCACTTATTCTGCAGCACAATATTGTACCTCTATTTTTTGGTAAAACTCAAGATTTTTATTGCTGTGCTTATTTCCATGTTCTCTCACTACAGAACAGTGCATGCTTTAATCAAACATGTAATACATCTCACGGCTTTTAAACCAACCAACCAACCAACCAACCAACCAACCACTTTATCCAGGTCAGGATTCTCATAGATCTAGAGTCTATCCTGGGAACACTAGGCTTGAACACCTCATGGATGTGATGCTGCACTCACGTACATTCAAAACCAGGGCAATTTAGTGTAGCCAGTCCACCTACTGGCATGTTTTTGGGAG
This sequence comes from Neoarius graeffei, assembly GCF_027579695.1. Classification (NCBI taxonomy): domain Eukaryota; kingdom Metazoa; phylum Chordata; class Actinopteri; order Siluriformes; family Ariidae; genus Neoarius; species Neoarius graeffei. The sequence goes on from NC_083573.1 coordinate 80,657,881, forward strand.
GCAAGGAGAAGCTTTAGAACTTGGTGCAAACCAACACAGTCACATTAAGGACATGTGAACCTCCACACAGATACTAATGATTGATTTCAGGACCCTAGAAGTGTGAGATGGCAACAGTACACCATCATGCCACCATCTAGCAAAAAATATAATTATACAGTCTTCCCCCCAAATCACTTGCAGTTCTACAGAGGTACTGGCACCTTGAAAGTATATCATAAGGAGGGGTTTCCCCAGTATTCAAACAAGAAATCTCACTCTAGAGATTATTGACTAACATCTGATACATTTGTTGTAAATATGAAATGCATACAGTCGGGGTTCTTGTTTTTTTTTCTTCCAGTTCATTGAGTCACTGTATCCTTGACTTGATCTCAGAATGCAGTCATAACAAAAACCCACTTTTCTTGCAAAATTGTGCTGTGGCATAGTTTATTTCATTGAGCTTCTAATAGAGAGAAATAAAAGTAGTAGATCAGATAACCTCGAGTTGTGAATGTTGGGTGGACACCTTCCTTTTTTAGAAGTTGTGGGACAATTAAAAGCCCATAAAACCGCACAATCTGCATGTAAAACAAAGGCATTAGATAACTAGGTTATTTTAGACTATTTTACTTTCATGTGGCCTCTTGGTTTTCGTGATGAGGTTTTATAGCCGAGGAGTACTCGTAATGCAGGCTCAGTACACACACCAAAAAAACAAGGAATACAGGACTGTAAAAGCATTCATCATCTCCCCCACACTCACAACATGGAAATTACTGAAATGCATAAACATACATAAAACAAATTCATAAATCCTATTTTCACATCCTTCCTTTTCATGCGTCGACAAATTGTTTAAAATTCAGCCTTGAGTAACACATTAAAGTCACATAAATTTCGATAAAGTGCAAAGCCAGACAACAAATGTATATAAAGTGTCTGGCTAGTAAATTCTTCTGACAGTTTAGATTAATCTTGTTATAAAGAAAAGACAGTCAAAACAGGGAAAATTGCACACACTGACACAATTACGGTTCATTGTTATGGATGCTCTGGGCTCAGCTTTTTTTTTTCTGCTGCTTTAATCTCAAATTGACCACTATAAGGCATTTTAGTTGTATCCATTTGTCATTTTGCACCTGTGTTAATAATCCTGTAAAACTAAGACTATAACCACTTTACTGGTGTAAAATAACAGATTACTTGTCTTTGAAGATTTTAAGGAGCCAAGCAGACAAGGTACTGGATTGCACAATTAATTTCTGCTCTTGCCAATTCAGCATACACAACTCTGCTGTTTGAAATTTAGAGCATTGTGGCACCACACAGAGGATTTCAAACACTCATACGTACCTCATGTCTTTATGTATTTTTATGTGAATAATAATTAATTGTCCATTAAAAGGTTTGAAAAATATGAAAAAGGGCACACTAATTAATAGTTATTTCCTGATTCCTAATACTGATTGCATACTGATACTGACATACCCAAAATAAACAAGCAAACTTTCCACAATTGTCTATTGCTGAGTTATGTAGCATTATATGGACAAAAATAGTCTATGTTTGGAATAAAAACTTTTTTGTATAAAACTTAACTGCTTTAGGCTAATATCATCCCCAATACTGATACCATCACATCATTGCGTGCCTACAAAAGAACAAATACCATTTGTGTTTGATGTATTTTAACAGCTGGATATAGAAAAATACATATTTGACTCAGAATTTTAAATCTAAATTAAAATTATTTATACCACAGTGCTGTTTTCAGTTCTCAATGCTGATTGGTCAGAAGGTGTTGATTAATTTTATAACAGCTCAGCTCTGACATTAGTGCAGCTACAAATCACAGGTTTATATTAATGTGCCCTTTCTAATAGGTTATTGTTTCAATAGTAATGGCTAATTTAAAGGGAATTGTATGATGGACTCTAAGCATAATCTAAATCTAATAATAAACAGATTAAAACGTTATTTAACAAAGTAAAATGTTTAATTATTTATATGGTGACTTTATATTTTATATTATAGATTATATTTAGATTTAGATTATATTTTTGGAAAGAGTCTCCAGTGTCAGAGCACTGTAACAGTCAGAAGTAAAACTTTCTGCAATAAGAAAGTCAAACAACAGAGGGCACTGTGCTTTGTGAGTTCTTGGCAACAAGCTGCATATATATTTTTTAAGACAGCTTATTAACTTCAAGAGAAAGTGAGGAAAAGGCTATTATTGGCTATTGTAATGTAAGTGAAAACAGGAACTAACTTGTTTTACAATCATACATAAAATACATAAAATGTACCTGAAAAATATTTGAAAAATAAAAAACAGCTAATTTATCAGATCAGGAGGGGTTGCAGATGGACGTAATCACAGGAAGACATTTATTTACAGGCATGCGTACATATGGAAACGTGAGGCAAAGACAGTCACAAAAACAAACAAAACAGAAAACAAAGTCATAAGCCAGAGTAACAAAAAACCTGGCTTGGTAACATGGAGAACATGAGCTGTGAGAGATGAGACTACTTTGTGCCTTCTTTGTGTTGCCAGAGTCCTTATATGAGCATACTGATTGTGCTCAAAACAGCAACAGGTGAATCCAATCCTAATTGGTCCTTATGGTGTGTGCAATGCACTCCGTGCATGTGGACAAGAGCAGCCACTCATGCCGAGCCAATCTCAAGCACGTGCAGATGTTACACAACCAAACAACTGTAGTCGTTGGCAGATTATTTTGGTATATGAGTGCACGTAGATGTGACAGAACCCCTTGAAAGAGCTCCCTCTGGGAGCTAAAAACCTCCTTGGTCAGCCCTGGGGCTAAGGATCTGGCACTAGAAAACATCCCCTTGGCACTCTGCTCTGGCTCTGGATGGATGTGGCACCAGAACCTGGACTTGAACAGGGGCAAGGATGCAAGTGGAGGCTTTGGTTTGGGCTTGGACACAAACATGGACATGAGGATGGTCGGGGGTTCTGGCATAGACACAAGACAAGATAAGATGACCTTTTATTATCCCACAAGGGGAAATTTACATTGTTACAGCAGCAAATGAGCAGCAAAATATAGAAAGAAAAAAAGGCAGTGAAGGAATAGTGCAAAAAGTACTAAGTATACAAAAAAAGTATATATAAAAAGAAATAAACTACAAATTTAAAGATAAAATTAACAAATTTGCATAAATTAACAGGTTTGCAGATATACAGTGAACATAAGTGTATTACACAGGTGGTATTGCACGTGTAAGTATTGCACAGGTAGTATTACCAGTACTACACAGGTAGTATTGCACAAGTAGATATATTGCACAGGAGCCATTTTAACAGTGTGTAGCTAGCAGTTCGTTGTAAAGTACTGATGCTGATAGTGAACACAGTATACATTCAGAGGGGTTTCTATGGATGTAGAAGTGATCTGGGCAGTATTGTTCATTATTGTGAGGAGTGTCTGGTGCTATGCTTGGTAAGATGCCGGTTGTACAGTCTCACAGCAGTAGGGAGGAAGGAGTTGCTATAGCTTTCTTTAACACGCCACAGATGGAGGAGCCAGTCACTGAAGGAGCTGCCTAGTGCTGCTACTGTCTCCTGCAGTGGATGGGAGGTGTTCGCCATTAAGGATGACAACTTGACCAACGTCCTCCTCTCCCCCACTATGTCCACTGAGTCCAGTACACAGCCCAAGATAGATCCTGCCTTCCTAATCAGACATGGGTTTAGCCATAGATTAACAGAGACACGGGCTTGAGCGTGGGTTCCCGCATAGATTTAGACATGGTCATGAGCTCAGGCATAGACCCGGACGTGGGCTCAGGCTTAAATTTGGGCATGGACATGGGCTCAGACATAAATTTGGGCATGGACATGGGCTCAGACATAGGCCCAGATACGGGCTCCACACTTTACATGGATTCAGGCATAGATATGAATTCAGGCATAGGCATGGGCTTGAGAATGAGCATGGACCCTGGTGTCAGCATGGGCATGGATTTGAACACGGGCATAGACTCAGGCATCAGGTGTGTACTCTCGCTTAGACTCTGATCTTGGCCTGGACATGAGCTTGAACTCTGACCTTGGGATGGACATGGCCTTGGACATAGGCTTGTACTCAGGCATATACATGGACTTAAACATGGGTTTGGACTTTGATTTTAGTATGGGCTCTGGCATTAGCATGGACTTGGATATGGGCTTAGATTTTGATCTTGGCATGAGTTTGGTTTGAGCGAAGAGCTCGGCCCCACTGAAGCCAGGTGGCAGAGTGACAACATCTTTGGAGCCAGGTGGCAAAGTGAAGAGCTCTTATCCACTGAAGCCAGGCTTATATATATATATATATATATATATATATATATATATATATATATATATATATATATGAACTTACTGTGTTTTAGTTTACTTAACTTTGGTAATAATTGTTTAATACACTATATTTTATTAATTTTATTAATGATGTATATTTGGGGGCGGCACGGTGGTGTAGTGGTTAGCACTGTTGCCTCACAGCAAGAAAGTCCGGGTTCGAGCCCCGTGGCTGGTGAGGGCCTTTCTGTGCGGAGTTTGCATGTTCTCCCTGTGGGTTTCCTCTGGGTGCTCCAGTTTCCCCCACAGTCCAAAGACATGCAGGTTAGGTTAACTGGTGACTCTAAATTGACCGTAGGTGTGAATGTGAGTGTGAATGGTTGTCTGTGTCTATGTGTCAGCCCTGTGATGACCTGGCAACTTGTCCAGGGTGTACCCTGCCTTTCGCCCGTAGTCAGTTGGGATAGGCTCCAGCTTGCCTGCGACCCTGTAGAACAGGATAAAGCAGCTAGAGATAATGAGATGAGATGAGAAATTCAATGTGTCATTTTTTCTGTACATACTAAAATGCAGACTGTGGTACAAGTGCTGTAAAAGAGACTATCTGCCAAATGACCAGTAGCGAGTTGTAGGAAGAACAGATGGAGCAGTAATTATACACAGTAGTACACAGATTTAAAAACACTGCTGACAAACCATTTAATTAAAAGTGCAATGATACTGGCATCATAATTATTAATACATACGGAATACCAACAATAATAATTCAAAATGAGTAACCGTGAATTACTTAAAATGGTATTATATAAAGAGAACACGTGGTCTCCTCAGAGAGACAGCTGAGGTCATTGAGGCTATATACTTGTCTAATTGGACAACCCTTCTTTCAGAAGGTACTTTTGGCATGTGGATAATCTGAGTTCTTACCATTTTTAGTGCAGTGATATTTAGCAGGTGTTGCTTGTTGATCAGGACCTCCTGCTCAGGATTAATGTAGTACGGTTTGCTATATAGGTTGATGTTGGCCCTGCATCTGTATAGGAAATCATTTGCAGCCTAGCGTTTGAGACCTTCTGTGTAGACAAGTTGGATTTTAATCCAGTTCCAACTCTCAGCACACCTGTGCCATACAAACCCCTCAATAAATATGTCTGGTGTATGAGAGCAGACCAAATGGTCTGCTTATATTTTCTGGGTTATAGACACTGAGGGCTGGGCTGAGAAACTCAGGTTTAGACAGTTTGTTGAAAGAATCAGGCCAAGCCTCACTGAGCTTTCTTTATGAAGCTGTATTATGCAGTGGAACTGGGGTGCAATTATAAAACCCTGTTTGCCTGCCAAAATCAATGTTTGTCCCTATGTAATAGAAATACACAAAAATGGTTGTAAATACATAGGAGCTGAATGCCACACCATTTGTCACTTTCAAAAGACTTTAAAGCAACTGCAGGTAGGACTCCAAGACTTTGTGTTTGTTTGACATCATATTACATTTGACAGCAAAGAAAAAAAAAATCTATCTGCAGTCTTCAGTCTGAATATTCCCTCATTTTTTAGGCTTACAGGCATGTCTTTGTGTTGAAAGTTCTAGACTCAGTTTTTCTTTATCTCTCTCTTCTACTTCTACACCTCTACTTAAGACAAATAGCAATTTTGGAACTACACATAGGTAATTTATATTATCTAAATAGAGAGCCCTGAAAATCAACTTTTTCCACAGAAACATTGACAGACTGCAACTTTTGGACTTACAGTAATGCTGCCTTCACATGCTATTGGAATTATGATAAATGCGAGTTGCATGACTTGAAAGTTGGACATGAATCCCCCTTCAACTTGGACTCTCAATTGGGAATGTCAGAAATAATTTTGATACCCGAATTCCTGAGTTGGGATAACCTTCAGCCTTTCAAAATGCCGGAGGAGAGGACATTTTGCTCCAACAACAAAGTACTTGTCAGTAATATGCACAGGTTCAGTGCAGCCTTCAAACATGGCCACAATGGACGACAACACCCAACAACACCTGTCCTCCCCGGAATACTAGATGCACCTGTTTCCTGTTTCCTAATCACCCACACACCTATATAAGCTTCAGACAAACAAACCGACAATGCTCAGTGGTCCGACCTGACATTACTGAGCCTTGATTTCCTGTTTTCTTACTCTCATTACTCTGACCTTGTTTCCATCTATTCCTGACCTCGATTTAGTTTAGTCTCCAATATCCTGTTTGCACATCAACCGACCTTAGCCTGATCCTGACTATGCTTCCTGGATTACGTCTTGGATTTGGTTACCAGTTTTCCAACGTACCCACTCTCCCCTGCATCAGCATCCAGTAAGTGCCTGCACCCTGACAGTACTTGAACATGACGTACTTGTAATTCTGACTTCACAAGTGGGAAGTAGGACCTTCTGACTAGTTACATCTAGTCAAGTTAATTTTATTTTTATAGTGCTTTTAACAACAGACATTGTCGCAAAGCAGCTTTACAAAAATATATTAATTACAGATATACATTTTAAACATATGAATTAAATGTATCCTTAATGAGCAAGCCTGAGGCAATGGTGGCAAGGAAAATCTCCCTGAGAGGAGATGAGGAGAAACCTTGAGAGGAACCAGACTCAAAAGGGAATCCATCCTCATTTGGGTGACAACAGATATCATGATTATAAATAACTTGCTTCTATAACTGTGTCGTATATGGTCATAATTACAGTTGCGTAACCAGGAAATTCATGATAGTTTTGAGATGAAGTCTATTTTCTTAACGTTATCAACTGTTTACTGATGGAGACTTGAGTACAAAACTGTTCATGGCAACTACAATCTGAAAGTGGCAATTGTAGTCCTAAGCCATCATAGCAAAACTGTTTGTATTAATTCTCCAAAGCCATTTTTAAATGTATCTTAAGACTGTCCATACAGCCCCGCCTAGCAGTATTGGCACCCCTTAATTTTATTCACAACTTTTGTAATATCTCCAGAAATAAATGGAAATGGACACAATTTGCAATACCAAGATCTTTTAACCCTTTGATGCAAAACATGGGTCAAAAGTGACCCGGCTGAGTTTTTATCTTCTCTATCTTTGCAATAAATTAATTCCATCATTCAGTATTCAAGGTATTCCTCAATTAACTTGTTCTTGATCATCATACATCCTTATTTTATTTTTTCCTTTCTTACTTTTTGAATAAAAACCCTTTTTGTATCACTACCCTTCTAATGCACAACATGGGTCAAAAACGACCTGCATTCATTTTCCAGGTTATTTCATGTATGGCTGAGTGTTTCTATGATATACTTTTGAAATAAATTCATTTTGTCGTTTACTTTTCCAAATATGCAGTAAATATCTTGTTTTGGTTTAGCACAAATCATCGTTTTTATTTTTCCTTTCTTAAGTTATGAACAAGCACAGCTTTTGTAATTCTACATCAAGTTTACACACATGGGTCAGAACGGACCCGCATGCATTTACTCCAGCGTTTGGTGGGAACTGTGAATTGTGCTTGTGTCAGACATTTCACAGCTCAGCACAGCGCCCTTTGCCCATCTAATACATGGAAGTAACGTTTTTCAATTGTTCTAAAATTACCTTAGAAAAAAATTGATTATGTTTAGGTTCCCTTGAGAGTGAGTAGATTACTTGTCAGAAAGTTACAAGTAATTACTATTAGCTACCTAGCTGTTGACATATTCTACTTTAGTTAGCTAATTTTATTGTAGTTGGCTTAGCTAACGACATCGTTAATAAATAAATAACTGGCCCCATTCACTGCTAAAGTAATTACTTGAAACAAATTATTATTATAGTATTAAGACATTTAATTTTAAATCACACTTGGATGACCCATGTGTAGTAATATAAAAAGTATTTTTGTTCATAAAGTAGGCAAGAAAAAATTAAATTAATGATTTGTGGTAAGGCGGCACGGTGGTGTAGTGGTTAGCGCTGTCGCCTCACAGCAAGAAGGTCCGGGTTCGAGCCCCGTGGCCGGCAAGGGCCTTTCTGTGCGGAGTTTGCATGTTCTCCCCGTGTCCGCGTGGGTTTCCTCCGGGTGCTCCGATTTCCCCCACAGTCCAAAGACATGCAGGTTAGGTTAATGGGTGACTCTAAATTGAGCGTAGGTGTGAATGTGAGTGTGAATGGTTGTCTGTGTCTATGTGTCAGCCCTGTGATGACCTGGCGACTTGTCCAGGGTGTACCCCGCCTTTCGCCCGTAGTCAGCTGGGATAGGCTCCAGCTTGCCTGCGACCCTGTAGAAGAGGATAAAGCGGCTAGAGATAATGAGATGAGATGAGATGAGATTTGTGGTAATTAAAAACAAGATATTTAAAGAATACTTGGAATATTCAATCATAAAATAAATTGATTTCAAAAGATAGAGCAAAGAAAAACTCAGTCAGCATGAAATAACCTGGAAAATGAATGCGGGTCATTTTTGACCCATGTTGTGCATTAGAAGGGGTGTGCATGTGTTTTGCATCAAAGGGTTAATTGAAGGTCCAAAGGAACTGAAAAGTTGTTTTCGTTCAAAATAGGCATTTTAATTTCTAAGACAACAAAAAACAGAAATACAGCAGGTGCAGGAATATTGGCACCCCTCCTTAGTATTTGGTTGCACACCCTTTGGCAGCGATGACGGCCTCCAAACATTTCCTGTAGCCATCAGTGAGCTTCTTGCATTTGTCTTGTGGTATTTTCTCCCACTCTTCCTTCGCTATGCGCTCTAGGTCTTGGATATTTGAAGGATTCCTTCTGCCAATGGCAGATTTCAACTCCCCCCAAAGATTCTCAATTGGATTGAGGTCAGGACTCATTGCTGGCCATTTCAAAACAGTCCATTTTTTCTTTTCTAACCATTTTTGTGTGCTTTTAGATGTGTGTTTGGGGTCTTTGTCCTGCTGGAGTACCCAAGATCTTCGCCTCAAACCGAGCTTTCTTACACTGGGCAGGACATTTTGCTCCAAAATCTGTTGATAATCTTCAGATTTCATAATACCTATGACACGGGTAAGGCCTCCAGTCCCAGATGCAGCAAAGCAGCCCCACAGCATTATTGATCCTCCACCATGCTTGACTGTTGGTAGGGTGTTCTTTTCTTTGAATGCTTCATTGCAGCGCCTGTAAACATACTGCCTGTGAGAATTCCCAAAAAGCTCTACTTTTGTCTCATCTGTCCACAGGACATTTTCCCAGAAGGACTGTGGCTTGTCCAGGTTCTCTTTCGCAAACTCCAGATGCTCCTTTTTGTGTCTTTTTTTCAATAATGGGGTCTTCCTTGGCCTCCGCCCATGTAGCCCTGCTGTGTTGAGTGTGCGCCTTATGGTGCTTCTTGAAACAGTTACCCCAGACTGTTCCAGGTGGGCCTGCAGGTCCGTAGATGTTAACTGAGGTGATTCTGCCACCAATCGCACCAACCTTCGACGACTTCTATAATTGATTTTTCTCTTACCCCCACGCCCAGGGAGGTTCTTGACAGTTCCATGCTTCAAATATTTCTTAATAACATTATGCACTGTTGACAAAGGGATACCATGCTCTTTGGAGATGGCTTTATATCCTTTGGAGCTCTTGTGTTTGTCAACAACTGCATTTCTTGTTTCTTTAGACAGCTCTTTTGTCTTCACCATTGTGAAAAAGGGACTGAGTGAAACAGTTGGTTTTTCAAAACACAAATCTCATCATTCATTGGCCATTTCATGTCACATGGGCACAGACAGGTCTTCACAGGTGATTTCCATTTGTAATTTACCATAGGTGAGTCAAATTAGGTTTAGTTAGGTTAGGTTTTAGGACTAACAGCAAAGGGTGCCAATACTAGTGATACAGCAAGATTCACACACACATCACATCACATTATCTCTAGCCGCTTTATCCTTCTACAGGGTCGCAGGCAAGCTGGAGCCTATCCCAGCTGACTACGGGCGAAAGGCGGGGTACACCCTGGACAAGTCGCCAGGTCATCACAGGGCTGACACATAGACACAGACAACCATTCACACTCACATTCACACCTACGGTCAATTTAGAGTCACCAGTTAACCTAACCTGCATGTCTTTGGACTGTGGGAGAAACCGGAGCACCCGGAGGAAACCCACGCGGACACGGGGAGAACATGCAAACTCCGCACAGAAAGGCCCTCGCCGGCCCCGGGGCTCGAACCCAGGACCTTCTTGTACAGCAAGATTTACCTTTTTAATTTTTTTCACTCTAATAATTTATTTTTTTAAATTTTGTTGATACTTTGCTCTTTTATATTAACCACGAGCTATCTGTAGAAAAATTCTGCATCACTACATCACTTTTGTTCAGGAGATGCTTAACTTTAAGTACATAAACTTCAAGGGTGCCAATACTATTAGGCGGCACTGTATGGGGCCACCCTCCACAGGAATGAAGTGATGAACTCCAGCTAGAAGTAGGGCATTAGGATGGATCAGGGGCTGTACATATGAAATACAGCTTGTTAGGTATGCTCATTGTCATTTTATGGTTAAGAAGAGTGTACATTTTACACTGAGTGCAAGCAAGAACTCCAGCAAGACTAACTATGACAACATAGCTAAATGGGAGAGCCAGAAGGTAACACAGACACAGCGGAGCCCTGGGACATAAAGCAGCCAGCCACTCCACTGTCAACAAACCTGAGTGAATGGATGAGGTTGGGGGTGGGGGGTATTGGAGAGACAGCATGCAAACATTCCAGTTTACCAAAACATTATGCCCAAGAGCTCTCCAGAGCTAGTCCTTTATCTACTAAAAATCTATTAACAAAAGGCTTGACGAAACAAATGTTTTCAGTCTAGATTTAAACACTGAGTCTGAGCCCTGAAGGCTACTTGGAAGGCTGTTCCATAACTTTGTAAAAGAAAGCTCTGCCCCCCTGCTGTGGCCTTCACTATATGGGGTACCAACAAATAGTCTGCATCTTTTGATATAAGTAAGCAAATAGTCTGTATCTTTTGATATAAGTAAGCGTGGCGGGTCATAAAAGACTAGAAGTTCACTCAGGTACTGTGGTGCGAAATCATTTAATGCTTTATAAAGCAATAGTAATAATTTACCTCATCTCATTATCTCTAGCTGCTTTATCCTGTTCTACAGGGTCACAGGCAAGCTGGACTACAGGCATAAGGTGGGATACACCCTGGACAAGTCGCCAGGTCATCACAGGGCTGACACATAGACACAAACAACCATTTACACTCACACCTACGGTCAATTTAGAGTCACCAGTTAGCCTAACTTGCATGTCTTTGGGGGAAACCGGAGCACCCGGAGGAAACCCACGCGGACACAGGGAGAACATGTAAACTCCACACAGAAAGGCCCTCGCCGGCCACGGGGCTCGAACCCGGCCCTTCTTGCTGTGAGACGACAGCACTAACCACTACACCACTGTGCCGCCCTGTAATAATTTATAATCAATGCAAAATTTGATTGGGAGCCAGTGCAGTGTGGCTAGGGGTGATATCATATCATCTGGTTCTAATAAGGAATCTCTCTGCTGCATTCTGGACTAACTGGAGCTTGGTTATGCACTTACTAAAACATCCAGACATTAGGGATTACAGAAATCCAATTTAGAGGTAACAAATGCACAGACTAGTTTTTCTGCATTGTGTACTGACATTATACAGGGATGTGATTTTTCCGCGAATTCGCGGAATTCCGCTTTTTTCACCTCAAAATTAAAAAAAATTTTTTTTTCCGATTTTTCGCTCAAAAATCCGCATTCATATCCTATTCGTTCCGACTTTCAGTAATTCCGTCATTGAGATGAAACGAGGTACGTGATTGGCCCATCGCTCTGTAACAACCAATGAACGCGCTTGTTAGATAGCTGTACGTAAGCTCGCTTCAAACAAAGAGTTGAAAGATGGCAGCCTCCGTGATCGAGCGTAAAGATGCACCTGATCATCAGTTTGGTGTGTGTTTTTAAAGTAAATAAACATGGGGAAGAAGAAAAAACAACCCAGCTCATTTCTTTCCCCATAATAAGCCTGTGAGTGGTGATGGTGTCACTGCACGTGCGACGGAGTGACGAAGGTTGCCGTGGCAATGGGGCCTCGCGCCATCTGTTGCTTCCTGGATGCGCATGCGCACGCTATGAAAGCTGTGGCGAAAAGGTTAGCATCGGAGGCTAAACCTTCTGAGGAGAAAAGAAGGGGCGGTTTTTATTTCAGTTTGTTTTAGTTACGTCCGAAGAAACAGCAGTTTAAATCACGGCTCTAGTTTACAAATCAAAATGGTTACTCAGTGAAAACAAAACAAAAGCTAGAGAGAGGGGGAGTGGTGGGAGTTTAACCCGGGAAAGTGAGTCTGTGAGGCGGCAGTGATGCTTGACCCCTCCCGCCTCCTCTCACTTTACCTCAGAGTCTCTGCCAACTTCATCACAGATTATTTCACCTTTTTCACTCGAAGTTAGTTTTAATTTTCGCTCAAAACTTTTCCCACAGCGTGGATGTAAGGTAATTATACACAATTTTGATTTGTTTATTCAATATTAAAATGTTAGTGCAAATAATACATACTTGCCAACTTTTCAAAATTCTCATGAGGGAGAAAAGTGCATGAAAGACATTTTCAATTGACCGAGGGTCTGATGCGCGGTTGAAATGATAAAAACAGTGGATCCCAATTAATTGCAAACACATTTTTTGTGAATGTTGTTTAGTGAAAAAGTGATTTTTATTCTTGCATATGAAAATCCTCAAGTGAGTGAACACTGTACAGTTCTGTATATGAGTCAATTTCACAGAAAACTTATTTTTTTTGTCCAGACGTGTTTTGTTTACATTTTGAGATTTCTAAAACCTTTTTATGGTCTCATATGATAAAACATTATCAGTTCTACCTTGCATTTCAAAATTTGACTACTTTGGTTCATAAATGTGCATTTTGTAGCAAATCTTAGGGTCGAAAATGAGCAAAAATGTCTGTTCCACTGAAAAGAGACTTTTTTTCAGACATGATTCTTAATGTTAGACAAAGGTGGAATTGAAACTTTTTCATGTTCAACGACAAGACTGTGGAAACCACAATGGACATATGATGTCACAAATTGAAAATGCCATTAAGAAAATATATTTTTTCGATGTTTTGTTAATTTTTGTACCTGTCCCAGAGGTTTGTGTCAGTTCTGTTACCGTGATTAATCACATAACAAAAATAAATGCTCCCAAAAGCTATTATTGAAATTATTTGTTGCCAAGGATCTACATATTCTCACCTTTTATATGGATGGCAGAATGAACTGAATCTGAGAATATTTACTTAAAAATTTCAGTTTTGGTAAGTAGTCTATGCATGACTAATTTTTGTGTCAATCCTGTTACCCTGTCTAAACGGGGTGTGCAGTAACTTAATCAAATATTAGAAGTTGCCATACATAAGAAGCAAACCGGGAGACTACCAGGAGCAATAGAGTTTAATAAATAATGGTGGATGAATTCTTATGTTGCATCATGTTTGTTTGAAAAGGCACATTTAGGTATGTTCAACTTCTACAGTAATTGAAAGTATAAATTTTGTTTTTCCTATACAATTTTCTATTTATTCTAATGCAGATGATTTAATTTAGAATGGCATTTTTAGGTTTCATGTTTTGGCTTTTTGTCAGTTAAGAATCATTGAATGTACTATAGGGGCTCAGAGTTGCATGTTGACCATTAAATTGGCTTGAATTTGTTAATCATGACAAGTTTTTTCTTGTGTGTTTGCTTGCCATTTTAGTACAATTTTTAAGTCGGAAAACCCCAGAACCCAGGAGCTTCAGGGGGCTTCGCCCTCCCTTGTCCCCCCACCAGGGCACTGCCCTGGACCAGCTGGGGGCCTGTGGCCCCCAGACCCCTGGCTAAAATTTTCAGATAATTTCACCAGCCCCAAATCACATCCCTGATTATATTTCTTATCTAAGCAATATTTCTGAGATGAAAGAAGGCTCTTAATATTATCTACATGAGCTTCAAATGATAGACTGGAGTCAATAATCACAACAAGGTCTTTTACTGCTACACATGATGAAAAAGAAAGGCCATCCAGTGTTACTATGTAATCAAAAAGCTTAGTTATAGCTGCAAGTGGTCCTAGTCCAAGTACTTTTGTCTTGTCATGATTAAGTAGGAGGAAGTTGATAAGCATCCAGTGTTGCCTTTACACATTCCTACGTTTCATTAAGCTGGTGTCTGGCTTTGCTGAAACATACGTCTGTCATCAGCATAACAGTGAAAGCTAATACCATGCTTACGAATGCTTACCCAGAGGTCATTGTCATCATCACTGCTGAACCCAATCCAGGCTTGAGGGAAAGCCTGTCTGATTGACTTGGCCAGAATTGCAGTAGCAGGGTGGCCAATTCCTTTCTGCACACACGCACACACACATATACTGTATATACACATTCACACCTATGGGCAATTTCGAGTAACCAGTTAACTTAACTTAACTGCATGTCTTTGGACTGTGGGGGAAACCAGAGCACCTGGAGGAAACCCATGCAGACACGGGGAGAACATGCAAACTCCACACAGAAAGGCCCCTGTTGGCCACTGGGCTCAAACCCAGAACCTTCTTGCTGTGAAGTGACAGTGGTAACCACTGCACCACCGTGCCACACACCCAGAGGTAGCATATACAAAGAAAAAAATTGGTGGGCCTAAAACAGAACCTTATGGAACAAACTTTACCTTTGTATGCATAGAGAATTCACCATTTACATTTATAAACTGACAATGATCAGTTATATAAGACACGAGCCAGGAGAGGGCCATTCCTTGAACCCCAACAACATTTTCTTGTATCTCAAAGAATAGAGTGTGATTAATGGTGTCAGAAGCTGCACTACAGTCAAGCAACACAAGCTAGGAGATACAACCCTGATCAGAGGCCAGTAGTAGGTGATTTACTACTTTAACCAGTGTTGTCTTTGTGCTATGATGAGGCCTAAATCCTGACTGATACATTTCAAGAATGTTATTTCGATGTAGGTATGAGCATAACAGCTGTACCACAGCTTTTTCTGGGATCTTGGAGATAAAGGGAAGGTTTAATATTGGCCTAAAGTTAGACAGCTGACAGAGGTCATCATCAGGTTGTTTAATCAAGGGTTTGATAACTGCTAGTTTAAAGGATTTTGGTACATAGCCAGTTCTAAGGGAAGAATTGATGATTTTTAGAAGAGGTTCAATTGCTTCTGATAGTATCTGTTTGAAGAAATGTGTAGGTAAGGTAGCTAGTATACAAAGTGATGATTTTGTTGAGGAAATTAATTAAATTAGTTTGGTCTCTCAAAGGGGAACAAAACATTCTAATTGCTGATCTGATATAGTTATATTGTTATCTACAGGGTTAATTATCAAATCGTCTGGCTTTAAATTAATAGTCTGGCTTTTTTTTTTTTCCTGATATTTTCAGTTTAGCCATTAAAAAAATCATGGTCAATGGTAGTCTTATTCCTAGTTATCTTTGCGACAGTATGAAACAAGAATCTCTGATTATTTTTGTTATCTTCTGTTAGGGTGGAAAGCTACATTGATCTAGCAGCACTAAATGCTTTTTAATTGTTCAGGAGGCTCTCCTTCCATTTTAATTGGAATACAACCCAGTTGAATGGTCTATTTTAATGTGTGATCATTATGCCAAGGTGCTATTTTTTCTTTAAGTGGAGCTACATTCTAGAGTATAGCAGAACGTTACAGACAAGCATGTGAAGGCAGCATAAGCCATTGACTTGCCAGTGATGATGGTAACTTCAATGTTTAGAAGAAAAGTGAACCTTCCTTGCAATGGATTGAATAAAATCAATAACTTGACTGTAACCCTAAAATGGTTGCTCCCACACAATGTAAATGCGGCCATATCTTAGTATACCGTGCTTTATACACCATTTACTTGCAGTATGTCCTATACTTGTATGGGATGATGAGAGAGGATAAATAAGGAAACTGGTTGCCTCCAAGCTCAAAGTTTCGCTGAACATGAGTGTTTCTGCAAAATGTATTTTTGTCTTATTTGTATAAAATCAAGTCAAGTCAGTTTATTTGTATAGCGCTTTTAAAAACAGACATTGTCACAAAGCAGCTTTGCAGAAAAAATAAAGACTTTAAACGTCTGAGTTAATTTTACCCCTAATAAATTAATGTGAAAAAATTTAAATGAAATGAAAAGAAACTAATCAAAAGTACAAGTGTTTTTAATTTACAGTTTTTAATTTACGCACTTCACTGACTTTTTTTTTGTTTCATCAGAGCAGTCCTATTACATTTTCACAGATAAAGTACATATACTGTAATCAAATCTGAACAAAATTTGGCTGAACTTGCTGCCTGATTTTTTTTTCAGAGGTTTATGTGGTCTGTATGTGGTAGGTACAGTGGTGCTTGAAAGTTTGCGAACCCTTTAGAATTTTTTATATTTCTGCATAAATGTGACCTAAAACATCAGATTTTCACACAAGTCCTAAAAGTAGATAAAGAGAACCCAGTTAAACAAATGAGACAAAAATATTATACTTGGTCATTTATTTATTGAGGAAAATGATCAAATATTACATATCTGTGAGTGGCAAAAGTATGTGAACCTCTAGGATTAGCAGTTAATTTGAAGGTGAAATTGGAGTCAGGTGTTTTCAATCAATGGGATGACAATCAGGTGTGAGTGGGCACCCTGTTTTATTTAAAGAACAGGGATCTATCAAAGTCTGATCTTCACAACACGTTTGTGGAAGTGTATCATGGCATGAACAAAGGAGATTTCTGAGGACCTCAGAAAAAGTGTTGTTGATGCTCATCAGGTTGGAAAAGGTTACAAAACCATCTCTAAACAGTTTGGACTCCACCAATCCAGAGTCAAACAGATTGTGCATAAATGGAGGAAATTCAAGATCATTGTTACCCTCCCCAGGAGTGGTCGACCAACAAAGATCACTCCAAGAGCAAGGCGTGTAATAGTCGGCGAGGTCACAAAGGACCCCAGGGTAACTTCTAAGCAACTGAAGGCCTCTCTCACATTGGCTAATGTTAATGTTCATGAGTCCATCATCAGGAGAACACTGAACAACAATGGTGTGCATCACAGGGGTGCAAGGAGAAAGCCACTGCTCTCCAAAAAGAGCATTGTTGCTCGTCTGCAGTTTGCTAAAGATCACGTGGACAAGCCAGAAGGCTATTGGAAAAATTTTTTGTGGACGGATGAGCCCAAAATAGAACATTTTAGTTTAAATGAGAAGTGTTACGTTTGGAGAAAGGAAAACGCTGCATTCCAGCATAAGAACGTTATCCCATCTGTGAAACATGGTGGTGGTAGTATCATGGTTTGGGCCTGTTTTGCTGCATCTGGGCCAGGACGGCTTGCCATCATTGATGGAACAATGAATTCTGAATTATACCAGTGAATTCTAAAGGAAAATGTCAGGACATCTGTCCATGAACTGAATCTCAAGAGAAGGTGGGTCATGCAGGAAGACAACGACCCTAAGCACACAAGTCATTCTACCAAAGAATGGTTAAAGAAGAATGAAGTTAATGTTTTGGAATGGCCAAGTCAAAGTCCTGACCTTAATCCAATCGAAATGTTGTGGAAAGACCTGAAGCGAGCAGTTCATGTGAGGAAACCCACCAACATCCCAGAGTTGAAGCTGTTCTGTATGGAGGAATGTGCTAAAATTCATCCAAGCTGGTGTGCAGGACTGATCAACAGTTACCAGAAATGTTTAGTTGCAGTTATTGTTGCACAAGGGGGTCACATCAGATACTGAAAGCAAAGGTTCACATACTTTTGCCACTTACAGATCTATAATATTAGATCATTTTCCTCAATAAACAAATGACCAAGTATAATATTTTTGTCTCATTTGTTTAACTGGGTTCTCTTTATCTACTTTTAGGACTTGTGTGAAAATCTGATGATGTTTTAGGTCAGATTTATGCAGAAATATAGAAAATTCTAAAGGGTTCACAGACTTTCAAGCACCACTGTCCGTGTGAGAGGGGAATACATCAGTCTATTGCAGAGCAAAATGCACATGTTCTTCTCATTAGGGGAAGTTTATAGTAACCAACCCACCTACTAGCATGTTTTTAGCATATGGAAGGAAGCTCCAGTAGAAACATTTTTATTGCAATTCCCTGTACAGGCAGCAGAGGGCTCTATAATTTACAAATTGCTGCTCTAACCAAGTCATGACAGAACATGCCTGTTTACAAAGATGTTCTGTCATGCCTGTTTGCAAACTGTTTACAAGTAAGTGTGTGTGTGTGTGTGTGTGTGTGTGTGTGTGTGTGTGTGTGTGTGTGTGTGTGTGTGTCAGCTTGTCTGTTTGTTTCCTGGCCACTGGTTTCAGAAGCTTGCCACATTTTATGTGCCTTGAGAAACATAGCAATTCTGGTGAAAACAACGTCATGGGATATCTTAATTACCAGTTTCCTTTCCAGCACAGCACTCAAACATGTTGAGTGTTTGTCAAAATAAGTGTGTCTGTTTTCAAAACCCACTTGAACTCTGCTGAAAGGCTTAAATACATTCTGTGTTGCCGGTGGAGAATTGTTCTTGAGCATCTTGAAAGAGCTGCAATTTCTTTCATGAAAACCAGGGCATCTGCACCAATGCACAACTAGTGGTTGTCTTGTGTGACTGACCTGGGTTTGGTATAGGAAATTGAAATTATCTCATCTCATCTCATCTCATCTCATTATCTGTAGCCGCTTTATCCTGTTCTACAGGGTCGCAGGCAAGCTGGAGCCTATCCCAGCTGACTACGGGCGAAAGGCGGGGTACACCCTGGACAAGTCGCCAGGTCATCACAGGGCTGACACATAGACACAGCCAACCATTCACACTCACATTCACACCTACGGTCAATTTAGAGTCACCAGTTAACCTAACCTGCATGTCTTTGGACTGTGGAGGAAACCGGAGCACCCGGAGGAAACCCACGCGGACACGGGGAGAACATGCAAACTCCGCACAGAAAGGCCCTCGCCGGTCATGGGGCTCGAACCCGGACCTTCTTGCTGTGAGGCGACAGCGCTAACCACTACACCACTGTGCCGCCCGAAAATGAAATTAGTAGTAAGGAAAATAAAATTATGTATTATAGTCTAAAGACATATGTGAAGTTTTCTATATCCATCTATTTTTCCCAATCTCAGGGTTAATGTAGTTTTGTTGTTTAATTAGATTTTGTGAAAATGTAAGATTAGTTTTTAGTGGGTAATATTATACCATGCAGTATATTATGGATTGAGTGCCTTATGTCTAACATATAATTATCTGAATCTGGAAATGTACAATATAGATATTACTTTCAAAAAATAGTATAACGTGATTATGATTTATCAGTGTTCAAAGCAGGGATGAGAGCATTGGCAGACAAGGTAATAAGAGGAATTATCAAAATTTATAGACCAAATATACAGACATGGTCAAAAGCAATTATGAACTAGAACACGGGCACAAAGAGACAAAGTCTTGGTAACAGAAAAGGTGAACACAATCCGGCAACAACACAAAGACAGGGGTGGAGACAGGACTTGAACATAAACAAAGGCACATGGCAGTAAATTAAAGCACATAGAGAAATCAAAACAAAACATACGATCTGTAAAGAAGACTTTTTAGCAATGAGAATGGAAAACTCAGAAGTATACAAAACCAGAAAAGTGTTAATGTAGGTCTGAATAGATTAACAAAGCTAAAACATTGTGCCAATATAATTTAGTCCTGATATACAGAGGAGGAAGAAAGATCCTGGTTCAATTGATGGTGTCTGTGTCCCACAATGAAAGACTTGGTATTATGTGTCCACTAAAACTTGGCATCTTGCAAATAAACTAATGGTCTGTACTTTAAATAGACTCTTGCTCTTGACTGTATTGTGAAAACAGAGATTTGTTTCATTGTTTGTGTGCTTATTTATTCCTTTATTTCTTTAACCTGATTATTCTGGTTCAAGTAGGACAGTCCACTCTTAGATATGTAAAGATGAAAATGTCAAGTCTTTGATGCTCCATGTGGAATTGACCTGATTAGTGATGTGTAGTGGTTAATAGTGATGCCTACTGGTGCTGATTGTAACAGTTTTTAGAAAAGGTTAAAATGCCTGAAACTCAGAACACATGATGTTAATATTCCTGTTTCTCTTTAACAGGGTGATAAGGGAGATGAAGGACAGCCTGGCAGAGATGGAATACAAGGTGTACCAGTAAGCCTTTTTTCTTTCTTTTTTTTTTTAGCTCAAATGTCAGTCACAACACACCTTTCCAGTATGCAGACCCTTTTCATTGATGCATGGGCTAGTGCTTTGCTGACGCACTGCATAGCAACAAAGTCATCTTTGTAGTAGGTTTACCTGATAAACTAAAGAATGTATAGAACCACAATTGTGGTATGTATGTATGTATGTATGTCCAAGCAGTCTCTTTTTTTTCTGCATTCATGGTAATGGTTAGGATTCTTTTCCAGTATACAGCTTCTTGGCAGTGGTTTCATAAAAGTCTGAAGTGGTTTCATAAAAGCCTTTGCCAATGCCTTATCAGCCAGAGACTCCACTTCATCCAAACCTTGGAACAAACTGCAAAATACAACCAAAACTCACACAGTAAATATAAACAACAAATGCCACCATGCCAACGAGTAATGCCTTCCTTTCCAATCTCCCCAATACTTACATGCTGGCTCTTTCCTTAATGGACCTTCAAGGTCTTAGATTGTCAAAACATCCTATAGAGATCTTGCAGTCACGTGACCGGAAAGTACACAACCGCCATCTTGTCGGTCAAAAACACCGCTGAATACTGCTGCACTTGTGTACAGAATGGATCAATTTCAACCGACGGACTACACGGCTCATTTTTCTAATGAACAGATAACTAGATATGTGTCTAAAATAAACGATCTACAGATTTGTGACCCTTATGGCTTACCGGACGGAGTTTTCACGACCGGATTTTGAACTGCCAGCGGAATACCCAGACATGTATAATTACCTCATTAACTTTCCCTCGCTGTTCAGTGGTGAAGCACTGCGTGCTTATAAATCTCTGGACAGTTATCTCTACAGAAATTCAGGATTTGTCAGTGACTCAGATGTGGCATCTTGTAAACAAGAATCCTCATTGGACGGGTAAGTCACTTAAGTATTGAGTATAGCACTGACCAGCCGATTATAGAATAGAATAAGGTAATTCCAGCTGTAATTCCAAATCATCCGTCTTGTTTACATGGATCTGGCGTTGGAGAGGTAGAGGCTTGGCAGTGGAGGTTTGAGTGGCTGTTTTCTGAGCTTAGTCAACAGGCCGGCTCTGCAGCCTCGCTTTTGCTTCCGCTCCCGGCGCCGCCTCCTTCGCTTTGCTTCCGATAACAATCCACGGAGACCCCGCTGGTCTCGCTATCTCGTCCGGAATGTTTTTTTTTTCTCGTCCGGAATGTTGTGCATGCGATGGAAATCGCTACAAACCGTCATTTTCTGCTGGAAACCAATGTCCAGTAAGTCCATACGGTTGTAGTGGATATTGAAGTCCGGTACAGATGAACAACACGCAAAATACACACAAAAAACATAAAAAACGTGCACAGGTAGGGAGAGCTTGTAGCCGCAGCCATTGTAGTAGAATTGTATATAGTAGGGTTTTCCAGAAGAAAAGGTAGAAGTAAAAGCAGAAGTAGAAGTAGAAGGCGGAATATGGCGTTTGACCGACAAGATGGCGTCTGTCACAATCTGGATCGGCTGTGACGTCACATGCAAGTGCTCCATACACATGACAAATAAGCAGTAGACTGACAGGTTTGTGTACCTTTTTTAGCACCACACTCTGGCCAACTTCAAAAGAGAAGACATTGATGATGACTACAGTTGCACAGCTGCATCCAAATGGAAAATATTGTTGTATAAACCTGACAGTTGTACAAAGTCTATCTCTAAAGAGCTCTCTCTATGGTCAATTTGTAGCAGTGTTAGCAGCAAGTGTCTTTAAGCTTTAGTGATCTTGATGTGGCTAGGGTAACATCTGTTATGAATTAGTGTTTGCTTTGTTGACTTCCAAGATTGAGTTTAGCACAGAGTCTCAGTGAAGGCCAGACAGTTTTTAATATTAAAAACCTTTCAGACAGAATCAAGTTGAAACACATTTACAGTCTCACACAGGGCAGCAAACATTCAGCTCAGTTCACTCACACTGAAGTTCACCAGAAAATGAAACATTTACAAGACTGCATTTTGGCTTCATTGTCAGTCTCTCACTTTATGGACTACTGCAGATTTTGTATTAAAGAAGCTTTTCAAAATTTCACGTCTTGAAACAGTTTGTGTGTTTTGTTTACCAGTGTCAGTTATTAACCATAATTAACCATACATTAGTCTAAAATATTTGTTTGTCTTTATAAAACATTAGGACACTTTTTTAAAGGTGAATATGAAATACAGTCATATCGTAGCTGTAATGAACACAAATGAGGTGGATTAGTGTTCTTTTTCTCCCAAAATGCCTCTGGAGGAGAAGCTAAATGTAGATAGAATAAGCACAGATTGTCCAGTCAAAGTGCAGATTACACAGAAGGACAAACAACAGAGCTGAATTATTTATTTATTTATTTAAAAGTGTGACAGGACTTCTATTTACCATGTTTGCTATTCACAAGCAGGAAACACAGCATGAACCCAATCGAGCATTGCAAACATAAAAGATCTTAAAAAAAAGAATAATTATGAATGCAGCTGTCTATCTCTCTTTTATCATGTGTGCGTTTGCGTGTGCATGTGTGTGCGTATAATAATTTGCCCCATGTCATTTCTATTATGCTATTGATGAGACCCTGTAATATAATGCATTGCTCACCCCTAATTTTTGAACAACGCATTTTATCAGGCATACACACTTATTCACTAGTTTCATTATTAATCTATTGATAGATATCAGATTTTAGCCTTCTGTCTGATGTCATGACTAGCCATCACTAGTTTCATGCCTATAAGATGAGACTTTTAGATGAGACAATCCTATTTGTTTTATAGTTACTGATGGCTAATAAAATATGCTTTAGCCCTCTCGTTCTCCTGAGTAGCCATCACTTTTCATGGTCCTACGTAACCCGTAGGGCCAGTCAGCAGCTCCAGACTTAAAACTGGCTTTAGGCAAGTGTCACAGTGAGCATTCTCTGAGATTTTAATCAAAATATTTGGACTCTGCCAGACCTTTATCGTCGGTTTTCGTTGGTCACAGTGGTTGGCCATTTATGAGCATTTATGAGCACAAAGTGTACAGTTCCTCACTTTCTTCACTGTGACATGGCCAAAAGTACAAGAACACCTAACTGTCACCCAAATGTGTTTGTTGAACTTCTCATTCTAGATTTAGTCCCCCTTTTCTGTTATTATAATTTCCACTGTTCTGGGAGGCTTTCCACTAGACGTTGAAGCATGGCTTGGAGATTTGTGTTCATTCAGCCACAAGAGCATTAGTGAGATCAATAACTGATATAGGGCAAGAAGGCCTGATTCACAGTCAGTGTTCCAGTTTAACCTCAAAGATATTCAGTGGGGTGAGGCTTCTCAAGTTCTTTCACACCAACCTTGACAAACCATCTGTTCATGGAGCTCGCTTTATGCACAGTGGCACTGTCATGCTGGAAAAAAAGTACTTTTGTCCACAAAAGTCCACATACTTTTGGTCATATGGTGTATTTCATTGTTTTTTTTTTTCACTATAGTTACTTCATAATATGCTTTAAAACGAATAACTAAATAATGCACCAGGGAATTAAGTGGTTAAAAAAGTATTTAAAATTGCACCGCTGTATACGAGTCGTAGTCATATAAACAACTCCATGTCCTGGTAATTACACTGTATGATAATATTATCGCTATTCCATATGTGGTACTCTTCAGATATAGTGTTTTTCATTTCTCTCATGTAATTTAATTCGTGACCTTAAACTCCCTCTCACTATCACACTTCTACAGATTACTACCTCTCAGTATCATTCCCTGCAGTGATCTTTTTAGTCTCACTATTTGATCCTGTCTCATTTAGAGGAATCCACACATTTCTTTCACCAGAAAACGACTCATTAAGTGAGACGTTATGTGGGAGGCATCACTTCAAAGTGACACATCTGCTCTCATTCCCTTGTTCCTTTTCTCATTTCTGAGGGCTCAGTGAGCAAACAGAACTCTTGACGTTTCCGCCCTACTACTGCATGCCTCTTGATTTGTCATGCTTAATTAACCTGGAGCTGGAAACATTGCTGAGGGCAGAGAGGGCCTGTACAGGGAGTGCAGAATTATTAGGCAAATGAGTATGTTGACCACATTACCCTCTCTATGCATGTTGGCCTACTCCAAGCTGCATAGGCTTGAAAGCCTCCTACCAATTAAGCATACCAGGTGATGTGCATCTCTGTAATGAAAAGGGGTGTGGTCTAATGACATCAACACCCTATATCAGGTGTGCAAAATTATTAGGCAACTTCCTTTCCTTTGGCAAAATGGGTCAGAAGAGGGATTTGACGGACTCAGAAAAGTCAAAAATAGTGACATATATTACAAAGGGATGGAGCACTCTTAAAATTGCCCAGCTTTTGAAGCGTGACCATCGAACAATCAAGCGCTTCATTCAAAATAGTCAACAGGGTCGCAAGAAGCGCGTTGAAAAAAAAAGGCGCAAACTAACTGCCCGTGAACTGAGGAAAGTCAAGCGTGAAGCTGCCAAGATGCCACTCGCCACCAGTTTTGCCATATTTCAGAGCTGCAACATCACTGGAGTGTCAAAAAGCACAAGGTGTGCAATACTCAGGGACACGGCCAAGGTAACAAAGGCTGAAAAACGACCACCACTGAACAAGACACGCAAGATGAAACGTCAAGACTGGGCCAAGAAGTATCACAAGACTGATTTTTCTAAGGTCTTATGGACAGATGAAATGAGAGTGAGTCTTGATGGGCCAGATGGATGGGCTCGTGGCTGGATCAGTAAAGGGCAGAGAGCTCCAGTCCGACTCAGATGCCAGCAAGGTGGAGGTGGGGTACTGGTATGGGCTGGTATCATCAAAGATGAGCTTGTGGGACCTTTTCGGGTTGAGGATGGCGTCAAGCTCAACTCCCAGTCCTATTGTCAGTTTTGGAAGACACCTTCTTCAAGCAGTGGTACAGGAAGAAGTCAGCATCCTTCAAGAAAAACATGATTTTCATGCAGGACAATGCTCCATCACACGCATCCAAGTACTCCACAGCATGGCTGGCCAGAAAGGGTCTAAAGGAAGAAAGATTAATGACGTGGCCTCCTTGTTCACCTGATCTGAACCCCATAGAAAACCTGTGGTCCCTCATCAAATGTGAGATCTACAAGGAGGGGAAACAGTACACATCTCTGAACAGTGTCTGGGAGGCTGTGGTTGCTGCTGCACGCAATGTTGATCGCAAACAGATCAAAACACTGACCAAATCCATGGATGGCAGGCTTTTGAGTGTCCTTGTAAAGAAAGGCGGCTATATTAGTCACTGATTTGTTTGTTTGTTTTTTTGAATGCCAGCAATGTATATTAGTGAATGTTGAGTTGTTATATTGGTTTCCCTGGTGAAAATAAATGAGTGAAATGGGTATATGTTTGTTTTTTGTTAAGTTGCCTAATAATTATGCACAGTTATAGTCACCTGCACACACAGATATCCTCCTAAGATAGCTAAAACTAAGAAAGCCCTACTCCAACTTCCAAAAATACTCAGCTTTGATATTTATGAGTCTTTTGGGTTCATCAAGAACATAGTTGTTTTTCAATAATAAAACTAATCATCAAAAATACAACTTGCCTAATAATTCTGCACTCCCTGTATATCCTATTACATTTTGACACATGCAACTAAAAGGATCATTATGAGGGATCACTATAGACAGCAGGTGCTGAAAATATATAAAGGTTGGGCCTACATTATTTTAGGCATCCTTAAGAATGATATATTTAATTAATTATATAAGGGTTTAAGTATAGTGTGATTCTTAGGTGCAGATGAACAAATTATTACAGGTATTAGACACGTGTACTTAGAAATTATTACTATAAGCATTAGACATGTGCATGTAATTTTATGTACATAATATAAAATAATTAGCTGAGATTAAAACATTATTTGAATTCCTAATTGTGAGTTGGCCCTTTAGATTTCATTTAGTATTTCTTCATCAGGATGCATCATTTTATCAGTTTTCAAAAGTCAATTTGTTCTGCAGTAGTGCTCTAAAACTGTTTACTATAATGTCCAAAAGCGTGTTGAAAGGATGTTCTTACAGGTTTTAGATAAAAGTCTACAGTACCACATGAGTTTATCCACTGAAACATAGGTGTGATTTGGGCAAGAACTGGTTTTGGGAGGTGAAATCTTTAGGGTATTTATGTGAGACCATCCACAAAAGTAGAAAATGAGTCAGAAGTGAAATAAGTTCCAAGAAGTGCATCAAAATGAATCAGGCAGGTCCTAAGGGCTAGAGGAGCCACAGCAGTTAGATGTGTGTCAGGATTAAACACCAGTATTACAATTACATTTGCTCATTTGGCTGACAAAGTGACTTACAATTGAAACAGGATAGAATTAAACAGTTGAGAGTAAAGGGCTGTGTTCAAGGGACCAACAGTGACAGCCCAGCAATACTGAGATTTGAACTCATGATCTTCCAATCAGTAGCTCTGTAGCCCAATACCTTAATCACTGAGCTACCAAATGAATCAACTGGGCATTTGAGCATCACATCAGGCAGCAGTGCACATAGCAGCGAGAGAGAGTGAGTGTGTGTGTCAGTCCACCAGATTCACCCATATGTAGCATTTCTTACAAGTCACTTTATAAGCCATCTGCTATCAAGCAACATGGAAAACCAAAAATACCACACACTTGGATGAAAGGATGACAGAAAACTGACTCAAACTGTGTTAAATTCTTACACACCAATGAGTGAGTTTTGGGACAATGCTTGTGTTAATTTTGACACGTTCACTGTGTAAATTATTTTAACACAGTGAATGTGTCAGAAAGGTTAACATGAAGATGTGTAAACGTGTTATATTAACACATTATGTGCTCTCCTTGGCAACACACACTGTGTTAAAAATGCCTAAAGCCTTACACAAAAAAGTGCTATTTGACACAAAATTAGTTAATGACATTGATGCACTATTTATGACCTCAACACATTTATTATCATGAAGTATTAACGATTCACAGAAATCAAACTGCAGAATATAATGATACAAATTCACAGAATCGAATTTCATAGAATTTCAGCAGTAATAAAGGAACTGTCCAACATAGGACAAAACCATCCTGTTTCATTAGGCAACATGACACATAACTACACCTTGTACATTTTACTTATGTCAAAACTTTGTATCTTAGATTGATCATCTGATCATTGAAGGACCCAAGGATCATCTTCAGATTGGTCCATTTGTCTGTCTGCTGCCATCCTCATAGTTGAGGGTCAGCGATCCAGGAAGCCGTTGACAAGCTTCCATGAATTCTCTTGGGTGATTATGGCATGGGTGGCACGGTGGTGTAGTGGTTAGCGCTGTCGCCTCACAGCAAGAAGGTCCGGGTTCGAGCCCCGTGGCCGGCGAGGGCCTTTCTGTGTGGAGTTTGCATGTTCTCCCCGTGTCCACGTGGGTTTCCTCCGGGTGCTCCGGTTTCCCCCACAGTCCAAAGACATGCAGGTTAGGTTAGCTGGTGACTCTAAATTGACCGTAGGTGTGAATGTGAGTGTGAATGGTTGTCTGTGTCTATGTGTCAGCCCTGTGATGACCTGGCGACTTGTCCAGGGTGTATCCCGCCTTTCGCCGGTAGTCAGCTGGGATAGGCTCCAGCTTGCCTGCGACCCTGTAGAAGGATAAAGCGGCTAGAGATAATGAGATGAGATGATTATGGCACACCAGAGGGACCCAAACCCTCATCTGGTGGTGGGTCCACTCACACACCTATGGGCAATTTAGAATAGCCAGTTGAACTAATCTGCATGTGGACTGTGGGAGGAAACCAAAGTACTTGGACGAAACCCATGCAGGCACAAGGAGAACATGCAAACTCCACACAGAAAGGCTCCAGTTGGCTGCTGGACTCGAACACAGAACCTTCTTGCTGTGTGGCGGCAGCCCCAACCACTCCACCACTGTGTCGCCATTGTTCCATTTGCTGCATAATAAATTAATGAGATGTTAACATTTAGACAGATCATGCAGCGATCACTTTTTAAAATAATATTTTACATACAGCATTAGCTGATATCACAGTTCATTTCCTCCCCGACATAAAATTTATACACTTAATGTTAGGTAACATGAGGCTGCATCTGTACATTCATACACCAACATTCTTACTGATCTGAACTAAATTGTCTTAAATGTATTTGTATTAAAAGGATTGCTACGATGGGAAATAATTGGATTAAGCTAGCCATAGCTATATGAGGTACATCTTAGTTAGCAAAGTTAGATAGTTAGATAGTTAGCAAGAAGAAGAAAAAATATTCCTGCCTCATGATGCTGAATAATTAGTAGAACTTATAGTTCTAGCTAGATGCTTTCATAATACAGTGCCAAGTACAAACTAAATGCTAATAAAAATAGCACACAACTACGTAACATACTGTATTTTACAAGTTAAATTTCCATCCTGGAAGCTGAACAACAATAGTTAAAAACAAAACAAAAAACTCCCCGCTGTATTTCTGCCATGTAAATTAGCTGCCTCTGCCAATTTCATAATAAAGTTAGCAAATCTGTCTAAACATCTGAAGTTAATAGAGAGTAAAATAAACAGTATAACCATTCTGTTAGAGACAAAACTAAACAAGTATTAAAAATAACAGTAGCAGATTTCATTTTTGCATGTAAATGTATGTTAAGAAACAATTTCAAGTACAACTTACCTCAAGAATTTTGCCATCAAGCCATCACCAGCAAGAATCCTCTCCCCGTCTAAATGGTGATTTTGACATTATACAGCTCCCCTGATGCTTATCACACACTCCAGCCACAGTCACTGGAAGTTAGCATTACCTGGTGACACCATGCATGAAACACATACTAGCCAACTAAAACTAATTAACTACTACAACATAAATCAGCCTTTACCCGCTTCAAGAGCACATCAAATATAGTTGTTAAAAAACAAGTAGCAAGCTAATGTTTTTCAAGCTGAAGATAGAGAGAGCTAGCATTAATGTAACACTACTTGAGTAACTCCATAATTCCCCCACTGAAATTCCTCACCTGAGTTACTATTATTCCACCGATTTCCATGGGGTTGTAAGCAGGGGGCTTCAGTCTTACCCAAAAAGGGCCAGTGAATTTATACTGCAAGTAGTCTGTAAGTACTTATGAGGTTCTAAATGGCTGGCATTAGCAGTGTTGTTTACACCGTCTCTAAGAAATGGAGAGGCTGTTCAGAGGTGCTCAATGACCACTGAGCTGTAGAGGTTTTTTTTAGCAGTTCATATAGTGAAGTGATTATAATCCATCCATCCATTATCTGTAGCCGCTTATCCTGTTCTACAGGGTTGCAGGCAAGCTGGATCCTATCCCAGCTGACTGGGGTACACCCTGGACAAGTCGCCAGGTTATCGCAGGGCTGACAAGTGATAATAATATAAATGTTATATTTATGTACAACAGTATACAATAAAATGAAAATGAAATGGCAAATCGATGGTATTATCACACTATGGCCTGGCTGCTGTTCAGCTAAATCAAGCAACTACACATATTTTGTTGAATGTTGTGAACAAATTCACAGGTTGTGTTAATTTTAAAACTACAAAAAACTGTGTGTAAAAAAGGGGAATTCTTCCAACACAATTCCAAAATGCACAGAACAGAACAATACAATAGATACACTTTCAGTCAAGAGTCTGCAATATTTGTTTAGCGGCAAGTAAAAGAACTGTGCAAAAGATCAGACTGTAAACTGTCTTAGTAGCATAAAACAAACAGAAATATCTATAAGGACAAGAGTACAGTCCAGATGATGACCCTGTGCTATAAAGTGTAAATAGTGAGGCTGATTTATATGCCATGTTCGATTTAGTTCAGTTCATTCAGGTGTTGGCAGCAGAGTGTTCAGGACCATGACAGGCTGAAGGAAGAAGCTGTTACAGAGGTTGTCAGCAGTGATCCAGATGACAGGAGGGTAAAGAGTCGTAGGAAAGGTGCAAGGGGTCATCCACAATGCTGATGTCTTTTTGGATACAGTGATTTTGCTAAATGTCCTCAATAGAGTGATGTCCTCAGTTGTTTGAACTATCTACTATAGGGTCTTGCATTAAGAAACATGTCATAGAGTTGAGGATGTTTGCAAATACTCAAGTTTCATACTTAAAAAAAAGTTCTTTCCTGTTCACATGCTTAATGCTTGCTTTCAGATTACTCCATGATAGATGATAATAGAATAATAGATGATAACTGTTCTAGTCATTGTGTCATGCCACACTGACAGTCTGTCTCCTATAAGGACAACCTAAACCACTTGGAGAACTGGTAACACACTTCAGCTGGATATAGTCAGTTCCAGAACTCCTGAATTATGCCACAGAATTAAGCATAATTATTCCAAATTTTAAATCAAACAATTGCAGAAACTCCATATCTTTAACAAATATACTTCTCCTAAGACACCTGCATTTTCTTCTCAGAATGTACTGTTGAAATAATTAACATTCTTAAAGTGTATATACTATTTAAAACATGGAAAAATCAGGAAAAAATGTTATACTGTATGTTTGTCAAAATTGTTAAAATAGAACTGTGGATCATCCCCATACATTTAAACCCCAAAATGTTACTAATTGCATTTAATTTCCAATTTACATATGAATTTTTGTTCATTTCCATGAAATGTGTAATTCTGGAGTTGAGTGTATAGTTACTATGCAGCAGGCGCTCTTGTATTGGCACGCTACCTGACTGCTATTCCATGTGCATAATTGTATAATTAGCACTTTGTTCTAAAAGAAACAGATTAGGTGGGAAGTTTCCTAAATGAGATGAACAATCAAAGACCCTCTTTTACATCTATGTATTACATATATTTGTCTCAGTAATTGTCATTTTTCTTGGCAAGCTTCTAGTTGTTTAATAACTTAAACACAATGTAGAATTAAATTAGTGTCATTAATGGTAATGAAGTGGAATGGCAATGAATGTAATAACGGAAACTAGAGAAGAGGACCGTGATTAATGACAGGGCCATCATGGGGTCTGTTCTTCACAGTATGCGCCATTAGACCTGTCAATCAAAACACTAGCATGTAATAGAAGTAAATGGGATTTGCTCTGTTGTTCTCAGGGTATTCGTGGACTTCCTGGGGAGGTGGGGCCAACTGGACCTCAGGTACAATTGTTTGCGTTTCATGCCACTCACAATATTCTTATCTTTATCTTTATTTAAATAGACCACACACACACTGTATAATTGAAAAGCCTGAACTTTGCAACCATTATGCACTGGTTATTGATTTTCCTTGAGCATTTTCCTAGACACAAAATGCTGCATTATAGTGACTACGTGAGTCCATACAATCCCTGTTGTTGTCAAATTGGTATCACACAGCTATTGATCTTATCATTGTGTCTGGATTTTAGGGGGCTAGAGGATCACCTGGACAGAAAGGATCTGCTGGACCTAAAGGACTTCCAGTAAGTTAACATTTCTACTGAGTACTGCACCTTCGCCACTTTACCTGGTCCTCCATTTGGGATCACTGACCCATGTGTTAAATAAATAAATAAATAAATAAATAAATAAATAAATGCGTTCACATTCATTCCATTCAGCTTAAAACCTGCTTCTTTACAGCTGCAATGGAACAAGACAAAGAAAGCCAATTTGTACATCACCAAAACAAAATTTCTAACAGAAACCTTTAAACAATAGTGCTTCGATTTCTAAAACAAAAGGGGAAAAGTGAGTAGAGTGACCTCTATTGGTCAGTATAGAATATTACAATGTTTCGTGATTATGCAAATAATTTAACTGATTCTGAATTGAACTGATTTCATTACTGCCATCTTGTGGTATTAGGGAAAAAATCCTTAGTTAATTTGTGGAACAACATTTGTATTAGTTGTAGGTGAATGATTATTTAACAGTAGACTTGTTTTAACTGAGTTTGAATGAAAATTATAATCATTAACGATTGTATAATCATTAATAATTATAATCATAACTTATGCTTAGATTCAGAAAAAAGTGTGATGTATAAATAAAAATGAAAACATAAACAATAAACTGAAAATAACTGTTCATTAACAAACCTTTTGGAATGAAAACAAATGCCTAGCTGAGTTATGTCTTGGCCTATAAAGAAAGATGAACTATTAAAGGCAGATAAAGTATTTTCTGGTGTAATATACTGTCTATGCTGTATCCTCATTATAGTTGGCCAGGCCACTTTCAGGTATGTAGCTGAGAGTAATGACTATAGAAAGAATCACCAGTAATAAATCCAAGAGCAAAATCCAGAGCTTTTATGGCGGAAGCAGAATCCATAATTAATGGTTAAGCCTCAGTTCATTAATAACAGTTTTTGGAGTCTGCTGTCAAGTAATAAAGAAATAAAAAAGTAGTCTGATAATGGGTGCTTTATTTAGCTATTTATAATCATAATATGGTTAAAATGATAGTGTTATCTCTATCTATCTATCCATCCATCCATCCATCATCTGTAGCCGCTTATCCTGTTCTACAGGGTCGCAGGCAAGCTGGAGCCTATCCCAGCTGACTGTGGGCAAGAGGCAGGGTACACCCTGGACAAGTCACCAGGTTATCGCAGGGCTGACATATAGAGACAAAGAACCATTCACATTCACACTCACACCTACAGTCAATTTAGAGCCAACAATTAGCCTAACCTGCATGTCTTTGGACTGTGGGGGAAACCAGAGCACCCGGAGGAAACCCACGCAGACACAGGGAGAACATGCAAACTCCACACAGAAAGGCCCTCGCCGGCCACTGGGCTCGAACCCAGAACCTTCTTGCTGTGAGGTGACAGTGCTAACCACTACACCACCCTGCTGCCCATGTTATTGCTATCAAATACTAAAATCTGCATATAACACAGTACTCCAGTGATGTTCAATTACTTTAGATGGTTGTGAGACCTGTAGAGTGGGTAGCATTTATTAAGAGTATCTTTATACCTTTTGTTTTATTATTCTTTGGTATCAATATACTACATATAGGAATTGTGTACATAAAAATGCAGGTATAAAAGCACTGGAGATGCACTTAAAGTAAATTTACATCCTATCACACAATCTACCAAGAGGTCTGATATGTATTTTCCAGATTTTATAAAAATGTACATTTGGCAAACAGAACCTTTACTTACTTTTCTTTACTGTAATCACGCATAAATTATAGTAGTTACTGTATAATATACTTTATGATAAATAACTGAATAATAATGTGGACTTTAAAGAAAAAGCTGGGGTAAAGGAAATTATAAATATGAAAATGCATTAACCATCATTTGCATAAAACAATGGGAAACGAGGAACAACACAGGAAGTTGGTTGCCAAATGCAGATGAATGATGCATAAAATTATCAGGATGCAGTGCAGATACAAGATTCATGAGACAGCCTGGTATAAACAGAGTCTGTCATTATTCAGCACCTCTCACAAAATGCAAATGATTTTCTGAATTAAGGTTTTTGTATTTTAACAGTATAACACTTGATGGGCACACAGTAACCAAAGAGAATATAAAAATCAACCACATACATATTCTGAGTATATGTTAGACACAGAACATTGGCAGCAATATGAAATGCTTTGGATGTGTAAATTAAACAGTTGTTGTAGTAGAGCTGTTGACCAGTCACCATTAAGCAATATTGCCTTGTTTGCATGCCATAACATTTTGTGAGAAAACTGTTTTTAAAGTGAATTTTGATGCCTGTAATGAACTGAGACATGATTTGTATAATTTAATGCAGGCGCTCATGTTTTACAGGTATAGGTATGATTGACATTTTTCTACTGAAAGCAGGGCATTTCTTTAATATTGTATAAACTTATACTCTCTGCGGTGTACATAGCATTTCGTAGGTTTCAAACCTGAAGGACATTATTTCTTCCTTATTTCTCGCTATATAATGCAATTTGCAACTGTGTAATTTAATTCTACACCTATGTAATACTGTTAAAACAGGGCATTTTTAAACAACAACAACAACAACAACAACAACAACAGAAACAGGATGTTATTATTACCCAGCAGTTCTGAAAATCTAGAGAACACCCAATAAGGTAGCTGTGCCATAGTGACAAATTGAATTGTGCTTGCTGCCTGCAGATCCAGCTGACTCAAATTATACCTTAATAATGCTGCAGTGTGTGATGGTCAGGGAATGTATTACGGGCTACAATGTATTTAACAGTGTGATGCTAAATTGGCACAATTTCCCAACACATTTGATCTGCAGTTTTTAACAGTAAAAATAGCAGACAAAAGACATTGTAACAGTTCTAAGGAAGGGTGGAGCACAGAGGACAGCAGGACAGAGATCAGGTTTGCAGAATATGACTTTTTATTGCCACACTTTTCAGTGAAACATTCGTGATTTAACACAGACACGCACACAACCGGCATCTGGTTCGGGGAAGAGCTCCTCTGCTCTCTGCTGTCCCTCATTATATAGGGCGTGGTCACTGGGAAGACACACACAAACACAGGTTAATTGACATCAGGTGTAGTGATTCTGCCACTTACCTTCCCTGACTCCGCTCTCCTGTCACAGACCGGCGCTTGACCACGCCCCCGCTGCCACATACCCCCACCGCCCGACTCAGGCCGGGTGGCCGTCCGGCCCGCAGCCGACTCCCCCCCCCTTGACAGGAGAGGAAGTCCGCCACGACCATCTGCGCCCCCGGCCTGTGGACCACCTTGAAATTAAAGGGTTGGAGTGCCAGATACCAACGGGTGATCCACGCGTTGGCATCCTTCATGCGGTGGAGCCACTGGAGGGGCGCGTGGTCTGAACAGAGGGTGAAAGGGCGCCCCAGCAGGTAGTAACGGAGGGCGAGGACCGCCCACTTGATTGCTAGACATTCTTTCTCGATGGTGCTGTAGCGCCCCTCACGCACCGACAGCTTCCTACTGATGTATAGGACTGGGCGGTCCTCCCCCTCCACCTCCTGGGACAAAACCGCCCCCAGCCCTCTGTCCGACGCATCGGTCTGTAATATAAAGGGGAGAGAAAAGTCAGGGGAGTGTAAAAGTGGCCCCCCACACAGTGCGGCCTTTACCTCAGAAAAAGCCCGCTGGCATTGCTCTGTCCACTGGACCAGATCTGGTGCCCCCTTTTTAGTGAGATCAGTCAGCGGGCTGGTGACGTCCGAATAATTAGGTATAAACCTACGATAATAACCAGCCAGCCCCAGGAACTGTCTCACCCCCTTTTTGGTCTTGGGCCTCGGGCAGGCTGCAATTGCTGCGGTCTTGTTAATTTGGGGACGCACCTGCCCGTTGCCCAAGTGGAAGCCCAGATACCGTACTTCCACCCGCCCAATCGCACACTTCTTTGGGTTGGCTGTGAGACCCGCTCGCCTCAGCGACCTAAGGATGGCCCTCAGATGTTCGAGATGCCTCGGCCAGTCATTGCTATAGATGATAATGTCATCTAGGTAGGCGGCTGCATAGGCGGCGTGGGGGCGGAGGACCCTGTCCATCAGCCGCTGAAACGTAACGGGCGCCCCAAACAGCCCGAACGGAAGTGTGACAAATTGGTGTAAACCGAACGGTGTGGAAAAGGCCGTTTTTTCTCGGGATAGTGGAGTCAAGGGGATCTGCCAGTATCCCTTCGTTAAATCCAGGGTCGAATAAAAGCGAGCAGTGCCTAGTCGATCGAGCAACTCATCAATACGAGGCATTGGGTACGCGTCGAATTTAGACACCGCGTTGACTTTTCTATAGTCCACACAAAACCAGACCGACCCGTCGGCCTTGGGTACCAAGACCACCGGGCTGCTCCAGTCACTGTGGGACTCCTCGACGATGCCCATTTCGAGCATGGCCTCGAGTTCTTCCCGAACCACTTTTTTCTTGTGTTCGGGTAGCCTGTAAGGGCGGCTCCACACTACCATCCCCGGGGGCGTCTCTATGTGGTGCTCTATGAGGTCAGTATGACCAGGCAGGGGCAAGAACACGTCCGAAAACTCAGTCTGCAACTGGGCGACCTCCGCGAGTTGGGTCGGGGAGAGGTGGTCTCCACAGGGGACCGGAGGGGTACGTGATGCTAATGCCCCTTTTTGAACCTCTGGCCCCAGCTCCGCCTTCTCCGGAACCACCGATACCAACGCCACGGGGACCTCCTCATTCCAGAGTTTAAGCAGATTGAGGTGGTAAATCTGTAGCGCCCCACCCCTATCCGTTCGCCTTACCTCGTAGTCGACGTCCCTGACTTGCCGTGTGACCTCAAAGGGTCCTTGCCACTTGGCGACCAATTTGGAGCTCGATGTGGGCAACAGTACGAGTACTTTATCTCCCGGTGCGAACTCTCTAAGGCGCGTACCCTTGTTGTACAGGCGGGCTTGCCGTTCTTGGGCCTGCCGCAAATTCTCCTGGGTTAGGTGGGTGAGGGTGTGGAGTTTTGCGTGCAGGTCCATAACGTATTGAATTTCGTTTTTGCTTTGTGAAGGTCCCTCCTCCCAATTTTCCCGCAGCACATCTAGAATGCCGCACGGCTTACACCCATATAATAATTTGAACGGGGAGAACCCCGTGGAGGCTTCGGGGACCTCTCGCACTGAAAACAGCAAGGGCTCGAGCCACTTATCCCAATTATGTGCATCCTCACTTCCGAATTTTTTAATTATATTCTTGAGGGTGCGGTTGAACCGTTCAACTAAACTGTCCATTTGTGGGTGATACACGCTGGTGCAGATCGGCTTAATACCCAATAACCCATACAGTTCGTTCAGTGTTCATGACATAAACGAGGTGCCTTGATCAGTCAGAATCTCTTTCGGGATTCCAACTCGGGAGATGACGCGGAAGAGTGCCTCCACAATACTGCGTGCTGAGATATTGCGCAGAGGCACGGCTTCCGGGTATCGTGTTGCATAGTCCACCAGAACTAATATAAAGCGGTACCCTCGTGTTGACCGATCTAATGGCCCGATGAGATCCATCCCAATTCTTTCGAACGGGGTCTCGATTAATGGTAGAGGGCGCAAAGGCGCTTTTGAAATGGCCGCTGGATTTACTAACTGGCATTTGCAGCACGCCGTACACCACCTACGGACATCGCCGTGAATCCCCGGCCAATAGAATCGGGCCATTATTCGGGCTAGTGTCTTATCCTGCCCTAGGTGTCCAGCCATGGAATTAAAGTGAGCCGCCTGGAATACCAATTCCCGGCGGCTCTTCGGAATCAAAAGCTGCGTGACTTGCTCTTTAGTTTGAGTGTCCTGCGTCACTTGGTATAACCTATCCTTCATAATCGTGAAGTAGGGGAAGGACGGGGTGGTGTTCGGCTGGAGCGTTTGACCATCGATTACTCTCACTTGGTCAAACGCATGCCGCAGAGTCTCATCTCGCGACTGTTCTCATGGGAAATCCGCGAGGGATTCCCCAACAGAAAGGGATCCCCGCAGCACCAGCAAACCGGCCTGGGCTTCTTCTCCGCACCGGTGTTCTGAGGGGGGGAAGAGACAGACACAGAAGGGAGAAATGGGAGGGCACCGCGGGTGTGGTGGGCCGGCACCGGTGGCGCCGGCCCCCGCCTCCGCGGTGCGGGAATGGGGCGAGGACGAGACACAGGAGGAGAGGGAGAGAGAGAGAGAAGAGGAGAGGAGAGAAGAGGCTGTCTGCTGTCCTGCTGCCGGGACAGCCACCATATGGTCCTCCACCAGCTCGACTGCCTGATCCAGCGATGCCGAGCGGTGGCGCTGGACCCACTCCGCAGCTCCTGCTGGCAAGCGTGCGATTAATTGCTCCAGCACCACCTGGTCGATGATCCCCTCGGCGTTGCGGTTGTCGGCCCTCAACCACCGCCAGCAGGCGTCCCGGAATTGCTGTCCAAATGCGAATGGCCGGCCGACTTCCTCCAAGCGCAAAGCGCGGAAGCGCTGATGCTGCTGTTCAGGGGTGCGCCCCACACGCTGGAGGATGGCCCGGCGAAGGTCCGCGTAGGCCAGCCAGTGGTCGGTGGGGAGCTGTAGCGCGGCCAGCTGTGCCTCTCCTGTTAGCAGGGGGAGGAGTCGCGCCGCGCGCTGCTCCATCGGCCACCCCGAGGTCTCCGCGACTTGCTCGAAGAACGTGATGAATGCCTCGGGGTCGTCCTGCGGGCCCATCTTTGTTAGGGTGAGGGGGGATGGGCCCGCGGTGGGAGCGTTGGTGGACCCCGCCGATGCGAGGAGGTGCCGGAACGCCTGTCGATCTTCTTGTTGGGCCAACACCAGGGCCTCGAACCGCTGTTCTTGTTCCTTTCGGAGGGTGAGTAGTGCCTGGTGCTGGCTTTGCTGGGCCGTGGCGAGGGCATGGACCAGTTCGGCGAACGGGGAGGACTCCATGGGGCTGTTAGGCTGCTGTTCTCCGTCCCGGGTTTCGGCACCACTGTAACAGTTCTAAGGAAGGGTGGAGCACAGAGGACGGCAGGACAGAGATCAGGTTTGCAGAATATGGCTTTTTATTGCCACACTTTTCAGTGAAACATTCGTGATTTAACACAGACACGCACACAACCAGCATCTGGTTCGGGGAAGAGCTCCTCTGCTCTCTGCTCTCCCTCCTTATATAGGGCGTGGTCACTGGGAAGACACACACAAACACAGGTTAATTGACATCAGGTGTAGTGATTCTGCCACTTACCTTCCCTGACTCTGCCCTCCTGTCACAGACTGGCGCTTGACCATGCCCCCGCTGCCACAGACATTTTATAACGTTATTCCATTATCTATCCATTTGGCATATCACTACAGTGACGACGTGGCCAATCTGACAGCTCCAACCATCAAACCTTTGAAATGCTTTGTACACAGCAGACAGTAGAAGTTTATACAATATCAAAAAAAAAGAAATGCCAAGCTTTCAGTGTAATTCAAGGAAGAATTCCAGTAGTGGTTTCCTGTTGCCTTCTACTGGATTATTATAGAGGTTTTCTCCTCTCAACCATTCACACCTATGGGCAATTTAATGTAGCCAGCAGAGGTGGACAAATTACCCAGCATCATTACTTAAGTCAAAGTACAGATCCCACTGGTCAAATGTTACTCCAATACAAGTAAAAGTTGAACAGTCAATTTTTTTTACTTAAGTCAAGTCAAGTCAACATTATTGTCAAATATGCTATACATGCTCGACATACAGCACAGATGAAATATCAGTCCTCTCTGACCCATGGTGCAAACAGGCAATGCAATAAATAAAAATAGAATAATTGAAAAAACAAACAATATAAACAGTGTAAACACTCTAGATAGGAACTAGATAACACTCAAACAATATAAACAGTATAAATAAACAGTATAAACACTAGATAAGAACAAGACAGACTAAACACTCAGACAACATAAACAGTGTAAACACTAGATAAGAACTACACACAGACTAAACACTCAAACAGACAATATAAAAGTATAAACACTCTAGATATGAACTAGACGTGGACTAAACACTCATATATATATATATATATATATATATATATATATATAAAACCAAACAGTCAAGGGCACTTGAGGTATAGCAGGTAAACATGAAACATGACATAAGCAGTATAAACAAACTAGCAGCTGTTAAGATGAGGTAGTGCGGAATAGTGCAAATGAGCGAGGTAAAGTGAGATGTGCGGTAAAGTGAGATGTGCAGTCCCTGAGTTCAGTGTGTTAATGAACGATGAGATGTATGTGTGTGTGTGTGTGTGTGTGTGTGTGTGTGTTGGGGGGGAAACTGTGAGGATGACATATCAGATGCTGAAGGGGTGTGTGCAAGCAGAATCTGTGGCAGAGGGGGGAGGAGGGGCAGAACAGGGAGGGTGTTGAGCCTCCTGACTGCCTGGTGAAAGAAACTGTTCTTGAGCCTGCTGGTTTTGGCCCGAAGACTCTGCAGTCTCCTCCCCGACCGCAGCAGGCTGAAGAGGCTGTGAGATGGGTGGGTGGGGTCACCTGCAATCCTGATGGCTTTGCGGGTGAGGCAGGAGTTATAAATATCAATAAGAGAAGGGAGAGAGACACCAATGATCCTCTCAGCTGCTCTCACGATGTGCTGCAGAGACTTGCAGCAGGACACGGTGCAGGCGCTGTACCACACAGTGATGCAGCTGGTCAGGATGTTCTCAATGGTGCCTCTGTAGAAAGTGTGTATGATGGGGGCCGGGGCTCTTGCTCTCCTCAGTTTGCGGAGGAAGTACAGACGCTGTTGGGCTTTTTTGTCCAGTGATGCGGTGTTGTTGCTCCAGGACAGGTCTTCAGAGATGTGCACACCCAGAAACTTGGTGCTGCTCACCCTCTCCACTGCAGCACCGTCAATAGATAGTGGAGCATGCTGGGTGTGCTCTCTCCTGAAGTCCACAACAATCTCCTTCGTCTTCTCCACGTTCAGATGGAGATTGTTGTCCTTGCACCACATGGCCAAGCGGCTCACCTCACTCCTGTAGATTGTCTCATCGCCATTGTTGATGAGACCCACCACAGTCGTGTCATCCGCAAACTTAATGAAGAGATTGGAGCTGGATGTTGGTGTGCAGTCGTGGGTCAGCAGAGTGAAGAGGAGGGGGCTTAGCACACATCCTTGGGGGGCCCCTGTGTTCAGTGTGATGGTGCTGGAGGAGTTGCTGCTGACCCATACAGTCTGTGGTCTCCCCGTCAGGAAGTCCAGCAGCCAGTTGCACAGG
The DNA here is from genome assembly GCF_027579695.1 of Neoarius graeffei. Taxonomy (NCBI): domain Eukaryota; kingdom Metazoa; phylum Chordata; class Actinopteri; order Siluriformes; family Ariidae; genus Neoarius; species Neoarius graeffei. The sequence continues at coordinate 80,699,072 of NC_083573.1, forward strand.
GAGGTGTTGAGTCCCAGCTGGTCCAGTTTGTGAATAAGCTGCTGAGGAATGATTGTGTTGAATGCTGAACTAAAGTCTATGAACAGCATTCTGACTTAAGTTAAAGCATTGAAGTACTTCTCATCTCATCTCATTATCTCTAGCCGCTTTATCCTGTTCTACAGGGTTGCAGGCAAGCTGGAGCCTATCCCAGCTGACTATGGGCGAAAGGCGGGGTACACCCTGGACAAGTCGCCAGGTCATCACAGGGTTGACACATAGACACAGACAACCATTCACACTCACACCTACGGTCAATTTAGAGTCACCAGTTAACCTAACCTGCATATCTTTGGACTGTGGGGGAAATCGGAGCACCCGGAGGAAACCCACGCGGACACAGGGAGAACATGCAAACTCCGCACAGAAAGGCCCTCGCCGGCCATGGGGCTCGAACCCGGACCTTCTTGCTGTGAGGCGACAGCGCTAACCACTACACCACCGTGCCGCCCACTGAAGTACTTGCTTTTAAAAATACTTAAGTATTAAAAGTACATTTTCTGTCAATGCATTGTTGTATTATTGCCACAACACTTACAAAACCTAATGCCAAAAAATGCAAGACCATCATCTGACATCAAAACAAAAAAAATCCAATTTGTTGTGACTGACTAGTACAGTACTGTCCATCTCACAGGTCTCGTGTGTGTGTGTGTGCAGGCACAAGTGTATGTATTCATGCACATATGAATCTGCCTGTGGAATCATGGTGGTTTAATGTTAAGCTAGCTAGTCAGTGACGCTCCACCCGACATGCTAGCAAAGTCTTTTCAAACTCAAAATCATATTGGGTAGCTAACATTACTAGAAAAGAAAGATTTCTATATTTTGTTTATTTGGCAAGATTATGTTAAAACATTTCTGAAATGACTTCAGATAAGTTAACATTATTCTTGTTAGCGTAACTCCGTTTTTACATGCTAACTAACAGTGTCCAAGTTAACTAGCTATGTGTTAACATTAGCTGTGGACAAGGCTATGGCAACTTGGCAGGCAAATCCATAGAAAGTCTTCTGACTAACCAGACTGCATAGATATTGCAACGTTATCGCTAGCTCTAAAAGCACATACAACTTCACTGAAAGCTTTCTCTTGGAATAAAATGTTTGAATACCTCAATATGCTTCTGCAGGCTGGATGGCAAGTTTTTGTAGGCTGTGATGTGCTCCATTTTAGGCAAACAAAACAAACATTTAAAGCGAAACGACTCTGTATTCCTTTAAGAAAACTGAAACATGGGTTCTAGCTATAGACATGGGTGTGTGCATTCCCCAGAAGAACCGCCTCCTTTCATTCTGCCATCAACTGATCGTGTTAAATAATGCTGCAGAAAAATCATTGAACTTGATTTTATACAATCTATGAATGTGACTTGACCCTAGTGATTACTGATAGGCTGTCTCAGTGTCACCTGTGAAAAAACCAATCACATTTTAGAAAAGAAAAAAATCCACTTTCAAAGCCACTTCATAGTAATGAGTAATGAGGACCTGGATAGAAATGTAGTTGAGTAAAAAGTACGATATTTGTCTTTCAAATGTAGTGAAGTTAAAGTCATAAGTTGCCAAAAAATAATACTCAAGTAAAGATACTCAGAAAGTGTATTCAAGTAAATGTACTTCGTTACTGTCCACTTCTGGTAGCCAGTTAACCTAACTGCATGTCTATCGATGGTGGGGGAAACCAGAGGATGCAAACTCCACACACAAAGGCCCCCCGTCAGCCATGACGTTGAAACCCAGAATCTTCCTGCCGCGAGGCAACAGTGCTAACCACTGCACCACCGTGCTGCCGTTTCATTATAAGTCTTACATTATTTAATTTTAAATTTGATCAATCTGTAATCCTTTTGGAATTATCGCATACATTTCACATGTTTAAGTAAATAATGTTCCATATGATGTGCATGTGCATTTCACCATGTTATGCACTGAAATTGCATGTCTAAACTTAAGTAAAATAAGTAAATATGTTATCACATGTAAACGACTTCAATAATATTGAGTATTTGAAGAGTCTAAAACCCATATGTGTACATTTTTGCATGCAAATCATGTGATTATTCACGTGAAGTTCATGTGACTTGTATGTTAGAGTAAAAATTCCGTTTAAAAGAAGTTCATGGATTTGGATATGGTACAGTACTTCTTGTTCTATTGCATGTTTAATTTCAATTGTGCCAGAAAACAGAATATGTGATGAGATTTCTGAAAACTTTCTAGACATTTTTGTTTCACCTTCAGCAAAAGCATGATTTGAAAACAATGGGATATAATAATCCACATCATCCTTTTTTTTTCGCCGCAGCCATAATTATATTCCGTAACTTTGGCCATCTTGTAATGCATGAAGTCAGCAGACCGTGTTATCTTCTTCCACCACAGTAGTCACAAAATATTTAACTCCATGTCCTTTCTGCTTCAACATCTCAGGGCATCCAGGGACCACCAGGTTCCTCTGGAGCAGATGGACAAATTGGCCCTAAGGTTAGTTTTTTTTTATTAAAAATCACCTTCAGCAATTATGCAAATACACTGTCTCCAGTGTGGATGGTTATATGGAAATTGTGTATATTCTCTTCCATAAAGTACATTCTTATTGAACAGATTACTAACAAATGCCTGATAGTAAGGGCATTGTGGACATCATGTACAATGCATGACAAGGTTATATGTGTGTGTGATTGTTTGTTTGGTCTGTTAATTCCTGTTTACATGTCTAGGGAAGTCCTGGACAACAGGGATTGCCTGGTCATCTGGGTGTGCCAGGCCAAAAGGTGAGATTTAAGTTATTACAACTCCTATGCATGAACCATTTAAATGGAGCAGTTTGTAATTTTTAAAGCTTTCTGATACCTGTAAGATGAATTACAAGTAATGGAAATATTAACATATTAAGAGGCTTTTCACTTTTCCCCTCTGGTGAAACCTCATATCTTAACTACTTATCATTTCATAACACCCTTCCTAATTTTGGGCTGGAAAATGCAAATGAAGGGTAAAATTTCCATTACTTGATCATTTGTAATTATATGATTCTACAGGTCTAAAAATATGAGTAACACTTCACAGTATTGTTCAATAAGTCATAGGTAACTAATGTCATAGCTACTCAGCTAACAGTTCTCCAGGAGATATATAAGAATTGGTAATATGTATTGCTCACTTCAAAATCAATGACCAAACTATTACTTTATTATTATTTATTGAGTACGGTAATTACCCAGTAGTCATTAGTAGTTAATATTAGTGATTCATGTTAATACTATTGTTAGTACTACTCATTCATCCCTGCTATGAGTTTACCAAAACATGTTTAAAATGACAAAATTCACCTTAAATAGCTAACAGTTTGTGCCTAACTATCTTGCCTTAGAGTATTATTGGATTGTAGTCATATGTCTTATTGCTTAATGAACACGGTTCATATATAATTGAAAGATTTATTGAATCAGTCAGTATAATTATTCTAAACTTTCAGTTCTAACTTACCATAAATGCACAAGATAAAAGAGTATGGGTCCTCAAACTCATTAATATATCTTTAAACTTTGACAGGGCTCACAGGGAGAACCAGGTTTTCCAGGTTTACAAGGTGCTGAAGGTCTTCCTGGCTTTAAAGGACATAAGGTAAGGCATCATAAAAGTCTAGAAGATATCATTAGAGCCCAGAGCTGCTGTTTTGTTGTCAAGGGTGTAGTCTGCATTAGCTGTGCTATATCATTTTCAGCTCAGTTATTCGATGTACAGCCTGACCTAAAATACCCACTGACAAGGTCTCTTGTGACCTCCCATTATAATATTAATTCTGTTTCACAGGGGGATATGGGAGAACCTGGTCCAAAGGGTGTTCAGGTAGAGCCATTTTGATCTTTGTTTCACTTTTGTCAGCCAAATTTAAAATTAGATGATATTTATGAATCCAGTGGCTATCTCAGCGAAATTGCACAACATACAATACTTAAACCAAAAGACTAGAGCTGCCATGGGAGGATTTGTGGCAAATTCCTGTGATATAATCTGTATTATTGGCACCAGCTTAAATCTGTACTGTTTGTCACAGCATACACTACCGTTCAAAAGTTTGGGGTCACTTTGAAATTTCCTTATTTTTAAAAGAAAAGCACTGCTCTTTTCAATGAAGATCACTTTAAACTAATCAGAAATACACTCTATACATTGCTAATGTGGTAAATGACTATTCTAGCTGCAAATGTCTGGTTTTTGGTGCAATATCTACATAGGTGTATAGAGGCCCATTTCCAGCAACTATCACTCCAGTGTTCTAATGGTACAATGTGTTTGCTCATTGCCTCAGAAGGCTAATGGATGATTAGAAAACCCTTGTACAATCATGTTAGCACAGCTGAAAACAGTTTAGCTCTTTAGAGAAGCTATAAAACTGACCTTCCTTTGAGCAGATTGAGTTTCTGGAGCATCACATTTGTGGGGTCAATTAAATGCTCAAAATGGCCAGAAAAATGTCTTGACTATATTTTCTATTAATTTTACAACTTATGGTGGTAAATAAAAGTGTGACTTTTCATGGAAAACACAAAATTGTCTGGGTGACCCCAAACTTTTGAACGGTAGTGTATGCTCCCAAATGTTGCTTTTAGCCTCAGGCTGCTTTTGAGTATTAAATGCCTTTTAATATCTGAGACTGCCTAAGAGATACCACCTTTCATTCTCTTTCAGGGTGAAAGAGGACATGAGGGAGCACCTGGTGTGCCTGGGCCACAGGTGAGAAGTCACACACCTTCTGTCCACTAGGGGTCAGCACAATGCATGTGAATTGGACAGCTATGGCGACAGGATGAGAGTCATCACCTAGCTATAGTCTGGTACAAAAGCAGATGTATTTTATGATTAAGTCACAGAGATGGACTTTGGGAACGTAATTAGATTAATTGGATATTTGATCAGTGAAACAGTAAAGAAAATATTGAAAATACACATTCAAAGTGTCTATATTTTGAAAATGGAAGGATGTTTTTATCGCATGTGTGCAATAGCACAGTTATGAAATTATAACCTTTTAGTTCACAACTGGAAACAAAGTATTTTGACCTTATACATGCTGTGTAGGTGTACAAGACACAAGTGTTTTCTTTGTGATAAATAATCAATACATAGCTTTCACTTGTATCATTAGAAAAAAACACCCCGTTCATCAGATCAAAATGAAAGGCCATAAACTAAGCAACAGACAAATACAGGAAAGTATTTTCTTTTTTTTTTTGGTTCCCTAACCTTCACCTTACTCTCCCTTCTCCTCCTCGTCTCCAATCTCCTTGACAACTCAAATGTTGTTTTTAAAAAACATGTTTTTTTCCCCTCTTTGATATTAATGAGAGAATTGCTAACATTTTTTTTCTCTCTCTTTCTGCTTTCATTTACCAGGGTGAAGTTGGACTCAAGGGAAGCAAAGGAGAGGTTGTAAATTGCATTTTAATCTGTTCAACCTTGCTTTACACAGGAAACAAGATTGTCTCCTCCTGCTGAAGGAACAAGATAGTTATGCTTTTTAGAGGAGTGATAATCATGTCCATGGGGGTGTTTATATTTGACAGGTTGACAAGTATTAGGCTGAGTGAGCTTCAGCTGTAGTGCAGGGAGCATGGAGGGTGCTGGAGCCAGTAGTGCTATTCCATCACTTACAGTGACTTTGCAGGAAAAAAAATGCAGAATGAATGGGACTTAGATTGCCCATCAAACCTTTGGGGACATGTTTTTTTTTTTTATGTTTGATTTTCAATGAGCCAAATACCTCAAAGCTGTGAAAAAGCCATTTGGAGAGGATGGAGGGAGTGCTGAATGAAACTGCCTGTCCAGTCACCTGACCTGCAGCTAAACTAGGAGTTGGATTGTGAGGTTTGAGAGGGAGATGTATTTAACCAGCTATACAAACCTTAGACAAGTGCAGAAAGAGGCACAAAAGAGGATTGTGCAATGCCTGCAAAACAGATAGTTAAAGTGAAGAGAGGTATTCATGAAGAACATATGTAGTAGCATTTGTTGTTGTTGTCATGGCCCATAAATCTGCATGTCGGATATTGTTTTCCATAAAATAAAGGTGATTATTTCTTTTTTAAACTGCAAAGTACCCATTTAACAAATAAGTGTATTTTCTTGTTTTTATTGCATAAGTAAGTAATAGAAAATGTAATAAACTTTAGTCACTGGTAATAATTTTGCTAAAGCTGAGAATAAAGAAATCTGGTCTGCCAGTCCACCAAATAAGGTCAATCATAATTATGTTAAGACAAACAGTATATCAGGACTTTTTTGGGTATACTGATCCAGGTTATAATATTTGAAAGGACACAAAATATAAAAGGCAGAAAGATTTTAAGAGCTAAATAAGTTGTAAGTGAGCACGTAAACCATGAAACAGTACCCTAGATCAAGGAATGGAGCTGGGGTTGGAGACCTGATTAAAAAAAAAAAAAAAAGATCAAATGAACGGATTCTTTTGTTACAGAAAACCTTTTTCCTCCTCCTATCTAGAGAGGTAGTCCAGGAGATCCTGGAGCTAGAGGTCCTGATGGGAAGAAAGGAGACATGGGACACACAGGAGTAGTTGGACCACGTGGTTCTCCAGGACAGGATGGGTCACCAGGGCATCCTGGTCTTCCAGGATATCCGGGCAAACCTGTGAGTCTTCTGGAAGTACACTTCTCCAAATATCAAGTTGTTTCTAATCTGCAATGTTGCACAGATATGTAGGATTGGCATGCCATGCAGAGTATATATCTACCTAGGCTCCAGATCCGATATGACCCTGATCAAATTAAAGTGTTTACTGAAGATGAGTGAACAGTTTGTTGGATAGACATGCAACCAGAATAATTAGAAAATTAACTGAGTTTTCTGAAATTAATAAATCACTTTTTTAGAAATTGTTCTAGTCTCTTTGTTTTAAGGTGGTACAAAATAGTTCCGGTTTCAAAAAGTAATTGAGTAAGTTTACAGACAGGCTCTCAGTTATGCACCAGGAATGCTAAATGAAACAGAAGAAAATAATGACTGAAAGTTGACCAATTGCCCAATCTGTATTGCAGGGGAAGTCTCCTTCTGATGAACAATTAAAAAAGCTCTGTGGAGATGTATTAAGACGTAAGTAACTAACCTACACATTTGACAAGTGAAGGCTGGGCAGGTGTAGGGTTAAAGGCAGGGTAGGTAATTTATTTTAGAAGCATTTTTGTTACATTTCTTGAAATTGTCTTTATGTCCTGACATCAATGAATAAATCCAATACTCTGACAATAAAAAGAAAACAAATCTGTCATTTGTGACAGATGCAAGGCTGTAAAAAGCCGTCCAATCATTTAATTCAGTCCACATTTCATCATGTCAAAGCAATTACAAAAAAAACCCCGATGTAAATAGCTTTGAAAACATAAACTTAGGAGTGACTCATACTTCTTCACAACTGTAAAGAAAGGATACACTTATTTAATGTGTATAATCATACTGAATGAACCCCAAACACAACTTATTATATAATTAGCTAAGAATAAACAAACATTTTCACTCCAGATGAAGTGTTACTTGTGATTGCCACAACCCATCAGTGTAAAGATGTTCAGAATTCTCTTTTGCACACTCATGTTCCTCAGAGGAGCTCTCCCAGCTGATGCAAACGATGATTCCTCAGAGCTGTGAGCCTTGTGAGATGGTGAAAGGCCCCCCAGGTCCACCTGGAGCTCAAGGTCCTAAAGGCTCCACTGGGCCACAGGGATATCCAGGCAGGCCAGGCTCTCAGGGTTACCCAGGCTCACCTGGCTTACAGGGGCCCCCAGGGGTCAAAGGTATCAGAGTCTTACTAATTCTCTTACAAATAGCGTAGAGCGTTTGTACAGTCACATAATGAATACCGTGTCTTGCAAAAGTATTCATCCCCCTTTGTGTTTGTCCTGTTTTGTCACATTACAAGCTGGAATTAAAATAGATTTTTGGAGGGTTAGCATCATTTGATTTACACAACATGCCTACAACTTTAAAGGTGAAAATTGTTGTTTTATTGTAACACAAACAATAATTAAGATGAAAAAACTGAAATCTGGAGTGTGCATAGATATTCACCCCCTTTCGTATGAAACCCCTAAATAAGAGCTGGTCCAACCAATTCACTTCATAAGTCACATAATTAGTTGATTAAGATCCACCGGTGTGCAATCAAAGTGTCACATGATCTGTCACATGATGTCTGTATAAATCAACCTGTTCTGGAAGGACCCTGACTCTGAAACACTACTAAGCAAGCAACATGAAAACCAAGGAGCAATCCAAACATGTCAAAAACAAAAAGTTGTGAAGGGTATGGATCAGGGTTGGGTTATAAAAAAAAATCCCAAACTTTGAATATCCCAGGGAACACCATTAAATCTATTATAACAAAATGGAAAGAATATGTCACCACTACAAACCTGACCAGAGAAGGCTGCCCAACAAAACTCACAGACCAGGCAAGGAGGGCATTAATCAGAGATGTAACAAAGACACCAAAGATAACACTGAAGGAGCTGCAAAGATCCACAGCGGAGATGGGAGTATCTGCCCATAGGACCACTTTAAGCCATACACTCCACAGAGTGGGGCTTTATGGAAGAGTGGTCAGAAATAAAGTAATTGCTTAAGAAAACATGTTTGGAGTTTGCCCAACAACACGTGGCAGACTCCCCAAACACATGGAAGAAGATTCTTTGGTCAAATTAGACTAAAATGGACCTTTTTGGCCATCAAGGGAAATGCCATGTGTGGCACAAACCCAACACCCTGAGAACACCATCCCTACAACGAAGCATGGTGGTGGCAACATCATGCTGTGGGGATGTTTTTCATCTGCAGGGACAGGAAAGCTGGTCAGGACTGAAGGAATGATGGATGGCACTAAATACAGGGCAATTCTGGAGAAAAACCTGTTTGAGTCAGCCAGAGGTTTGAGACTGGGACGAAGGTTCATGGTCTAGCAGGACAATGACCCTGAACATACTGCTAAAGCTACACTGGAATGGTTTAAAGGGAAACATTTAAATGTCATGGAATGGCCTAATCAAAGCCCAGACCTCAATCCAATTGAGAATCTGTGGCATAACTTGAAGATTGCTGTACAACAACACAATCCATCTAACTTGAAAGAGTTGGAGCAGTTTTGCCTTTAGGAAAGGCAAAAATCCCAATGGCTAGATGTGCTAAGCTAATAGATACATATCCCAAGATACTTGCAGCTGTAATTGCAGCAAAAGGTGGCTCTACAAAGTATTGACTTGGGGGGGTGAATACCTATGCACACTCCAGAATTTACACTACCGTTCAAAAGTTTGGGGTCACTTTGAAATTTCCTTATTTTTGAAAGAAAAGCACTGTTCTTTTCAATGAAGATCACTTTAAACTAATCAGAAATACACTCTATGCATTGCTAATGTGGTAAATGACTATTCTAGCTGCAAATGTCTGGTTTTTGGTGCAATATCTACATAGGTGTATAGAGACCCATTTCCAGCAACTATCACTCCAGTGTTCTAATGGTACAATGTGTTTGCTCATTGCCTCAGAAGGCTAATGGATGATTAGAAAACCCTTGTACAATCATGTTAGCACAGCTGAAAACAGTTTAGCTCTTTAGAGAAGCTATAAAACTGACCTTCCTTTGAGCAGATTGAGTTTCTGGAGCATCACATTTGTGGGGTCGATTAAATGCTCAAAATGGCCAGAAAAATGTCATGACTATATTTTCTATTCATTTTACAGCTTATGGTGGTAAATAAAAGTGTGACTTTTCATGGAAAACACAAAATTGTCTTGGTGACCCCAAACTTTTGAACGGTAGTGTAGTATTTTCATTATTGTGTCACAGTAAAACAACAATTTTCACCTTTAAAGTTGTAGGCATATTGTGTAAATCAAATGGTGCTAACGCCCCAAAAGTCCATTTTAATTCCATCTTGTAATGCGACAAAATAAGACAAACACCAAAGGGGATGAATACTTTTGCAAGACACTGTACATGCATATTCTGTGTGTAACTTTCTCTAGGGGACATGGGACCAAGGGGCTTGAAGGGCAACAAAGGGGAAGGTAGGCCAGGACAACCTGGACTGCCTGGAGAAAGAGGTAAGAGATCAGCTCAGCTGACAAATGCTATAGCCATGATACATACCATAGTGCAAATGCAAAACATAAGGCATATAAGATCACGGAGCTAGTGTGTCTGGATGTGGCAAATATGTTCTCTGTATTTTTGTGACAGTGCAGGCAGTATTCTTGAGATGTCGAAAAAAAAATCATTCAAAACAAATATTTCAAGCTGATTTCCATCATAGAGCTTCTGTTGCATAATTCCTCATCTCTATGTGAAATTAGAGGAGCTGATTTGATTGTTTATCAAATAATCACTCATCTTGACAATATTGTATTTAGATTTGCATATTTTACATGCACGCACACACACACATATATATATATATATATATATATATATATATATATATATATATATATATATATATATATATAACCCCGATTCCAAAAAAGTTGGGACAAAGTACAAATTGTAAATAAAAACAGAATGCAATAATTTACAAATTTCAAAAACTGATATTGTATTCACAATAGAACATAGACAACATATCAAATGTCGAAGGTGAGACATTTTGAAATTTCATGCCAAATATTGGCTCATTTGAAATTTCATGACAGCAACACATCTCAAAAAAGTTGGGACAGGGGCAATAAGAGGCTGGAAAAGTTAAAGGTACAAAAAGGAACAGCTGGAGGACCAAATTGCAACTCATTAGGTCAATTGGCAATAGGTCATTAACATGACTGGGTATAAAAAGAGCATCTTGGAGTGGCAGCGGCTCTCAGAAGTAAAGATGGGAAGAGGATCACCAATCCCCCTAATTCTGCGCCGACAAATAGTGGAGCAATATCAGAAAGGAGTTCGACAGTATAAAATTGCAAAGAGTTTGAACATATCATCATCTACAGTGCATAATATCATCAAAAGATTCAGAGAATCTGGAAGAATCTCTGTGCATAAGGGTCAAGGCCGGAAAACCATACTGGGTGCCAGTGATCTTCGGGCCCTTAGACGGCACTGCATTACATACAGGCATGCTTCTGTATTGGAAATCACAAAATGGGCTCAGGAATATTTCCAGAGAACATTTATCTGTGAACACAATTCACCGTGCCATCCGCCGTTGCCAGCTAAAACTATAGTTCAAAGAAGAAGCCGTATCTAAACATGATCCAGAAGCGCAGACGTCTTCTCTGGGCCAAGGCTCATTTAAAATGGACTGTGGCAAAGTGGAAAACTGTTCTGTGGTCAGACGAATCAAAATTTCAAGTTCTTTATGGAAATCAGGAACGCCGTGTCATTCGGACTAAAGAAGAGAAGGACGACCCAAGTTGTTATCAGCGCTCAGTTCAGAAGCCTGCATCTCTGATGGTATGGGGTTGCATTAGTGCGTGCGGCATGGGCAGCTTACACATCTGGAAAGACACCATCAGTGCTGAAAGGTATATCCAGGTTCTAGAACAACATATGCTCCCATCCAGACGACATCTCTTTCAGGGAAGACCTTGCATTTTCCAACCTGACAATGCCAAACCACATACTGCATCAATTACAGCATCATGGCTGCGTAGAAGAAGGGTCCGGGTACTGAACTGGCCAGCCTGCAGTCCAGATCTTTCACCCATAGAAAACATTTGGCGCATCATAAAATTGAAGATACGGTAAAAAAGACCTAAGACAGTTGAGCAACTAGAATCCTACATTAGACAAGAATGGGTTAACATTCCTATCCCTAAACTTGAGCAACTTGTCTCCTCAGTCCCCAGACATTTACAGACTGTTGTAAAGAGAAAAGGAGATGTCTCACAGTGGTAAACATGGCCTTATCCCAACTTTTTTGAGATGTGTTTCTGCTTTGAATACTCAGGGTCGCCTGCTGGAAGAACATCAACAAATGCTAGCGTCCTCAACACCTGTTTAACGCAGCTGACCACTGTGATGTCACAGGCCCTCCTACCGCGCCTTGAGTCTCTTCCTAGCCCCATGCTGCAACTACCTGCACCCGAGAAGTTTGCTGGAGACGCTCTCGCCTGTAAAGGTTTCTTGCTTCAGTGCTTTATATATTTCACCACTATGCTGAATCTCTCCGACAAGCATAAAATCGCTAAATTCCTCTCTTTTCTCTCTGGCAAAGTGCTATGCTGGGCAAGCGCAGTATGGGGCAAAGACTAAAAACAAAGCACATCATATGAGCAGTTTCTTACTATGTTCAAGATGGTATTCGTCCATGAACCGGAAGGTGTTGAAATTGGTGAAAGTTTGCTTACCATCTCACAAGGTTCTCGAAGTGTGGCGGAATATACTCTTGACTTCAGAACCCTGGCAGCAGCTAGTGGATGGAATGAGCCCACTTTGAAGGCTGTCTTCCGTCAGGGTCTACGTCCTGCTATTCTCAGTGAGCTAGCATGCCGAGACGAACAACTCATGTTGGACTCGTTGATCGAGTTGGCCATCTAGCTTGACCATCTGTTGACTCACCGCCCTTCCATCCAGGAAGGCATTCAGCCCATCACGGCCCCCGAAGACGGCTCTCCCATGGAGGTTTCACGCACCAAGCTGTCACGTTTTGAGCGTGAGAAACGAAGGAAGGGGGGATTGTGCTTCTACTGTGGGAGCTCCGAACATCAACTCAACCACTGTCCCATTCGTCTGTCCCTGGCAGCTTGAGCAGAAGACTCTATTCGCTCTGTGAGTCCGGTGAGAAAATTTACATCCAAGTCTTTCAAAATCCCAGTATTATTGAAGTTGACCAATTCTACACACATCCTGTGTGCTTTCATTGATTCAGGGGCAGAAGGACTCATTCTTGGCTATCCCTGGCTACAGCTTCATGGTCCCTTAATCTCATGGCGGAACAAATACATTCTTCAGTGGTCTGCAACCTATTTCACTAACTGCATCTCTTGTCTACAAGTTAAGCTCTCCTCCACTACAGTTGAGAGTCCTTAGCTGGACTCCTTGGAGGGTGTCTCAAAGTGCTACATGGATTTGCAGGAGGCCTTTAGTAAGGGAAAGACATGCAGGCTACCACCACATCAGCCCTATGACTACGCTATTGATCTCCTGCCAGGCATGTCACCTCCACAGGGGCACATCTACCCCCTTTCCCAGAAGGAACACGCCGCCATGGAGGAGTACATCCAAGAGGCCCTGAAGCAAGGATATATCCGTCCATCCAAGTCTCCCACTTCCACAGGGTTCTTTTTCATGGAAAAATGAGGTGGTGGTCTCCAACCCTGTATTGATTATAGAGGGTTGAACCAGGTATCAGTAAAATACCCTTAATCCCCTTCCTCTAGTTCCTGCAGCTCTAGAACAACTTCGATCAGCTAAGATATTTTCAAAGTTGGATTTAAGAAGTGCATACAACCTGATCAGGATCAAAAGGGGCGATGAATGGAAGACTGCCTTTAGCACAACTGCCAGCCATTTTGAGTACTGGGTGATGCCATATGGCCTTTCTTCAGTGCCTAGTGTGTTCCAATGCCTAATCAATGACATGCTGCAGGACCTGCTAGGCAGATTCGCTATCGCATATATTGACGACATCCTGAACTACTCCACAGATGAAAAGAATCACAAGAAGCACGTCAGAGCCATCCTAAAGCGTCTACTCGAAAATCACCTCTACGTCAAGGCTGAAAAATGCGAATTTCATCAGGTTCAAATCTCTTTCCTAGGATATATTATAAGTGCCAAAGGAGTTAGCATAGACTCCTCCAAGGTCTCCACAGTTACTTCCTTTTGTAAAGGAACTTGAACATTTTTTGGGGTTCGCTAACTTCTATCGCTGATTCATCAGGGGTTTCAGCACCATTGCTAACCCCTTAAAAACATTACTAAAGAAAGGTCCAAAATGCCTCCAGTGGAACCACAAGGCCGAGGAAGCTTTACAGCATCTCACGCAAGCCTTCACATCTGCCTTTACTTTACATCATCCAACATCCAGACCCCAGCAAATCGTTTATGGTAGAGATGGATGCATCAGATACAGGTGTAGGGCAATCCTATCCCAGCAGTTTGGAGAGAAACAGAAATTACATCCAATAGCCTTCTTCTCAAAAAACCCTTTCTTCGGCAGAAAGGAACTACGGCGTTGGCAACAGGGAACCACTGGCCATTAATCTAGCCCTCAAAGAATGGCAGCATTGGCTGGAGGGGTCCACTCACCCTTTTGTTATTCTCACAGACCATAAGAACCTGGAATACCTCAAGAAAGCCAAGAGACTAAACTCCCATCAAGCCAGGTGGGCATTATTCTTCACGAGGTTCAATTTCACCATTTCATTCTGCCCCGGTTCCAAGAACACCAAAGCGGATGCCCTATCTCGCAGCTTTGGGTCAACGCACCAAGATCCGGTAACCCATCCCATTCTCCCAACTCAGTGCTTTGTGCAATCCATCACCTGGGACTTGGACAGAGAAATAAGAAGGGCTCAACCACAAAATCTTCCCCATAACCTCCCCCCTGGTCTACTCGACGTGCCAAAGCAGTTTCAAGGGCGACTCATCACATGGGCCCTTGCGTCACCTGCCACAGGACATCCTGGCAGCCACCGCACTCACCTTATGTTAAAAAATAAGTGTTGGTGGGAAAACATGCTAACAGAGATTAACCAGTTCATAGCCTCTTGTTTCACTTGTGCTCAGGCCAAAGTTCCTTGAGCCCCTCCTGCTGGCAAATTGTGCCCCCTCCCCATTACTCAGAGACCCTGGTCCCATATAGCCATTGACTTCATCATGGACCTCCTGCCCTCTGAGGAGAACACCACCGTTTATGGTGACCGTGGACCACTTCTCGAAGGCTCTCAAACTCATCCCTTTACCAGGCATCCCAACAGCATCCCAGACAGCGGAACTCCTCTTTCAGTACATGTTCAGGTACTATGGTATCCCAGAAGATATAGTCAGCGACAGAGGATCACAATTCATTTCTCATTTCTGGACCTGCTTTAGGGAGAGGTTAGGGGTGGCTGTAAGTCTCACATCAGGTTACCACCCTCAGTCCAATGGTCAAGTTGAGAAAGCCAACCAGGAGATCGACTGCTTCCTGAGAATCTTCTGCATGCACAACCAGGGGGACTGGGCACGCGTTCTCCCATGGGCTGAGTATGCACAGAACTCCCTCAGACACTCCACTACACAGATAATACCATTTCAGTGCATACTTGGCTACCAACCACCCTTGTTCCCCTGGGACGATGCACCAAGCCAGGTACAGGCAGTAGACAAATGGTTTACATGCAGTCAAGCAATATGGGAGGAGGTTCACCAACACCTCGAAACAATCAACATGAAGTATAAGGAATATGCAGACAGACAAAGAGGAGAAAACCTAGACTTCTCCATAGGTGACAGAGTATGGGTGGCTACAAAGAATCTAAGAGAGCCCAACACCTGCAAAAAACTTCAGCCATGATACATTGGGCCATTCAAGATTTTGCAACGCGTTAATGAAGTCTCCTACCATTTAGAACTCCCCCCAGACTATCAGCACAGCAGACTATCACCTGCGTTTCACATCTCCAACCTCAAACCAGCGGTCCCAGGCCCCCTGGCTGAAAACACTCCAGTCCAGGAACATCCTGAACACCTTCTGGAGGGAGAACCCATCTACCAGGTAAATAAGATCCTCGACTCCAGACACAGAAGAGGGCATATCGAGTACCTGGTAGATTGGGAAGGCTATGGACCTGAGGAACAAAGCTGGGTCTCTGCCAAGGACATCCTAGACCCTCTTCTCAAACAAGAATTTCATGCTCAACATCCACACAAACCAGCACCACGAAGTAGAGGATGCCCTAGGAAGAATTAAGCTCCCAGAGGGAGCTCCTTGGGGGGGGCTCTGTCAGTAAGCCTGCTGTCGACACTCGAACTACAAACATGGACACTCAAGACTACGATTCCCAAGACTCACAGCGCCCTTTGTCTCCCAAATATTAACTACAGCTGAAACTCATTTCCTCAATTAGTCCCTCTCCTAGAGTGGTGCTTGAAAGTTTGTGAACCCTTTAGAATTTTCTATATTTCTGCATAAATATGACCTAAACCATCATCAGATTTTCACACAAGTCCTAAAAGTAGATAAAAAGAACCCAGTTAAACAAATAAGACAAAAATATTATACTTGGTCATTTATTTATTGAGGAAAATGATCCAATATTACATATCTGTGAGTGGCAAAAGTATGTGAACCTCTCGGATTAGCAGTTCATTTGAAGGTGAAATTAGAGTCAGGTGTTTTCAATCAATGGGATGACAATCAGGTGTGAGTGGGCACCCTGTTTTATTTAAAGAAGAGGGATCTATTAAAGTCTGATCTTCACAACACATGTTTGTGGAAGTGTATCATGGCATGAACAAAGGAGATTTCTGAGGACCTCAGAAAAAGCGTTGTTGATGCTCATCAGGCTGCAAAAGGTTACAAAAACATCTATAAAGAGTTTGTACTCCACCAATCCACAGTCAGACAGATTGTGTACAAATGGAGGAAATTCAATGCCCTCCCCAGGAGTGGTCGAACAACAAAGATCACTCCAAGAGCAAGGCATGTAATAGTCGGCAAGGTCACAAAGGACCCCAGGGTAACTTCTAAGCAACTAAAGGCCTCTCTCACATTGGCTAATATTAATGTTCATGAGTCCACCATCAGGAGAACACTGAACAACAATGGTGTGCATGGCAGGGTTGCAAGGAGAAAGCCACTGCTCTCCAAAAAGAACATTGCTGCTCATCTGCAGTTTGCTAAAGATCACGTGGACAAGCCAGAAGGCTATTGGAAAAATGTTTTGTGGACAGATGAGACCAAAATAGAACTTTTTGTTTTAAATGAGAAGCGTTATGTTTGGAGAAAGGAAAACACTGCATTCCAGCATAAGAACCTTATCCCATCTGTGAAGCATGGTGGTGGTAGTATCATGGTTTGGGCCTGTTTTGCTGCATCTGGTCCAGGACAGCTTGCCATCATTGATGGAACAATGAATTCTGAATTATACCAGTGAATTCTAAAGGAAAGTGTCAGGACATCTGTCCATGAACTGAATCTCAAGAGAAGGTGGGTCATGCAGCAAGACAACAACCCTAAGCACACAAGTTGTTCTACCAAAGAATGGTTAAAGAAGAATAAAGTTAATGTTTTGAAATGGCCAAGTCAAAGTCCTGACCTTAATCCAATCGAAATGTTGTGGAAGGACCTTAAATGAGCAGTTCATGTGAGGAAACCCACCAACATCCCAGAGTTGAAGCTGTTCTGTATCAAGAAATGGGCTAAAATTCGTCCAAGCCGGTGTGCAGGACTGATCAACAGTTACCAGAAACATTTAATTGCAGTTATTGCTGCATAAGGGGGTCACACCAGATACTGAAAGCAAAGGTTCACATACTTTTGCTACTCACAGATATGTAATATTGGATCATTTTCCTCAATAAATAAATGACCAAGTATAATTTTTTTTCTCATTTGTTTAACTGGTTTCTCTTTGTCTACTTTTAGGACTTGTGTGAAAATCTGATGATGTTTTAGGTCAGGGGTGGCCAACCAGTTGGAGACCAAGAGCCACATTTTTTACTGTGTTACTGCAAAGAGCCACATCATACGTACACATGGGCACACAAACATCACCCATCCCTTCCTCTCTCTCTCACACACACACACACACACACACACACACACACACACACACACACACACACACCTCTGCTCAGCCAGATTAATAGTAAATGTCACACACCAACATATTTACTCCTACAGTACTAAGACCACAGGCTGAGGCCAGTCATTTTTAACAATGAACATTGTGTGCACTTACTATGCATGCTGCTTAGTGGGACTCATGGCATTACCAAAAAAAAGCCACACCATACACATGACCGCACATGAACATCGCCCCCCCCACCCCCACTCTCGCTCTCCCTCACAGACACACATGCTCACGCATGCACCTCTGCTCAGCCAGATTAAAAGTAAATGTCACACGCCAACATGAGAGAAATTTACTCCTTCAGTCAGTACTAATACCACAGGCCAGTCATTTACAGCAATCAATATTATGTGCACTTACTATGCATGTTGCTTAGTGGGACTTCTGACATTCCTTGCCTTGAACAATCCTCTTCAAATCTGGCTTGTATTCCGTCGTTGCCACTCGAAGCAGTTCTTTCACATGGGTGTCAGTCAGAACAGAACGATGCTTTGACTTCACGTGTTTCATGGTAGAGAACACAGACTCGCAGACGTATGTTGACCCAAACATTGACAGTATCTTAAGCGCAGCCCGTTTCACATTCGGGTATTTTTCCAATGGCACACTTTTCCAAAACTCAATGGTGCCTTCCCTCAAAACAGGTTTCAGTTGGTCTTCCTCACGAAGATCGATCATCTCCAACTCAGCCGCAGCCTCATCTGTGACTAGCGGGGCTTTCAAACAGTCCATCTCCACATTGAATGGGTCGACGAGGAACGTAATCTGCGGCCTTTTCAGTTGTATATCACGGAACTGGGTTACAAAGCTTTCGTGCAGGTTTTCAATTAGTGTTGCATATCTGGCTCCTTGCTTATTCAGGGAGGCGGTGGTGACTTGCCCGCTGGCTTTTAGCAGAGTGGGAAAATGCGTTAAATCTCCCTTTTGAGTGTGCGCCTTGAAAAGCTTCAGTTTGTTGACAAACGCAAACACACTTTGCACCAGGTCAGGCAGCACTTTTAATTTACCCTGCAGGGTAAGGTTCAGTCTGTCCAAGTGGCACAACATGTCGACCAAAAAGGCCAGATCCATAATCCACTTGAGGTCCGAGAGCTCCGGATAGTCCTTGTCCTTCTCTTCCATGAACAGTTTCACGGCATCCAAAAGTTCAAAGAAGCAAGAGAGTACCTTGCCTTTTGACAGCCACTTCACAGTGCAGTGCAGTGGCAGATCACCTGGAAGCCCTTGGTCAAGCTCAGCGATGAGATTCTTGAATTGCCTGTGGTTAAGAGCATGTGTGCGGATGTAGTTGACGATTTCCATCACAGATTTCATGGCATTGTCTAAATTCAATGATTTAGACACGAGTTGCTCCCTGTGGATGATGCAGTGGAAATTCCAAAACTCGGGAAATGTTTCGTCAGCTTTGCACAGCCCGACAAGCCCGTTCATGGATCCGATCATGGCTGGCGCTCCATCCGTGGCTATCGCAGTTAGTTTACGTATGGGCAAATTTGCTTTTTCAAATGCAGCCATCATTGTTTCTTTCACATCTATACCACGGGTTCTGTCTTTCAATGGCATAATATCAAGGAGTTCTTCTTTGATCACACAATCGTTTGACACAGAGCGTGCGAATATTGCTAACTGAGGCTTGTCTTCTATGTCACAACTCTCATCCAAAGCGACACTAAAATACGCACAGGCTTGAAGGTCGGAGTGCAACTGTGATTCAATAGCTGTGTTAATGTCCGATATCCTGTGTTCAACAGTGTGCTGGGACAGTTGGATGTCTGATACCATGCGTTTTAGTTTGTCATTTTCAGGAGACAAGATTTCAACAGCGTCACTGAGGCATTTCTTAACAAACTCCCCTTCGTTCTATGTTTTTTTAGCCTGTGCAATGTTCCAAGCCAGTTGATACGATGCAAGCGTTACTGTCTCTGAGTGCTTCGTAAATTTTTGGAAAATCTGTACCTGTTTTTCTGCCTTACTCTTTAAAGTGGCCAACTTGTTCTTGCGAAGTTCAGTCCCTTTTGGAAATTCCTTGTCGATGTTAGCATGAAGTGAGCTGAAGTGGCGCTGAAGATTGGAAGCTTTGAAATGAGCTAATGACAACTGACATATAAGGCAGAATGCCTTGCCATTACGTTCAACAAAAAAGTATAAACTCTCCCACTCTGTTAAAAATGTCCTATGTTCGTCTTCATATTTTCGTTTTGCTGTGCATTTTTTCATTGCCATTTTGAGAGGCTACTTGACACAAAATACACCTTGCCCAAAAACTTAGCGATTATCTCACGTCGTTGCGGTCCGTGGGGCGTGGGAAGTGTGGAGGGAGGACGGTGGATCAGAGGGCTGCGCATGTTTTCGCGGAAGCTGCACAGATGTGCGCGGCTTTCTGATTTGCTGTTTTCTTCTCGTGCTTCCTGTGTTTCGTGGACTGTGGCGGCATTTGCTTGTTTAGTAATTTTAATACAGAATTAAAACTTAAAAAAATTTTTAAAAACACTCTTAAAAATTAAAAAACACTCTTAAAAAACAAATTTCACACTCTGTGTCTCTGCTCGCAGTGCGCGGATGGGGGAAGGGCTGCTCATTCTCTCACTCACACACACACACACACACGCGCGCACACGAGGGAGGGGCTGTACCCTCTCACACACGCACACATGAGGGAGGGGCTGCTCCCTCTCAGAGAGACACATTCACATAGTTCACTGCATCACTCTCACAATTTCCCACAGGGGAATTGTCTCTAGTTTAACCGACAACCAAAAAAAAATTAACCGGTTGATGTTGATTCGGCAAACACAAACTTCGATATGAACGCAAGAGCCGCATGACACCGGGCAAAGAGCCGCATGCGGCTTGTGAGCCGTGGGTTGGCCACCCAAGTTTTAGGTCATATTTATGCAGAAATACAGAAAATTCTAAAGGGTTCACGAACTTTCAAGCACTACTGCATATAAACCACTCTCACACGCCACTCCAACATGAAGTATGATTCTGAATCCACCCAGTTCATACTAAGCCTTGCATTTCTCTATCTGCTGCTCTAGGTTCTGACCTTTGCTAGCCTTCCTTCGTTTACGCTCTTTGTCTCATCTCCTTTACATTGTTTGCTGATCGACCAACCCTTGCTTGTTTCCTGACCTCGATTCTAGTCTATCGTTTTGGCTTTGTTGGCAGTCTGCGTCCCTGTTCTCGTCTGTGTTTATATCTGTACGTGCCTGCACTCTGACATTTTCTTTATTTTAGGTAGCTAACTAGACTTAGTGGTCTATTATCTTCATAGATGTGTGGAGCCATAACCCATGCAGGTCAATGCAAACTAAACACAGATGCTGTGAGATTATAGTGGAGATACTGAGAGCTTTTGCTGTTTCATCTTGTACACAGTAACTGGAAAAATCACATAAAAGTGCACAATATATTTTTTAATTTTGGTGTTTCTATAAGACTGAGGAAATGGCAGAATTTAATGATATCTTCAGAGACACAGACACTGGAGTCCCATCCAAAACTGCACGATGCCATACTAAATAGTTTGCCAATACACCATTGGTGTACTCTTATGTGGTTTGCGATGCAGCCCTGAATTCTCTGTGAATGTATGCACTTGTGACTGAGAGATTAATCTACTCGTATAGTACAGTGGGGCAAAAAAGTATTTAGTCAGTCATCAATTGTGCAAGTTCTCCCACTTAAAAAGGTGAGAGAGGCCTGTAATTTTCATCATAGGTATACCTCAACTATGAGAGACAAAATGAGAAAAAAAATCCAGAAAATCACATTGTCTGATTTTTAAAGAATTTATTTGCAAATGATGGTGGAAAATAAGTATTTGGTCGATAACAAAAGTTCATCTCAATACTTTGTTATATACCCTTTGTTGGCAATGACAGAGGTCAAACGTTTTCTGTAAGTCTTCACAAGGTTTTCACACACTGTTGCTGGTATTTTGGCCCATTCCTCCATGCAGATCTCCTCTAGAGCAGTGATGTTTTGGGATTGTCGCTGGGCAACACGGACTTTCAACTCCCTCCAAAGATTTTCTATGGGGTTGAGATCTGGAGACTGACTAGGCCACTCCAGGACCTTGAAATGCTTCTTACGAAGCCACTCCTTCGTTGCCCGGGCGGTGTGTTTGGGATCACTGTCATGCTGAAAGACCCAGCCACGTTTCATCTTCAGTGCCCTTGCTGATGGAAGGAGGTTTTCACTAAAATCTCATGATGCATGGCCCCATTCATTCTTTCCTTTACACGGATCAGTCGTCCTGGTCCCTTTGCAGAAAAACAGCCCCAAAGCATGATGTTTCCACCCCCATGCTTCACAGTAGGTATGGTGTTCTTTGGATGCAACTCAGCATTCTTTCTCCTCCAAACACAAGTTAAGTTTTTACCAAAAAGTTCTATTTTGGTTTCATCTGACCATATGACTGTGGCAGCGGGGGCGTGGTCAAGCGCTGGTCTGTGACAGGAGGGCGGAGCCAGGGAAGGTGAGTGGCAGAATCGCTACACCTGACGGTGATTAACCTGTGTTTTGTGTGTT
Organism: Neoarius graeffei; assembly: GCF_027579695.1. Taxonomy (NCBI): domain Eukaryota; kingdom Metazoa; phylum Chordata; class Actinopteri; order Siluriformes; family Ariidae; genus Neoarius; species Neoarius graeffei. The sequence goes on from NC_083573.1 coordinate 80,721,436, forward strand.
TTCCCAGTAACCGCTCCCTATTTAAGGAGGCAGAGGGAGGGCAACCCGGGACCAGAACGCAGAGTGTGTGTGTGTGCTTACGCCGCATACTAGAAACTGGTGATTGAGACTGAAAAGTTGTTTAATAAAAAGCCTTCTCTGCCTCTAAAGCGTTGTCCTGCCGTCCTCTGTGCTCTACCCACACTTTGTAAGCGCTACAGTGGTGCCGAAACCCAGGACAGGTGGAGCACCAACTTTGCAGCCCCATGGAATCCTCCCCATTCGCGGACTTGGTCCGCGGACTTGGTCCACGCCCTTGCCACGGCTCAGCAGAGCCAGCACCAGGCACTCGTCACGCTCTGAAAGGAGCAGGAGCGCCGCTTCGAAGCCCTGGTGCTGGCCCAGCAGGAAGATCGTGAGGCGTTCCGGCATCTCCTCGCGTCGGCGGGGTCCACCAGCGCCCCGGCCGCGGGCCCGTCTCCCCTCACCATGACCAAGATGGGCCCGCAGGACGACTCCGAGGCGTTTATCACCTTGTTCGAGCAGGTCGCCGAAGCCTCGGGGTGGCCGATGGAGCAGCACGCGGTGCGCCTCCTCCCCCTCCTGACGGGAGAGGCGCAGCTGGCCGCACTACAGCTCCCCGCCGACCGGCCTACGCGGACCTTCGCCGGGCCGTCCTCCAGCGTGTGGGGCGCATGCCCGAACAACAGCGCCAGCGCTTCCACGCACTGCAGATGGAGGAAGTCGGCCAGCCGTTCGCGTTCGGCCAGCAGCTCCGGGACGCCTGCTGGCGGTGGCTGAGGGCCGACGATCACGATGCCGAGGGAATCATCGATCAGGTGGTGCTGGAGCAATTCAATGCCCGCTTACCAGCCGGAACCGCGGAGTGGGCCCGGCGTCACTGGATCAGGCCGTAGGACTGGCGGAGGATCATTTGGTGGCTGTTCCGACGGCAGGACAGCCGACGACGTCGTCTCTTCTCTCCTCTTCTCTCTCTCTTCCTCCCCCCCTTCTGTGTCCCGTCCTCGCCCCATTCCCCCACCACGGAGGCGGGGGCCGGCTCCACCCCAGCCGGCCCGCCGCACCCGTGGTGCCCTCCTGTTTCTCCCTTCTGTGTCCATCTCTCCCCCCCCCTCAGGTGAGTGAGCCCCAGAACACAGCTGCACAGGGAAGGCCCGGGCCGGTTTGTTGGCGTTGCGGGGAACCGGGCCACCTGCAGCAACAGTGCGCAGTAATGGAGGTGGGGGCAGTGGTGCGGATCCCCAATGCGCCAGAGGCTGCCCTCGATTGGGCCGGAGCGTATCGCATACCGGTGAGTGTACAAGGGGCTACATATCAGGCGTTGGTGGATTCAGGTTGCAATCAGACCTCGATCCGCCAAAGCCTGGTGCAAGACGAGGCATTGGGGGGAGCACAGGGGGTGAAGGTGTTGTGTGTGCACGGGGATGTTCACAGATACCCTTTGGTGTCGGTCCACATATATTTCAGAGGGGAAAAATCTATAGTGAAGGCGGTGGTTAATCCTCGCCTTACCCACTCTTTAAATTTGGGGACAGATTGGCCGGGATTTCAGGGTTTAATGACATGCCTAATAAAGAGTGGGTCCTGCCGTTTGACAGGGGGTGGTCCCGGTGTCGCTTTGGCTGGAGCTGCGGTCACAGAGCCATCTACGTCATCTCCGCGACAGAACGAGGAGCCGCTGGCTCCTCCTCTTTCTGTTGGGGAATCCCTCGCGGATTTCCCACTAGAACAATCGCGAGATGAGACTCTGCGACACGCGTTTGACCAAGTGAGAGTAATCGATGGTCAAACGCTCCAGTCGAACGCCACCCCGTCCTTCCCCTATTTTTCCATTTTGAAGGATAGATTATACCGAGTGACGCAGGACACTCAGACGAAAGAGCGAGTCACACAGTTATTAATTCCAAAGAGCCGCTGGGAATTGGTATTCCAGGCGGCTCACTTTAATCCCATGGCTGGACACCTAGGGCAGGATAAGACACTAGCCCGGATAATGGCCCGATTCTATTGGCCGGGGATTCGCGGCGACGTCCGTAAGTGGTGTACGGCGTGCCGCAAATGCCAGTTAGTAAATCCAGCGGCCATTCCAAAAGCGCCCTTGCGCCCCCTACCATTAATTGAGACCCCGTTCAAAAGAATTGGGATGGATCTCGTTGGGCCATTAGATCGGTCAACACGAGGGTACCGCTTTATATTGGTTCTGGTGGACTATGCAACGCGATACCCGGAAGTGGTGCCTCTTCGCAATATCTCAGCACGCAGTATTGCAGAGGCCCTCTTCCATGTCATCTCCCGGGTTGGAATCCCGAAAGAGATTCTGACTGACCAAGGCACCTCGTTTATGTCACGAACACTGAGCGAACTGTATGGGCTACTGGGTATTAAGTCGATCCGCACCAGCGTTTATCACCCACAAACGGACGGTTTAGTTGAACGGTTCAATCGCACCCTCAAAAATATAATCAAAAAATTCGTAAGTGAGGATGCACGTAACTGGGATAAGTGGCTTGAACCCTTGTTATTTGCAGTGCGAGAGGTCCCCCAAGCCTCCACGGGGTTCTCCCCGTTTGAATTATTATATGGGCGTAAGCTGTGCGGCATCTTAGATGTACTGCGGGAAAATTGGGAGGAGGGACCTTCACAGAGTAAAAACGAAATTCAGTACGTTATGGACCTGCGCGCAAAACTCCACACGCTCACCCACCTAACTCAGGAGAATTTGTGGCAGGCCCAGGAACGGCAAGCCCGCCTGTACAACAAGGGCACGCGCCTTAGAGAGTTCACTCCGGGAGATAAGGTACTCGTCCTGTTGCCCACGTCGAGCTCCAAATTAATCGCCAAGTGGCAAGGACCCTTTGAGGTCACACGGCGAGTCGGGGACGTCGACTATGAAGTAAGGCGAACGGACAGGGAGGGGGCACTACAGATCTACCACCTCAATCTGCTGAAACTCTGGAACGAGGAGGTCCCCGTGGCGTTGGTGTCGGTAGTTCCGGAGAAGGCGGAGCTGGGGCCGGAGGTTCAAAAAGGGACATTGGCATCACGTACCTCTCCGGTCCCCTGTGGAGACCACCTCTCCCCGACCCAACTCACGGAGGTCGCCCAGTTGCAGGCCGAATTTTCGGATGTGTTCTCGCCCCTGCCCGGTCGCACTAACCTCATAGAACACCACATAGAGACGCCCCCGGGGGTGGTAGTGCGTAGCCGCCCTTATAGACTACCCGAACACAAAAAAAAGGTGGTTCGGGAAGAACTTCAGGCCATGCTCGAAATGGGCATCGTCGAGGAGTCCCACAGTGACTGGAGCAGCCCGGTGGTCTTGGTTCCCAAGGCCGACGGCTCGGTCCGGTTCTGTGTGGACTATAGGAAAGTCAACGCGGTGTCTAAATTCGACGCGTACCCAATGCCTCGTATTGATGAGCTGCTTGATCGACTAGGCATGGCTCGCTTTTACTCGACACTGGATTTGACGAAGGGATACTGGCAGATACCCTTGACTCCATTATCCCGGGAGAAAACGGCCTTTTCCACACCGTTCGGCTTACACCAGTTCGTCACACTTCCGTTTGGGCTGTTTGGGGCGCCCGCTACGTTTCAGCGGCTGATGGACAGGGTCCTCCGGCCCCACGCCACCTATGCGGCCGCTTATCTAGACGATATTATCATTTATAGTCATGACTGGCAGCGGCACCTGCAACACCTGAGGGCCGTCCTTAGGTCGCTGAGGCGGGCGGGTCTCACTGCCAACCCAAAGAAGTGTGCGATTGGGCGGGTGGAAGTACGGTATCTGGGCTTCCACTTGGGCAACGGGCAGGTGCGTCCCCAAATTAATAAGACAGCAGCGATTGCGGCCTGCCCGAGGCCCAAGACCAAAAAGGGGGCGAGACAGTTCCTGGGGCTGGCTGGCTACTATCGTAGGTTTATACCTAATTATTCGGACGTCACCAGCCCGCTGACTGACCTCACTAAAAAGGGGGCGCCAGATCCGGTCCAGTGGATGGAGCAGTGCCAGCGGGCTTTCTCTGAGGTAAAGGCTGCACTGTGTGGGGGGCCACTTTTACACTCCCCTGACTTCTCTCTCCCTTTTATGTTACAGACGGATGCGTCGGACAGAGGGCTGGGGGCCGTTTTGTCCCAGCAGGTGGAGGGGGAGGATCGCCCCGTCCTGTACATCAGTCGGAAGCTGTCGGTGCGTGAGGGGCGCTACAGCACGATTGAGAAGGAATGCCTGGCGATCAAGTGGGCGGTCCTCGCCCTCCGTTACTACCTGCTGGGGCGCCCTTTCACCCTCTGTTCGGACCATGCGCCCTTCCAGTGGCTCCACCACCTGAAGGATGCCAACGTGCGGATCACCCGTTGGTATCTGGCACTCCAAACCTTCAACTTCAAGGTGGTCCACAGGCCGGGGGCGCAGATGGCCGTGGCGGACTTCCTCTCCCGTCGGGGGGGGGGGGGGGGGGGGAGTCAGCTGCGGGCCGGACGGGTGCCCGGTCTGAGTCGGGCGGTGGGGGTATGTGGCAGCGGGGGCGTGGTCAAGCGCCGGTCTGTGACAGGAGGGCGGAGCCAGGGAAGGTGAGTGGCAGAATCACTACACCTGACGGTGATTAACCTGTGTTTTGTGTGTTTTCCCAGTAACCGCTCCCTATTTAAGGAGGCAGAGGGAGAGCAGAGGGAGGGCAACCCGGGACCAGAATGCAGAGTGTATGTGTGTGCTTACACCGCATACTAGAAACTGGCGATTGAGACTGAAAAGTTGTTTCATAAAAAGCCTTCTCTGCCTCTAAAGCATTGCCCTGCTGTCCTCTGTGCTCCACCCACACTTTGTAAGCGCTACAATGGCATTCTCCCAATCCTCTTCTGGATCATCCAAATGCTCTCTAGCAAACTTCAGACGGGCCTGGACATGTACTGGCTTAAGCAGGGGGACACGTCTGGCACTGCAGGATTTGAGTCCCTGGCGGCGTAGTGTGTTACTGATGGTAGCCTTTGTTACTTTGGTCCCAGCTCTCTGCAGGTCATTCACTAGGTCCCCCCATGTGGTTCTGGGATTTTTGCGCACTGTTCTTGTGATCATTTTGACCCCATGGGGTAAGATCTTGCGTGAAGCCCCAGATCGAGGGAGATTATCAGTGGCCTTGTATGTCTTCCATTTTCTAATAATTGCTCCCACACTTGATTTCTTCACACCAAGCTGCTTACCTATTGCAGATTCAGTCTTCCCAGCCTGGTGCAGGTCTACAATTTTGTTTCTGGTGTCCTTTGACAGCTGTTTGGTCTTGGCCATAGTGGAGTTTGGAGTGTGACTGTTTGAGGTTGTGGACAGGTGTCTTTTATACTGATAACGAGTTCAAACAGGTGCCATTAATACAGGTAACGAGTGGAGGACAGAGGAGCCTCTTAAAGAAGTTGTTACAGGTCTGTGAGAGCCAGAAATCTTGCTTGTTTGTAGGTGACCAAATACTTATTTTACCGAGGAATTTACCAAGTAATTCATTAAAAATCCTACAAGGTGATTTCCTGGATTCTTTCCCCCCATTCTGTCTCTCATAGTTGAGGTATACCTATGATGAAAATTACAGGCCTCTCTCATCTTTTTAAGTGGGAGAACTTGCACAATTGGTGGCTGACTAAATACTTTTTTTGCCCCACTGTATGTCAGTGATGAATAACACATGATTCACCACATTATGAAATATTCTTTTGAAATTAGCTTGCAACACCATTTTACATCCTAGATCCTTACACCGGGTAGTGTTAAATTAGAGTTGAAATATGGCTGATCACCAGGATTGGACTTGGACACCCCTAAAACTAAAACAACAACAAAGAAAAAAGAAATATAAGCATACTCAACAAAATTATGTTAGTTTATCTAGCCCTGTTCAATTTGGTTCTTTCAACAACAGGGATCCCGGGCCTGCATGGCACTGATGGAATTGGATTACCTGGTCCTCCTGGAACACCGGGCAAATCTGGCTCTCCAGGACTTCCAGGCAAGCGAGGTGCCCCAGGGCCAGCTGGAGTGTGTGATATGTCCATCTGCTATCCGGCCTACAACCTCAGGGAAGAACACTATAGCAAAGGCCCGAACTTCTGACACAAGCATGCACCCACACACGCACGCACACATGCACACGCGAAGACTATATATGAGAAGCATCTCAGTGCACTGCGCAGGGTCAGTTCTTTACTCAATGGCATTCAGGAGAACAATTATAAAGGACTGAAAACAATTCTTGATTAATGTCCTTATACATGCAGTGATACTGTCAGAACAGTGGGATACAGAGGAATTCAGAGCAGAGCATATTCAGTGGCCTTTTGTTCTGACTGATATGGATCATTGCTGTACTTAAAGGGTCCTTAAATTGTAATGCAGTTCAGTAAAATCCATACACTTTGACTTGTTAAAAGATAAATATTTGGACTCTGGTATGCACTTGCACTGCCCAGAAGAAGCTACCTCCATGTGAACATGCAGTACATTATACAAGATAGAAAGATATGCATTATACTAAGAGTATTTAATCCTTTTATAAAAATAATGTGTATTCAAGTGATGTTTAAATGTCTTCATTATTCATTTAAGTAGTGTAAAAATCATACCATAGCCTTATTTGCAATGTAATCCAGTTTTGACAAATGTAATTTATTTAATGTATTTTATTCCCTTGAAGCAATGACTGAAGAACAAATACATGGCTTTTTGCTTTTTTTTTAACAGATCATAAACTTTTAGGAAAAAAAGTTCCATCTAGTACTTAAAAGGGTTCTTTAGTTTTTATTTTTCAGGAGAAGCCATAAAGGTTTGAAAAGGTTCTTCACAGAGAGCTTCCTTTTTGGTTTCATATGGAACCTTTTGGTACCCTTGGAACCCTTTAACTCCAAAGAAGCCTTGAAGAACCCTTTTTTTTCTAAGGGAATAGGCATAAATGTTAGATAAATGTTCTAGTCAAAATCTGTATTCATTTTCTGACATCACCCAGTTGTACTTTGTGTTAAAAGTTCTTGCAATAATGAAGTTGGTTAATTTTTTTTGTCCTGTTATGTATGTCTTGTCAGATTTGAGGATTGGTCAAATAAATTACTGTGTAAGTAAGCAAACTTTAGAAGAAACAGACATTTTTGAGGAAGCAGAAGATGATGCATGGAATGACTCATTAAAACTAACACACACACACACACACACACACACACACACACACACATCTATATGCAGCATAGCTCTAGTTAGCTCTATACTAACCTCTAGTCAGTCTAGTCCTTTGGCTAAAACCAGTCTTGTTTTGTGTACAAAAGGCAACTCATCAGTCTGAACATCTCTCTTTGGTAAGCATTTTTTTTTAAATCTCTAAACTGATTTGCTGTTGTTATTATTATTATTACTTTACATTACATATTTTTAGATATTTGCTTGCTTTTCACAACAGGTTGCATGCAATATGGACAAGTTTGACACATCAACCATGTTTGACTACAAAGATGAAAACTCTTCAATGACTTATGTTCCACCATGTGAATTGATGAACATAACGAATTTTAGTACACATTTATTGCCACCATTCTACATTGTCATATTCATTATTAGTGTGCTGGGCAATGGACTGGTACTATATATCCTGTTCAAGTTTGAAAAGCTCAACACGGTCACTAATATATTCCTCATCAACCTGGTGGTTTCCGATCTGATTTTTACCCTTGGCCTCCCATTCCAAGCTGTGTACCATAGCTCGGAGTGGTCATTTGGCCAGTTGGGATGCAAGTTGATGAATAGCACCTACTACCTTGGCTTCTACAGTTCTGTGCTCTTCCTCACTCTTATGACTTTTGACCGTTACCTGGCTGTGGTGCATGCTGTTGCTTCTGCAAAGTGGAGGCAGAGCTGCTATGCTTACATTTCAGTCACTGTTGTGTGGCTTGTTTGTGGCCTGACTAGTCTGGAGACCTTCCTCAATCATGATATTGCACAAGACATTGTTCAGGGGTTAATTTGTACTGACAAAGGTGACCATAAGATAATAGGCACTTATTCCCAGGTTGCTCTTTTTTTCATCTTCCCCCTTATTGTCGTCTTGTACTGCTACATCAGGATCGGCTTGAGGGTTCTATCAACTCGAATGAGGAGCAAACAAAGGCTTTTGAAACTGATTTTTGTAATTGTGGTTCTATTTTTCATGTGCTGGTCCCCATACAATGTCATATTAGTTATAAAAGAAAATGATAATGGAGACCCTTGTGACTACAGTCTTGTCTATCCACAGTATGTCACTCACAGCATTGCCAATTTATACTTCTGTATCAACCCTCTGTTCTATACTTTTTTGGGTAGAAAATTCCAAAATCACGTGCGCCGCGTGCTGGTGGATCAGGTACCGTGTTTAACGAATCATTTGCATGTGAGTGAAAGCAGCAGATCATTCTCTAAGTGAATGCAAATTTTTATGGGAGAATGAAAGTAGGCAATGTAATACTATAACCAAGCAAAATGGAGTCAAATTCTCCCTTGCAATATTTACTATTATGTAGCTATACAGAAGAGGTTGAAAGATTATGAACAATATTTTTTCTGTTACAGTTAGAATTTTCATCTTTGTTTCTGTCATGTACCTTGCACAATTAATGTAAGATTGTTTGTAATTTCATTTTTTAAATAATTACTTCTATCAACCACGGGGAAAACTTTACTGAAAAAAACACAAAAAAAAAAGAAACTAAAGAAAGAAAGGAATAGACTAAATTTGCATTTTAGTGTTTTTTTTTCTCATTGTGCTCTGATTAACAATCTTTTCTTGTTAAAAGTGGAAAAAAGTGCTTGCTGAGTTTGAGGTGTGTTTGTAGTTTTTATCGTTGTAATGTATCTGTTGTGCTTTATGTGTTTGGAGAGACAGAGAGAGAGGGAAAAAAACTTAATGACTAATGCTTGTTGCAGATGTAAGAAAAACAGTAAACGAACTGTCACCAAGATGTCTGTATTTACTTTGCATGTTTGCTAATGTCCCTTATGCACCAGTTAATGTCAACACACTGCATATCCATGAATTTCTGAGTGGGCTGAGAATAACTCAATCAAATTGTATTTTTTGATTTGCTGAGCCCTGTTTTGACTTGATAAATTTGCTAGTTAGAGTTTGGCTAATGAACTAAACACAATGTATTTAGACTGTGTGTTCAGACTTTGTAACATTTCATGAGGGCAATATAAAAGTTTCACTCCAGCCTTGTAATGTGAGAGTCCAATGCACTTGTAGATTTGAAATATAGTAGCATAAACATTGTGAACAAGAATACATTAATATAAATTTTTTATTAAGTACACCATCCATGTGACTATTTGAGTATTAGCACAAATAAAAGAATTTCATTTTTGGCCAAACTATTCCTTGAAAATTCTCATATCCTCAAAGTTAATGCACACTTATAATATACACAGATAATTCCTGGCATATGCGCTTCTTTTCATCAGTTGGAATATTCTGTAAAATTTATACACTCAGTATCTACACTTGATGCACTAGAGGCTAGTGGGTGGAATGGTTGGAGCAGCTCACAGCTCCTGGGTCATCAGTTTGATCCTGACCTCAGGTTACTGTTTTCCTCTGAGTTCACTGGTTTCCTCTCACTTCCCAAAAATAACAGGTAGGTGGATTAGCAACTCTAAATTGTGCCTATGTGTGAAGGAGTGTGCAAACAAATTTGACATACCTATCTAAAATCTCCACAGTTTATGCATTCTGCTTTGGACATAATGCAAAATAAGTTGCTACAGGCTTGACTGATCCAAATTAATGTCATGTTGCTGTTTCACTGTTGATGTACTGTATATTCACTCCAATGCTACAATATGTCCAATTATCATCAAATAACTAGCAAGTTTAACTTGTCCTAATTAGGAAAGCTGACAGCTTTATAGCGCTCTGTTGACAGTGTGAGGCTTTGGTGCACCATCTTAATATATTCACGTAACTTAATTAACTGAATGTTGCATCTGCACAAAATGTATTGTGCAGACTTGAGTGTTCTTTCAACTTTATCTTGTTTTCTGAAGCACTGGGTATTGAATGTCATGCCTAAATATTCTTACAATGCTCGTCCCTTTTAATTATGTTTTCTATTTTATTTCTCTTGTATATGTATTTTTAACATTCTCTATTACTGGCATATCTCCTCACTACCAAAACCACCCAACCGCTACAATTAGTAAACTACAGCGACACAAAGGATAATCAGATATTGTCTGTCCTGTTGCTGATTACATACAGGACCTAAGGGTTCTTTAGAAAGTATGAAAACTGAACTCATCAGGAGCAGAGAGGACGAGAAGAAACCACAGTATTCATTATGGGAACTTCACATAGAGGAAGCAGAAGTAAGGCTGAATCATTAGGCCAGCACGGAAGTACTTTGGTTGATGATAAAATGTCATGTAAGGTGTGAGGAAAAGGGCCAAAATCATTTTCCAGGAATATGGGGAAAACTGATTAAAGTGTCTCAGGTCAGTCAGTGGCCAAAAAGCATATGATGCAGAGTCATAAATACACTGAGTGTGGCTTGCTACAGAAACTGCAACTCCACTATGTCAATAAACCTCTCCATTTGGATTGCTCATACAGTTCACCCTTAGGCAAAAGCCTATCATTTGGAAAACAATCTCCGACTGACTAAGCAATGTGGAGACACCCCCAGAACTGTAACAAATAGACTGCCACACCATTTACTGTAAATTGTAAATTGCAACCCACACACTTGGGTGTAAGCTGAGTGATGAAAATGTTTCCTACATTTGTGCAATTTTTGAAGTGATCTCTTTTATAAATGACTTCCTCATTCCAGGACAGATGCTATCTGAATATTCAGTATATGTATTGTATCTACAAATGTGATGATAGCATGAACAAATATATACTGTATATGAATTCAGTGCGTATTACATAGTTGCACAAAGATATGAAGTTTATCTTCAAGTGGTGAATGTATATATCACGAGTGAGCGAAGCAAACGAGTGAAAATATTTTCAACACAAGAAGATAAACTTCATATCTTCACACCACTGTGTAATGCTCTTTATATTATATGGACACATCCACATGCACACGCAAAAATGTGCAAGTTAACCAAAATAATTTTAATTTTGAACTGGTTCACCATTTTGACAATGCGCGTCTAGTCAGCGGGAAAACACTGGGAGTGATGTCATCGGAGTGAAGTTTTGGAAATTATTATACATACATGGCACTTTTTCCATGGAATGAAAACATGTATTCTATTCCTTTCTAGTGGGTTGTGGCAGCGGGGGCGTGGTCAAGCATCGGTCTGTGAATGGAGGGTGGAGTCACTGCACCTGATGGGAATTAACCTGTGTCTTCCCCAGTGACCACACCCTATAAGAGGAGAGGGAGAGCAGAGGAAGGGAGCTCTCCCCAACCTGGACTCTTGTGTGCATGTATGTGGGCGAGCGAAATAAGATGCTGAAAAGCGCAAATAAAAGTTTTTTGTGAGAACTCAGTTCTGGCCTGTCGTACTTCTGTGCTCCACCCACCTTCAACTATTTCTACATGGGTTTACTGATAGCACGCAGTATTATCATCTCGCTTATCCTACATGTATTACGCCACTCTCCCCAATGGAGAATGAGCGTGCAATATTGTTACAATACAAAAAGAAAGTCTTTATGTTTACAGCAACAGTTCTTAGGCTTAAAAGGTCTAAAAAGTCATCTTTTTTGGGCTCCCTAGTTCAGCTACAGAAAAGTATTTGCCCTATTGAGATAGTGAGTTCAAATTCCAATGATGCCAGTCATCCCCAGCTATGAGTTCAAGAGAGCAAAATTAGCTGTGCTGTTTGGGTTTGAGGGCTGGCATATCCCCCCCGTCAATCACAGTGACAGGAGCCAATCTTGGTAATCTGTGAGCTCATTCATGCAGAAGGGGGTGGATAGCACATTCCTCTGAGTGTGTTATGTCACCCTGTGATGCAACATGATATTTGATTGAGTCATTCGTTAATCTTCATTAACATATTGTGTCTGTCATAACTATGCATTGTTTATTCAGTGTTTTTGCACAGTGAGCGATACTTGGCATTTGTGAGCCCCCAAAATCCAAATAATTATATGAATTCTGCTGAAGACAGCACTTCTCAACATTCTGGCATTCAGCAAGGTCATAAAATGTTCCCTCTGAATGAATACAAAAGGAGAGCTCACTTCACCTTAATGTATTCCAATCTTATTTTAATAGAACTGTCATGCTGTCCTCGTTTCTCTCTAAACGGAATTTCACTTAATTATGGGATTACACTGGTATGTACCTTGACATGCACAGTGCCCTGCAGTTTCATAATGGACTGCAATTTCATGTTCAACTCATTCTTCCACTCAAATCCTGATTCTAGTGTGCCTCTTGCTCTAAGCTTTTTTCTTTTTCCTCTTTTGGTTTGGAGGTGTTTCTTTCCCCCTCACCTTCTTAAAAATCATTGAAAAATAAACATGCACCTGCTGGTTTAAAAGCAATTTCCAGGACGCTGTCTCTGACATGCCCATATAGTGAAGATTATACAGGCATATCTGCATGCCATACTCCATCAGTGTTCCATTACAATAGTAGGTCAGGTTCACTCTGTAACTAAAGATTAGCAATGTTTCTTAGCAATTTTTTTTATTTGACAGGTATATATTTTGCATTGGCAATGCTACATAGGAACAAAGTATAATGTGAGTAAGTGGATGTGGAAACACATTTAAAATACATAAATGGACAGATAGAGATGGCTGTCACAAAAGCCATCACAAATAGTCACATCCAGAAATGTCAGTGGAAGATTCTTGGATTTGAAAATAAATGGAGGGATTGAATGGCATTTTAGGGATGATTCATATACAGGCAGTGCATTAAAAAGCCTGACTCAAGGACAGATGTAACAGCAACTAAAACAGCAAAAAACTGTGTGTATTTAAAATTTATTTTATCTTATATTTTATTTTATTAATGGGGAGAAACAAACCATATTAAAATAAATACATTATTCATGTAGACTATATATGAATGTAGTTTATAAGCTACAGTGCAAAGCAATCTGAAGACAAATCATTTGAGCTGCTCAAATGTACAGAAATTTGATGTGCGACAGTACAGTGATCGAATTGGACCAACCTGCTCACTCTTTCTCTTCAGAACCTCATCAGTTGTTGTTTGTGGGTAAACTCCTGCCCCTTGAAGCTCTGGCACTATGGGTTGATATGCACAGCATGTTTGAAGCTAGCCTGGTTGTCACCCTAAAGCGCATCAGATTTTGTTCTGATCAACTCTGTGATTGCAATCTGGCTCTGGTCTCCCTGTGCAGACTTCAGGTGGGACAATCAGCATCTGCCTATAGCAACAACACTGAACGGCAGGACCTGGACATGGGAATTGTACAATGAAATAAATGGAGATGACAACAGTGCAACAGATTTCTAGAAGGCATGTGTCTGTTAAAAAGTCTATGAAGCAAAGATGCTTTTAAAAATAATGTAATCAAGTTGGGGCGGCATGGTGGTGTAGTGGTTAGCATGGGTGCCTCACAGCAAGAAGGTTCTGGGTTCGAGCCCAGCGGCTGATGGGGGGCCTTTCTGTGTGGAGTTTGCATGTTCTCCCCATGTCTGCATGGGTTTCTTCTGGGTGCTCTGGTTTCCCCCACAGTCAAAGACATGCAGGTTAGGCTAACTGGTGACTCTAAATTGACCGTAGCTGTGAATGGTTGTTTTTCTCGATGTGTTAGCCCTGTGATGAACTGGCAACTTGTCCAGGGTGTACCCTGCCTCTCACCCATAGTCAGCTGGGATAGGCTCCAGCTTGCCCACGACCCTGCACAGGATAAGTGGTTAAGGAGAATGGATGTAATCAAGTTTTTTAATAACAAATATTACTATAAAAACTAGTAAATAGAAAAAAAACAAAAAACTGAAGGAATATTTGCTGTGAGCAACACTTTTCATTTAAAATGCACCAGTTTTTTTCCCCTAGAAATTAGCTTGCACTATGCACTGTCACTACAGCTCTTTTCCAGACATTTATTTTCACATGCTCCCATCTCAGAAAGTCACAGACAGACTCAATTAAGTTTATCTGAATCAGTGGTCTATTACCTAATGTTTTTCTTTCTTTAATAAGATATAAAAATATCTCTGTACTATCTTTCCTCCCTCACATGCTCGCACAGTATTATAGCTACCAAGGCTTGCTTATATGTATTGCATTCACTTTGCTGTAACTTCACTTACACTTTTCACCAAAGTCTTACACCCTAATACTTAGAACTCATTAAACTGTCTTCACATTTAGATAATCTCTTCCACCAAACAATCACTTTCGGTGCAAAACCACAATCAGCTCAGAACAGACAGAAAAAGGGCAAAAACAACAACAACAACAACAACAACAACAGACTCTCTCCTTAGGCATGTTTGAGTGTACAGAAAGCAAGCCATGCTTTAATCAGCTCTCTTCTTGCCTGTAGATTTAAGTGTATGTATGTCTCCTGAGGCTTTGAGCAGTTTGCACTAGCCTATGCGTGGGCCTAAGAGACACACAACATCCTAAGGCAAAGCAATGACTGGCCAGTTTCACTGTTGAATGCACTGCATTCAAGACTATGAAAGAGTGGGAGGGAGGCAACAACTAAAAAAAAAACATCAGAAATAAAAGTTAGCTTCAACATAGTCATGCTGCAAAGTTGGATAAAGATTTCTTCAAAGCAATCCTCTCATTAAGGGAAAACTTGCAAGGATTTTGTTTTTGATAGGCAAATGAAAAAATGTGCCACTGTTCATTCTATTGTTTTAATAAATTCTCAACAACTTTTAATGTATCAGTTTAAGGTTTAATTCTTTTGCAATACTCCTGTACCTTATATAAAGAAGGCCATGTCATCAATATTTTAAATGCAGTGCATTACAGTACTAATGTATAAAAATATACATTCTTAGTCATTTTTTGCAGCAAACAATGTAATTGTAAAAATGGATGTGGTTTATATTAATATATTATCCAGACATGTTTACATGAGCTGCTGTGAAACTCAGACCAACTAAAATCTCATTTTCTTAATTTGTGGAGTCAAAAATGTGCCAGTAGAAATAATATGCTACCCCGTATAATGTGTGTTGCATTTCATCTCTCCTAACCACCTGGGACAGTAAGAATCACCTGGACAGTTTCATGCACATATGCTAAGGCTATAGACACAATATGGAGCTATCCATATCAACTTGTGACTAGGCTACGTTTACATTAGACCGTATCTGTCTCGTTTTCTTCGCGGATGCACTGTCCGTTTACATTAAACCGCCTGGAAACGCCGGGAAACGGGAATCCGCCAGCGTCCACGTATTCAATCCAGATCGTGTCAGCTCCGGTGCTGTATAAACATTCAGAATACGCGGATACGCTGTGCTGAGCTCTAGCTGGCGTCGTCATTGGACGTCACTGTGACATCCACCTTCCTGATTCGCTGGCGTTGGTCATGTGACACGACTGCTGAAAAACGGCGCGGACTTCCGCCTTGTATCACCTTTCATTAAAGAGTATAAAAGTATGAAAATACTGCAAATACTGATGCAAATACTGCCCATTGTGTAGTTATGATTGTCTTTAGGCTTGCCATCCTTCCACTTGCAAGTGGTAAGTGATGTGCGCTGGGATCACACACACAGCGGCTCAGTCCCGAATCACAGCTTGTTCACTTCACTCGCGTGCTCTGTGAGCTGCGCAAGGCCGGAGTGTGCACCCTCCAGAGGGCACTCGCTGTTCAGGGCGGAGTGATTTGGAGTGCAGTATGCCTGCGGAGCCGAGCGTATCCGTGTATTGGCGTTGCTGTGTGCACGCAAATCGTGTATTGGTGTTGCTGTGTGCACACTAATCGTTTTAAAAACGTTAATCTGATGATCCGCTGATACGGTCTAATGTAAACATGGGCTAAGGTTGAAGCTACAGGTAATCTGTTCTGCAAAGCTGTCTTTAGGCCCCTATCATCTCTCTTGTCATGGTGAGTGTATTTTCCATATGATCTAGTACTCCTGAACTCAAGAGTCTCTGGTACACAGGGTTTATATGTCCTTAGGTGGGCTGTTCCACAGATGGTGACTACTTCATCAGTTGGATCCGGTGCACTACCTGATCCCAAAATACAAACTTTTCTTCAGGACTGCAAGATATTAGCAAGTCCCCATGTACACAAACTAGAGCAATTGCATCATACCACAGCACTGTAGATATCATCTTTTATAGCTCATAAACCTATTGTGACCTTTCCAAACAGGCGAAGTCTCTCTGTCTTCCACAATTCCCCAAGAGTCCTTCACCTTGTTTCTTAAGGTCCTTCTTAAAACCTCATGCTAGTTGCTGAAATAAAATGTCTCATTTTAAAAACAGCCTTTTTGCCAGCAAATGCAGGTTGGATACCTTGTCATGACCTTGACATGCCACATTATGAGGAGTTTGTTCAGGCATTTTATTCAGGTTTGACAAAGAGGAAAGAGGTCATTTCCATACACCTTTTCAGTTAACCCTAATGCGTAGCTGTATGACTTGCAAATGAGGTCTCACCATGCGTACATATAGGGTGGGTGGGGGGGACTATAAGAAATAAGACTTCTAATTGAAATCAGGAGGATAAAATTTTTGCATTGTTTCTGAAAGGGTTATAGGATGGGGTCTTAGCAGATGGCAGTGCATTCATGTTTTGGCCAAAATTTAGCTTGAAAATATCATTGCATTGGCAGATATAGAATGTGATGACCTCTGGTGTGCTTCTTCACTGCAGGTACATACCGCAAAAAACTACATTTTAGCAAGTGGAAATAGCATGAATATAGTAAAATTTAACTACTATTTGCTATTAAGGTTACACTAATCCAAAAGAAAGATTATTAAGCTTATTTTTATCCTTTTTTGCAAGTTTGAAATAGTCTTCTAATGGGAGATCATGCTTATCAATTATTTCTAAAAAGGAAGCAAAAGTACCTGCCAATAGAACATGTAAAGTGTGAAGTTATTAAAAATGTCTAGAAATAAACATACTTTTATATTTGGTTTACTGCAATCTTGTAATCTGAAATTCAAGATACATTTGACTATATTCAAGATATTTCCACTCACTGAGATGGCATTTCTGCAGTGCAGTACCTTTATTTATCTCATCTCATCTCATCTCATCTCATCTCATTATCTCTAAACAAACTGGCCTTAGGCATGAACAACTTAGCAATTATTTAGTATTAACCAGCAAATTACACCAGTAACAGCATGGAAAAAAAGAATCATGGAAACAATTACATGTTCCTGTTCCAGATGCTGAACCACTGAACCAAAATAAACAAAATTAATTCTAAATAAGCCAAGGATATATACACACACACACTATCTGTAGCTGCTTATCCTGTTCTACAGGGTCGCAGGCAAGCTAGAGCCTATCCCAGCTGACTATGGGCAAGAGGCAGCGTACACCCTGGACAAGTCACCAGGTCATCACAGGGCTGACTCACAGAGACAAACAACTATTCACACCCACGGTCAATCTAGCCACCAATTAGCCTAACCTGCATGTCTTGGGGGGAAACTGCAGCACCCGAAGTAAACCCACACGGGGAGAACATGCAAACTCCACACAGAGAGGCCCTCGTTGCCCACTGGGCTCGAACCCAGAAGCTTCTTGCTATGAGGCAACAGTGCTAACCACTACACCCGGATATGGATATTATATATATATATATATATATACATACATACACACACACACAACCCTGATTCCAAAAAAGTTGGGACAAAGTACAAATTGCAAATAAAAATGGAATGCAATGATGTGGAAGTTTCAAAATTCCATATTTTATTCAGAATAGAACATAGATGACATATCAAATGTTTAAACTGAGAAAATGTATCATTTAAAGAGAAAAATTAGGTGATTTTAAATTTCATGACAACAACACATCTCAAAAAAGTTGGGACAAGGCCATGTTTACCACTGTGAGACATCCCCTTTTCTCTTTCCAACAGTCTGTAAATGTCTGGGGACTGAGGAGACAAGTTGCTCAAGTTTAGGGATAGGAATGTTAACCCATTCTTGTCTAATGTAGGATTCTAGTTGCTCAACTGTCTTAGGTCTTTTTTGTCGTATCTTCCGTTTTATGATGCGCCAAATGTTTTCTATGGGTGAAAGATCTGGACTGCAGGCTGGCCAGTTCAGTACCCGGACCCTTCTTCTATGCAGCCATGATGCTGTAATTGATGCACTATGTGGTTTGGCATTGTCATGTTGGAAAACGCAAGGTCTTCCCTGAAAAAGACGTCGTCTGGATGGGAGCATATGTTGCTCTAGAACCTGGACATACCTTTCAGCATTGATGGTTTCCAGATGTGTAAGCTGCCCATGCCACATGCACTAATGCAAACCCATACCATCAGAGATGCAGGCTTCTGAACTGAGCGCTGATAACAACTTGGGTCGTCCTTCTCCTCTTTAGTCCGAATGACACGGCATCCCTGATTTCCATAAAGAACTTCAAATTTTGATTTGTCTGACCACAGAACAGTTTTCCACTTTGCCACAGTCCATTTTAAATTAAACTTGGCCCAGAGAAGACGTCTGTGCTTCTGAATCATGTTTAGATGCGGCTTCTTCTTTGAACTATCGAGTTTTAGCTGGCAACAGCGGATGGCACGGTGAATTGTGTTCACAGATAATGTTCTCTGGAAATATTCCTGAGCCCATTTTGTGATTTCCAATACAGAAGCATGCCTGTATGTGATGCAGTGCTGTCTAAGGGCCCGAAGATCACGGGCACCCAGTATGGTTTTCCGGCCTTGACCCTTATGCACAGAGATTCTTCCAGATTCTCTGAATCTTTTGATGATATTATGCACTGTAGATGATGATATGTTCAAACTCTTTGCAATTTTACACTGTCGAACTCCTTTCTGATATTGCTCCACTATTTGTCGGCGCAAAATTAGGGGGATTGGTGATCCTCTTCCCGTCTTTACTTCTGAGAGCCTCTGCCACTCCAAGATGCTCTTTTTATACCCAGTCATGTTAATGACCTATTGCCAATTGACCTAATGAGTTGCAATTTGGTCCTCCAGCTGTTGCTTTTTTGTACCTTTAACTTTTCCAGCCTCTTATTGCCCCTGTCCCAACTTTTTTGAGATGTGTTGCTGTCATGAAATTTCAAATGAGCCAATATTTGGCATGACATTTCAAAATGTCTCACTTTCAACATTTGATATGTTGTCTATGTTCTATTGTGAATACAATATCAGTTTTTGAGATTTGTAAATTATTGCATTCCGTTTTTATTTACAATTTGTACTTTGTCCCAATTTTTTTGGAATCGGGGTTGTGTATATTAGTGCTGTCAAGCAATTAAAATATTTAATCGCGATTAATGTCGCGACTGTCATAGTTAACTCGCGATTAATCGCAATTTAATCGCACATTTTTGTCACATGAAAAACCATTGTAATTCTCTTATCAGCATAAAAAAGTGAATGGGCTTGCTCACCGTTCGAACTACGGGGGTACACGGGGGATCCGAGATCCCCTGAAACAGACATGAGATCCCTTGAAAACATGATTTGGGAAATGTTGGGGGGGTCTCTAAAATATTGGCAAAATGATGTTTATTGACATAGCAATCGTGTGTAACGGGAAGCATTTGCATATCCGAAGTGAGCGCGCGATGGAGATCCGCGCTCTGAGACAAGCGCAAGCACCCCCCCAAGGGAAAATAAAGGACCCCCCGAAAATATCGGCATAGTTCGAACACTGGTTGTACCAATGTTTTTTTTTTTTTTTAAATTTATTGCAGAGCATAACACGTCTTGTCACAGCCACTGCAAAGTGGGGCTGGAGCCGCCGATGGGAAAACGAAAAACTTAAGCCGAGCACCGTGGCGCTTCGGGGGAGGGCAGAGGACTCCGGCTGTGCGGGGCGTGGCATCATGTCACAGAGCGTTAATCTGGCGATAAAAAAAATTATCGCCGTTAAAATTGAGTCAAGTTAACGCGTTAATAACGCGACATTTTTGACAGCACTAATATATATATATATATATATATATATATATATATATATATATATATATACACATACACACACACACACACACACTAGTGCATCTCAAAAAATTTGAATATTGTGAAAAAGTTCAATATTTTCCATCAGTTATTTAAGAAAGTGAAAATGTTATATATTATAGACTCATTACACATAAACTAAAATGTTTCAAGCATTTTCTATTTTAATTTTAATCAGTATGGCATACAGTACAAAAACATAAAAAAACCCATCTCAAAATATTAGAGTATTTCATTTCGAGTTTGAGTAAAACAGTATGAACACAGTGTATCTCTCAGTCTAGTTCAGTACACACAACCACAATCATGGGGAAGACTGCTGACTTGACTGTTGTCCAGAAGATGATCACTGATGCCCTCCACAAGGCGGGTAAGCCACAAAAGGTCATTGCTGAAAAGGGTGGCTGGAAAAGGTGCACAAGCAACAGGGATGGCCATAGTCTTAAGAGGATTGTCAAGAAAAGTTGATTCAAGAACTTGGGAGAGCTTCACAAGGAGTGGACTGAGGCTGGTGTCAGTGTATCAAGACCCATCATGAACAGACATCTTCAAGAAAGGGGATACAACTTTCGCATTCCTAATATCAAGCTACTCCTAAGCCAGAGACAATGTCAGAAGTGTCTTATCTGGGCTAAGGAGAGAAAGAAATGGACTGTTGCTCAGTAGTCCAAAGTCCTCTTTTCAGATGAAAGTACATTTTGCATTTAATTTGGAAATCATGGTTCTAGAGTCTGGAGGAAGAGTGGAGAGGCACAGAATCCAAGGTGTTTGAAGCCCAGTGTGAAGTTTCCACAGTCTGTGTTGATTTGGGGTGCCATGTCATCTGCTGGTGTTGGTCCACTGTATTTTATCAAGTCCAAAGTCAACATAGCCATCTACCAGGAGATTTTAGAGCACATCATGCTTCCATCTGCTGACGAGCTTTTTGAAGATGCTGATTTCCTTTTCCAGCAGGACTTAGCCCCTACCCACAGTGCCAAAACTACTACCAAATGGTTTGCTGACCGTGATATTACTGTGTTTGATTGGCCAGCCAACTTGCCTGACCTGAACCCCATAGAGAATCTATGGGGTATTGTCAAGAGGAAGATGAGAAACACCCGACCCAAAAATACAGATACGCTGAAGGCCACTATCAAAGCAACCTGGGCTTCAATAACACCTCAGCAGTGCCACAGACTGATCACCTCCATGCCACACCGCATTGATACAGTAATTCATGGTAAAGGAGCCCCAACCAAGTATTGAGTGTATAAATGAATATACTTTTCAGAAGTTGGACATTTCTGTATTGTAAATCCTTTTTTTTTTATTGATCTTAGGGAATATTCTAATAATTTGAGATACTGGATTTCTGATTTTCATGAGCTATAAGCCATAATCATCAAAATTAAAACAAAAAAGGCTTTAAATATTTCACTTTACATATAATGAATATAGAATATATGAAAGTTTATCTTTTTGAATTAAATTATGAAAAAAATGAACTTTTTCATGGTATTCTAATTTTTTGAGATGCACTAGGAGACTTGGGACAAGTTTATGTAGCTTGTGTGAAATTCTTTTGCAGGTATCATCAAATTCATATTGCATTAGAGAGTATTTACTATAGCTCCTACCACAACATTAGTTTCTCAGCTTGTCCCATATACTGGACTTCAGACTTCACTTTTTCTGTCATTATTTATTTGCAGGGAGACACAGGACATTATGTTGGGAGACTTGGAACATAGTGGGGAGACATGGAGCAAAAATAAAATACCTAGGCCTACATGTTTAATTTTTATTTATTATCGAAACTTGTACACATGAACTGTATGAACACACAATGCTGGTACAGTGATAGAAAAATGTCAATTTGCCCAAAATCTGACTTCACAAAACATTCCATTGTCAAGGAGGAATGAAATAAGCTTAATCCTCATGCTGGTACATGCCCACATTTTTTACAAAAACTTAAACAAATTTAATATTTGTAAATCACAAGAAAAAAACTTGTAACATGAACTGTCTTGACTCTCCCCATCTAGCCATTTAAAAAAATCCTTAAACATTTAAGTTTAATAAATAATATTATATATGCTAACTCTGGGCTACATACATTCATTGCTAACAAATCTTGAATTCACCAGCGTACATTACACAATGGAGTTGGAGGTGAAGTAGAAAATACAAGTTTTGGTTGACAAAAATATTTAACTGCACAAACCTTGCTGCAGTGTCCAGCTTTGTGGCTCCAAAGGGAGGAAGTTACTCTAAGGGGCAATTAATTTATTTTAACTCAAACTGTTCCAATTTCTGCACAAACTATATATATATATATATATATATGATTAGGGATATATAACCCTAATCCTAAACTTTAATTGAACTAAATTTATTCAGCAGAAAACAAATCTCTCATTAAGAAATAATTATTTTCAACAAAAACACATGTGCCACTATTAATATTACACTATGTGCCCTGGAAATTATGGTGAGCACAATGTAACTGAACTTGATTGATGGAGTGTGTAGGAACTTTCAAGCTGTAATCCATGACTTCCTGATTATCTGGGATACAAATATGAGGGGACACAAGGGCCAAATTCCCTTGGTCATCCATCAACATGGAAAAGATAAGAGAACACACAAACCAAATCAGGGAGAAGTGCATTTACCTTCATATGTCAGGGAATAGTTAAAACAAAATCGCTACTCACCAAAATACAGTGGTGCTTGAAAGTTTGTGGACCCTTTAGAATTTTCTATATTTCTGCATAAATATGACCTAAAACATCATCAGATTTTCACACAAGTCCTAAAAGTAGATAAAGAGAACCCAGTTAAACAAATGAGACAAAAATATTAAACTTGCTCATTTATTTATTGAGGAAAATGATCCAGGGTTACATATCTGTGAGTGGCAAAAGTATGTGAACCTCTAGGATTAGCAGTGAATTTGAAGGTGAAATTAGAGTCAGGTGTTTTCAATCAGTGGGATGACAATCAGGTGTGAGTGGGCACACTGTTTTATTTAAAGAACAGGGATCTATCAAAGTCTGATCTTCACAACACATGTTTGTGGAAGTGTATCATGGCACGAACAAAGGAGATTTCTGAGGACCTCAGAAAAAGTGTTGCTGATGCTCATCAGGCTGGAAAAGGTTACAAAACCATCTCTAAAGAGTTTGGACTCCACCAATCCACAGTCAGACAGACTGTGTACAAATGGAGGAAATTCAAGACCATTGTTACCCTCCCCAGGAGTGGTCGACCAACAAAGATCACTCCAAGAGCAAGGCGTGTAATAGTCGACGAAGTCACAAAGGACCCCAGGGTAACTTCTAAGCAACTGAAGGCCTCTCTCACATTGGCTAATATTAATGTTCATGAGTCCACCATCAGGAGAACACTGAACAACAATGTAGTGCATGGCAGGGTTGCAAGGAGAAAACCACTGCTCTCCAAAGAGAACATTGCTGCTCATCTGCAGTTTGCTAAAGATCAAGTGGACAAGCCAGAAGGCTATTGGAAAAATGTTTTGTGGACAGATGAGACCAAAATAGAAGTTTTTGGTTTAAATGAGAAGTGTTATGTTTGGAGAAAGGAAAGCACTGCATTCCAGCATAAGAACATTATGCCATCCACGAAACATGGTGGTGGTAGTATCATGGTTTGGGCCTGTTTTGCTGCATCTGGGCCAGGACGGCTTGCCATCATTGATGGAACAATGAATTCTGAACTATACCAGCGAATTCTAAAGGAAAATGTCAGGACATCTGTCCATGATCTGAATCTCAAGAGAAGGTGGGTCATGCAGCAAGACATCAACCCTAAGCACACAAGTCGTTCTACCAAAGAATGGTTAAAGAAGACTAAAGTTCATGTTTTGGAATGGCCAAGTCAAAGTCCTGACCTTAATCCAATCGAAATGTTGTGGAAGGACCTGAAGCGAGCAGTTCATGTGAGGAAACCCACCAACATCCCAGAGGTGAAGCTGTTCTGTACAGAGGAATGGGCTAAAATTCCTCCAAGCCGGTGTGCAGGACTGATCATCAGTTACCGCAAACGTTTAGTTGCAGTTATTGCTGCACAAGGGGGTCACACCAGATACTGAAAGCAAAGGTTCACATACTTTTGCCACTCACAGATATGTAATATTGGATCATTTTCCTCAATAAATAAATTACCAAGGATAATGTTTTTGTCTCATTTGTTTAACTGGGTTCTCTTTATCTACTTTTAGGACTTGTGTGAAAATCTGATGATGTTTTAGGTCATATTTATGCAGAAATATAGACAATTCTAAAGGGTTCACAAACTTTCAAGTACCACTGTATGCCCATTTCTACTGTTAGGGGAAAAAGAAGTGGACACCAAATGTAACTGTTACAAACTTGCCTGGAAGAGCACCCAAGTTTCTTTTGTCCCCACATACAGTGAGGAGGAGGGTAAGAGAGACCCCCCCCCCAAAAAAAAAAAAAAAAAAAAAATCCCCAAGGATCACTGTTGGTGAATTACAAGAAAAAGTAAAATCTCAGGGATTCCAAGTCTCTAAAACCACCATCAGATGTCACCTTCATTCCAACAGATTATTTAGAAGGTAGGCCAGAAAAAAGACTTTCTGTCAGTTTACCACAAGCGTAAGCGCTTGGAGTTTGCAAAAAGCTACTACAACTCTGACTGGAACTGTGCTCTATGGTCTGATGTAACAAAAATTTAACTTTTGGCAAAAAACACTCAAGGTGGGTTTGGTGTAAACAAAAAAAAAGGATGGCTATAATGAAAATAACTAAGGCTACTGCAGGAAGTAGCTGCCTACACTGATTAATTATCACACATTCAGAAACCCATTTGCAATGTAATGTCATACTTTGGCCTTGTTGCTGTTATTTTGAATGGAAAAAGGAGGCTCCACAATCACTGGCAGTGCAGCAGTTATACTTTCCCACACTCATTGAGCAAATCACTGTGCATGGTGTAGATGAGGCACCTGAGAGTTGCTGATAATTAGTTAGAGGAATAAAGAACAAAAGAAACATACCGAAAATGCCACAGGATACACGGCACAGCTGTGCGCAGTATAAAACAAGTCACCATCTGTCAACTGGAATCATCTGAGTGCAAAAATATCTGAAATGCAACTTCCAGATAACTGTAAAAATCCTATTGGGTACTGCTGAACTAATAAAATACCAACAGTACCAACATTTTTAAAGAATAAATACAACTTCACTTGCAACTGCATTTCCTTTAACACTCTCACTTGTCAAATATTATGATGACTGTGTGTGTGTGTGTGTGTGTGTGTGTGTGTGTGTGGTCGACTAGTAGTTCACACACTACAACATGAAGATACATTTCCTGCTCCTCTGAATAAAAATTTGTAGTGTGTTCTGTTTGATTGTAGTCATAGTATATTAGAAAATATAATTTTCCAATTTACCTTGGCAGATGTTTAGCAACAAGAACAATGCCATTATGTCAGCATGTTATAACAGAAAACAAAAGAGGTCACAAACAATAATTAACCTTCCTAACGTTCCCCAAAACCTAAGCGAGCTTCAAATCAACCATCTTAGCTGCAGGCATGTTATACTAATTCAAACCTGGCACATCTTTTTCTGTTACTTTATCTGGTTTACTGTATACAAGAGATGAAGAAGTGGGCCTGTAAAATTCCACAGTGACTGTGCATTATGGCATGGGAGAAGGCATTGCATAGTTCTCATTCCTAATGTAACATCTTGATCATATTGATTTAGTAGGATGTGCTCCCAAATACTGCACCCAAGTCATATTTTTACAACTTGGTTTTTATGGGCTTGATGTACATTTTGTGCTATTGCACATTTGTTAATTAATGTCTGACACAAGGCAGTATATTTCAGCAAGAGTATTCACAAAGGGTCAAAGTTTATCCACAAGGCACTCTTTGAAATTAGTTTTTTAATACTACAGTTCTACTGATACATTTTAATGAAGTAAAAGGACATGCAAAGTAATTATTCCTTATTTATAAGTTACAAAATAAATTAACTGACTTCCTTAAAGTAGCACACAAGTCATTTTTGCTTGTAAAGTAAATTATTTAAGTGTTATTATTCACTGTATAAAAACTTGTGCTACTTCTGGGACTTTTGCTCATGTCTTTCACTTGTGTCACAGTGTCTGGCACAGGATCATGCTAGTCCATGCATTTATCTGTTAAGTAAAGCTGCCTTTCCATGGATTTAAGTACAATAGGAACATTAGCTTCAGATCAAAAATAAAGAATTTGGACAACAAACATACCGGTATCTTGGCTGATTGACTATATTTGGGGCACAGGCAGTGGTGGAAGAAGTATTCAGATCCTTTACTTCAGTAGAAGTAGCAATACCACACTGTGAAAATGCTCCACTACAAGTCCTTGTCAGTGTTTTACTATTATACACTGTCTTGCAAAAGTATTCATCCCCCTTCATGTTTGTCCTGTTTTGTCGCATTACAAGCTGGAATTAAAATGGAGTGTTGGGGGTTTAGCACCATTTGAGTTACATAACATGCCTACCACTTTTAAGGTGCAATTTTTTTTTATTGTGACACAAACAATAATTAAGATAAAAAAAACCCAAACAAACAAACAAACCCCCAGAAATCTAGAGTGTGCATAGGTAGTCAAACACCCCCCTCATTGCTGCAGTTACAGCTGCAGGTGTCTTGGGGTATGTCTCTATTAGCTTATCAGATCTAACCACTAGGAATTTTGCCCATTCCTCAAGGCAAAACTGCTCTAACCCCTTCAAGTTAGATTAGTTGCATTGGTGTACAGCAATCTTCAAGTTATGCCAGAGGTTCTCCATTAGATTGCGGTCTGGGCTTTGACTAGGCCATTCCAAGACATTTAAATGTTTCCCTTTAAAATCACTTCAGTGTCACTTTAGCAGAATGTTTAGGGTCATTTTCCTGCTGGAACATGAACCTTCGTCCCAGTCTCAAACCTCTGGCTGACTCAAACAGGTTTTCCTCCAGAATTGCCCTGCATTTAGTGCCATCCATCTTTCCTTCAATCCTTACCAGCTTTCCTGTCCCTGCAGATGAGAAACATCCCCACAGCATGATGCTGCCACCACCATGCTTCACTGGAGGAATGGTGTTCTCAGGGTGATGGGAAGTGTTGGGTTTGTGACATACATGCCATTTCCCATGATGGCCAAAAAGGAGTCCTATTGGGCCATGTTGACCTCCGGGACTCCTGAGGCAGCTGATGGGTATCGGCAGGCCAGGCGTGCTGCAGCTCGGGCAGTTGCGGAGGCAAAAACTCGGAACTGGGAGGAGTTTGGGGAGGCCATGAAGAAGGACTATTGGTCGGCCTTGAAGAAATTCTGGCAAACCGTCCGGCGCCTCAGGAGGGGGAAGCAGTACTCTGCCAACACTGTTTACAGTGCGGGTGGGGAGCTGTTGACCTCGACTGGGGACATTATCGGGCGGTGGAAGGAATACTTTGAGGATTTCCTCAATCCCACCATCATGTCTTCCACTGAGGAGACTGAGGCTGATGACTCAGAGGTGGACTCATCCATTACCCAAGCCGAAGTCACTGAGGTGGTTTGCAAGCTCCTCGGTGGCAAGGCACCAGGGGTGGATGAGATCCGCCCTGAGTATCTCAAGTCTCTGGATGTTGTGGGGCTGTCTTGGTTGACACGCCTCTGCAACATCGCATGGTGGTTGGGGACAGTGCCTCTGGAGTGGCAGACTGGGGTGGTGGTCCCTCTTTTTAAGAAGGGGGACCAGAGAGTGTGCTCCAATTATAGGGGAATCACACTTCTCAGCCTCCCAGGGAAGGTTTACTCCAGGGTACTGGAGAGGAGAATTCGACCAATAGTCGAACCTCGGATCCAGGAGGAACAATGCGATTTTCATCCTGGTCGCGGAACACTGGGCCAGCTCTATACCCTTCATAGGGTGCTCGAGGGTTCATGGGAGTTTGCCCAACCAGTCCACATGTGCTTTGTGGATCTGGAGAAGGCATTCAACCGTGTCCCCCATGGTATTCTGTGGGGGGTGCTTCGGGAGTATGGGGTTCGGGGCTCTTTGCTAAGGGCTGTCCGGTCCCTGTACGAACGGAGCAGGAGTCTGGTTTGCATTGCCGGCAGTAAGTCAGACCTGTTCCCAGTGCATGTTGGACTCCAGCAGGGCTGCCCTTTGTCACCGGTTCTGTTCATAATTTTTATGGACAGAATTTCTAGGCACAGCCAGGGGCCGGAAGGAATCCTGTTTGGGAACTACAGGATTTCATCTCTGCTTTTTGTGGATGATGTTGTCCTGTTGGCTTCTTCAAACCAGGACCTTCAGCATGCACTGGGGCGGTTTGCAGTCGAGTGTGAAGCGGCTGGGATGAGAATCAGCACCTCCAAGTCTGAGGCCATGGTTCTCGACCAGAAAAGGGTGGCTTGCCCTCTCCAGGTTGGTGAAGAAGTCCTGCCTCAAGTGGAGGAGTTTAAGTATCTCGGGATCTTGTTCACGAGTGAGGGAAGGATGGAGCGTGAGATCGACAGGCGGATTGGTGCAGCCTCCGCAGTGATGCGGTCGCTTTACCGGTCCGTCGTGGTGAAGAAGGAGCTGAGCCAAAAGGCGAAGCTCTCAATTTACCGGTTGATCTACGTTCCGACTCTCACCTATGGTCATGAGCTTTGGGTAATGACTGAAAGAACAAGATCACGGATACAAGCGGCCGAAATGAGCTTCCTTCGCAGGGTGGCTGGGCGCTCCCTTAGGGTGAGAAGCACAGTCACTCGGGAGGAGCTCGGAGTAGAGCCGCTGCTCCTCCACATCGAGAGGAATCAGCTGAGGTGGCTCGGGCATCTTTTTTGGATGCCTCCTGGACGCCTCCTTAGGGAGGTGTTCCAGGCATGTCCCTCCGGGAAGAGGTCCCGGGGAAGACCCAGGACACGCTGGAGGGACTATGTCTCTCGGCTAGCCTGGGAACGCCACGGTGTTCTTCCCAAGGAGCTGGCCAAGGTGTCTGGGGAAAGGGAAGTTTGGGCTTCCATGCTTAGACTGCTGCCTCCGCGACCCGGTCCCGGATAAGCAGAAGAAGACGAGACGAGGCCAAAAAGTTCAATTTTAGTCTCATCTGACCAGAGAATCTTCTTCCATGTATTTAGGAAGTCTGCCATATGCTGTTGGGCAAACTCCAAATGTGTTTTCTTATTTTGTTCTTTAAGCAATGGCTTTTTTCTTGCCACTCTTTCATAAAGCCCGGCTCTGTGGAGTGTATGGCTTAAAGTGGTCCTATGGACAGATATTCCCATCTCTGCTGTGGCTCTTTGCAGCTCCTTCAGTGTTATCTTTGGTGTCTTTGTTGCATCTCTGATTAATGCCCTCCTTGCCCGGTCTGTGAGTTTTGGTGGGTGGCCTTCTCTGGTCAGGTTTGTAGTGGTGCCATATTCTTTCCATTTTGTTATAATGGATTTAATGGTGCTCCCTGGGATATTCAAAGTTTGGGATTTTTTTTTTGTAACCCAACCCTGATCTATACTTCTCCACAACTTTGTCTCTGACATGTTTGGAATGCTCCTCAGTTTTCATTTTGCCTGCTTAGTAGTGTTGCAGAGTCAAGGTTCTTCCAGGACAGGTTGATTTATACAGACATCAAGTGACAGATCATGTGGCACTTTGACTGCACACAGGTGGAACTTAATCAACTAATTATGTGACTTATGAAGTTAATTGTTTGGACCAGTTCTTATTTAGGGGTTTCATACGAAAGGAGGTGAATACCTATGCACACTCCAGATTTCTGTTTTTTATCTTAATTATTGTCACAATAAAAAACAAAACAAAACATGCACCATGTTACAAAACATGGTAGGCATGTTGTGTAAATCAAATGGTGCTAACCCCATAACAGTCCATTTTAATTCCAGCTTGTAATGTGACAAAACAGGACAAACACCAAGGGGGATGAATACTTTTGCAAGATACTGTATATGATATTATTGGATTAATATTGCTGCTGCATTAATGCATAGGTTGCATTTTACTGCTGTAGTTGTTTATGGTTGAGCTAATTTTAGCTATTTTATACACTGTTGGGTAGTTTAATCTATAGAATGCATCATTTTCTATAAGATCATCATACGTTTGTCACATAGCTGTCCTGAGAAAACAATGTGTTTCGAAAAAGTCAACTTTTCATAAGCTCAGAAAAACAGCCCTGTTTTCAGCTTTGTGACAATGCATTTTGCAGCTAATCCAAGAGGGTGTTAAATAATTTATTTAGCTTAAGAAGTAGGTCAATTCTCTCAAACCATAAATTAACACAAAAATTCTTCAGTTTATCACAAACATTCAAATTCACAATCATGAAATTTGGATATAGATGGTTTTCATTGGACAAGAAGAGTATGAAAAAATGCAATCTTAAAAGTAACTAGTAACTGTAGCTGTCAGGTGAATGTAGTGGAGTAAAAAGAACAATATTTGCCTTTGTGGTATAGTGGAATAGAAGTATAAAGTTGCATAAAATGGAAATACTCAAGAAAAGTCCCTTGAATTTGTACTTATGTATAATATTTGAGTAAATGTACTTGGTTACATTCCAACATAAGGGTAAAAATTAATTTGTTTGAAACTACGGACTTTAAAAAAAATTTTAAATGCAAATGTTACTTTTGCAAGCAAAAGTATTGGGAGCTTTAAAAATATTCCATTACAATACAGCAGCAAAATAGAATGAATGTTTAAGCACAAAGATTTGTTTTACTTGATGCTATATAGCAATTAAAACACTTGGTTATTATCAGTGGTAAGAATACAAAACAAAGTTACTTGGGTAAAAGTGCTGCTATTGTAGTAATAATCCACTTTAAATAAAAGTAACAATGAAGAATTACTGACATAAGAGTAAATAAGTAATCTGTTGGAAAAACTACTTGAGTAATTACTTCACAAATTACTTTTTCAGATGTATTTTCACAATTATTCCTAAAATTCTATATCTGAGGAATTAATTTTTAAACAATTATGTCCACTAACCAAGTGAACTATCAAACATATATAAAGAAAGGCAACATTAACTTGCTACTGAGGTTTCATTATCTTGCTAGGTTTGTTAAATAGCTAGCTCATATTATGTCATACATGTTTCTAGTTACCTCGTTAAGATAGATACATAGTTACTTAAAGATTATCCTGAGCATTACCTATACGTAGGCTGAAGCAGCACTGACATACTGTGTATTTAACACAACATGCAATTACGACCAATAATGATGGGAAAGTGGCCTCTTAAGTTTAATACAGAGCTCACATACTGTAAAACATCATAAGATCTGGTTATCTAGTTTAGTTCATTAAGCTCTATGGCTTATCTCTATTTACATCTGCAAGTTGGATGTTGAACTGTGAAATGTTGATATCTCCATGCATTTTGGCTCACACAATTTACAGGTATTTATCATCTTCCTTTTGAAAAATTAATACTGAAGATCCTTGATAAATTGGGCCAGGGATGCTCATCTGTCTCCACTGTCTCAGACATAACTGCTGACTAAGCATTTGGACCCTGAAATAAGGCCGGATACTGATTTATTTTTGATTATTTAATTATCCTTTAAAAAACTCTACCATTTTAGTGAACAAACCCCTGGGTTTATGTGTTAAACATCTATGAGCATTAACATATTAAATGCCATTTTATCCTACAGTAGTGCTTGAAAGTTTGTGAACCCTTTAGAATTTTCTATATTTCTGCATAAATATGACCTAAAATATCATCAGATTTTTACACAAGTCATAAAAGTAGATAAAGAGAACCCAGTTAAACAAATGAGACAAGAATATTATACTTGGTCATTTATTTATTGAGGAAAATGATCCAATATTACATATCTGTGAGTGGCAAAAGTATGTGAACCTCTAGGATTAGCAGTTAATTTGAAGGTGAAATTAGAGTCAGGTGTTTTCAATCAATGGGATGACAATCAGGTGTGAGTGGGCACCCTGTTTTACTTAAAGAACAGGGATCTATCAAAGTCTGATCTTCACAACACATGTTTGTAGAAGTGTATCTTGGCATGAACAAAGGAGATTTCTGAGGACCTCAGAAAAAGCGTTGTTGATGCTCATCAGGCTGGAAAAGGTTACAAAATCATCTCTAAAGAGTTTGGACTCCACCAATCCACAGTCAAACAGATTGTGTACAAATGGAGGAAATTCAAGACCATTGTTACCCTCCCCAGGAGTGGTCAACCAACAAAGATCATTTCAAGAGCAAGGCGTGTAATAGTCGGCGAGGTCACAAAGGACCCCAGGGTAACTTCTAAGCAACTGAAGGCCTCTCTCACATTGGCTAATGTTAATGTTCATGAGTCCACCATCAAGAGAACACTGAACAACAATGGTGTGCATGGCAGGGTTGCAAGGAGAAAGCCACTGCTCTCCAAAAAGAACATTGCTGCTCGTCTGCAGTTTGCTAAAGATCACGTGAACAAGCCAGAAGGCTATTGGAAAAATGTTTTGTGGATGGATGAGACCAAAATAGAACTTTTTGGTTTATATGAGAAGTGTTATGTTTGGAGAAAGGAAAACACTGCATTCCAGCATAAGAACCTTATCCCATCTGTGAAACATAATGGTGTTAGTATCATGGTTTGGACCTGTTTTGCTGCATCTGGGCCAGGATGGCTTGCCATCATTGATGGAACAATGAATTCTGAAATATACCAGCGAATTCTAAAGGAAAATATCAGGACATCTGTCCATGAACTGAATCTCAAGAGAAGGTGGGTCATGCAGCAAGACAACAACTCTAAGCACACAAGTTGTTCTACCAAAGAATGGTTAAAGAAGAATAAAGATAATGTTTTGGAATGGCCAAGTCAAAGTCCTGACCTTAATCCAATCGAAATGTTGTGGAAGGACCTGAAGCGAGCAGGACATGTGAGGAAACCCACCAACATCCCAGAGTTGAAGCTGTTCTGTATGGAGGAATGGGCTAAAATTCCTCCAAGCCGGTGTGCAGGACTGATCAACAGTTACCGGAAACGTTTAGTTGCAGTTATTGCTGCACAAGGGGGTCACACCAGATACTGAAAGCAAAGGTTCATATACTTTTGCCTCTCACAGATATGTAATATTGGATCATTTTCCTCAATAAATAAATGACCAAGTATAATTTTTTCTCATTTGTTTAACTGGTTTCTCTTTATCGACTTTTAGGACTTGTGTAAAAATCTGATGATGTTTTAGGTCATATTTATGCAGAAACATAGAAAATTCTAAAGGGTTCACAAACTTGTAAGCGTGTACAAAATACTACAGTCACTTGGGCCACTGATTCTTTCTCTCATACAGTCTGTGGGTGTATGTGTCCTGCTAATGTGTGTTCTTACATAAACATACTGTATAAGATATATTTAACCTCCAAGTTGTGAAAAAGCCTCACTATCATACTATACTATACTATGTGCTTGATGAATCATTTGCTAAAATCAAGCCCTCTTTGGCTCTTCTGTCACTCAGCACATTCCAACTGTGAACAGAAGACTTGTCACTTAGGAGATACACTGCTGCACAGTACCACCACATCAATCTAGCATGTTTATAAAGCTCTGGCTTTCCAAGGTCAGCTAAAAGCAGCACTTCCCATGGTTGTGGGGACACATTTTTTTCCCCCCTGCTATCTGGACAGAAGCCAATGATGGATAAATCACTCAAATGCCCCTTTTCCACCAAAGCAGTTCCAGGGCTGGTTCGGGGCCACTGCTTAGTTTGGAACCGGGTTTTCTGTTTCCACTGACAAAGAACTGGCTCTGGGGCCAGAAAAACCGGTTCCAGGCTAGCACCAACTCTCTGCTGGGCCAGAGGAAAGAACCGCTTACGTCAGCGGGGGGCGGAGTTGTTAAGACCAACAACAATAACAAGACCGCAAAAGATCGCCATTTTTAAGTGACGAGAAGCAGCAGCTGTACAAATGCGAAGTCATCTATTATTATTATTATTATTATTATTGTTGTTGTTGTTGCTGCTGCTTCTTCCGTGTTGTTTTTGCTTCGATATTCCTGCCAAGGTTTATGCAAATGTAGCGA
This sequence comes from Neoarius graeffei, assembly GCF_027579695.1. Lineage (NCBI taxonomy): Eukaryota > Metazoa > Chordata > Actinopteri > Siluriformes > Ariidae > Neoarius > Neoarius graeffei. Next base: position 80,755,602 of record NC_083573.1, read on the forward strand.
CGTAACTGACGTATACAGCAACATAACTGACGTATACAGCGACGTAATGACGTGGCTTCCCTTAGCACCGCGAGCTATGGAAAAGCAAACTGGTTCTCAGCTGGCTCGCAAGTTGAACGAGTTGTGAACTAGCACCAGCACTGAACCTGAACCAGCCCTGGAACTGATTTGGTGGAAAAGGGGTAAAATTGGCTCTTTTTTTGGTGTTGTAAACACAACACAAAATACTCTGGCACTTGCATATTTCCCCACGTCCATAGTCAAACTCCAAGAGCACATACAACCTGCAGTCTTCTGTTTTTTACAACAAACACAACTTGACAGAGATTCTAATTCTTTATTTTTATGATCTCGTCTGTTACCCTTGTTTTCACACCACTCATGCTGTGGAGGCACACAAAACTAGAGGATTTTAAGCTATTGCAGAACCACGGGGACATGTGCTGGGTGTAAACACACTGAGTCAGTTTTAAACACACACACACACACACACACACACACACACACACACCTCTTCCTCTTTTTGTTATAAAGTTCTGCTATTTATTCGAACTCAAGTCTTCCTGCAGTACTTGGGAGTTTATTTCTTTTTTAGGACCAAAAAAACCTCCCACTACAACATAATACGTCCAATACAAGGGCATTACCAGGATGTCAGTTGGTTTGTTAACACGTTTTTCAGATACAAGACTGTAAGAGTGTAACAAGACTGTGAATTCTGCCTTTGACAGGTTCTCAACTTTGCATCACTCAAGAGAAATCAGCATGTCTGTTACTTTTTTGGGCTATTATTATTATTATTATTATTATTATCTTGTACTTGCCCATTATATTTTCTTATAAACCTTTCACTGGTTCTATTCCCACAACATAAACAAACTTGTAGCATAATCTAAAAAATAACCATGACCCAGACCAGGCAGTCACAAAGGACCACTGCATGTTTTTGTTAATGAATGTGGTCTTTATTCAAGCTTCCTTTCTGACAACTTGCCTACACCTACATGAAAGCGAAAACCTCCTGCTTGCATGATTTTTTATTGTGTCCTGCAAGATTGCTATCCCCAGACAGATGCCCCTTATGAGCTTTTCTGGCAAACTTAACAAAGGCTTCTGAGAGCCACATGAAATGATTTTCGAAAAGCCATGAACATTCATGCTGTTTCAGAACAGGATAACCTTAACTGTCCATCCAAAAAAGCAAGCAGGCTAGTAAATAGCAAGGAGCATATGAAAGAACACATTTTATTGTTGTTCATTCCAATAAATTGGCAGTGTTTCATTTACAGCAGCATTTAGCAGATGCCATTATCCAGACTGCCTTACAGGAGTGCTTTGCAGTCTCCATCAGAAATATATCCTCATGCTAGTTCAGGGTCAAAGCTAAACCTTTTTAGAGAGAAGTTACTACAGCAAGTGCTTCAACTGATATATAAGCAGAACAATATTAGGTTACACCGTCTAATGGAAAGCATTTGTTCAAAAACATTTACTTCTACTTTTTACTTTAAGCTTGTTTAAAGCAAAACACTTGTATGACTCTTCTCTAGCTTGTCCTATGTTGTGACTTCTCATCTCATCTCATTATCTCTAGCTGCTTTATCCTGTTCTATAGGGTTGCAGGCAAGCTGGAGCCTATCCCAGCTGACTATGGGCGAAAGACGGGGTACACCCTGGACAAGTCACCAGGTCATCACAGGGCTGACACATAGACACAGACAACCATTCACACTCACATTCACACCTACGGTCAATTTAGAGTCACCAGTTAACCTAACCTGCATGTCTTTGGACTGTGGGGGAAACCGGAGCACCCGGAGGAAACCCACATGGACACGGAGAGAACATGCAAACTCCACACAGAAAGGCCCTTGCTGGCCACGGGGCTCGAACCCAGACCTTCTTGCTGTGAGGTGACAGCGCTAACCACTACACCACCGTGCCGCCATATTGTGACTTAAGCTACAAATTAATCTAAAGAAATGCCGCTAAACACTTATTCTATGAAAAACAACTCTCTTACATTAGCTTGGCTGAAATTGACTCCACGTGACCAGTGTTCTGACTTTCACTTTAAGAGAGACACACTTTGTCTGAAATGTGGTGCCTTTTCGACTCTCTGAATCCTTTAATGGTTTGTTCAGAAGTAAGAATAAATGACATTTTTGGTGCGACTATTTCTTTGTCACTGCATCTCACTGCCAAAAAGTATTTGAAGCAATTCTTTTTGACTGAACAAACTTTCACTATAAAAAGATACAATACAAAAACGTCTTGTATTCTGAATTTTGTAGAGTAATAGCCTTCAATTGAAAATGTATAAAACACCAGTACAAGCGCTTGCTTCTCCTTTTAGGCTTTTGAAAGCACCTAACTTTTTATGAAGGAACATTCAGTCATATGAGTATTTTATTCATGTATTCAGCTATAAACGTTCCTCTATGAGTCACATATCATCCCTCAGTAAGGAAAACGTGGAGCAGACTCTTTATGCCTCCTGTCTGAGCTAAATTATATTTAACTCTGCCTTATGTTCCTGAATATTTTACATTGCTGATCAGTCCAATGGAAATGAAGGATAATTGAACCAATAAATCAAGTGCATTTTTACTAAAGTAGTTTGTGCTCTGGGCTTATGGCTTAGGTAAACACAAACACACACATGCTCTCACACACTCATTCACTCACTCCTAATTTCTTTTTGACACTGAGTCTGATACAACTGTCTTAACTGTGAGATTTATTATTTTGCACTAGACTATTACCGGGAGTTCCAAGAAGAATTCACAACAAGAACATCTATTATGAATTATTAGTCATTTCTATTATTACATCACAGAACTTCTGCATATAAAACATTAATCACAATCCCACTGCATATAATTCTCATCTCACATTCTCAATTAAGTTTCTCATCAGTTAAAAATGTTGAACAATTTTCAGATCTTCTAATTTTCTCCATGGGTGGCAGTACCTATTAAATGGTGTGTTGGAGTTTCTCTGTTGTTTAAGACCTATAAGCCTGCTTCAGTGGAGCTGATCATGCTTTTCAGAGAGCATGGCTCATGCACCATAAATGGTAGTAAATCTCCTTCATCCCATACATCAGGGGTCATCAGTCTGGATGCAGACCCAGTCAAATATTTTAGCAGATTAAAGTGAGCACTTAAAAAAAGTTATAGCAGAATGTCTGGAAAAATGACCATAATTCAGCCACATCAGCCTTCCAGACATGAACCATGCTGGCTTCTGGAGAAAGTCCTTTGTTGTGGCATTTATATTGGGAAAAGGAATTTCATAGATTTTCTTTCTCTTGTCTGATTAGTGAAGTGACGGCATGAAAAAAGAATGTTTAAAAATGACTTGAAAAAGGTATGTGTTTATGTTCCAGTTCAGGGTTAAAACTTCCATGGGACAATTATCCCTGAGAAGAGTAGTGAGTTCTGTTCTGTTGCCTTACCTAAATATTAATTTCTTCTTAGTGATATAATTTTATTAGGCCATTTAACCATTTTAAAAATTTGTCCACTGAGCTAAACTGAGTGTATAAGCACTTTGTTGATGCATCCGATTGCAAACTGAATTTGTTAGATTTTGTTACATCATATAATTATCCAACAACTTGATCCAATCGTAATATCACTGTGTGAAAAAAATCACACTTAGCCTGCAAGATTTAAGACATATTTAGGCAGATGGACAGCATTAACTGTTGGCTACATACAGACACCAGGGCAAGGTAAGAAAGTAGCCTAAATAATAACCATTTCCCCATTGTTTGGGTAAAATTGTATTTATATTTTCTGAAAGTAAAAATTCTGTCTATAAGTACATTGCTGACAAAACAAAACCCTTACTTTTGGTCAAAACCTCATTTCGTTATTCTGTTAGAATTTAGACTCAGTGACATCTGACCAATTTTCCAAAATAATTAATGTGAATTTGCAAATGTTGGTGCATTAGAAATGTTTCACCATAAATACCAGTGGAGAGCCTCAGTGAGACAAAAGTTTAATGCTTCAGGCCCCTTTCCATTTACTTTGAGTGTAATTTGGTTCTTGTGAAACATCAACAGCAATTAATCAAAGTCATCGTTAGCATTCTAGCAAATGAGAAGATTCCAGTTGCAGCTTTTCTGCCCTCAGATTATCAATCATATTTTTTCTTGGAATGGGTTGCTTTAGCCATCACTGCGCCTGGGCATTACACTAAGCATCTGAACTCTTTGACAATATGATGAAGAGAGCAGCTTTGTATTAAAGTGAAGATTGATCGCTTTCAGGTAGTGTTGGGTTCTGTCGGTCATGCATCATAGCTGTCGCGCGTCCCTGTGTTAGAGTTAACTGGGACATGTGGAGGTTCACTGTTGCTTCTCAATTACTAATCTACTCAGGCAACACTCAGCTCTCATTTTATATTCTCCTTCCCTTCTGCACTGTATATGCTGTGGCTGATATACAACTTGAGGATGTTAAAGGAATATTCTTGCAAATTATGACACGTAGGGAAACATGAAAATTTTTAATCACAAAGTTTGACAGAGGTCATTAAAGGATGTGTTGAAATACTGCATGTTTCTTTTTTACTTCTTTGAAGCCAAAACACTTCTTTTGACACTTATTCTTGAACAGATTAAACCTGTACATATTAAACCTATTCACCCTGAATGATTTGCATGTTAATCTTTATAATCAACATCTAATCTTTGGTGGTGTCCAAGATTTATTTTGTAATGAAAATGTGATTTGATGTTTTTAATATTTGTTCATTGCCATGTTGGTCTATTTTCATTTAACTGTCTGCTACATTACCCACAATGCCATTTGACTACTTGCTGAAAGTGGTGCCAGTAGGATTTAGCCCTTGGTTCACCTCTATCTAAAGAGACAGAGATGCAGCTGCGCTTTAATCTGAGTGCACACTACATGACTTCCAAAATCTTAGAATTGCTGTACTTCTCACTTGCTACACAACTGTAAGCACTTGTGATCAGTTGTTTGGTGTCTCACAAACTCCAGGATCTTTCACCTGGAGCAATCCCAGCTAAATCATTCCAAATACATCTTTCTCATGAAACTAAACACAAGAGCTGTCTATCAAGTAACTTTGTGAATTTGTGACTTTGTGGTTTGGAAACAAGAAAAAAACAAATCTATGCTGAGCCCTGCAGCTAGTCGCTGAGGCTGAACTGTGTGCGTATTGTGTGCACTAGGCTTCAGGCCTTTGGTCTACAATTCACTCACTTTCTCAATAGATCAGTTTCCAAGACTGCAATTTTCATGCCTATAACCTCATTAGCAGCATTGTGCTCATCATCTCATAGACCACTACTTAGGTGAGCTCAATATCTGCTGTATCTCAGTGCAACTGTGTTGTATATCCACATTACTTTCTGGGACTTTGAGTTCAACATTTGCTGTCTCCATAACCTCTATGTTGGATTTCTTATTAACATGATATTTAATAATGCTGGGGTGGCATGGTGGTGCAGTGGTTAGCATTTTTGCCTCACAGCAAGAAGGTTCTGGGTTTGATCCCCACAGCTGACTAGGGCCTTTCTGTGAAGTACTACAGTCCAAAGACATGCAGATTAGGTCAATTGGCTGCTCTATATTGCCAATAGGTTGTATTCAGTCACGTGACTTTTGCTTGCGAGGTTACTTCCGGTGAATGAAGTGGTGGTCAGACAAACCAATTTGGGTGCTGTTATGCAAAGAGCTAGTGAGACCCTCTCTGACTATTTTTGCAGTTTAGAGGCCAATGCATGGTCAAGATACTTTCAGAAAGCTGCTCTTTGCAATGGGATAAATCCTTAAACGTCATCAAAGGATTTTTCATACGAGTTGGAAAAGTATCCATCCGTTGAGTTCCCCGACATCTCAAATCACCTGGTGCTTCAGACATCATTTTTACATGGACAAACAGATGAAAACCTAGAAGAGCATGGAGGTGTACAACTTTTTTATATGTGGCTGAGTTAAAGATCTGGGGATCAAGACACTACTAGATAAATCCTGTATTGTTTATGCTTGGGTAAGGAGGCATTTCTGGGCTTTTTGTATGCATTTTTGCAGTGATTAGTAGGACGTTACAAGTTTTAGTATCAGGTGTAAACAAACCACAGCCACTTGATTCTCAATCCTCCCTGCTCTTCTTTTCTAGGTAAATCATTCAGAAAGATCCACAGAAACACCTTTAAAGACCTGGGTATTGGTGAAACAGGACAGAGAAGTTATTATGGCTCTCTGTAACTGCATGGCTGGGGAAGCAGTTTTATGCTGTTAACTCGTGAGCTCTGCTTTTGTGTTTATGTGGACAGTCTCGATTATTAAATCTATCTACAGTGGTGCTTGAAAGTTTGTGAACCCTTTAGAATTTTCTATATTTCTGCATAAATATGACCTAAAACATCATCAGATTTTCACACAAGTCCTAAAAGTAGATAAAGAGAACCCAGTTAAACAAATGAGACAAAAATATTATACTTGGTCATTTATTTATTGAGGAAAATGATCCAATATTACATATCTGTGAGTGGCAAAAGTATGTGAACCTCTAGGATTAGCAGTAAATTTAAAGGTGAAATTAGAGTCAGGTGTTTTCAATCAATGGGATAACAATCAGGTGTGAGTGGGCACCCTGTTTTATTTAAAGAACAGGGATCTATCAAAGTCTGATCTTCACAACACATGTTTGTGGAAGTGTATCATGGCACGAACAAAGGAGATTTCTGAGGACCTCAGAAAAAGCGTTGTTGATGCACATCAGGCTGGAAAAGGTTACAGAACCATCTCTAAAGAGTTTGGACTCCACCAATCCACAGTCAGACAGATTGTGTACAAATGGAGGAAATACAAGACCATTGTTACCCTCCCCAGGAGTGGTCGACCAGCAAAGATCACTCCAAGAGCAAGATGTGTAATAGTCATCGAGGTCACAAAAGACCCCAGGGTAACTTCTAAGCAACTGAAGGCCTCTCTCACATTGGCTAATGTTAAGGTTCATGAGTCCACCATCAGGAGAACACTGAACAACAATGGTGTGCATGGCAGGGTTGCAAGGAGAAAACCACTGCTCTCCAAAAAGAACATTGCTGCTCGTCTGCAGTTTGTAAAAGATCATGTGGACAAGCCAGAAGGTTATTGGAAAAATGTTTTGTGGATGGATGAGACCAGAATAGAACTTTTTGGTTTAAATGAGAAGTGTTATGTTTGGAGAAAGGAAAGCACTGCATTCCAGCATCAGAACCTTATCCCATCTGTGAAACATGGTGGTGGCAGTATCATGGTTTGGGCCTGTTTTACTGCATCTGGGCCAGGACGGCTTGCCATCATTGATGGAACAATGAATTCTGAATTATACCAGCGAATTCTAAAGGAAAATGTCAGGACATCTGTCCATGAACTGAATCTCAAGAGAAGGTGGATCATGCAGCAAGACAGCAACCTTAGGCACAAGCTTAGGCACACAAGTCATTCTACCAAAGAATGGTTAAAGAGGGATAAAGTTAATGTTTTGGAATGGCCAAGTCAAAGTCCTGACCTTAATCCAATGGAAATGTTGTGGAAGGACCTGAAGCGAGCAGTTCATGTGAGGAAACCCACCAACATCCCAGAGTTGAAGCTGTTCTGTATGGAGGAATGGGCTAAAATTCCTCCAAGCCAGTGTGCAGGACTGATCAACAGTTACCGCAAACGTTTAGTTGCAGTTATTGCTGCACAAGGGGGTCACACCAGATACTGAAAGCAAAGGTTCACATACTTTTGCCACTCACAGATGTGTAATATTGGATTATTTTCCTCAATAAATAAATGACCAAGTATAATATTTTTGTCTCATTTGTTTAACTGGGTTCTCTTTATCTACTTTTAGGACTTGTGTGAAAATCTGATGATGTTTTAGGTCATATTTATGCAGAAATATAGAAAATTCTAAAGGGTTCACAAACTTTCAAGCACCACTGTAGTTCAGTGTAGGAGCCCAATCTACATCATTGTACTTGTAAAGATTGCTTGGAAATAAATCTGATAAATAAAGTGAAAACATACACATTATTTTACAATATGGTGACCATGATCAAATAGTAAACAAAAACATATCTGAAGACTTAAGCATCTCCTGAACTTCAAAACATCATGAAATAATGGAAAATTGCAAGAAAACTCATTTGTGAATCAAAATAAAATAAATCAGAGGAATTTACAAACCTTTCATGAATTGATTACTGCAAACTCGAATATCCTTCGACTTGGCTCCCTTCCATCACAGTGAAAGGTTCAAGAACCACCTTCCTTGTCATCTTTTGATAAAATCATTTGCTCTTTCATCCTTTTTGTCACTTCACGGGAACCTGGAAGAAATTATCAGTTTCACAGTTTGTTTGATTCGAACAGTGCAAAACAATGCAAGCATAGGGCATTTTAATGACTAGCAAGGTGCCCCAGTGATAGTAACGCTTTGTGAACAGTGAGCTTAGCTGACCAGCACTTCATGTCTTGCATATCTTATGAGGCAGCTGTGACATTGGAGACAACCCACCTATCGGTGTGAATGAGAGTGTGAATGGTTGTTTGTAATGATAGATTGACGACTTGCCCATGATGTACCCGCCTGAAGTCAGCTGGGATTGGCTCCAGCTTCCCCATGACCCAGATGGATGGATGGATGGATGGATGGATGGCACTAGAAGTGAGTGAGAAGAGAAACACTTGCTCTTTTTTGTGGTAACAGCAAACATCTTGCCTATCTCCCTTATGTTTGAGATCACTGATTATTTCTCTGATTAAATACCATTCTAATTTGCAAGCAATTTCCCCCTGTGATGTCAGTGAGGCAAGCTAAATTCTCACAGGAATAACAAAAATACAGCACTAACCAACAAATTAGCACCATATATTTCAGTATTAACATGTTTAATCTGTTTCAGGGTGGTGTTTTACTTTAACTGCAAAAGAACAAACATAATAATCAATTACACCCCTGATTATTCGTACTGTTCTGACAAGAAACTGTTCTACTGATTGTTTCTGAGATTTCCTGAAATCCTTCAATCAAAACTTATCACTCATTACTTTATAAAATCAATTCTTAACATTATTGCTTATAGTGGACAGTGCAGAAGAGAATGCATGAATGTTTGAACAGATGCAGTTGTTAAATGAAATTATATACTACTGCTGAGATCAGTGAGTGTTTATCTCATCCTCATTGTGATTTCAACTCACAATAAGTGATGTTTAAAACATGATACTTGTTATATTCAAAAGGAAAAAATATTGAAAAGGCCAGCTCTGAATGGATAATCTTTGCCTGAGGGCTTCAGGTATCTTTCCAGCATCTCCGACATCATTAAGGTGGCTTGGTGCAGAGGCGGGAGTGTTTTAAAATGGTGTCAGCGAATGTATTCATTGCTCCGGGGTGCAGGGACAAACAGTCCTCACTTATTCGAGGGAGGTGCTGCTTATTTGGAATGAAGTAGCACCGAATGTGACCTTTGTCATTGTGGTATAATTGAGTCACTGCAGAAAATATAAAACCTCATTGTTGTTTTGAGTTACTGTGAGCCACTGGCTGACATTCAAATGTCTCTCAATGCTTAAAACATCTTGCAATTCCACATGGAAAATGACACACAATGATGCAGCCTTTTTAATAATACAAGCTTCATGCCTTTACCCTCTGCCAAAATATCACCAGAATGCAATTAAACATCAGTGATAATGGATTAGTTAGTTAGACATGCTGAGTAGGACACCTGACGTCTAAGTAATAAGAAGATTTCTTTTCTCATTGTTTTTAGAAGCATAGTGATACCATGAAGAGGTCCGGTTTATAGTTAATGCTGTAAGCAATGTGCTGTGGACATAAAAGAAAATATTTAAGTGCAAGAAAAACTCAATGGATTCTTACTTTGTGCTTCATAATGCAATGATGTTTGTATTTTTAGAACTTTCCCTACTTAGTTTTCATCCACATTCTCTTGCTTAATGCAGCACCCAGAGGTTAAAATAACATCCATTTTGCACTCTAACAGGAGAAGAAAAAATTTATATGCTTGTAGAAATAACGTGATTTTGTACAATGGTGAAATCTGAAAAGCAGATTTTGTCTATTAGAAGTACATTCAGTCTGAGAGATATTTGAATAGAATTATGGTTTGGGTTACATAAAGCTATTAACTAGAAAGGCACTCAGTAGAGTGTATACCTCCACCAAGTCACATGTTCGGATTTGCATCAAAATCTAATCAATTGTTCCTTGGCCCATCTTTCCTCAAAATTTCATCAGAATCCCTTCACTACTTTTTGAGTTATGTTGGGAACAGACAACAAAATCTTGGATCTGCATACATATCCGGATCCTGGATCCACATACATATCCAGATTTACATCAAAATCTAATCAATTGTTCATTGGCCTGGACAATATGTGCACAAATCTGGACAATATTCTGGCTATTTAATTGGAGCTAGATTATTAGTATTTTTTTTTTATTTAGAAAGGAAAGACAAAGTTGGTGGAGGCATTAAGTATAGTGGATAATAGCATACAATGTACAGTCTGAACATTTATGCCATTTAGTTGTTCTGTATAAAAAAACATGCTTTTCATCTTTTTTCTTCAGTTTTTAAAGGTGCAGTAATTTTTGGTATGTAGAAAAAATATTTGTGAATCTTGGCAGGAAACGGTGACATGACATTTTTTAATCATCTTTGAAGGCCATATAATAATTCATTGACAGAGATGTATGTTTTGATTCAGTGGAAGATTTCAGGCACACAACATAGGCCATTTTAGATATGTCATACATCATATGTTATTATGCCCCAACCTTAAGCCAACAGTAGTGAGCCAGCTGACTACCATTTGCTAAGTACTTCACGATCAGATTGCCGAACAAAAACTGTTCTTTCACCTGGAAGCAGGAGTTTTCTGACAAGGCTTGCTGTTCACCAGCCAATCTACCTGTCGATCCTCAGATATAGTCACAAGCTGTGGGTAGTGACTGAAAAAAATAAGGTCACAAGTACAAGCAATGGAAATGAGGTTCCTCTGCAGGGTTGCTGGGCTTAATCTCTCTGATGGGGTTAGGAACTCGACAAGGAGAGGTTCAGAGTAGAGACACTGTTCCTTTGAATTCAGAGGAACCTGTGGTTTGCCCCGGTTGGCTCATGCTAGAACTGTATCAGGCAAGTCCCACTGGATGGAGACCCTGGGGCAGACCCAAGAGAGATTATATTTCACAGTTGGCATGGGAACGTGTGGCTGGAGATAAAGAAGTCTGGACTAACCTATTCAGCCTGTTGCCATCATGACTCTCACCAGAAGATGTGGAGAAAAAGGGATGAATGAATGGCATACTGTAGCTGCCAACCCCAAAATGAAAAAAGAAGTGAGAAAGTTGGGGTCCATGGGCTGCAGGCCCTGGTCAGGTCCAGGGCTATCTAAACTATGCATAATAGTAAAAGTGCATGCATTTGCAATTTATTGCAGCATAGTTTGGAGTTTATTTTGCCCTTTATTAAATGAAAGAGGAAATAAATAATTATATCATTACAAAAAATTATTTGAATATAACACTACAAGCTGAGTAAATTTAATATTCTGCCCTATGCATTAAATATCATTTATAAAATATTTATTAATTAGAGTTTATAGCATTAAATAAATTATTAGAAAGATAATATTAAAGGAATATAAAATTAGCAAACTACTCAAAGTAATACCATCACCAAAAATCCCCAAACCCTCATGACAATGATATATTAACAACTTCCAATTATATAGTGTTAGATTTATACATTTATGTGCTTATTGTGGCTACTGCCTCATATAGAGGCAGTAGCTACTACATGTATGTCATCGGGCTGTAAGAATGTAAGAGTGTAACAATCACGCACTGCGCATGCACATACTCATAAGGATTACAGTAGCGCATGCGCATAAGCATTACAATCACCAGATCGGTGAATCGTGATCTCGCAATATGAACAGTTGATCTTGCATGATCATTGTGTTGTAAGAATGAGTGTAACAATAGCACAATGCACATGTGCATAAGTATTACAGTTACCAGAACAACGAATCGTGATCTTGCGATATGAACAGTTTATCTCGTGTTATCATCGTGTTGTAAGAATTAGTGTAACAATAGCACACTGGCATGTGCATAAGTATTACAATCACCAGAATGGCGAATCGTGATCTCGCGTTATCAAAGGTACACAAGAACGAGTATAAGAATGTAAGAATGAGTGGAACAATAGCAAAACTTTGCCTTCTCAATTACCCAGGTGGTGTATTGTTTTTTCTAAGCTTTATTGCAGACACAGGTCCATATAACACATCATACAGTATAAATAATATAAAAAGAAAGTACAAAAATACAAAAAATGTGCAAATTACAAGATATACTAGCTATTGCACCAATGCCACCTTAACCTAGAAGTGAATCTATAGCAGCTTTTCAATGGGCTAACTAGGGCTTCAATTATGTGGTTCTCTGACTTGTCCAAGCGACACATAAAACTAAACATCAGCTGTCTTAAGAGTGCCTCACAAGTAGGCAATCTCTTGGACACAAACAACTGACTAGCACTATGCCACCTAGGGACACAAAGCAGCAATCTTATTGCATCATTGTATGCTACCTTGAGCCTCTGCATAGTCTTTTTCTTATAGTTAGACCACAATTGGGCAGTATATAATGGTGTGATGTAAGTTCTGAACAGGGAACACTTCACAGAGTCAGAACACATAGAAAACTTCCTAATAAGCATGTTAGCTTGAGAATAAATTTTACAACGCTGTCGATATAGGTCTTTGTCATCTGTCAACTCATCAGATATGACATGTCCTAGGTATTTAATCAGATATGACATCTCATCTCATTATTTCTAGCCGCTTTATCCTGTTCTACAGGGTTGCAGGCAAGCTGGAGCCTATCCCAGCTGACTACGGGCGAAAGGCGGGGTACACCCTGGAGAAGTCGCCAGGTCATCACAGGGCTGACACATGGACACAGACAACCATTCACACTCACACCTACGGTCAATTTAGAGTCGCCAGTTAACCTAACCTGCATGTCTTTGGACTGTGGGGGAAACCGGAGCACCCGGAGGAAACCCACGCAGACACGGGGAGAACATGCAAACTCCGCACAGAAAGGCCCTCGCCGGCCACGGGGCTCGAACCCGGACCTTCTTGCTGTGAGGCGACAGTGCTAACCACTACACCACTGTGCCGCCCCAGATATGACATGTCCTAGGTATTTGTTTCTTTGAGTATGATTTAATAGGAAATTCTTGCACAGGAAGTGTTCTTTGTCAGAGTAGCCCTGCAGGTAGGAAAAAATAATAGGTTAACAGTGCTACTTATACCTCAATTCGAAGTATATTGTTGGAAGATTGACCGATGCTTTAACTTAATTTTCAACCAAATATCATTTCTGGATCAGACACAACCAACCAAAATTGTTACAGTGTTATTCACTGTAGCTTTGTAAACCACTTGTTAGTGGCAAATGGCACAGTGGTGGTCATGCTGACACATGAAAACAATTTTTGCTGGCATTCTGTTAGAACTATAAATGAAATATATATGCAAAACATCTGAATCAAAATTTCTGTAAAAATAATACTGATGAGGAAAAGGAGAAGTCTTTGCTGCCTGTGCTCTGCTGTGTTTGATGTTTAATTAACAATGTACAACAATAAAATACAACAATACAATAAAATGTCAGCCACTCCAGCAGTCCAGCATTTTTTTAAGAAAAGACGTGCAAGAGAAGGTGAAGGAGCAAGTGTCTAACATTTCACTGCTGTGATGTTAATGGATGTGTTCAGCTTTGACATTCTTCAAATGTGTAATATGGAAAGTGAAATTCAAATGTAAACCTTAGGGCATAAGCGAGTGTTGGTGACAGGTCAAGCACTCCTGAGGGGCCACCATTAGAGCCATTGATGCAAAGAGGAGTGAGTACTGGAGTGCAGGGCCGCTGACAGCTTTGGCTGGGCCCGGGACAAAATGCTCTGAATGGGCCCCCCTGGGCCAACCCACACACACACCCACCTCTCTTATCCCAGTCTCTACTCACTCCAACCCTTAAATGACAGGTATTCAAAAACCATTCAACTGGTCAACAACCATTTCATTTTAGCATTTCAACATTTTTACAGTTTTAACATTTTAACAAAAAAAAAGCCCAAAATCAGCAACCTCACACACATTGTGATCCTGTGAAGTAATCCCCAATTTCACTGAATCTTTCCCCCCTGTACTGTAATGGAATAAGTGGTTACTGTTATTTTGTATCCTTTAACCGAACGCCATTAAATGTATTCCGTTACGCCCCAAGCCTGGATGCGACAGCCCCCGCAATGCCTTCCTAAACTCATGGATAGTCTACTATAATCACGCGATTGGGGTGCTCTTGAAGGAGCAGCGATGGATGGGGGATTTTGGGCAGGGCTGGGGGCGAACATAGTATACTGTGCGTGCGTACTGTCCCGTGTGAAAAGCAGAGAAGAACACACCGCTCGAGAAATGGCGGGATATGATTGCGGGCTAATGTGAATATTCTTAGCTTCAATCAGATATATGAAACACAATGTTATTAAGCCGTTGTGGTTATGAAATGATTCAATGCCCTGTGAGTTTGATATGGTGTTCAGTGTGACTTGCTCTCCCCTCATTTGTAACATGAATTGCGTGCCGCGCGTGCCTTGGTTGGGGTTACTTTACGGGGCTGGAAAAAGTTGGCTGTGTCTTACCTGGCTCAGCTGCCCCACTGCCTTTGCTAGTACCTGCTGCATCATCCGAATCTTTTTTAAAATATTTATGCAGTGAGCCCCTGAGTCTCTTGGTTTCTTCCTCTCTTTTTCTCTTTTCTTTTCTTTTCTGTGCTCCTGTCTTGTGCATGTTGGCAAATGGCACGCACGCTGATTGTCGAAGCGCTATGATCGAACAATGTCGTTTTTTTCCCCTTAATCAAAGAGTCAGACCAAACCATTTTTGCATTAGGGGTGGTAGGGGGTTCTTGACGCCTTTTTCAAAGACAATAAAGGCAAAAGAACTAGAAATTATTTATTGAATGCAAATATAGCACATTTCTCCCCCAAATCAACACATTTTGAAATGAAATAAAATTTAATCACAACTTCATGAGAGCCCAGTTCTGGGCCCTCCCCATTCCTGGGCCCGGGACAACATACCCGTTTGTCCCCCCCTGTCGGCGGGCCTGCTGGAGTGGACACTATGACACCCCCTCCCCCCAAGGAGGAATAGAAAATGTTTGAAAAGGCAGTGGTACTAGAAGAAAAGAGAAGCACTTTAAAATGAGCAATGTTATATTTTGAAATGGTATTTAAGTGCAGAAAGTCATTTATAGTGCATTATGTTTCTCTCTTTTTCTCTTCTCAGCCTGTTCCAATTTATTGGTTTTGATAATAAAAAGTTAGTGATGCGCTCTTGTCTCAACATTGGAAGTGCAAAAATGATGATAAATTATAAATACAGTATCTTGCAAAAATATTCATCCCCCTTGGTGTTTGTCCTGTTTTGTCGCAATACAAGTTGGAATTAAAATGGATTTTTGGAGGGTGAACACCATTTATTTTACACAACAAGCCTACCACTTTAAAGGTGCAAATTGTTGTTTTATTGTGACACAAATAATAATTAAGATGAAAAACAGAAATCTGGAGTGTGCATAGGTATTCACCCCCTTTCATATGAAACCAGTAAATAAGAGCTGATCCAACCAATTAACTTCATAAGTCACATAATTAGTTGATTAAGATCTACCTATGTGCAATCAGTGTCACATGGTCTGTCACATGATGTCTGTATAAATCAACCTGTTCTGGAAAGACCCTAACCCATTACTAAGCAAGCAACATGAAAACCAAGGATCACGCCACACAGGTCAGAGACAAAGGTGTGGAAAAGTATGGATCAAGGTGGGGTTATAAAAAATATCCCAAACTTTGAATATCCCAGGGAACACCATTAAATCCATTAGAGCAAAATGGAAAGAATATGTCACCACTACAAACCTGACAAGAGAAGGCCGCCCACCAAAACTCACAGACCGGGCAAGGAGGGCATTAATCAGAGATACAACAAAGACACCAAAGATAACACTGAAGGAGCTGCAAAGATCCACAGCAGAGATTGGCATATCTATCCATAGGACCACTTTAAGCCATACACTCCATAGAGTGGGGCTTTATGGAAGAGTGACTAGAAAAAAGTAATTGCTGAAGAAAACATGTTTGGAGTTTGCCCAGCAGCATGTGGCAGACTCCCCAAACACATGGAAGAAGATTCTCTGGTCAAATGAGACTAAAATTGATCTTTTTGGCCATCATGAGAAATGCCATGTGTGGCACAAACCCAACACCCTGAGAACACCATTCCTACAGTGAAGCATGGTGGTGGCAGCATCATGCTGTGGGGATATTTTTCATCTGCAAGGACAGGAAAGCTGGTCAGGACTGAAGGAAAGATGGATGGCACTAAATACAGGGCAATTCTGGAGGAAAACCGGTTTGAGTCAGCCAGAGGTTTGAGACTGGGACAAAGGTTCACGTTCTAGCAGGACAATGACCCTAAACATACTGCTAAAGCTACACTGGAGTGGTTTAAAAGGAAACATTTAAATGTCATGGAATGGCATAATCAAATCCCAGACCTCAATCTAACTGAGAATCTGTGGCATAACTTGAAGATTGCTGTACACCAACACAGTCTATCTAACTTGAAGAAGTTGGAGCAGTTTTGCCTTGAGTAATGGGCAAAAATCCCAGTGGCTAGATGTGCTAAGCTAATGGAGACATACCCCAAGAGACTTGCAGCTGTAATTGCAGCAAAAGGTGGCTCAACAAAGTATTGACAGGGAGGTTGAATACCTATGCACACTCCAGATTTCTGCTTTTTCCTCTTAATTATTGTTTGTGTCACAATAAAACAACAATTTCCACCTTTGTTTCACCTTTGGCATGTTGTGTAAATCAAATGGTGCTAACCCCCCCCAAATCCATTTTACTTCCAGCTTGTAATGTGACAAAACAGGACAAACACAAAGGGAGATGAATACTTTTGCAAGACACTCTGTGTGTATGTGTGTGTGTGTGTGTGTGTGTGTGTGTGTGTATATATATATATATATATATATATATATATATATATATATATATATACACACACATATACAGTGCTCAGCGTAAATGAGTACACCCCCTTTGAAAAGTAAAATTTTAAACAATATCTCAATTAACACAATTTCCAAAATGTTGACAAGACAAAGTTTAATATAACATCTGTTTAACTTATGTGAAAGTAAGGTTAATAATATAACTTAGATTACACATTTTTTCAGTTTTACTCAAATTAGGGTGGTGCAAAAATGGGTACACCCCACAACAAAAACTACTACATCTAGTACTTTGTATGGCCTCCATGATTTTTAATGAGAACACCAAGTCTTCTAGGCATGGAATGAACAAGTTGGCGACATTTTGCAAAATCAATCTTTTTCCATTCTTCAACAATGACCTCTTTTAGTGACTGGATGCTGGATGGAGAGTGATGCTCAACTTGTCTCTTCAGAATTCCCGAAAGAAAATAATTTCTTTACACCACAAAGGTGAAGGCTACAAGAGAAGCAAAGCTTTACTTCTGAGTCAGAATACTGTAGCAAAAGTGGTACAAAAATTTAAGAAAGATGGAACTGCAACCATCTCACAGAGATGTCCAGGTCGTCCACGTTAGTTAACACCTCGACAGGAGCATCTTCTGATGAGAAGGTTTGAAGAAAATCGGCATGACAGTTCACTTCAGTTATCTAAAGAAGTAGAAAGCCAAACTGGGGTGACTATTTCCCATGACACAATACAGCGTACACTGCAGAGGAATGGCATGCATGGATGCCGTCCATGAAAGAAGCCTCTCCTAAAGCCCAGGCACAAAAAAGCCCCATAGAGTTTGCCAGGGCCCATGCTGACAAAGATGAAAACTACTGGGACTCTATACTCTGGAGTGATGAGACCAAGATAAATGTTTTTGGAACTGATGGCTTCAAAACTGTATGGCGTCGCAAAGGTGAGGAATACAAAGAAAAATGCATGGTGCCTACAGTGAAACATGGTGGTGGCAGTGTCCTTATGTGGGGCTGCATGAGTGCTGCTGGTCTTGGGGAGCTGCATTTCATTGATGGCATCATGAATTCACAGATGTATTGCTCTATACTGAAAGAGAAGATGCTACCATCACTCCATGCCCTTGGTCGTTATGCACTTTTCCAACATGACTAAATACACATCTAAGGTCACTGTTGGATTTCTGAAGAAGAACAGGGTGAAAGTGATTCAGTGGCCAAGTATGTCTCCTGATCTGAACCCAATCGAACACCTATGGGGAATTCTGAAGAGACAAGTTGAACATCACTCTCCATCCAGCATCCAGTCACTAAAAGAGGTCATTGTTGAAGAATGGAAAAAGATTGATGTTGAAAATGTTGCCAACTTGTTCATTCCATGCCTAGAAGACTTGGTGCGGTCATTAAAAATCATGGAGGCCATACAAAGTCCTAGATGTAGTAGTTTTTGTTGTGGGGTATACTCATTTTTGTACCACCCTAATTTGAGTAAAACTGAAAAAATGTGTAATTTAAATTATATTATTAACCTTACTTTCATGTTATAAGTTAAACAGATGTTATATTAAATTTTGCCTTGTCAACATTTTGGAAATTGTTTGTGTTCATTGAGATATTGTTTAAAATATGTTACTTTTCAAAGGGGGTGTACTCATTTACGCTGAGCAATATATATATATATATATATATATATATATATATATATATATATAGGCGGCACGGTGGTGTAGTGGTTAGCGCTGTCGCCTCACAGCAAGAAGGTCCTGGGTTCGAGCCCCGGGGCCGGCGAGGGCCTTTCTGTGCGGAGTTTGCATGTTCTCCCCGTGTCCGCGTGGGTTTCCTCCGGGTGCTCCGGTTTCCCCCACAGTCCAAAGACATGCAGGTTAGGTTAACTGGTGACTCTAAATTGACCGTAGGTGTGAATGTGAGTGTGAATGGTTGTCTGTGTCTATGTGTCAGCCCTGTGATGACCTGGCGACTTGTCCAGGGTGTACCCCGCCTTTCGCCCATAGTCAGCTGGGATAGGCTCCAGCTTGCCTGCGACCCTGTAGAAGGATAAAGCGGCTAGAGATAATGAGATGAGATATATATATATATATATATATATATATATAAAACTATGGGCGAGAGGTGGGGTACACCCATACTGTACCTGCTTCTTGCCCATAGTCAGTTGGGATAGGCTCCTGCTTGCCTGCGACCCTACACAGGATAAGTGGCTACATATAATGGATAAATATAAACTTTTGCCCATTGAATGGCATGAAAGAAAACATACAAAATTAATTTGTAGACATGAGCAAATCCTTAAGGAATTGAGGAAACTATGTGTCCTTAGCATTCTGGGAAATGAGAATGCTTTGGGCATACCCCTGAGCACACAGATGTTACGTTACTAGAGGATATACTGTAGATCATTTCTTTATTCATATTAGCCACTTTATTCTGGTTAGAGTATTAATGAAATTTGGGAACACTTGGTGCAAGCAGACATACATGGTTGATGTGACACAAAATCAGAGGCCACCATGTATATACACATTCACACCTGGTGCACTTACCTCCTCTCATAAATAATTTGAGTATATTCTTTATTTAATATTTAGACATGTAACATATAATTCATATTACAGCAGTCTATACATATTACCACAATTTATGAAAAATGGCTAAGGCATTGAACATTTGTTTTGATTAAGCTCTGTCTAAATTATGGCCAAATGGATAGGGCTATTCACTAGTGTACTTATCACTTCTCCTGGGCCTTTTGTTTACTGTTAATATACTTATATAGTGTGTGACAAGCATCATTAATTCTAATCAATGCAGCTTTAATGTTAGAGTATGGCTGGACTGGATGGCGTGCAGTGTGTATAACAGCTCAATTCCCAGCTGTATCATCTCCTGAGAACAAATAATTTCAGATTTACTCAATACTAAACACCTAGCTTTATACCAAAACACACTCTAACAAGGTAGCTGTGGTTCCTAAAGCTTAGGATTCAATAGTTTAAGGTTCTGAATATTTGTATTGATTAATTTGTTGTTTTGAAACAAATATACAATACCTACCTTAGGAGCATGAACATGCTTAAGGGAGCAAATGACCCAGCAAGCAATTTCTTTAAGGTAGGAAATTTAAATTACTGCAATATGACATGTATCTACTGTGCATACAAACTGTGTATAAGGGATTTTTATAAGCTTGGAAGATACTGGAATAAGCCAATGATAGGACCTAATGCTGTCCAGTATAACACATTATTGAATTTCTCTTCTCTTCTATTACATTTAATCTAAATGAAGACATGTAGTACCAAATATTCACCATGTAGAAAATGTAACAATATTTGGCTACATCTTCTCACTAAATTCTCCAGCCATATTTTCCATCTTTTATTCATCAGTCATGTTTTATATGTCCTACATCTCTGGATCAGAAACTTGACCCGAATGAGCCATGGCAAGTACCAGACACATCATCACATCATTATGACTCAGGGTCCTACAAGGTAAGCTGTGGCTTTGTTTATCCGCAGACTTTAGTTTTCCATAATTTATGACCCTTGTTACAGAGCTTATTATCAAATGTCAATCTACTACCCTCAAAGAATAAACAGCTAGAATATTATGTGCTGTCTGCACCGCGGTACATAATAAATGCATGAAGCAGTAACAGGCTGGATTTGGTATCAGGTGTTTTAAGAGTCAACAAAACACTGATTATTCTTTGTGTGTGTAAAACTTTCACTGCTCTCCCTTTCCATTCTGATCCTGATCAGTGTGTACTATCACATATACTGGATCATTACTAAATCTAATAATTTCCTAGGTGAGACTGTTTTTACTGTTAGAACAGTTAGGCTGTTTCTGTGACTATGTAAGTACTTTCTAACATATCAGTACAGTTCAGTGGCAGCTGGTATTCAGTTGTGGTCAGAAGTGTACATACACACATGAATATCATCATGATCATGAACATTTTTGCAATATTAGGCTTTCAATTATTTTTTGAACTGTTCTTTTTCTCTGGCAGAATGATTGGACAACATCTTTAATAGATAAAAGCATGAATTTGGTGGACAGGTTTTAATTCATTTTGGCTTTTCTAAAATCAACACAGTGTCAAAAATATACAGCATATCCATCCATCCATCCATCCATCCATCCATTATCTGTAGCCGCTTATCCTGTTCTACACAGGCAAGCTGGAGCCTATTCCAGCTGACTATGGGCGAGAGGCAGGGTACACCCTGGACAAGTCGCCAGGTTAGTGCAGGGCGACACACAGAGACAAACAACCATTCACACCTATGCTCAATTGAGAGCCACCAATTATCCTAACCTGCATGTCTTTGGACTGTGGGGGAAACCGGAGCACCTGGAGGAAACCCACACAGACATGGGGAGAACATGCAAACTCCACACAGAAAGACCCTCACTGGCCGCTGGGCTTGAACCCAGGACCTTCTTGCTGTGAGGCGACAGTGCTAACCACTACACTACCGTGCTGCCCCCAGCACAGCTAATATTTGATTAAATTTCCCTTAACAGGTTTCACCTTGACCAGACACTTTTGGTAGCCATCAACAAACATCTGGCAAAATTCTGGTTAGATATTTGTGATCGAGGGCTCTGTCACTGGCAACGGTAGCACTCCTACATAACACATCACCAAACTTTCCCCTTCTGTTATGAGCTATCCATGGCTGCGAGTGCATGTAGCAGCTAACTATTCTCCACTGTCATACATGCAAACAAAACCATGTCATGTCTCACACAATGTGTTCCCCTTCTGTATTACAACCCAATAAGAATACACAACACCACTGTAAAAGTTTAATTTAACATTTCTTTAATACTGGCGGCATGGTGGTGTAGTGGTTAGCACTGTTTCCTCACAGCAAGAAGGTTCTGGTTTTGAACCCAGTGGCCAATGGGGTCCCTTCTGTGTGGAGTTTGCATGTTCTCCCCATGTTGGTGTGGGTTTCCTCCAGGTGCTCCGGTTTCCCTCACAGTCCAAAGACATGCAGGTTAGGCTAATTGGTGGCTCTAAATTGACTGTAGGTATGAATGTGAGTGTGAATGGTTGTTTGTCTCTATGTGTCAGCCCTGTGATGACCTGGTGACTTGTCCAGGGTGTACCCCGTCTTTCGCCCATAGTCAGCTGGGATAGGCTCCAGCTTGCCTGCGACCCTGTAGAACAGGATAAAGCGGCTAGAGATAATGAGATGAGATGAGATTTCTTTTGATAGTATTATTTTGCACCTGCTTATTTGTGGACTTTTTGCATCTTGTTTGTGGCATTGAATTACACAGGAATAATAAACCATCTTTGCACTAATGTGTTATTGGGGCTGAGCCATCATTCTTTGGAGTTTTGGAATGAACCCACTAAGGTCTGTCTGACATTCAGCATCAGAAGTGGGATGACCAAACAGTGCCAGCCACCAAGACCAGAAGGTTGAGACCAGGAGGAACCTGATGAGCCAGCATAGGATATGGTGGAGGAGGAAGACTTGAATAGACCTGAAGGTTGGAGAATGGGAACGTGGCCTATAGTGAGCTCTCCTTGGTCCCCGCCCATGACAGCCAATACAAATACAGATCTGTTGTGGCTGATGAAAACCTTCCTAGATGCAGAGAAGAGAGGAAGAGCTACTGAGGGAGTTGTGGGGCCTCCCTGAGACCTTGCACCCAGCTGGAAGGTCAGTTGTCTCACCCTTTCCTCAGCAGCAGAGGGCAGACACACGCACGCACGCACGCACGCACAGAGTACTACCTTCTCTGAGAGCCTAAGGCTAGAGCTACCAACACCATCACCCTGACCATAGGCTAGAGCTACAGGTGGGTATGGCAATTAAACCCACCCTCCAAGTGCACCATATCAGGAACAAATCTATCATTCTGGAGCAGCTGCTCCAAGTATTCCCTGCAGACATTCAGACTTGGGTGAAGGAGTGGGAGCCACAGTATGGCCTGACTGCAGCCAAGCTGGCCTTACAGTATCTCAGTGTTTGCAAAAACAGTAATGCTGCACCTGTATTCATCCCTAACCAGAGGTATCTGGGACTACAGGGACAGACCCAGCCTTGGAGGTAACTCTGAGGGTACTGGGAGCAGTAAGAGTGAAATGGGCAGAGAAAGAGAGGCATCTGGAACTGGCAAGGGACTTGTCTGTTTTCACTGTCAGCAGTCTGGACATAAGGCATCAGTATATCCCATGAGGAAGTCGAAGCTCAATGCCTACTGTTATGTACCGAAGGAGGGGGATGGACAAAAGAATGTTAGTGATGCTGCTGTATACTACAATATCAAAATAAATGTACAGGAGTTACAAGCACTGCTGGATATACTGTAAGTAGTGTGATTTCACTCATAAAATATCTTGTGTCCCAGAGGGCATCATTATCTATAGCCATACCACACCAATTTGGTGTGTACATGGGGATAAAAAGTGGTATACTAGGGCAGAGGTTATTGTGACTGTGAATGATCATATGAACCTGTTGAATGTTTGGGTAGGTTTTGATTTACCAGTGGATATGATCTTGGGGAGGGATATGCCTGTGCTCCAGGAAGTGTTGACATTGCCATGTGAGATGAGCAACCAAGAGGGGGTGTAGCAGTGGGGGCATGGTTGAGCATCGGCTGTGACCAGTGAGGAGGCAGGTTGAACCAGCAGGTAACATGTAATGAAGGGCACCTGTGTCAAATTACTGGCTGTCTATTAACCTGTATCTCTATGTGTCTTTCAGACAGCCAGGAATGAGAGAGAGAGCTGTGACACCCTGTCACGTGTGTATGTAGAGTATTTGTGTAACGTGAATAGTCACTGAAAAGTGTGCATAATAAAAAGAGAACTCACCTGTTCTGAAGCCTGCTTCCTGTTCCTTTGTTTCCCCCAAGTTAAAGAGGTGTTACAGGGGGTTATTGAGAATATGATGTGTGTTGTGCTTAATTGGGCCCAAGCAAAAGCCAGTTTGGAGCCAATCCCAGACTTCTCTGATAGTCTTTGTGAGGGTGTTACCAAAGGCCTCAGAAAACTATGCCAAAAGTTGTGACTGGAGATGTATATAGGTAGAACCATGAAAGAACTATATGTGGTTGACCTTGAGGTGCCAAAATAGGAAATATCCAAGAATATGGCCGAGCACCAAGCACATTATAAAATGTTGCAGCCACTGTTCACAATACTGAAGAGGTATGGGGGTGAAATTGCTGCCAACCATTGGGGAAGGAGTTGTGTATAGAAGGGGGAGTGCAGCATGTTAAAGGTGGGGAGAACCAGTGACTAGTGGTACCCATGTGTTGTAAACTCATGATATTTACAACTGGCACATACCATTCCCTGTGCAGGTCACCTTGCCCACCAGAAAACCCACATCAGTATCAGCTTATGTTTTTACTGGCCCTCCATATACCCTGATGTTCTGATATGCTGCGATGCTTGCCCCACATGTCAAAAGACTAGTGCTGTTCACAAGAGAGTTCCATTGTACCTTTTGCCAGTCATCTGCACTCCTTTTCAAGTGCATTTTCATAGATATTGTGGGACCTTTGGAAAAGAGTCAAGCAAGTTAGTGCTAGATACTGGTTATCTATGACTATGCAACCAGGTATCCTGAAGCCTTCCCCATTCACTGTATAACCATCTCTAAAGTAATTAGCACACTGGTACAGCTCTTTAACAGGGTGAGCTTTCCAGTGGAAATTTTCACAGACCAGGGGACCAACTTCACATTCCGCCATCATAAACTGGGCATCACCTCTATCCAGACAATGCCATTTTACCCGCAAATGAATGGACTGGTGGAGAGATTCAATCAAACTCTTAACCCTCTGGGGTCTGAGGGTACTTTCTGGCACTAATGATTTTGGCATGCTCTGATTTTGTTGTCAATTTCAACAAATCTAAGCAGTATTTTCAAAGTCATGTGACTTTTTTTGTATTCAGCACAAGTTCAGCTGCAATAATATCTATGTAACATGTATGTCATGATTGTACTTTAAAAAAATAACATAAATGAAGCTGTTGTAAAAAGCAGTTTTAGAACTGTGTTGGAATGTGTAAAAAAAAAAAAACATTACCCATTGTGATGAACTGTTTTGATCACTTGAGGTGATTCTGTTCAGTCTTAGGAATGTATCAAGCACAAAAACTTAAATCTGCTCCATTGATTTGGACAATTAACTGGTCATCAACAAATTATGCCCTATCTTTTTGGGAAGAGTGAACCCCCACCCCCCACTGCCAACTCTTAATCCCATCTGGTCAAATGATCAAAACAGTTCATCACAATGGGTAAGGTAATGTTTTTTAACACATTCCAATACAGTTCTAAAACTGCTTTGTACAACATCTTCATTTATCTGTTTTTTTAAAGTATGATCATGACATATATACTATATAGATATTATTGTAGCTGAACTTGTGCTGAATACAAAAAAAGTCATATGACTGAAAATACTGCTTAAATTTGTTGAAATTGACATCAGAGCATGCCAAAATCATTAGTGCCAGAAAGTACCCTCAGACCCCAGAGGGTTAAGAGTTTGATTGAATCTCTCCACCAGTCCATTCATTTGCGGGTAAAATGGCATTGAGTGCAAAAAAAAAGACGAAGAGGAAAAGAGAGCAAACAAGTGTCGGTGCACATTTTGTTTACTCAAGAAGTATGCAAATATTACAAAGGAAATTTGCCTGAGTAAAATTTACTCAAATTGAAGAAAATTTTACTCTATGCCAGATAACAGTTGGTCCCTCTCTAAAAAGAGTAAAAGTTACTCTTTTAATAGAGCTGTTTTTCCAGAGTCAATTCTCCTCAAGTCAGTGTTAATATTTTACTCTTTGTGGTGGTATTTGACTCTATTCAGTGTGTCTTGAAATTAACTCTTGTACAATTTTACTCAGTTCAGAACCACAACCAACTCTGTTAATCTGTTACACAATTACTCTGTAATTTTGCTCCCACTCCAACTCCAAATTTTACTCTCTAAACTCAAAACAGAGCAAAATTACCGATTTTGAGGAAAATACTTTTCACTCTGTGTCAGTAAACCTGCCAAAGACACATAAGCTACATACATGGACACTTAGAACTACAAGCCCCAAGATCCACAGCACCCTCTGTCACCAGAGTATTAATCACAGCTGACACTCATTTCCCTAATTAGCTCTTCCCCTACTTAAGCCACTCTAAAGCACAACTCCCATGCAAAGTATTGTTCTGTTTCATCCAGTCCATTCAAAGCCTTGCTATTCTCTATCTGCCGCTTGATTTTTTGACTTTTGCTAGCCTTATTTTATTTACGCTCTTTGTCTCATCTATTCTACATTGTTTACCAATTGCCTGACCCTCACTTGCTTCCTGACCTCACTTCTAGTCTATCGTTTTGGCATCATCGACAGTCTGCTTCCCCACTCTCCTCTGCATTTACATCTGTAAGTGCCTGCATTCTGACAGGATACTTCGCCACCATGGATGTAGCGGAAGAGGTGAAGCAGACTGCTTTGAATGCTCAGGGATGCTTATTGGGAGAACATCAGCAGATGCTAGTGGGTCTCAACACCCACATGATGCAACTAGTAACCTCCTACCGTACCCTGAGTCTCTTCCCAGCCCTGTGCTACAACTTCCTGCACCCAAGAAGTTCACCAGAAATGCTCTTGACTGTAATGGTTTCTTACTTCAATGCTGCATGTATTTCGCTACCATGCCGAACCTCTCTGATAAACATAAGATCACGAAATTCCTTTCCTCCCTCACTGGCAAAGCACTATGCTGGGCAAGTGCAGTGTGGAACATGTAGGTGCATTTGGGTAATTGAGTGATCAATCTCATTAAATCTGAAGGTTAATAATTAAATTGAATCAGTCTCATTTGAATCGTTTTCAGTGAATCATTTTCATTGAATCAGTCTCATGTTATCATTAAATCACTCATGGAATCAGTTTCATTAATCAGTCTCATTAATTAATACCATTAATTTTGGTGCTTAATAATAAATTACCAAACAGCTAAATTATGGTATATTCCAAATTATTATGATCACTTACCAGATTTAGAATTCTTTGGAGACTGGAGACTTCAAAGATATTGGAACACAAACACACAGTTTCAATAATAAATGAATTTATTATAACCAGGGCTTTGAACCGGTTCAAGGAACGAAAACGAAAACCGGGAACTTTTTCTATTTCACATGGAACAGAAACGAAACCAGAAACTTTATTATTTTTTATGTTCCGGAACAGAAACGCTTATTAAAAATAATGGTAACCGGTTAATACCGGTTTTTATTTCGTTCCTCAAAGTTTCTGTAGCCTACAAATAGTCATTCTTCTCCTACGGAAGTTTCTATGACCCGCTGGGGTTCACTTCCTGTGTGACGTTCGCTGACTGAATGGAGAGAGCGGGAAGGTGGACTACTATCACGTCTCCATTACTGAGTGTCTGAACAAAGAAGAGCCTGAACGTTGCAACCTCCCTATTGGCTGTTTGTAAAAATGTATCAGTTGTTGCCCTTCCCACGGGAATCATCGCGGGCTCGAGAGACGAGACCTGATGAGTTAGTTCGTTGGTAGCAGAACAAAATGTCTGGACACAAATCGGGTTTTCAGAAAAGGAAAGAAAATAAACGGAGGGTCGAAAATACAAAAAAGGAGGCAGAAAATGCAAAACGAGTTTTAAGGTAGGACAAATGGTTACTTTTTAAGGCAGCCCGCCGTGGCTGCAGGCTTTCAGTTGTGTCATTGAATGGTTACTTTTCTGAGGCAGCCCGCCGTGGCTGCCTGCAGGCTTATTTATTATAGCCCATTTAGTTAAAATAGTTGATATAAAATGTTTATAGTTATAGTTATGTGATGGTTGTCCTGATTTAGACTGTTTTTTTGGGGGGTTGCGCGATGTTGCACCCGGGTCCAGATTAGGGCAGAACCGGCCCTGGCTACATTTCAGGTGTAGTTTGTTTTATGTATGTATGTACTTGCATAGATGTGTACTTGGTCTTCCAATATGGCGCCTAACAAAATCTTGCGGCGCGGTGACGTCATGCGGTAGCTCTGTATAGGGCCTGACTAGCCTTTGGTAACACACTAAACAGATTCTCTTTCATTTTTGGCACTTTTTCTGTTTGTGTAGATGGGAAGACATACTGAGAATCCAAATCGCCAACATTTGAAATAATAATTGTTTTGAATTATTTCTTGTCTTATTTAATGAAGGTTGTAATAGAATTAGCCTACATTTGGCTTAAGCTGGATGAGACAGAGACATAATTTTATAGCCATTTGTTAAACAGCTGACAGGGAACGTAATTAACCGTTCCGGGAACGAAATTTTTTTGTTCTAACCGGTTCGGGAACGTCTATTTAATGGTGGAACCCCAAACCGGAAACGTTAAAATTCCGTTTCTGTTCGGAACGAACCAATAGGAAAAAAATTCCGGTTCAAAGCCCTGATTATAACAAAGATAAAAATGGATAATGGCAGTTGAAATATATACAAACAGTGAGATGTGTGTGTGTGTGTGTGTGTGTGTGTGTGAGTGAAAGGCCCTATGGCCTGAGCAGAAGGCTAGCGTGGGATGCTAGCTAGGTATGTTCGTGTGTGTCCACGTGGTGTCGGGATCACCACATGGGATGAGGAGAACAAAGGAATTAGCCCTTGTGTGGCTAAGCTAAGACAAAGGGATGCTAGCTAAGGTGTGTTTGTGTGTGGGGAGAGAGAGAGACCTTGTGTGTGGCCTACAAAAAGGTTTAGCTCTGGTAGCTAACTCCACGTGTGTTTGTGGGGGAGGAGTTGACCACATGGTAAGGCCTATGGCCTAGCGAAAGAAAGAAGCTAGCGTGGGATGCTAACTGAGGTGTATTTGTGAGGCCAGGTGAGGTCTGTGACCACGTGTTTGTGTGTGTGTCAGGCCTGGTGACCACGTGTTCGTGTAGGCCTAGATTAACCTCGTGTGGCTAAGCTAAGACAAAGGGATGCTAGCTAAGGTGTGTTTGTGAGTGGGGGAGGACCACCACATGTTTCTAAGACAATACACTTAGCTTTGGATGCTAATGAGACAAAAGAAGTTAGCCGTAGGCTAATTTCGCTAGCTTATAACAGTACTGAATCCACTGAAACCTTGATAAGGTCAAAATGTGTGATAAGGAAATTAAAGTGTTAGTCAGGAATAAAGAGAAGCATGCACAGCCTATCTATTAAACAATTGAGAGATTAAAACAAAACAGAACAATCAACAATTCAACACACTGCGTGTCGAACAGTGTAAACAATTAAACCGTTCGAGTTTAAATTCACACTACTTCAATAAAAGCTAATTCCTAAGACTAGTCTTTATCTGCCCAAATGCCAGTCTTACTCAGTATCTTGCCTTTAGCAAAATTATGAAGAGATGTTCCGAGACTTTGGAGTTTCACCGTTGTGGAGGTCTCCGTGAATCGATTCCGTGGAGCAGAGGATCCCTTGGTTCGACGCGTGGTCACTCGTGATGAGAAGAGAGTCTCTGATCAGAATAATGTGCACAGCCATTTAATTAGGAGGAATTCCGTCGCTCCTAATTTTTAATTGAACTGTTGGGTTGCAGTCTGTACATACTGATAATGAATAAACTGGTTGTAACTCAAGCTGAGTTTAAAATCGCACGATTCTGGATTTTTACCATGGCCAAAGGTAAACAAAGAAAAGCGCGAAACTCTGATTCTTGCAAGAAAGAAAAGAAAAGACGTCTTATCTGGGTTTGCCCAGCGGAGTGAGCAATTCTCCTTGTGTCCGTGTTGAGATCACGGCGCCAAAAGAGGAGGAGCTAGGAGTTTCTGGGTGGTTTATGCCTTCCTGGAGGATGTGACGTAGATGATCCCGCCCACGCGTGCCGTAGGTCAACGCGGAAGTTGGCTGATGGGAAATGTAGTTTCTTAAAGAGACGGACTGAATGTACCTACAATCCCCCTTTTGGTCTCAGGGGTATGATGGAGTCGTAGCACTGAGAGCACAGTACCGTACAGTCCACATGTCCGTAGTCCTTGAGGCAGCCTTGCTCTGCACAGTCCATGGTGTCCTGTGAAAACTGTGTAAACTCATGAGTTCCAGTAAGACAGTTGGAGGCAGAGGCATTTTGGGCATATACTCAGGCTATGGGCATTTTGGGCATATAATCACTCTAGCTAACTAGGTCACAAGTCACATCTAAAAAAAAAAATTAACATTGAACATGAAACATATATACTTCATTTCCTACGCATAAAAAAAACAAGAAAAGAGAAGAAATGAAGGAAGGGAAGAAGTATTAGTGTTTGGGTTGGTAAACCTAATCTTCTAGAAAGGTGTAATAGCAGTGGGTGGTCTGGCCAGAAAGCGTGCGCTACTGCGGCTAAAGCTGTCAGGGACGCAGACCATCTTATCCAGCTTGGCGTGTAGTGTTATGTATGGGTTGCCTGGGCAGACCCAGTGGATGTCTTTAGTGGAGGTGCACATCTCTAAGTCTTGTGGATTCACAAAAATGAGGATAGCACTGCCAAGACTATATGCCAGGTGTATTTGTGATGAATACACAGTAGTAATAATAGCGGATTTTAGTATTTTATCTACCATGTTATACCGAAGGGTTATTACTTTATTGGGTTGGTAAGTCTGACCGGGAATGTTAGTGTACGCTTATGGGTGAGTGAGGCATACAAGCTAGGTGGACAGGATGGGCCTAGCTATCGTCCCCCCCTCCCCTTTGGAGTGAGGACTGTTCAAAGGCTTGATTTTATTGGTATGGAAATCGATATGAGAGCGTTTGATTGGGCCTGGATGTCCTAATGCGATAAGCGACGGGGGACATTTTTCCTATGATCGAAAGGTCCCGACCAGTGTGGTAGGAACTTTTTTTTAAAAAACTCCTACCGGTTTGGTAAAGTTAAAATATAGGACTTTGTCGCCTATTTGATATTTGTGATGGGAGGCTTTTTGGTCGTAGTAGGCCTTTTGTTCTTTTATGCTCATTTCGATTTATTTTGTTGAGGGGTCTGACCTCTTTTGTAACAGTTTTTTAATCTCAGCCAACTGGGCTTTTAAAGAGTCCAGCTCTGAGCGGAACTCACCAAGTTGGTCTGAGTCACTGTGTCGGTCATCTCTACCCCTACGTTTAGAGTTACGGTCGGAACGCTCCTGCCGTCTCTGGCCAGAGCAGAGATGACGGTCTTGCTGCCAACCGCCTTGTTCCTTATGACCCTTTTCATGTGATGGGCGGTTGCCATAGTCACTGTGGACTTGCCTTCGGTCCTTCCTGGCCTTACCTTGCCGATTTCTCAGCTCATGCTGGTGATGGCTCGGCAAGAGGCGGTTCGGACCGGGATTTCTCCAGGGGGGTCCCCCTTTTGGAGCTTCGCCTCCTAAGGTTAGCGGGGGCCCGTCTGCATCCTGGAGCCTAAGGACTCTGGGTTCATCATCGTTTGCGGTTTTGACGATGGTCTCCCAGGTCATTTGGGCTAGTTGCCTAATTTCTCTCATCGAGTGAAAACCCTGTCGACATGTCAGTGCGACTTGAGTCCGCACGCTTGGGTGGAGGTTATGTAAGAAGAGGGATTTGAAGCCTCTATCTTCTTCCAAGCCTGGTGTGCTACTACCCTGGAAATAGGCAGTACGTAGCCGTCTATAATATTCACGAGGCGCCTCAGACCGTTTTTGTTTGATTTGTAATGCACACAATGTTGCGGAGGTTTCGTCTGTGTACGGCGCATATTCTTCCCTCTTGTAGTTGCGAAGTTTCGAATAACTATTGCGAATGTTTGGGGGTAGAGTCTCTAAAAGGGCCCGAACGCTGCTACTGGAGGTTTTCCAGATCAGCTTAAGTTTTTCTCGTGTTGTGGCGTTTGGCAGGTCCATCAGGCATCGGTCAATTTCTCGCAAATAATCATTCACATTTGTTCTTTTATTGTCGGGATCGAATCGCTCAACATCGTTGGCAAGTAGGTCAATTTGCCGTAAGCAAAGAGTTTGGTGCACGTCCTTGTGCGGCCTTCTTGGCTCTCCTGAGTACTCATTATCTAAGCTACTCTGGTGTTGCTCCCGTTTCTCACTAGATTCATAGCCTGATTCATCTGACGATAGATCAGGGACACTGTAGCACACTGACTTGGGTGTGCTCAGGATGAGCACAGTTCGGCTCCACCCTGGCTAAACGACGAAGTCGTGTAGCGAGTTGATGGAGTTTGGCGGGGTGTCTGGTCCTTGACCAGGTACTCTACGGTGTCCGGTTCGGACGCCTCTTCCTGCTCTGAGCTTCGGCGCATTGTTGGGGGTCTTTCATGCCCCTCACGCTCTTCTTGGGGGGTCTGCTCCTCAGCAGCCCTCTGGGCAGCCTTTTCGGCTTTCTCTAGCCTTTTGGCACAATCAAGGGAGTTCTTCAAGAGCTCACACTCCCTATGTAACTCATTATTATCGGCTGCCAGCTCAGCGTTGCTGGTGGTCAGCCTTTCAACCTCTCCGCGGAGGCGTCTGATTTCTGAATCAGTATCTCGGAAGTATGACAGGAATAGCTTACCCAGTGCCTCTTGGACACCAATAGTTGTTCCTTTTGGATCTCTCATATGTCTGTTCGAGTTGTCTATGTTGTTTTGGCATTCACTCTTACTCGTGTACTTAATGTTTGCCTTTTCGGAGGCAAAGCAGTGAATGAGGTCTGCGATAACCTCAAGGAGAGACACGTCTTGAGCGTTGTCTTCAATTTTTGAGACACGAGGGGATGCCATTTCGCTTAGGTTGGATATTGGATAATTAATGAATCAATGAGTTAATTTATTAATTCATTTTTATTAATTAATATTAACTATGTAATTAATTAATCAGTTGATAAGGCTGTTTTTGCTGACAATGCTCTATCCTAAGTTATCAATAGGTTATTAGTATTTTGTGATATGGTTATCACGCTACTGTTAACCGTTTAACACACCTGGGGATATACTTTAGCAGTTGCTTAAACAAACTGATGGTTTATCTGTTGTTGCAACAATATTCAAGAAGTCAACAAACCAATCGCCTCACACGGGGCACCAATTTAAATGTAGGTGCATTTGGGTAATTGAGTGATCAATCTCATTAAATCTGAAGGTTAATAATTAAATTGAATCAGTCTCATTTGAATCGTTTTCAGTGAATCATTTTCATTGAATCAGTCTCATGTTATCATTAAATCACTCATGGAATCAGTCTCATTAATCAATCTCATTAATTAATACCATTAATTTGTGCTTAATAATAAATTACCAAACAGCTAAATTATGGTATATTCCAAATTATGATCACTTACCAGATTACATAAATCATATGCACCTTTTAGAATTCTTTGGAGATTGGGGACTTCAAAGATATTGGAACACAAATAAACACAGTTTCAATAATAAATGAATTTATTATAACAAAGATAAAAATGGATAATGGCAGTTGAAATATATACAAACAGTGAGATGTGTGTGTGTGTGTGTGTGTGTGTGTGTGTGTGTGTGTGTGTGAGTGAAAGGCCCTATGCCCTGAGCAGAAGGCTAGCGTGGGATGCTAGTTAGGTATGTTTGTGTGTGTCCACGTGGTGTAGGAATCACCACGTGGGATTTGAGGAGAACAAAGGAATTAGCCTTGTGTGGCTAAGTTAAGACAAGGGGATGCTAACTAAGGTGTGTTTGTGTGTGGGGAGAGAGAGACCTTGTGTGTGGCCTACAAAAAGGATTAGCTCTGGTAGCTAACTCCACGTGTGTTTGTGGGGAGGAGTTGACCACGTGGTAAGGCCTATGGCCTAGCAAAAGAAAGAAGCTAGCGTGGGATGCTAACTGAGGTGTATTTGTGAGGCCAGGTGAGGTCTGTGACCACATGTTTGTGTGTGTGTCAGGCCTGGTGACCACGTGTTCGTGTAGGCCTAGATTAACCTCGTGTGGCTAAGCTAAGACAAAGGGATGCTAGCTAAGGTGTGTTTGTGAGTGGGGGAGGACCGCCACATGTTTCTAAGACAATACACTTAGCCTTTGGATGCTAATGGGACAAAAGAAGTTAGCCATAGGCTAATTTCACTAGCTTATAACAGTACTGAATCCACTGAAACCTTGATAAGGTCAAAATGTGTGATAAGGAAATTAAAGTGTTAGTCAGGAATAAAGAGAAGCATGCGCAGCCTATCTATTAAACAATTGAGAGATTAAAACAAAACAGAACAATCAACAATTCAACACGCTGCGTGTCAAACAGTGTAAACAATTAAACTGTTCAAGTTTAAATTCACACTACTTCAATAAAAGCTAATTCCTAAGACTAGTCTTTATCTGCCCAAATGCCAGTCTTACTCAGTATCTTGCCTTTAGCAAAATTATGAAGAGATGTTCCGAGACTTTGGAGTTTCACCGTTGTGGAGGTCTCCATGAATCGATTCCGTGGAGCAGAGGATCCCGTGGTTCGACACATGGTCGCTCGTGATGAGAAGAGAGTCTCTGATCAGAATAATGTGCACAGCTGTTTAATTAGGAGGAATTCCGTCGCTCCTAATTTTTAATTAATTGAACTGTTGGGCTGCAGTCCGTATGTACTGATAATGAATAAACCGGTTGTAACTCAAGCTGAGTTTAAAATCGCGCGATTCTGGATTTTTACCGTGGCCAAAGCTAAACAAAGAAAAGCGCGAAACTCTGATTCTTGCAAGAAAGAAAAGAAAAGACGTCTTATCTGGGTTTGCCCAGCAGAGCGAGCGATTCTCCTTGTGTCCGTGTTGAGATCACGGCGCCAAAAGAGGAGGAGCTAGGAGTTTCCGGGTGGTTTATGCCTTCCTGGAGGATGTGACGTAGATGATCCCGCCCACGCATGACGTAGGTCAACGCGGAAGTTGGCTTATGGGAAATGTAGTTTCTTAAAGAGACGGAGTGAATGTACCTACAAACAAGAACCAAGAGCAAGCCACTTCTTATGAACAATTCCTCTCTATGTTTAAGAGATTTTTTGACCATGAACCAGTGGGTATCAGTGAAAGTCAGCTCTCCATTTCACAAGGTCCCTGAAGCGTGGCAGAATATGCTCTCGACTTCAGAACACTAGCAGCAGCCAGTGGATGAAACGAACCTGCTTTGAAAGCCGTTTTGTGCCAAGGTTGACATCCCGCAATTCTTAATGAACTAGCTTCACTCACACACTAGCTTGCCGGGACAAACAACTCAGGCTGAACTCTTATCGATTTAATCATTCGACTCGATCGTCTGTTGGCACACCGCCCCTCCATTCAGGAAAGCGATAAGCCTATCACGACTTCTGAGGACCGTTTGCCCATGGAGGTCTCATACACCCAGCTGTCCCACTCTGAGCACAAGAGAAGGAGAAGGGAGTGTTTGTGCTTCTATTGCAGGAGCTCCAAGCATCAGCTGAACCACTGTCCCATTCATCCATCCCGTACAGCTCCAGCAGAAGGTTCTACATGCACTGTGAGTCCAGTGAGAAAATTTAATTCTAAGTCTTTTAAAGTGCCAGTATTACTGAAGCTGACTGACTCCACACACGTCCTGTGTGCTTTTATCAATTCAGAAGCAGAAGGGGACTTCATCAGCCACTCTATCGTGCAGAAATTCAACCTGACCACGGTCCCCCTGCAGAGCGCACTCAGCAGTAGGACCATCAATGGAGGACCAATAGGAGATGGCTTCATCACTTTGCAGACCATGCCGCTTCACATCCAAGTGGGCATTCTGCCTTCAGAACACATCTCGCTTTATGCCACTAATACTGTAAGTCATGATCTTATTCTTAGCTATCCATGGTTGCAGCTTCACGATCCCTTGATTTCATGGCAGAACAAGGAGATTTTCCAATGGTCTCCAACTTGTTTTCAGAACTGTACCTCTCATCTCCAAGTCAATCTTTCATCCACTACAGTGGAGAGTCCTCAACCTGACTACCTGGATGGTGTCCTGGAGTGTTACATGGACCTGCGGGAGGTCTTTAGCAAGGGAAAGGCATGTGGGCTACCACCACATTGGCCCCATGACTGCGCTATTGACCTACTGCCAGGCATATCACCACCACAGGGGCGTATCTACACCCTGTCCCAAAAGGAACACACCTCTATGGAAGAGTACATCCAAGAGGCCCTTAAGCAAGGATATATCCACCCATCCAAATCTCCCGCTTCTGCAGGCTTCTTTTTCATGGAGAAACGAGGCAGTGGACTCTGACCATGTATTGATTATAGAGGTTTGAACCAGGTATCAATAAAATACCCTTCCCCTCTTCCACTAGCTCTGTAACTGTCAGAGACACTGATTTGTATTTTATAAAAGTACCGAAACTCTATGGTTTGGGAGTGACAATGATTGGTGGAGGAAACATGTTTTATTTATTGTAATTTTTATTTATCTTGCGTTGTCACATGACTGGAGTTCATGTGGTCATGCCTGCTGCATTATGGGTAAATAATTGTAACAGAGAGAGCATGGCAGTAGAGACAGCGGGATTCCTGAAGAGTTTTCTGCGCGGTTTGGAAGGCGCACATGGTATTTATTTATTAATTTTTGCAAACTTTGTTTGTTTATGTGTACATGTGAGTTTCTGAATATTTCTTTTGCTTACTTGTAGTTTTTATGATGTCCAAGTGATAATAAAAGAGAGAAAGATATCTGTATGATTCGTGGCCATATTTCCAACACAACCAGCACAGCTATAGTAAAATCGTCCACCCGGATGGCCGAAAGGTCCAAAGAAAGAGTACCAATTAAGTAGCAGCGCGTTTCCCTGAAGAGGAGAAACGGAAGCATCGCTGGCGCAACGTGCGACGGGGAAGAGATTGGAGACAGAGGGTACCGCACTTCTCTGATAGATGGCAGCACCAGCGGGAGTTACAGGACTGCAAATATCCTTTACAGGCCTCAGCGTGCAGTGACTGTTTCATCCAACTGCTGCCAGCGCAGCGGCGCACAGTGACCCCGCAGATGGTACCAAGTTTGACTGCACTACTTTATGGACATTTTGAATGAAAGAAAAAACAAAAACAGAGTAACTATTAATCGTTGTTGGTTCAAAATTATAACAATAATACTTGTACTTTACTGAGAAAGTGATGAATACATCCTCATAATATAACTGTTGTTCCTGATTTAGCAGTGAAGTTGAGGTGAATGTTTAATGATGTTGTTTGATGTTTTAGTTTAACTGCAAATTGAAGTAATTTACTTGAGTGTAGCAACCCTTGGATCCCAAAGAGATTCTCGACTGATGCTCAAGGTGTATTTTATTTTACTTGCAGCAAAGTCAGTCCAACATCACCCATAGCACCGTGAAAACTATATCATGGTATACAAAACAGCAAACAAACAACAAATCACCATACCGTTCTCACAGGTACAACATTTCTTAATTGAGATATCAATATTAAAACAAAGGCATTCACATTTGGTTCCAACACTTGATACAAAGTTACAAAAACTTCAAACAAAACATACCTCACTGCGCTCACCAAGGATGCAACATATAATCATTTCTCTTCTGTTGTAAAACAGGCGTCAAAATATCCTTTTCTTTTGCAGTGAAGCTTGAGTGGTGAAGCATGGACATCAAGCCTTCCTAGCTCAAGCTCAAACAAAGCAGCTTCTTAATTGATCACACCTGGTTGCTACCTTTACAGATCTCCCTCTTGTGGAGCTACGGTGTCACTTAAAGGACAAACAGCACCCCAAGTCCATACAAATCCACACACATACAATACTCACTCAACCTCATAGCCCAACCATTCTAAAGCACAAACAGAAATTTGATTAAATCTTATATTCGTAAATAACATAAAATACAAATGAAAACACATTTATGTAAGTTTTACTCAAGAGAATAACAAAACACAAAGACTAGTGTGGTCCTTTACACTCCCACCAATCATGTCATGTTGCCACAAATCACACATGATTCTCAAATTCCAAAGGACCAATCACCACACCAATATGTGCAAATAAGTATAAAACATGTTCACAAAATACAGTAAGCTATGTATATTCCAACCATTTGTATGGTATGTGTTTGTGTGTATGTATGTGTGTGTACACTCTTTGTAACCATTCACTCTCAAGTAACAGAACCAGCTTTTGTATTGGTCTTTCTATGATGGAGGGTCTAGATGGAGAACTAGTTTTAATTGACCTCTGGGCCCCTAGTTACACTTTAACTCTTCACTCCAAGCCATCACTATCAACAGTCGTTTCCACCACTCGTCCTAACTGCCACTGGTTCCTTGGAAGGGTTTCCTCTTTGACAATGACCACATCATTCACTTTCAGATTGCGTCAGGGGACATGCCACTTCTGCCTTATGGAGATATTAGACAGGTACTCCCTTTTCCATCGGCTCCAGAACTGCTCAATCAGATACTGAATCCTGCGCCATCTTTTGGTGCCATATACATCCTCTTTTACAAATTTCCCAGGAGGTGGAAGAGCCAACTTTGATTTCATTAGAATAAGATGGTTAGGTGTTAAAGGCTCAAGAGAGTTAGGGTCATTTATTCCATCTGTGCTCAGAGGGCGGCTATTGACAATAGCCATGGCCTCATAGAACAATGTTCTCAGAGAGGCATCATCAAGCCTACCTGCACTTTGGGCCAATGTAGCATTCAGGACATTTCGAATGGTGCGTATTTGACGCTCCCAAACCCCACCAGCATGGCTTGCTGAGGGAGCGTTGAACACAAATTCACACTGCTTCTCAGCCAAGAAATTTTCCAGGGCCTGGTTGTTGTACTGTTTGAATGATTCTCTTAATTCATTCTTGGCACCTATGAAATTTCTGCCCTGATCACTGTGGAGTTGGCGCACAGCTCCTCTTAGACTGATGAAACACCGAAGAGCATTGATGAATGAATCCGTGGACAGGTCTTCCAACATCTCTATATGCACAGCTCGGGAATAAAGACAGGTAAGTATCAAGCCATTGTGACGACCACAAAAGGGTCACTTTTGTGTTTTTGAATATAAGTATGAAAAAGAATTATTGTCTTTTATTTTGACTACAACTGATATTTGTATTTTATTTTGAAAGGTACCCCCACGAGTTTTTGCATTCCCTTTTGGCATTGGTATGGTTTCTAAATTCATGTGTATGCTGTAATGTTTACACCTGGCCAGCAGGGGGCGGGTGGCGAGTTTTAGTGACTTGCATTGTTTCTTGCTTCATTACTGCAAGACCTGCGAAACTAACGCGCTGTGTCCTCGTTCCTCTCCTGCATCTCAGGTCAGTAAATGTGCAAATATGCCTTGAAATTGGGAACTAACCGTGTTAAAATGCATTTGGGGTGATATGTAACTGTTTTAGTCATGTAACTTTCACTGGAGCATTTCTGTATTTTTGTTTGAAGTAAGTTTGGATGTCGAAGGCAAAGCCTAGCCAAATTAGCACTGCAGTGATCACGCACGCGCAGCATGGTACTAGAAACCAAGCCGGTTTAATTCACACGCTTGTCCCACGTGAACGTACACTTGAGTAATGTTTTATAAGTATACGATGTTGATGTGTATTGTTTATTTTGCTGAATAGAAGGTCCCAACCATTAGTTTTCAAACGAGTTTTGATAAGAAGGTTCAGAAGGAAAAAAAAGGTGACTGTTTAAAACGAGTTTTGTTTACTTTAAGCACTTAATGAGTTCTATGGGGAAATGCAGTACAGTATGGATTCAATATGAGGTTAAACCCTTTAAATAGATGTTTATAAGTAACTTCAACATTAAGCTGGTTAATACTACCATTGTCTATGCATTTCATATTTGATAAATAGCTAAAAATACTAACATGAAGAGTAAGTGAACATGTATTTGGTGATGTATTTTGATAGTGATTTTGTATTGTAAGAGTATTTTGAGTTTTGGATGGACATGATACCAAGAGCTTTGTTTTGACATGGACACTGAAATTCATGGACAATTCTAAAAGGACATTTAATAAGTACTATGTGAAACATAAAAAAAGAGTCTAAACACAAGAGTGTATTTGAAAAGAGACTATGTTTATTAATAAATTACTGCAAGACCTGCGAAACTAACGCGCTGTGTCCTCGTTCCTCTCCTGCATCTCAGGGTGACAGGAGTCAATCTGTCAACCACGGTGCCGTTGCTACGGTACCCGTTACAGATTTTTGGTGGCCCGTACGGGGATCGGCGTCAGATGCGCAGGCTGCAAGCACGATCAGAACCAGCAGTTTGAAGTGTTCCTGGAGTTGATGACTCTTCAGCCCATGCACCTGGAGGAAGATTGGGTCCTGCGTCCGTGATGTCAGCACCTCCCCTGCCCTCCAGCGTGTGAAGACACAACCTACCTTAACAATCCATCATCACAGATGCACAGGCAGAGCATCCACCACACCGAGTGCCTGTAAAGCAACGGCTGTGCTGTGCAAGTGGAGCCAGACCTGGATCCATGGGTGAAACAGGTGCCTGGAGGAGAGACCAACAGTGAGGAAAAGGGAAAAGCAGTCATGGCGGACGGTGAGAGAAAAGGCTTGGTGTGGGACATCAAGAAGATTCTGCTCACTCTGACGGCCGATTAACTTTTCCAACTAGCCCAGAGTGTTGGTCCTGTGCCGGGGAAAGATTCATCCACGCTTCAGGTTGGTGAGGAAGACAGTTGCTTTGAGTACATCGTAGCTTTTATGAACAGTGACACTCTCATGGACTCTGAGGATTCAGGTATGGCGGTGTTGTTGGAGCTTAATGATACTGTGAATAATGTCATTCAGAGTCGTAATGTTCAGTCTAAGGCAGTTGCAGATCTTGAGGTGCACAATGTATTTTCAACCCCAGTGCAGAGTGAGAATGTGACAACAGGTCAGGAAGATCTAGTCACTGATGATGTGAGTACTGATAATGTGCCAGCTAGTGTTCCTAACACTAAAATAACCCATACAGCTATGGTTAGCGTAGCTGCCCCTTCACCAATCACCTATCCACAACACTTACAAACTGATGTTAACGCCACACAAAACACTGAGACAGAGTTACATAGAATGCTTTCTAACCTCCTACAATACCTAAACAACCCCACATCACCATGTACTCTCATGCCTACACCAGTACAATCTACACAAGTACATTCTACACCTTCCTCTGACACAAAACACACACCTGAACAACATGTACATGACAAACACGACTCAGCCTTTCCTCCCTGAGATCTGTCCATGCTTCGACGTGAGTTCAAGGTTCACAGCGGACAGATCGGTGACCAGAGCTCAGATCTAAGCTACAATAACATATGCAGACAAATTGACGACGGAGTAAAAGACCGATTTAGTGAGACTGAAATCCTGAGAGGCGTTCTCAGAATTATCAAACCAGGTCACTTTAAAGACATGCTAATGCACAAAGATGATTTGACAATTGATGAGCTGAAAGGTTTCCTGCAGTCCCACTTAGGTGGGCGAAGCAACACAGAGCTTTTCCAAGAGCTGATGTGCACGAAACAAAATGACAGTGAAACCCAACAGTTCTTGTACCGCGTCATAGGTCTGAAACAAAAAATCCTCCTTGCTTCAAAACACGCTGACACAGAAGTGAAGTACAATGCAAACACAGTTCAAGACATTTTCCTACACACTATCTACCAAGGCCTTAGCCATAAGCATAATGACATACGTAGAGAACTTAAAGTACTGCTTTCAGATAACACTGTGTCTGACGAGACAATTCTAAAGCAAATGATGAAGATAACAAACACGGAGAATGAACGACAGAGACGTTTGGGGTCAGATGTGAAGCAGAAGCAAGTACGCGTGCATCGTACAGAGCTAGTGGAGATTGAAGTCGCAGCTGCACAAGGCAGTAGAGCAAAGAGAGATGCTCCAGATAAACAGCCAAAGACTAATGCACTTCAGCAGTTAACAGAGAAAGTGGCAGAGTTAATGACTAAAGTTGAGCTACTGCAACGGCCACAGCAGACTCAAAATCCTGAATCTTGCCATCATTGCAAAGCTCAAGTTGACCAAAAGAAACCCAGACCATACAGCTGTGCGAACTGCCTCGCACAGAATCTCCCAGGTTGCACTCACTGTTTTTACTGCGGCGAAGACGGTCACAGAGCAGTAGGCTGCCTGAAGAAGCCAAAGCGTCAGGAAAACTGGAGCTGGTCGCTGTCACGGGACAAGCAGTGACCGGGCCTCACGTTCAGTCCCACAGTGTGAAGTGCGATGTGTTTAGCTCTGAGAGTCGTGCAAGGGAGAGTTTGTTGGATAAAAGGCCAAAAGTAAGCATTGAAGATGACCCCCAGTCTCCCCTTTCCCTGCCCACTCAAACAAGCAGGCGTCTAGCCAAGTTTATAGGCGCCAAGGCCATCACACGATGTGACCTCAATGGCTTGACAGTCAATGCGCTGTTAGACACCGGAGCGCAAGTGAGCATGATCGATAGAAGCTGGAAAAAGAAGTACCTGCCAGATGCACCAGTGAGACCCCTCAGTGAAATATTCGATAACGAAGAGCTGGAAATACAAGCTGTGAATGGAGGAGTCCTTCCTTTTGATGGCTGGGTCCTCATCGCAGTCAGCTTTTCCGGAAATTGCACTCTAAGCCAGTCTATAATGGTGCCTTTCCTCATCAGTAGCATCACGCTTGAACGGCCAATACTTGGGTTCAATGTGCTTGAGGAAGTGGTTCAGAATAGACCCGCAGAGTTTGTGCCAGCCCTCACCACTCTCCTCTCTGATTCAATATCTGCCTCTGTTGATCAGGTGGAGCTGCTGGTGAACTACATTCAGACAGACAGACCCTCCATGTGTCCGAGACGGGTAAGAACTGGAAGCTACGACACTGCCATTCCAGCTGGGCAGATAGCCTGGGTCAAGTGTCAGATCCCACTAGCTGCAGACCAGTCAGACCCTCTTCTTTTGTTTGAGCCTGAAGAAAACAATGCTCATCTCACAGAGCTTGAGATTGCAGAGGGCCTGCTTGAAATGCAATCTACAAAGCGACCTTATGTCACAATTCCAGTAAGAAATGGCACAAAACATCCTGTCATTATACCTAGGAAGACCATCCTGGGTAGCGTCCAGACTGTTGCTAGGGTGATTGAGACAAGCTCACAGGAGATGTCCTGGCCCAGGGTAGTGGCTAATGCTGCAACGACACCAGCCGCTAAAACTGCTCTGACCCCGTGGCAGCCTCCCGTGGACCTCAGCCACCTTAGTGATGAAGAGCAAGACAAAGTAAAGAAGATGCAGTGGGAAGAGTCAGCTGCTTTTGCTCGAGACAGTCATGATATCGGTTGCATTCCCAGTTTGCAGATGTCGATCAACCTCAAGGACGAGATTCCAGTGCAGAGAGCATACTCCTCAGTCCCCAAGCCACTTTTCAAAGAAGTGAAAGAGTACGTACAAGATTTGTTGATGAAAGGCTGGATTGTCAAGTCAAAGTCCTCTTATGCTGCGCCAGTGGTCTGCGTCCGAAAAAAAGACGGCACGCTCCGCCTCTGCATAGATTATCGCCTCTTGAATCAGAAAACCGTCCCTGATCGACATCCCTTACCTAGGATACAAGATCTGACTGATACGCTTGGTGGCTATTCCTGGTTCAGTATTCTCGACCAAGGGAAAGCCTACCATCAAGGGTTTGTTGCTAAAGACTCTCAACACCTCACCGCTTTCATTACCCCCTGGGGGCTGTACGAATGGGTCCGTATCCCGTTTGGCCTCTCAAACACCCCTGCAGCTTTCCAGCGGAGTATGGAAGAGATGCTGGGTCCCTTGAGAGATGACTGCTGCCTCCCGTACCTCGATGACGTGTTGTGCTATGCGGGGACCTTTGACGTGCACGTGGAAGGGGTCCGCAAAGTACTTAAAGCACTTCAGAGACATGGAGTGAAGCTAAGACCTGAAAAGTGTGAGCTGTTTCGAAGAGAAGTCAGGTACGTCGGTCGACTTGTGTCAGCTCAAGGAGTGAGAATCGATCCCAGAGACCTGGATGCAGTGAGATCGTTGGCCAGCAGGACGCCACAGACAGTCGGAGATGTGAGAAAGCTCGTAGGCTTCCTGGGCTATTACCGTTCCTACATCCAGGACTTTTCCAGGATAGCGAAGCCCATCTACAAGCTACTACAAGTCAAGCCAGGTAAAGCCACTGTAGAGCATGGTAAAGGCAAAGGTCCACAACTACCATCCAGAACACCTGTGGAGTGGACCGCTGAGCACCAGCAAGCCCTTGACCGACTCGTTTCTCTCCTTGTTAGCCCCCGTGTTGGCGTACCCCAACTTCAACTCGCCGTTCATATTAC
The DNA here is from genome assembly GCF_027579695.1 of Neoarius graeffei. Taxonomy (NCBI): domain Eukaryota; kingdom Metazoa; phylum Chordata; class Actinopteri; order Siluriformes; family Ariidae; genus Neoarius; species Neoarius graeffei. The sequence continues at coordinate 80,800,005 of NC_083573.1, forward strand.
ACACGGATGCTTCAGACCAGGGGCTAGGCGCGATCCTTTATCAACACCAGGATGGCAAGTTGAGAGTCATCGGGTACGGGTCTAGGACTTTAACTGCAGCTGAGCGGAACTACCATCTGCACAGTGGAAAGCTAGAATTCCTTGCCCTGAAGTGGGCTGTGTGTGAAAAATTCAGGGATTATCTCTTTTACGCACCTCACTTCACGATATATACAGACAACAATCCACTTACCTATGTTATGACCACAGCAAAGCTTAACGCTGTAGGCCATCGGTGGGTTGGGGAACTCTCAGACTTCAGATTTGACATAAAGTACAGACCTGGAAAGTCTAACATAGATGCTGACACGCTGTCACGTCTACCTTTAGACATTGAAGCCTATACAGAGTCCTGTACCAAAGAGTGTTCTCAGGACGTGGTTCGCGCTGTATGGGATGGGAGTAGAGTAGCCAAGCAGAAAGATGTAGCGTGGGTGGCAGCCCTGAACATCTCCTCCCAAGCCGACCCGTCTCCTCCCTTCGATCACTTGAATGCAATCAGTCATGATGAGCTTGTGGAAACGCAACGTGCAGACGAAGCCATCAGTGAGCTGATTAGGTTGAAAGAGGCAGGAACACCTTTGACTGATGAGATACGGAAAGCTGCTAGTGGAGCTACTAAAAGGCTCTTCCACGAATGGGGAAAGCTCGTCTTGGAGAATGGTCTCCTGTACAGGCGTGCCAATGGCAGAAAGCAGTTGGTACTCCCTGCCAAGTACAGAGATCTTGTCTTGAAGAAACTCCACAATGACATGGCTCATGTTGGCACAGAAAGGGTCCTGAACCTCGCCAGAGAGAGATTCTATTGGCCATTCATGGCAAAAGAGATCGAAGACCATATCACCAAGAGATGTCCATGCATTAAGTCAAAGAAGGCGGTTACTCATGTTCGTGCCCCGATGGGTAGTATCACATCAAGCTCACCACTAGAGTTAGTGTGTATCGACTACTTGCATCTGGAAACCAGCCGTGGTGGCTATGAATATATCCTAGTGGTCATTGATCATTTTACAAGGTTTGCTCAAGCTTACCCAACAAAGAATAAGAGTGGAAAGACAGCGGCTGAGCGCATCTTTAATGACTTCGTCCTCCGCTTTGGATATCCTTCTAAGTTGCACCACGACCAAGGCCGCGAATTCGAGAATGAACTGTTCAGTACACTCCAGCAGCTGTCAGGCATTCGCCATTCAAGAACATCGCCGTACCACCCCCAGGGGAACCCTGCGGAACGGTTTAATCGGACGATACTGCAGATGTTGAGAACATTGACTGACAAAGAGAAAGAGCGATGGAAAGATCAGATCCCGAGAGTTGTGCATGCATACAACTGTACTCGACACAAGTTGAGAGGCTTCTCACCCTTCTTTCTCCTTTATGGCCGTCATCCTCGTCTCCCCATTGATTTGCTGTTCGGGTTGCTTGAAGACACAGAGCCAGACTCGCCAAAGGGATACGCAAAGAAGTGGGCAAAGCAGATGTCTGAAGCCTATCGAATTGCCAGTGAGAATAGCAAGCAGGCCAGCGCCAAAGGCAAAGTCCTCTACGACAAGAGAGCAAGAGGAGTGGTGCTACAGCCTGGCGATAGAGTCTTAGTCAGGAACCTCAGTGAGCGTGGTGGACCAGGAAAACTACGGTCATACTGGGAGAAGGCCATCTATGTCGTGAAGGAACAGTTTGCTGATAACCCTGTGTACGTAGTGTATCCTGAGTCTGGGGACAAGAAAAAGACAAGAACACTACATCGCAATCTGCTCTTACTCGTGAATGACCTTCCAGTTGAAGAACCTCCATGTCGGGCCGCTCCTGAGAAGAGACTACAGAAAAGTAAGCGCCAGATCCGACGTACAACCTCAGAGCGTGTAGACCCACCAGAAGGAGCGGAATCAGACTCTAACTCGGACTCTGATGGTCCTCGTTACTGGCTGAGGATACCAGCTGAGAGGATACAGGAGGTACCCTCTGTAGTCCCACCACAACGACCAGCCATCCCTGTGGGTCGCCCAGTCCCAGTACCTGTAAGAGAAGAGGTGAGAACGAACACAGACTACTTACCTGAAGTGGATCCGGTACCTGAAGGAGAAATAGAGCGAGGAGAACATGAACAGGATGAAGTCCAGCCTGTTGAAGTGGGACCTGAGGAACAAGATGGATATGACGAGGCTCCAGAGCCCATCCAAGAGGAACAGCCTGTTGTAAATGCAATGCCAGACCGTCCGACAGAGGTCAGGAGGTCAAGACGGGACCGACAGCCAAGACAAATCTTTACATATGAGAGACTTGGTCAGCCCACACTGACAACACAAGCTAGAGTTAACATGGCAAACACAAACCTATACTCGCCTGCTTACACTACACCTCACACCACACAACCCTTACACTCGAGCATTCCATACACAACACCAACATATCCCTTTAACCCCTATTTCGCCCTCTATCCCCCCTTTACATACATGCCTTACCACTTACCTCCACCCCCTTCATACATCTTACCAGTTCCTGTCACCTCTTAGGAAAAAAAAAAGAACATTAGTTGAGAAGAAAATGGTGGGACCCATTTCTTTTTGTCGGGGAGTGTGTGACGACCACAAAAGGGTCACTTTTGTGTTTTTGAATATAAGTATGAAAAAGAATTATTGTCTTTTATTTTGACTACAACTGATATTTGTATTTTATTTTGAAAGGTACCCCCACGAGTTTTTGCATTCCCTTTTGGCATTGGTATGGTTTCTAAATTCATGTGTATGCTGTAATGTTTACACCTGGCCAGCAGGGGGCGGGTGGTGAGTTTTAATGACTTGCATTGTTTCTTGCTTTATTACTGCAAGACCTGCGAAACTAACGCGCTGTGTCCTTGTTCCTCTCCTGCATCTCAGGTCAGTAAATGTGCAAATATGCCTTGAAATTGGGAACTAACCATGTTAAAATGCATTTGGGGTGATATGTAACTGTTTTAGTCATGTAACTTTCACTGGAGCATTTCTGTATTTTTGTTTGAAGTAAGTTTGGATGTTGAAGGCAAAGCCTAGCCAAATTAGCATTGCAGTGATCACGCACGCGCAGCATGGTACTAGAAACCAAGCCGGTTTAATTCACACGCTTGTCCCACGTGAACGTACACTTGAGTAATGTTTTATAAGTATACGATGTTGATGTGTATTGTTTATTTTGCTGAATAGAAGGTCCCAACCATTAGTTTTCAAACGAGTTTTGATAAGAAGGTTCAGAAGGGAAAAAAAAGGTGACTGTTTAAAACGAGTTTTGTTTACTTTAAGCACTTAATGAGTTCTATGGGGAAATGCAGTACAGTATGGATTCAATATGAGGTTAAACCCTTTAAATAGATGTTTATAAGTAACTTCAACATTAAGCTGGTTAATACTACCATTGTCTATGCATTTCATATTTGATAAATAGCTAAAAATACTAACATGAAGAGTAAGTGAACATGTATTTGGTGATGTATTTTGATAATGATTTTGTATTGTAAGAGTATTTTGAGTTTTGGATGGACATGATACCAAGAGCTTTGTTTTGACATGGACACTGAAATTCATGGACAATTCTAAAAGGACATTTAATAAGTACTATGTGAAACATAAAAAAAGAGTCTAAACACAAGAGTGTATTTGAAAAGAGACTATGTTTATTAATAAATTACTGCAAGACCTGCGAAACTAACGCTCTGTGTCCTCGTTCCTCTCCTGCATCTCAGGGTGACAGGAGTCAATCTGTCAACCACGGTGCCGTTGCTACGGTACCCGTTACACCATACCCCTTATGCTCCTTGCGACTTCTTTTAATGATAAATGGGCCAAAACAGTCCATACCACAATTTGTGAATGGAGCAGATTCTTCAACACGTTCTTTGGGCAGCTCAGCCATCCGCTGTTCTTCAACAGGATGCCTCAGCTTCCTGCACGGCACACACTTGTGAATGAGCTTAGAGACCAACTTGCTGCAACCAAGGATCCAGAATCCATTTGCTCTGAGCTCCATTTGAGTTTGACTTCTGCCCTGATGGCATACTTTAGAGTGATAATGTGACAGAATGAGCTGTGTAATGTGATCCTTATTGGGCAAGATAATTGGGTGACTAAACTCTTCACTGAGAGCTGCATGTTTCAGTCTCCCACCAACACAGAGTATGCCCTCCTTCAAGATTGGATCGAACCTAAAGAGAGGACTGGAACTTGGGAGACTGTGCCCCATTTCAAGTGCTTTGATCTCTTGGCTGAATGACTGCTGTTGGACAAGGCTAATCAAGACTTTGACTACACCTTCACGTTCTTTGACAGTCACCACATCTGAGAGACACTTTTGTACAGAGGTAAGTCTTTTAATTCTTCCCACTACCTTTAGGAGTGTTGTCCAGGATGAAATTCTAGACAGGCGCTCGAGCATGTCTGTGCACTTGCTCATCTTTAATGTAAACACTTGGACAGCCTTCACCTCTGGATCGCCAACCATGAGATTGTTTGATACACAGGGTTCAAATTGAAACTCTTCTTTCCACAAGAACTCAGGGCCAGATAGCCAGTTATTTAATGGAATCTCCAATGCTCTAAGCCCCCTAGAGCCGTTCTCTGCAGTATCAACACAATGCCATTGGTTTGGGTTAGTATTCTGCCTTATTGACTGGACACGATTTGCAACGAACACATGAAATCTCCGTGCCTCATTATTGATGTATGCTAGAGTGACTTTAGAATCTGTCCAGAAGAACTCAATGTTCATGTTCAATTCTGATTTCAGCAAGACACTCAGTCGAGCTGCAAGCACAGCAGCTGAAAGTTCCAGACGAGGAATACTGATGACCTTTGAAGGAGCAACCCTAGCCTTGGCCATGACAAGGCTGCAGTGGACTTTGTTGTGGTCATTTTTATATCAAAGGTAAGAGCATGCACCATATCCCACAGTACTAGCATCTGAAAAATGGTGCAGTTCTACACTCACGATCTTGCCAAAGTGTGGTGGATAATAACATCTAGAAATTGAAACTTCTCTCAGCCTTTCAAGGCCAGTTTTCCATTCCTCCCACCGTGGGCGCAAATCATCAGGAAGTGGATCATCCCATTGGACACTCCTGCGACACAGCTCCTGAAGAATACACTTTCCACTCAGAATAAATGGGGCCACAAACCCCATAGGGTCATACAAAAGAGGCAACTACTGACAGAATGCCACGACGAGTGTCAGGCTTGTCCTTCATATTTACATTGAAAGTGAAGTGGTCACTTTGGACTGACCACTGAAGACCCAAAGCGTGTTCCAACAAGGCAGAATCTTGACTGAGATCCAGGCATTCAACACCTGCTGCCCTCTCGAATGGATCCACACAACTGAGAACTTCTCTCTCATTTGAATTGAATTTGTGGAGCCTTAAACCCCCTTTTTTGCATAACTGCTGGGCTTCAATGATCAATTCAGAGAGGCCTCCTTGATTGAGGGAACACTCAACAGCCCATCATCAACATAAAAACTGTTTGTAACAAAGGCAGCTGCGGAAGGATAGTCAGACTCGTACTGTTGCGCCAAATACTTCAAACCGAAGTTGGCGCAGCCTGGGGAAGACGCAGCGCCAAAAATATGGACAGCCATCTGGTATTCTTTGGGCTCATGTTCAAGGTCTCCATGCTCCCACCATAGAAACCTCAAATAACTACGGTTCTCAGGTGTAACAAAGAATTGGTGGAACATCCTTTCAATGTCGCAGATGATGGCGACATCTTCCTTTCTGAAGCGGCAGAGAACTCCCACCAAAGAGTTAATGAGATCTGGACCAGTCAGTAAGGTGTCATTGAGGGAAATGCCATGAAATTTAGCTGAGCAATCAAAGACCACCCTTAGCTTGCCAGGTTTCTTAGGATGGTATACCCCATGATGAGGTATAAACCAACAGACCTCTTCAACTACTGCCTCTGGAACCGGCTCTGCATCGCCATTGCTGATCACTTCCTCCATAAAGACTTTGTAATGATCATGGAATTGCTGATTGGCTTTTAATTTCCTTTTCAAATGCTGAAGACGAATTATGGCCAGTTTTTTATTATTTGGCAGTAGAGGAGGGCTTTGGCCTTTGAACGGAAGAGGCATCTCTAAATGACCATCTGGTCTCTGTCGTATTGTTTTACTAAGGTGCTGAATGAAGTGCACATCATCTTGTGAAACAAGTTTGCTTTCAGAATTTCTGTCACTGAAGTCCAACTCCAGAACTCTCAGAATATCTGCAGGAGATGGCACAGCAATCTCCCTCACTAGAACTCTGTACACAAACCTCTGGCTTCCTTGTCTGTCCAGATATGGATTTGCTGCACCTATGATGCTCCACCCCAGCTCAGTCTTCTGCGCGAATGGCTCATTTTCATGCCCAATGATGACCTCTAAAGGCGCCAGAGCCAAAGGACAATCATAGCCTATCAACAGGCCCACATCACAGTCTTGAAGTGATGGCAACTCGTGTGCCAGATGTTTAAGATGAGACCATTGCAATGCTGTAAATTTAGTTGGTATACAAGATTTGTCAACAGGAATAAAGTCACGTGTATATGATCGCTGTAACAGAATATAATTGTCATTGTGGAAGCTTCTAACTTGCAGGCCAACCACACTTTGACTGGGAATAACTGTATTTACAGCAGTCATTGTGCTGAGTTTCAATTGCAACGGTTGAGTGACTACATTCAGCTCTCTGACAAGATCTTCCAGGACAAAGGTTGAATCACTCTGTGTATCAAGAAGAGCATATGTGAGAATTTCTTTTTTAGGTTCATTCACAGATGACAGGTAAACAGGAACAATACTTGAAGTAGCAGATGCCTCTCTAATGACGGCATGGGAGTTAACTTTATGGATATCCTGAGTTACTTGCCCCTCTGTTGAAGTGGAATCTTTCACCGTAGTTTCTCCAGGTTTTCTCCTTCTCTCATCATGCAAACAGGTTGGATGGCGACGGCCACACACCCCACAGATATGTCTTGTCCTACAGTCTTTTATGATATGACCTTTACGCAAACATCCAAAGCAAAGATGATTCTGATGTACAAATGTCTGTTTATCTCCCATGGACTTTGCAGCAAAGACTGGACACTTGGCTACACCATGTGATTCTTCTTTGCAGATGAAGCAAGGCAACCTGAGTCTTGAAAATGATACACATCCTGAGACCTTTGTGTAATCTTTTGATTGGGCACTTGTGCTAAGAGCCTTTGCTCTTTTAGATGGCTTCTCTTCTGGGGTTCTAGAATTCAGAAAGAAGGGAGAGGCTATGGGATTACAGGCTATTCGTGCCTCTTTTAACACAAACTCTGTGAAATGATTGAAAGCTGGATATTCCCCTGATGTATCAAGCTCTTCTACAGTAATTCTGCTCCATTTACGCACAATCCAATCTGGCAGTTTTTTCAGAAGTTTATGATTTTCCTCACAGTCATTCAGAATGGCCAGTCCTTTAACATGGGGCATTGCTTCTACACAACTTTTTAAGAAATCTGCAAACTCTCTTAACGCAGAAGAATCATTTGAATTAATCTTGGGCCATTTCATAAATTTGTCTCTGAATGCTTTCTGTACAACAAATGGATTTCCATAGCGTTCCTCTAAAACTGCCCAGGCACCCTCATATGCATCTTCAGAACTCCGGTAGAAGAACCCTTCTACTGCTTTACGTGCATCTCCTGTCAGGTAGCCTTTTAAGTAGAGAATCTTTTCACTGGCAGGAATAGGTTTTCTATCAATTAAGGTTAGGAAAGACATTTTAAAGTCAACAAACTTCAGAGGATCACCAGAGAAAACAGCTGGTTCAGGAACAGAAAGGCGATTTAAACTTAATGAACTTGCAATTGCGTCAGCCAATGTGGTTGTTAAACTATGAGATGGTGTGTTCAACACTGTGGCTCCTACACTCAGGTGTCGATTTGAATTCATAAGTGTAGTGGTTTTAGCGGGGCCTAATTCATGGCACTCCCTCACTTCATTTTCCACTCCACCTTCAAATTTGTCATATATCCGAGCCCGAGCTGCAGCCATCTTGACATCCATATCTGCTTGCATAATTTTCAGCCTTGATTTCTCCTCCTCTAGTTTCAACTCAACTTCAGCTTGCTTTTGCCTCATTTGTACCATCACCTGTGACTCATGAAGTTTCCAATCACTTTCCAACTTAATGAGTTTACTCTGTTGAGCTTGTATCTCCTGCATAGACTTTGCTTGCTCCAATTTGGCTGCAAGATCTGCTTCTGCATCTGCTCGCTTACTGGAAGCCTTAGAATTGGCTACAGACATGTCATCCAATCCTTCAGTCCCTTCTGAGATGACACTTTCAGTGTTTGTTCCACCAAAGATGGATTTGTATTCATCTCTGTTTAAAATCATTCTCACTCTTTGCTTTTCAACCTCTGCTTTAAAGGTATCACGGGCAATGCCCATTTCCATTCGTTTACTCACTATATCACATATTTCTGTGGTCAGTGTATTACAAGCATCCATTTTCCGCACAATGTCTTGAGTGTTAGTTGAATTGCGCTGCAGTGGCTCATAATTCTGATGTACACGATCATATCCACTTTGAATGTACTCATTTATTTTATCAAGATCCTCCTTTGAACAGAATTGCTTTAGGCTTTTCCTACATTCTTTTGCTATCCCTTTCCAGGATTCATAAGATTTTAAGAATGCCCTTACATGCTTTTTAGCTTGATCTTCACGCATCTGTTTGCCTCTGTCAGTGAGTTGCCTTTCACGAGTACCAGAGACTACTTGTGTGCGAGCTGAATTTTCTTCTCCTGCTGGAGGTTCTTCAGAGAGGTCTCTCTCACCAGTGGATTTACCCTTTTCTTCAGTCACTGACATTCTGAACTTAAAACTGTGTGATTGCAGTTATCTTTTTATGTGATAAAACTGAAATGGACTTATTAATTTGTGTTCTATTACACCAATCCCTTTTAAGCATTAAAGGAAAAAAAAAAACAATAGTCCCAACACAAATCATTAGGCTACTACTTAAACTGCATTCAATATGGGCCTGAGCTGGCTTGTGTTAACCTCAGAATGTAAACAAGGCTTCTCTTTACCATGTAATTTGAAACACTCAAAAATTTAAAACATTCAAATAAAACCATTAAGCATTCACTTTACTTTTCCATTTTAAGCATTTTAAATAGCCATGTCTTCTCAAACATTTAACTCAAAACTTCATTCATAACCAAAGTCACTGTACCCATGGATGAAGGACTGTGCCAAGAAGGTTCAGTTCATCTGGAATTGTCTCTTCATAAAATTCTCTCACCACATCTGCAGTCTCTGTTTAAGATGGTAACACAGGAGGCCTTATCTTCCGCAACGAAACCGGCAGGAACGACCCAGCAGACGACCCAGATGTAGCGCTGAGTTTTCACTGTAGCAACCCTTGGATCCCAAAGAGAGTCTTGACTGATGCTCAAGGTGTATTTTATTTTACTTGCAGCAAAGTCAGTCCAACATCACCCATAGCACCGTGAAAACTATATCATGGTATACAAAACAGCAAACAAACAACAAATCACCATACCGTTCTCACAGGTACAACATTTCTTAATTGAGACATCAATATTAAAACAAAGGCATTCACATTTGGTTCCAACACTTGATACAAAGTTACAAAAACTTCAAACAAAACATACCTCACTGCGCTCACCAAGGATGCAACATATAATCATTTCTCTTCTGTTGTAAAACAGGCGTCAAAATATCCTTTTCTTTTGCAGTGAAGCATGGACATCAAGCCTTCCTAGCTCAAACAAAGCAGCTTCTTAATTGATCACACCTGGTTGCTACCTTTACAGATCTCCCTCTTGTGGAGCTACGGTGTCACTTAAAGGACAAACAGCACCCCAAGTCCATACAAATCCACACACATACAATACTCACTCAACCTCATAGCCCAACCATTCTAAAGCACAAACAGAAATTTGATTAAATCTTATATTCGTAAATAACATAAAATCTCACTATCTCTAGCCGCTTTATCCTTCTACAGGGTCGCAGGCAAGCTGGAGCCTATCCCAGCTGACTACGGGCGAAAGGCGGGGTACACCCTGGACAAGTCGCCAGGTCATCACAGGGCTGACACATAGACACAGACAACCATTCACACTCACACCTACGGTCAATTTAGAGTCACCAGTTAACCTAACCTGCATGTCTTTGGACTGTGGGGGAAACCGGAGCACCCGGAGGAAACCCACGCGGACACGGGGAGAACATGCAAACTCCACACAGAAAGGCCCTTGCCGGCCCCGGGGCTCGAACCCAGGACCTTCTTGCTGTGAGGCGACAGCGCTAACCACTACACCACCGTGCCGCCCCAATAACATAAAATACAAATGAAAACACATTTATGTAAGTTTTACTCAAGAGAATAACAAAACACTTACAAAGACTAGTGTGGTCCTTTACATTGAGTAATTGGAATAGCTCTTGGATTGAACCTATAGCTATACTTGTAAGATATCTTTTTAGATATCTAGCGATAACTTTAAAGATACAGTGCTTTTTCCAAGGTTGTACAATGTCACTTAACGGGGAAAAGGTACAAGAGGGTGAAGTAAGTGAACAAATTGAGTCCCTTCAAAAGGAGTTGAACAGGTTAACTGAACAAATCAGTGTCGCTGACAGTTACAAGCTCCTGCAGCACTAGAACTTCTATCAGCTACGATCTTTTCCTAGTTGGATCTCTGCAGTGCATACAACTTGATCAGGATCAAAAAGGGTGATGAATGGAAGACCACCTTTAGCACAACTGCCAGCCATTTTGAGTACCGGGTGATGCTGTATGGTCTTTCTTTGGTGCCTAGCCTGTTCCAGTGCTTCATCAACGACATGCTACGGGACATGTTAGGCAGATATGCCATCACGTACATTGATGACATCCTGATCTACTCCCCAGATGAAGAAAGTCACAAGAAACACATCAGAACTGTTCTGAACTGCCTGCTAGAAAATCACCTCCACGTCAAAGCCAAGAAATGTGAGTTTCATCAGGTTCGAATCTCCTTCCTAGGATATATTATAAGTGCCAAAGGAGTTAGCATGGACTCCTTCAAGGTCTCCATGGTTATATCCTGGCTCATACCTACTTCTGTGAGACAGCTTCAGCACTTTTTTGGGTTTGTGAATTTCTATTGCTGGTTCATCAGGGACTTCAGCACTATAGCTACCCCCTTAACGACTTTGCTGAAGAAGGGACCAAAGCGCCTCCAGTGGAAGCCCAAGGCTGAGGAAGCATTTCAGTGTCTCAAGCAGGCCTTCACATCTGCTCCAGTCCTCCAGCATCCAGATCCCACTAAACTGTTTACAGTAGAAGTGGATGCATCTGACACAGGAGTAGGCATGATTCTGTCTCAGCGGTTTGGTGAGAAACTGACTACATCCCATAGCTTTCTTCTCAAAAAAACTTTCTTCTGCAGAGAGGAACTACAACATCAGCAACAGGGAACTGCTTGCCATTAACCTTCCTCTAGTGTTTGGGTCGGCACCGACCTGTTTTTAGGTTTAGCATGCATAAAAGTACTACATAAATTTGTTTATTGCATCAAGACTTTTTGACTTTGTCAGGAACTTCTATTTAAACAAAATAAAATCCAAAAAAATAATTTTACTAAATTATAAAATGCTCTGGTGAAAATTGGGACCTTTGTGTTGTTAGGGTCAATTTCAACCCAGTTAAAATATAAGATTATAAAACAATAATAAATGCCAAAACTGAAATAATAAACACACAATCAGCCAACAGCCTACAGCCAGCTCTTCCTCCAACCACTTGAGCTTCAGTCAGGGGCTTTTCTCTTTGCCTGTTTGACAGAACAAACAAAGACAGACATGTCAGGCCAATTGAGTTTAGAGTCGGTAACTTGCAGAGTACACATCTCCAATTTACAGCATGCAACAATGAGAAGAGGACTGAATGTAAGCCAAGCTCTGGATCATATCTTTGCTGATAATGAGGACACAGAGCAGTATAGCGATGGAGATGAGCAGGTCTCTGAGGAGGAAGATGATGTGGCGTATCAACCGGAAGACACAGACACATCTGATCAGTCTGATGAGGAGGTCACCGGTGCTGAAGCTGCTCCTGCTGAAACATTCAGATCCAAAAGTGGCAACATCTGTTGGAGCTCAGTACCTCCTGATGTACATGGCAGGACAGCTGCTGCAAATGTCATCAAAATGACCCCTGGGATCACAAGGTTTGCTGTGACAAGAGTAAGTGACATCAAGTCATGTTTTGATCTGTTTATGCCATTGTCACTAAAAAAAAGTCATAATTGCTATGACAAACCTTGAAGGAAAAAAAGTCCATGGCAACATGTGGAATGACATTGATGAGGAATGCCTGGATGCCTACATTGGTGTTGTTCTCCTTGCTGGAGTGTACAGATCCAGCAATGAGGCCACTGATAGTCTCTGGGACGCATCAACAGGCAGGAATATTTTCCAGACAACAATGTCACTTCAGACCTTTCGAATGATATCAAGAGTCCTCAGATTTGACAACAGAGACACCAGAGCAAAATCTGACAAGCTTGCTCCCATCAGGGATGTCTGGGAGAGATGGGTGCAACTCCTTCCACTGATGTTCAACCCAGGGACAGAGGTGACAATGGATGAACGTTTTCTCCCTTTCCGTGGAAAATGCCCGTTCCGGCAATACATGCCCAGTAAGCCAGGCAAATATGGCATAAAAATCTGGGTATGCCTGGATGCCTACATTGGTATTCTTCTCCTTGCTGGAGTGTACAGATCCAGCAATGAGGCCACTGATAGTCAACAGAAAAAAAAGACTTGTTTTTTGCCCTTTTCTTGAAGTAAATATATATGGGTCGAAATTGACCCGAAACACCATAGATGTTACTATAGTTGATATTAAAATTAAAATCTTTTTTTTTGAACATTTAAGAGATGTGATCTAATACCCCTCAGTAATAGTCAGGTGACAGAACAACCTTTTATTTGTTTACATTATTCTCTTGAGGTTCATTTGACCACTTTTTTAAAATTGAAAACGAGGGGTATGCTGTTAAAAGAAAGGCCCAGGGGGCCACAACAAAAATATTAAAACCAATCTTTTCATGGATAAGGGAGCCTAACAAGGTAACCAAGAGGTAAGAAACAAATTGGATGATAAATAATTGTTTTTAGGGTATTTTATGGCTGATTTAAGACACGGGTCAAAACTGACCCATTAACATCAGAGATAGTAACAGAAAGCTAACACCAGAGGAAGGTTAAGCTAGCTCTTGAAGAGTGGCAGCATTGGCTCGAAGGGTCCACTCACCCTTTTATCATTCTCATGGACCACAAAAATCTGGAATACCTCAAGAAAGCCAAGAGGCTAAACCCTTGCCAGGACAGGTGGGCACTGTTCTTCACGAGGTTCAACTTAACCATTTCATTTCGCCCCGGCTCCAAGAACACCAAGGCCAATGCTCTATCTCACAGTTTTGGTTCCATGTACTAAGATTCTGTAAACCACCCCATTCTTTCAACTCAGTGTTTCATACAATCCATCACCTGGGACCTGGACCGAGAGATAAGGAACGCTCAACCACAAATTCTTCCCAATAACCTCCCACCTGGTCTACTCTATGTGCCCAAGTGATTTTGAGGTCGACTAATCACATGGGCCCATTTGTCACCCACCACAGGTCATCCTGGCAGTCATCGCACCCATCTAATGCTAAAGAATAAGTATTGGTGGGAAAACATGCTTACTGAAATTAACCAGTTCATAGCTTCTTGTTCTACGTGCACTCAGGCTAAAGTTCCTCGAACCCCTCCTGCTGGCAAATTGTGCCCACTCCCCATTCCTCAGAGACCCTGGTCCCATATAGCCATTGACTTCATCGCAGACCTCCCTCCCTTAGAAAAGAACACTACCATTATGGTAACTGTTGACCGCTTCTCGAAGGCTCTTAAGCTCATCCCCTTACCAGGCATCCCAACAACATCTCAGACAGCAGAACTCCTCTTCCAGTATATGTTTAGGTACTATGGTATCCCAGAGGATATAGTCAGCAACCAGGGCTCACAATTCATTTCCTGCTTCTGGACCTGCATTATGGAGAGGTTAGGGGTCACAATGAGTCTTACATCAGGCTACCATCCACAATCCAATGGCCAGGTTGAGAGAGCCAATCAGGAAATTGGCTGCTTCCTGAGAATCTTCTGCATGCACAACCAGGGGGACTGGGCACACTTTCTCCCATGGGCCAAGTGTGCACAAAACTCCCTCAGACACTCTGCAACACAATTAACACTGTTTCAGTGCATAGGGGAGAGCGGGGTAAGATGAGCCACTTTTTACATTTTTCATCATAACTACATGTTAAAGCCATTTTTGCTTCCAGTCTACACACCATACCAAATTTCAAAGTGTACTGTTACTATCTGAGCAAAAAATAATTGATAAGCTCTTATGGTTAGAGTGATATTACCTCTTGAAAAAAAAAAGTCAAGTGGCTCAACTTACCCCATGCACGGGGTAAGATGAGCCACTGTGTGGGGTAAATTGAGCCAACACAAAACATGTTAGGTAAACAACTTTTATTATTAGAAATGCAATCAGTGAATCAAGTCAAGTCAAGCAAGTCGGGGATAGGGCCGTTGCATAGAGAAGGGGAGATGAAGAGAGAGGTGATAGAACGAGATGGGATAGGGAGGGATAGATAGATGGATAGAGAGAGAGATATGCATAGATAGATAGAAAGAGGGATGGTTAGAGAGGGAATGAGAGATATACTATATTATAGAAATTACTAAAACAGTAGAACAGTGCCAAAAAATCTTATTTCTTTCAGTAGGTTAAAACATTGCTAAAACATGCAGCAATCATTCCATCAATCATTTCATCATTATTCAATGTTCCAAGCATTCAAATTGCAAGGGAACACCATTTGCCTCTCCCTCCGTGCTGTCCCCCCAACAGTAAAGGGGTGGGGCAATTTTTTCACAATATCCTGTCTTGACAGGACAACCTTATCTTTCTCTTTGAAGACAAAGGTCGGCTTTCTTGCAGAGCCATGGCATGACCGGCTTCTTTTGACAAATCTTGCCTCTATTTCGAAGACATCCAATTTGATTATCTGGCCAATGAAGAAATGCACTTTCTTCTTCCCCGTGAATTTTGCCACAACATAATCCCCCACATCTAACAACTGGTCTTCCTCATCTGATGTCATATATATATATATATATATATATATATATATATATATGTTGTTGTCGGGCGGCACGGTGGTGTAGTGGTTAGCGCTGTCGCCTCACAGCAAGAAGGTCCTGGGTTCGAGCCCCGGGGCCGGCGAGGGCCTTTCTGTGTGGAGTTTGCATGTTCTCCCCGTGTCCGCGTGGGTTTCCTCCGGGTGCTCCGGTTTCCCCCACAGTCCAAAGACATGCAGGTTAGGTTAACTGGTGACTCTAAATTGACTGTAGGTGTGAATGTGAGTGTGAATGGTTGTCTGTGTCTATGTGTCAGCCCTGTGATGACCTGGCGACTTGTCCAGGGTGTACCCCGCCTTTCGCCCGTAGTCAGCTGGGATAGGCTCCAGCTTGCCTGCGACCCTGTACAAGGATAAAGCGGCTAGAGATAATGTGATGTGTGATGTGATGTTGTTGTCATATATGACCAGTAAATGTGAAAACTTAAGTGTCATCCATATTGGGTTAGCTCAGCCACCAATGGGGTAAGTTGAGCCAGTGGCTCAACTTGCCCCACATCTAATGGCTCGTCTTACCCCGTGGCCACCATTTTGTAGAAAAATGCTAATAAAGGGGATTAGGCTAATCAAAATTATTTTTATTAGCATTCATATCATAGCTTAGAAAGCCACTAACTTAACCCTAATGTGTCTAAATATTATTCTACTTTTGTCTTCTCTAAATTATCTTCACTGTGGACAAACATGGAATTGACTTAGAAAGCACAAAAACACATTTTTATAAATATCTCCCTCACCTAGTTTGACATGTGGTGCTCCTCTCCACAAGTGTAAGTAAATGGTCCCGCCCCCCTTTGAATGTGGTCACATGGTCACATTTGTTTACTGTTTCTTAGAAACAGGGGGTGGCTCATCTTACCCTCTGGCTCATCTTACCCCGCTCTCCCCTACTCAACTATCAATCACCCCTGTTCTCCTGGGATGATGCACCAAGCCACGTACAGGCCGTGGAGGATTGGTTTGCACACAGCCAAATCATATGGGAGGAGGTTCACCAACGTCTCGAAACAATCAATGCTAAGTTTAAAGAATATGCGGACAAACACAGAGGAGAAAATCCAGACTTTTCCCCGGGTCATCCTCGAAAAACTTCAGCTCCCAGAGGGAGCTCCTTGGGGGGGGGGCTCTGTCAGTAAACCTGCCAAAGACACACAAACTACAAACATGGACACTTAGAACTACAAGCCCCAAGATCCACAGCGCCCTCTGTCATCAGAGTATTAATCACAGCTGACACTCATCTCCCTAATTACAGTAGCTCTTCCCCTACTTAAGCCACTCTCAAACACCACTCCCATGCAAAGTATTGTTCTGTTTCATCCAGTCCATACCAAGCCTTGCTATTCTCTATCTGCCTCTTGATTTTCTGACCTTTGCTAGCCTTATTTCATTTATGCTCTTTGTCTCACCTATTCTATGTTGTTTGCCAATTGCCCAACCCTTGCTTGTTTCCTGACCTTGCTTCTAGTCTATCGTTTTGGCATCATCAACAGTCTGCTTCCTTGCTCTCCTCTGCATTTACATCTGTAAGTGCCTGCATTCCGACACTCTGGAAAAATTGCTCAGTCATTTTTTTCCTGTGTATGCACTACAGCGCACATATATCAATCAATATACTCATAAGAAATAGAATAAATACTTCCACTTACTTGAGTTGATGTTCAGCTGGATCGAGACAAAGTTAAAAAAAAAAAAGGCAAGGTCATCATCAGTGCTACAGTTCTCAAGATTGAATTGAATTGCTATCCTGAATCATGAATTGAATCGCTGTCCTGAATCATCCAAAGCGCCTCCTAAACATAAAATCCGCGTGCCATCTCGCAAGAAGTTTTACCTCCAAACAGGTAGCCTAAACTATGGCTGACATATTTTATCCTCTTTACGGTGGGCATTCCCACTGCGAAAGAGAAACCAGTCAAAACTGAAAGAGTGAAAGTGATTATCATGCTGTTACCATATGAATAGTCTTTTATGCACTTTTGAATGCGTAAGTGGGTGCTCAGTGCGCCGACTCAGGTGTGACCTGAGTAAAGTGACAAGTTTCATGTTTCATCTAATTTAGGTAATAAAAAAAAAATATATATATTGTATTATTATTATTATTATTATTTAGCAGTGGGCACATAGGATCGTGTGAAGTATAAAGTTTCTGTCAATATGTTTATCATGCTTGTAATGATAAAAACAATTTTAAAAATATTTATCTAAATACACGACCTACTCATTCTAAACCTGTCAAGCTTTGCTGGCGAAGCTCTCAACCCCAGAGCGTTAAGAACATGCTAAAAAAAAATTGTGGATGATACAAGTAAGGTCTGGGACAAATGGTTGCCATTGCTACCCTTTGTTTCCTCGGAGGTGCCCCAAGCATTTACAGTCTCATCTCATCTCATTATCTCTAGCCGCTTTATCCTTCTACAGGGTCGCAGGCAAGCTGGAGCCTATCCCAGCTGACTACGGGCGAAAGGCGGGGTACACCCTGGACAAGTCGCCAGGTCATCACAGGGCTGACACATAGACACAGACAACCATTCACACTCACATTCACACCTACGGTCAATTTAGAGTCACCAGTTAGCCTAACCTGCATGTCTTTGGACTGTGGGGGAAACCGGAGCACCCGGAGGAAACCCACGCGGACACGGGGAGAACATGCAAACTCCACACAGAAAGGCCCTCGCCGGCCCCGGGGCTCGAACCCAGGACCTTCTTGCTGTGAGGCGACAGCGCTAACCACTACACCACCGTGCCGCCCAGCATTTACAGTATTTTCCCATTTTGAGCTGATGTACAGATAATGGGTTCAGGGTCCATTCAATCTCCGAGAGAAAAGTTGGGAGACCCCTGCCACAGGACCATCTATGGTGGGAATTGTACAGTAGGTAATGCAGATGAGGGAGTAACTAAAACAGTATCTTGAAGAGGCCCAGGAGAATCTGAAGCAGGCTTAGAATGCCAAAACCCAGTGGTATGATGCATGGGCCTTATTAGAGTACCAACCTGGGCAAAACTCTTACTGCTACCTCCATTGACAAGTATGCTGCTGGTGAAATGTCAGGGTCCTTACCACATCATCCAGGTAAACAAAACAAACCTACCATGTAAACTTGCTAAAGGAATGGTCAGGAGAGTGAAGGAGGTCAGGAGAAGACCCTTGTTACATTAAAGCCTGGCAAGCCTGGAGTCAGGTGGACCAAGACCACTTGAGTGGAGACCAGCGGGTGGACTTGCAGCATGTTTTCAGGAAATACCCAGGCCTGTTCCAGCAGGGTGGGCTGCACCTGACTTGTACTGCAGCATGTGGTGCATCTGAAAGACCCCACATTCATCCAGCAAAGACTTTATTGTACTCTTGAGAGGCTTCTAAAACCATTTTAAAGAGCCTTTATTTGTCACATGCACACTCAAGCACAGTAACCCATCTGAAGCAGTGAACACACACGCAAACAAACGCACACGCACACAAATGAGCAATGAGCGCACCCAGTGGGCAGCTATGCTACAGTGCCCAGGGAGCAGTTGGGGTTAGGTGCCTTGCTCAAGGGCACTTTAGCCCAAGGCTGTCCCATGTTAACCTAACTGCATGTCTTTGAACTGTGGGGAAAACCGGAACAGACACCCATGTAGATACAGGGAGAACATGCAAACTCCACACAGAAAGGCCCCCTTTCACCACTGGGCTCAAACCCAGACCGCATGTCTTGCTGTGAGGCGACAGTGCTAACCACTACACCACTGTGCTGCCCAAGATGTTAAGATGGAAACTGAAATTATGAACAAGCTTGAGGTCACTGGAAGATGGCGCCACAAGAGTGGCAGCTAGTTGCAGTAGCTCCGAGCGTGTTTGTGTTTTAGTATGTTTTTGTACTTTTTTCGTGTTTCTTTCTGCACTAGTCTCAGTCGGAAGTGTGCACCTCGGGATGTACTACTCATGAGACTATGCATTTGTATTTTTCTCTTTTCCTTTCTGGGGTTAGTTAAATCGGCATCAGTGGACCCTTTCAGCCACGGCTCCATTGTTTACACTCAGGAGCAGCTGTTAGCACTGCGCAACACCAAGGTACTCCCCGTGGAAAGACCGGTGATCCCCGCAGAATTAAGGAGAAGGGGATGCAGAGCTAGAATGAAGTGCCGGGAGAAGAAAAGACGGTATAAACCATGTATACCGTCTGTCATCATGGGAAACGTAAGATCTCTCCCTAATAAGATGGATGCGCTAACGACACTAACCAGGCTGCAGAGGGAGTACCGGGAGTGTAGCCTTACGGTATGTGCTTCACAGAGACTTGGCTGAATGAACTCTCACCGGACTCACACGTCACTCTGGATGGATTTCAACTCGTGAGAGCGGACAGGAAAGCCAAGGAGAGCGGTAAGAGGAAAGGAGGGGGTATAGTGATGTTTGTTTGTGAATGACAGATGGTGTAATCCAGGGCACATCAGGGTAAAGGAGCAGTATTGCAGTAAGAACATTGAACTGCTAGCGGTTAGCATTCGGCCATATTACCTCCCGGGGGAATTCTTGCACGTTATCACGATAACTGTGTACATCCCCCCAGCGGCCGATGCTGCTGCAGCCTGTGAGCTCTTACACACTACAGTGTCAAAGCTTCAGACATCGCACCCCCAGTCCCTGCTACTAATCTCCGGTGACTTCAATCATGCTTCTCTGTCCTCCACTCTCCCAACCTTCACTCAGTATGTGAAATGCCACACCAGAGACAATAGAACTTTGGATTTAATGTATGTGAACACGAAGGACACATATAGTTCATCACCCCTCCCCCCACTGGGCCGTTCTGACCACAATCTGGTTCACTTGTCCCCTACATACATACCTATGGTGAATAAACAACCACCCACCAAGAGGTATGTAAGGAGCTGGTCTGAGGAGACCAGTATGGCACTGAGGGACTGCTTTGACACCACGGACTTGGATGTGTTGTGTGAACCTCACGGGGATGACATTGATAGCCTGACAACCTACATCACGGATTACATTAATCTCTGTGTTGAAAACACTGTGCCAGTCAGGAAGGTACGGTGTTTTCCCAACAATAAACCCTGGGTGACCTCTGAACTAAAAGCCCTATTAAACGAGAAGAAGAGGGTTTTTAAATCTGGCAACAAGGAGGAGATGAGGAGAGTGCAGAGGGAGCTGAAGAGGGGGATAAGGAGAGGCAAGGACAGCTACAGGAAGAAGCTGGAGGAGCACCTCAAGGGGAGCAACACTGGAGAGGTATGGAGAGGCCTGAAAACCATCTCTGGCCACACAAAGAACAGTGGGAGGGGCCCTGTATCTGGGGTCCAGGACTGGGCAAATGAGTTGAATCTCTTTTTCAACAGATTTGACTGTGCCACCCCACCCTCCCCCACTCACCATAGTCCTGACCTGTCTGTGTTATCACTCCACCCCCCATAATACCTCTGACACCAACAGCTCCCTCCTCACACCACATCACCCCCCTCCGCTCCCTGCCAGACCAATCCACACACTCCACCCCCGACCTCACTCTACAGGAGTCACACCTCAGCTACACCCCTCACCTCTCCATAACAGCTGATCAGGTGTTGAAGGAGCTGAGGAGGATCAAGATGAGGAAAGCTGCTGGCCCTGATGGTATCAACTCCAGACTGCTTAAGGACTGTGCAGATCAGCTCTGTGGGATTCTTCTGTACATTTTCAACCTGGGCCTCAGTCTAGAGAAAGTTCCACTTCTGTGGAAAACATCATGTGTGGTTCCAGTTCCCAAGACTGCGCACCCCAGGGAGCCCAACCACTTTCGGCCAGTAGCTTTAATGTCTCATTTCATGAAGATCATGGAGAGGATTATTCTCTCCCACCTCCGACACCTGGTGAACAGAGAGATGGACCCCCTGCAGTTTGCATATCGACCGGGCATTGGTGTGGATGACACTGTCATTTACCTGCTACACCGGTCACTGTTGCACCTGGAGGGCACTGGGAGCACTGTGAGAATCATGTTCTTTGACTTCTCCAGTGCTTTCAACACAATCCAGCCATCACTGCTTAGGGGGAAGCTGGAGGGAGCTGGTGTCAACTGCCACCTGGCTGCATGGATCATCGACTACCTCATTAACAGACTGCAGTATGTGAGGCTCTGCGACTGTGCATCTGATGTGGTAGTCTGCAGCAGAGAGGCTCCACAGGGTACAGTGCTCTCTCCTTTCTTCTTTACACTTTACACATCTGACTTCAGCTACAACACAGACAGCTGCCACCTCCAGAAGTTCTCTGATGATACAGCCATTGTTGGACGTGTGTCAGAGGGGGACGATCTGGAGTACAGAGAGGTCATCACCAACTTTGTTGCTTGGTGTGAACTGAACCACCTGCGCATCAACGCCAGCAAGACAAAGGAAGTGGTGATCGATTTCAGAAGGACGGTTTCCCAAATTACGCCAGTGAACATCCAGAGTTTGGACATTGAAATCGTGGAGGAGTACAAATACCTGGGTGTTCACCTCAACAACAAACTGGACTGGACTAACAACACAGATGTCCTGTACAAGAAAGGCCAAAGTCGTCTCCACCTCTTGAGAAGACTGAGGTATTTTGGTGTGTGCAGGACACTGCTTAGGACTTTTTATGACTCTGTGGTAGCATCAGTGATTTTCTATGCTGTGGTCTGCTGGGGCTGTGGAAGTTCAGAGAAGGACAGGAAGAAACTTAATAAACTGGTCAGAAGGGCTGGCTCAGTCTTAGACTGTCCTCTGGACTCCATTGAGGTGGTGGGTGAGAGGAGGATGTTAGCCAAGCTGACCTCAATCATGGATAACCCCTCTCACCCCCTATATGAGGCTGTGGGGGCTTTAAGCAGCTCTTTTAGTAGTAGACTGCTACACCCACGGTGTAAGAAGGAGAGATACCGCAGGTCATTCATACCAGCTGCTGTCAGACTGTATAACACCCACAACTTGCAACGTAGCACCAATAACCTGTTTGTCGTTATATTTGCACTACTTCACCACTACTACCTCTGCCATCTCTCATCAATGCAATTATTATGTGCAATAATATAGGCCTTAAACTATTTTAATGCATACTTATATATAATTTATGTATATATGTGTGTGTGTATGTATGTATGTGTGTATATATATATCAGCTGGATAGTACAGTGGTAACGCTCACTGACTACGATGCAGGAGATCGGATCCCGGTCGGGGCAAAACATCATCCAGTAAGGGTTCTTAGGCAAAAAACCCTCATGATATATCAGCCTACCTCAGGAATGAGTGAAGACATAACTGATAGAGTCATACCGGCTCAGACGTCGCCTGGGTCAACAAGGTCTGCGTCAGTTGCTAGGGAACCAGGGCAAACTGATGAGAAATGGGCTACTGGAACAAGACATCGATGGACGAGGACAGAAAATACGGATTTGCTGGAATGCTACCATACAAGCAATCCCAGAGAGAGGGGATACATTGGATACTTTGAAACCCACAATCAAGGCTAACAAAGAAACAGCTATTAGCCCAGTATTCCAACATCCGTAATCGAAATCTACTATCACAACTAGAGATTAATGAAATACAACAACGATGCTACGGCAAGGGGGAACCAGGAAGACAGGTCAGCGGGGAGATGTCATCATCCCCACAACCAGAGATTGGGTACCAAGCCCCAACAACTAACAGCCTCAACACAAAAGCTGCTGACCTGAGAAGGAAGATCGTGACCCAACTGGAAACCTGGAGCCCCCGACGAATACCGAAGCTGAGTTGCCAAGTACCTTCAGAAGATCTACTAGTAGATGTGAATGCTGCTCTGAAGACAATCTCCACAAGAACCATCACTGAGACCAACAAGCTGATACACAGTACAGCAACAGTAATCATGGAGATGCTTGGACACAAGGTGGGCTCGGGACATAACAAACAGTATCCACCATGGAAGAGACGATTAGAGGCCAAGATAAAGGCAGCACGGAGAGAAGTTAGCCAGCTAGCTGAACTACAGAAAGGGAACATGGTGAATAAAGGGGCACCCAGGAAGTACAACTCACTCTCCATACCAGAGGCACTTGAAACTGCCAAACAGCGACTAACAGCTCTGGCCACCCGGTTGAAGAGATACACCAAGGAGGGAGAGGCCAGGAGAATAAACAAGCTGTTCTCCACTGAACCAGCCAAGGTGTACTCTCAGTGGCAGGGGACCAACAACCGGTCAGACCCACCAAGAGCTGAGGTGTCAAAGATGAAGAGCTGGACAGCACCAGGCCCCGATATGATCCATACGTACTGGCTGAAGAAGCTAACTGCACTCCATGAACGCCTAGCAGCACAGATGAACCAGCTGCTGAGGGATGGAACCCACCCAGAATGGCTACCCCAAGGCAGGACAGTCCTAATCATGAAGGACCCCCAGAAGGGACCCATCCCATCCAACTACCGGCCAATTACCTGTCTCTGCACAACATGGAAGGCCCTGTCAGGCATCATTGTGGCAAAAATGAGTAAGCATGTGGCTCAATACATGAGCGAGGCACAGAAAGGAATTGGCAGTAACACCAGAGGAGCCAAGCACCAGCTACTGGTCGATAGAACAGTCGCCCGAGACTGTAAGAAGAGACAGACCAACCTGTGCACTGCCTGGATTGACTACAAGAAAGCCTACGACTCAATGCCACACACATGGATACTGGAATGTCTGGAACTGTATAAGATCAACAGGAACCTAAGGACCTTCATCCAGAACTCAATGGAAATGTGGAAGACAACCCTAGAGGCCAACTCAAAAAAACCCATTGCCCAAGTCAACATCAAGTGCGGCATATACCAAGGAGATGCGCTATCACCACTGCTGTTCTGCATAGGCCTGAACCCCCTCAGTCAGATCATCATGAAGAGCGGCTACGGGTACCAATTCCGTAGTGGGGCAACAATCAGCCACCTGCTCTACATGGATGACATCAAGCTGTATGCCAGGAACGAGAGAGAAATAGACTCGCTGATCCACACCACCCGGATCTACAGCGATGACATAGGGATGTCATTCGGATTGGACAAGTGTGGCCAGATGGTCTCAAAGAGAGGCAAGATCATCCGGACTGAGGGGATTGACCTACCAGAGGGCAACATAGGTGATATCCAAGACAGCTACAAGTACCTTGGCATTCCACAGGCTAATGGAAACCATGAAGAGGCCACAAGGAAGTCAACCACAGCCAAATACCTCCAGAGAGTAAGGCAGGTCCTGAAAAGTCAGCTGAATGGTAAGAAGAAGGTCCGAGCCATCAACATGTACGCACTACCAGTCATCAGATACCCCGCTGGTATCATAAACTGGCCAAAGGAGGAGATAGAAGCCACAGATATCAAGACTAGAAAGCTCCTCACCATGCATGGAGGGTTCCACCCCAAGTCCAGCACCCTGAGACTATACACTAAGCGGAAAGAGGGAGGCCGAGGGCTAGTGAGCGTCAAGACCACGGTCCAGGATGAAACATCGAAAATCCGAGAATACATCAGAAAGATGGCCCCAAAGGATGAACTGCTAAGTGAATGTCTCAGGCAGCAGAACCCTGATGAGAGTGCAGAGGAGGAGGAGGAACAGACAACCTGGAGGGACAAACCCCTACATGGCATGTACCACCGTCAGATAGAGGAAGTGGCTGATATCAAGAAATCCTACCAGTGGCTGGATAATGCAGGACTGACAGACAGCACAGAGGCACTAATCATGGCAGCACAAGAACAGGCCATAAGCACAAGAGCCATAGAGGCCAGGATCTACCAGAGTAGATCAGACCCAAGATGCAGACTGTGCAAAGAAGCCCCTGAAACAGTCCAGCACATAGTAGCAGGGTGTAAGATGCTAGCTGGATCAGCGTACATGGAGAGGCACAACCAAGTGGCTGGGATAGTATACAGGAACATCTGCAACCAGTATGGAATAGAAGTACCCAAGTCCCAATGGGCCATACCACAGAAGGTGGCTGAGAACAACAGGGCCAAGGTCCTGTGGGACTTCAGCTTCCAGACTGACAAACAGATCCTGGCTAACCAACCGGACATGGTGGTGGTGGACAAAGAGCAGAAGAGGGTGGTGGTGATAGATGTGGCGATCCCAGCTGACGCCAACATCAAGAAGAAGGAACATGAGAAACTTGAGAAGTATCAAGGGTTGAAAGAGCAGCTGGAACGGATGTGGAAGGTCAAGGGTTGCGTGGTCCCCGTGGTAGTGGGGGCACTTGGGGCAGTAACCCCCAAACTGGGAGAGTGGCTCCAGCAAATCCCAGGAACAACATCTGAAGCCTCAGTCCAGAAGAGCGCAGTCCTAGGAACATCAAAGATACTGCGCAGAACTCTCAAACTCCCAGGCCTCTGGTAGAGGACCCGAGCTTGAGGATGACATGGATACCACCCCCCCGCCAGGGGTGAGAAGGAGATTTTTTTTTTTATGTATGTATGTGTGTGTATATATATATATAATATATATATATATATATATATATATATATATAAAATCTCCTTCTCAACCCCGGCGGGGGGGTGGTATCCATGTCATCCTCAAGCTCGGGTCCTCTACCAGAGGCCTGGGAGTTTGAGAGTTCTGCGCAGTATCTTCGATGTTCCTAGGACTGCGCTCTTCTGGACTGAGGCTTCAGATGTTGTTCCTGGGATTTGCTGGAGCCACTCTCCCAGTTTGGGGGTTACTGCCCCAAGTGCCCCCACTACCACGGGGACCACGCAACCCTTGACCTTCCACATCCGTTCCAGCTGCTCTTTCAACCCTTGATACTTCTCAAGTTTCTCATGTTCCTTCTTCCTGATGTTAGCGTCAGCTGGGATCGCCACGTCTATCACCACCACCCTCTTCTGCTCTTTGTCCACCACCACTATGTCCGGTTGGTTAGCCAGGATCTGTTTGTCAGTCTGGAAGCTGAAGTCCCACAGGACCTTGGCCCTGTTGTTCTCAGCCACCTTCTGTGGTATGGCCCATTGGGACTTGGGTACTTCTATCCCATACTGGTTGCAGATGTTCCTGTATACTATCCCAGCCACTTGGTTGTGCCTCTCCATGTACGCTGATCCAGCTAGCATCTTACACCCTGCTACTATGTGCTGGACTGTTTCAGGGGCTTCTTTGCACAGTCTGCATCTTGGGTCTGATCTACTCTGGTAGATCCTGGCCTCTATGGCTCTTGTGCTTATGGCCTGTTCTTGTGCTGCCATGATTAGTGCCTCTGTGCTGTCTGTCAGTCCTGCATTATCCAGCCACTGGTAGGATTTCTTGATATCAGCCACTTCCTCTATCTGACGGTGGTACATGCCATGTAGGGGTTTGTCCCTCCAGGTTGTCTGTTCCTCCTCCTCTGCACTCTCATCAGGGTTCTGCTGCCTGAGACATTCACTTAGCAGTTCATCCTTTGGGGCCATCTTTCTGATGTATTCTCAGATTTTCGATGCTTCATCCTGGACCGTGGTCTTGACGCTCACTAGCCCTCGGCCTCCCTCTTTCCGCTTAGTGTATAGTCTCAGGGTGCTGGACTTGGGGTGGAACCCTCCATGCATGGTGAGGAGCTTTCTAGTCTTGATATCTGTGGCTTCTATCTCCTCCTTTGGCCAGTTTATGATACCAGCGGGGTATCTGATGACTGGTAGTGCGTACATGTTGATGGTTCGGACCTTGTTCTTACCATTCAGCTGACTTTTCAGGACCTGCCTTACTCTCTGGAGGTATTTGGCTGTGGTTGACTTCCTTGTGGCCTCTTCATGGTTTCCATTAGCCTGTGGGATGCCAAGGTACTTGTAGCTGTCTTGGATATATATATATATATATATATATATATATATATATATATATATAATCTCATTATCTCTAGCCGCTTTATCCTTCTACAGGGTCGCAGGCAAGCTGGAGCCTATCCCAGCTGACTACGGGCGAAAGGTGGGGTACACCCTGGGCAAGTTGCCAGGTCATCACAGGGCTGACACATAGACACAGACAACCATTCACACTCACATTCACACCTACGGTCAATTTAGAGTCACCAGTTAACCTAACCTGCATGTCTTTGGACTGTGGGGGAAACCGGAGCACCCGGAGGAAACCCACGCGGACATGGGGAGAACATGCAAACTCCACACAGAAAGGCCCTCACCGGCCACGGGGCTCGAACCCAGACCTTCTTGCTGTGAGGCGACAGTGCTAACCACTACACCACCGTGCCGCCCATATATATATATATATATATATATATATATATATATATATATATATACAGAGTCCACCTGTAATGTGCAATTTTTCCGAGCCTCTCAATAAGGCAATTTTTTTTCTTTTCTATACTTTTTCATGGTAGATGATGCAAATAGCCCTCTGTATTTAATCCTTCATTTGTCTAATTTTTATTTCAGTTTTATTTGTTACATGTTTGACTTTTTCTTGCTACTGTAACACATGAATTTCCCCGATGTGGGATGAATAAAGTGAATCTAATCTAATCTCTTCCAGTGAATGGTACAGTCCAGCTGTCATTGTTCCAAAGAAAGATGGGATGCTTTGGGTCTGCATGGACTTCTGAGTTGAACACTGTTTCTTGGTTTGATGCCTAGTCCAGGGGTTTCAAAAGTAGCCAGTCAATGGCAGCAAATCACCATCTGTAGTAGGATTTGCCACCATCTATTTTTTACCGAGTAACAAAAAATATTTTTGTTTACATATCTGTACAAAACTGAGCAGTGTGCAATGTGAAACTAAGTTTTATTCAACTAAATAATGGCCAGATATTAACACTGCCATAGGAAATAGAGGCAGCCATTATGCTGCTGTGTGCTGTAACTAAGCTGTAATCTGATTGGCTGACAAGGTGTGCTGTGATTGAGTCGCTCTACCACATGGCTAGAAATGGTGACTAAGAAGTGGGGTGGCACGTTAGATGCCTGGTTTTCAAAAAGGATTCGACCCATGGGTAAGTCTAATTTTAGCCATCATTATGGGGTCATTCCATGCCAAATCAACAAATATCTGACAAATTTATGCTCAACCATCTCAGATTTCAATGGAATTTGGAGGGCTCAGAGGTACTATTAAAAGAAGTTAATCCCCAAAATTTGAGCTTCCTATCTCCAACGGTTTCAGAGATACAGGCATTTGAAATTTTTTTGCATTTTGCTCAAAACATACATATTTCAAAGTGTAATATAATCTTTATTATGCAAGATAGAAACCTAAAATTTTGCACAGAGAGACTCAATGTCTTGTACTACAAGCTTCAACTTAGAATTTCAATGGTCATTGTATATTAGATGGTGATTTTAACAAGGAAATTAAAAAGACAAATTGCATTTTTAACTCATTCTGGAAGCTTGCCTGTGGCAGTAATGCTTAAACTAAGAATGTTATTCAAATCTACACAGAAATATCTACCAATTTCAGTTTTACCAAGTCTCCACTATTCCTAGTTTGTCTGTAATAGGGTTTTGAAATTCGCCGATTTCTAAAACATGCCATTTTCAGTAGCATGGATTCCAATGTGGGATAGCAGTTAGGAACTTGTAAATTTTTTTCAGTAATCTCCTAGACCCATAATTTATATTTCCAAGTTTTTCTTCTGTGTCTCTCAAGTATTTCTGAACTACAGGTGTTTTAAATATCCATTTTTTCTAAATTAAAATTTTTGATATTATTTCCATTTTATTGATGATTAAGGACTGATAAATACAACTAAATGATTTTGTATAGATAAGGAAACATTTTACTTGTGTTCATGTCACAGAAATATGGTTTTAAAAATATTATCATTTTGAAATAAGCTAAATAATATATGAACATTTCACATTTTTCCAGTAAATATATATATGAAAACTAAAGAAGTCAGTCATTTTTCATATAAATCACTTAACTTACAATTTCTGTTGTATGTTAGTTTATGGCAGTCAGAATCTTTCTTTAGTCCAATTCCTATAGAACAGGGACAGGGAGGAAGTTCAGCCATTTCTAGATGTCTAAGAACAAACTCATTTATACTGATCTAAAATTGAAAACAACTACAATTAAATTCCCTAGTCAACTATTCAAAATATCCAATCCTTGCAAAGAAACACATTCAGTTAATAACACTGGTAAATTTTCTCAGTGTTCTGTATTACAATGTATTTAATATAATCCAAGCAATATAATGTTATCTGAACAAGTATGCAGTTTACAGACTCTAAAACTATAAGATATGAGCCACCTGTTCTGGTATCAAAGGTCACCTATTGTGCTGTGTTGATATTGATAAGGCTGGCTGTTGACTGGTACACAATAGCTGGTCATTGATTGCTAATGTTACACAGTCTTAGATTAAAATCAATTTACAAATAATTAATACTGAGCATTAATTGAAATTTTATTTAAAATTGAGTAAGAACCATGTCTCCTAACCTACTTGAGCCTTATTGAAGCATTTATTAACCCTCAAATATCAGTTATATGAAAATTCGAATTTGGTGAAAATGGATTTTTTAAACCCCTGTAGTTTAAAAATACTTCAGAGACACAGAACAAAAATTTGGAAATATAAAATATGGGTCTTGGGGATTACTGAAAAAAAAATTACAATTTCCTAACTGCTATCCCACATTGGATTTCTTGCTACTGAAAATGGCATGTTTTAGAAATCGGCGAATTTCAAAACCCTATTACAGACAACCTAGGAATAGTGGAGACTTGGTAAAACTGAAATTGGTAGATATTTCTGTGTAGATTTGAATAACATTCTTAGTTTAAGCATTACTGCCACAGGCAAGCTTCCAGAATGAGTTAAAAATGCAATTTGTCTTTTTAATTTCCTTGTTAAAATCACCATCTAATATACAATGACCATTAAAATTCTAAGCTGAAGCTTGTAGTACAAGACATTGAGTCTCTCTGTGCAAAATTTGTTTTCTATCTTGCATAATAAAGATTATATTGCACTTTGAAATATGTATGTTTTGAGCAAAAAACAAAAAAATTGAAAAATTCAAATGCCTGTATCTCTGAAACTATTGGTGATAGGAAGCTCAAGTTTTGGGGATTAACTTCTTTTAATAGTATCTCTGAGCCCTCCAAATTTAATTGAAATCTGAGATGGTCGAGCATAACCTCTTGTTGATTTGGCATGGAATGACCCTATGACTACCGAGTGAAATACTCTGGCATGGATTTAAGTGGGGGTGCATGCAGTGTGCCCCCCCCATCCAAAAAAAGAAAAAAAATGTAGTATTGCAGATACCAAGATATGCCCACCTTTTTATGTAATTAATAAGGTTTTTTTAAAATAAACAAAATAAATCGTTATGTGGGATTGAGCTGAAGAGTTTATGGTATAAATGTATATTTAATAGTAGGTCCGATTAGGTTTTTTTGCTTGTGACACAAGTGCAGTGAAAAGCAATCTAGGTGAGTCCTGTTGGATTTTAACAGGGTGCGGGAACTTTGTGCATTGACATAACACTGTGGGAAATAAGGCCGGATTGTCGGACATTGACCGGTAATTTTTGCATTTGTCTGTCTGTATTTCAAAAGCATAGGACTGGATGGCCCATGAAAAATGGTAAAGATATGGGTCTAATCTACTTCTAACTTTCTTCCAAATGTAATATTTGGCGAATATATTATGTCAAAACATGGCCTGTGATTGGCCGATTGTGGATGCTCTCAATGACAAGTCGTCTCTCATCAGTGAGTAGGAGTGCATTCTGGCCTGACACCACGCGACGCTGTTATCAGCTGGGTAGATATACCGTACCACTAATGTTAAAATAAAACAGACTATTACAGGTTTTGGACCCTGATAAAGTGCTTTTTTTCCATCGTATTTTAACCCTCTGGGGTTGAGAGCTTTTCCGGTGAAGCTCGGCAGGCTTAGAATGAGTAGGTCATGTATTTAGATAAATATCTTTGCGAGTTTTTATCATCCAAGCATGATAAACATATTGACAGAAACTTTACACTTTCCTATGTGCCCACTACCAAATATTATATTTTTTAAATTTCCTAAATTAGATGAAACATAAAACTCCCTTATTCAGTCACACTGGAGTCAGAGCACTGAGCTCCCACTTATGCATTCATAAAAGACTGTTCCCATGGTAACGGCATGATCATCTTTCGCTTTCGAGTGGTTTCTTTTTCTCCGTGTTTTTTTCAGTTTTCTAAGTTCTAGTGCAGTAGATTTTAGTCTGAATACCAAATGATATGACCATATCTAGTTTTGAGTCATTTTAAAATTTATTTTGTTTCAAAGTTACTTGGAATCTCATACTCAAAATTTTAACTCTATTATGTAAGAATAGTTGTGTTGTTAATTACTAAATTTCTTATAGACTTATTATAAACATAGTATAAAAATAGTCATTGTTGACATAATGTTTCATGAGTGTTATTATAGTATCTATATATGAGTACCAGTAAGTTGTGACCAACTAGAACATCCTTGGCCCCCTCATACTTTTTTTCTAGACATTGAACTGACCTGTGTGCGCTACTGTTTTCTTGGGTAGAACTTTAAACATGTTTTTCTTGAAACTTCTGACATTTTCTTGTGAATTGTATTCAATTTGTAGTATAATTAACAACTAATGTCTCATGTAATTTGGTGTTTGAAGAGCACAAAAATGTGCCTGGAAATAGCTGAGAAGCCATCTCCAGGCATCTAAAGACCTTCAGCTTAGGTGGGCCCCGGACTCCCGGGAACATTGTTCTGGGCCTTTGGCCCATCATTCAGACAGGCTGAAATTTGGATGGACAGAGAACATTTTAGACTTTTCTGTCCTGTGACAGTCTTCTTAAAATGCCCCCAGTGAGCTCAGATTGCAGTTGCTAAAACAATAATAATTTATTGATATATTAGGTGTTTTGTGGTCAGTGTATTACACTGTAGACTAGAGTGTCATGTGGTAATGCATTATATGACAGTGCAACTTTCATAAATACGACCATATATCAGTTGTAATTATTTTCTACGCATATACCTGCAACTGACAATATCATTTCCAGTGATTAATAAAATGGTTTTAAAAGTTCCTAGTTTTAAAACATTTTTATATGGTAATTTTCTTTCGGAGACTGAATTTACAACATGTCTCTGACAGCTCAAAATGCATCTCTGGACATTTAAAAACTGCAGAGTTTCCGGGGGACTCTGGCTGCCCCCTGATCCCTGGCCTTACTGGGTTACCCCCCCCCAATTTCCTGGATCTGCCCCTGAATATGTCTGTGTATGGGTCCATGTGTAAATGCTGGTCAGCTAAATATTATATTATAAATAAATATCGATCGCTGTTCCGTTATTGTATACGGCCTGTTTTGGGTCAAACCCACCCACTCAGCATGCTTGGCGCATTGACATTGTTTACATTTTGACTTGCACCGGAATGCAGTGTATCCTTGTAGGGGAGTCACATATTGAGATTTGACATCTGTCATGCAGTTAATGTTAACGGTAATCGTTAAAATTATAAATATATACAAGTTATACGTATTTGTTTTTGTACAGTTGCTGTTGCAAGAATTGTCACTTGTTGTCAGATGAACATACATTCACTTGTTATAACTTATATAGTGCAATGCCAAATGAAAATACTGTGATTAATTAATATATTTTTTCAAAATATCTGAAAAATGTTAAGTGCACGAGAGAGGCGGATGTAAGTGCAGAAGTCTTTATTTTAATACAGTGCGATATATACATGAAGTGCATGAAACACACAAAAGCAAACAGTCCAAATTGGCAGGCAAGGTCATAAATGAGAAAACGGGCAAAAGGTCGATCGAGGCACAAACAGTATGTCGGAGACAAAACAAGAACGAGAACTAGAAACAGGAACAGTAGTCGAGAAACCAGGAAAACCACAAACATGGGGAAAAAAGGCTTGGTAACGCGCACTGAACATGGCGTAATACTTTGCGTAATACAGCGCAGTCCTTAAATAGCCCAACACTTGGTTCACTAATTGAGAACAGGTGTGCCTTGTTCACAGCGTGTGTGCTGGAGCTCACTCGGCGTGTGCACAGCCTGAGGCGCACCTTTTGGTGCACGTGCCACAGCGCGCAGGACTGACAATTTTTTGAACTCAATCTCCTTAATATAAAGGGGATATCACATGCTTATATATATATATATATATATATATATATATATATATATATATATATATATATATATAATATAAAATTTGGACCTAATTTGAATGCATTTGAAGTGAATAGACTTATACAAAAGGCAACAGAGTAGTTTGTTTCAAAGAAAAAAAGGATAAAGGGGAAGATAGAACATGTAAAAAACCTGAATCAAGTTCAGTACCTGATATCACTACAGACACTGTTATAGAAGCTTTAGAATTAGATCAATACTCAGATTGTTCAGAAATTGAACAATGAATCAAAAAGAAATTTGACTATACAAAACATATATATTTTTGATGTTTACAAAATCAAGATATTGTAACTGTTACTTGATTTTGTAAACATCAATAATATATAAAGTTTTGTATTGTCAGTTTCTTTTTTGATTCATTACTACTGTATATGGCAGTTCTATTAATTTTTAGTATTGATTACACCACTTCAGACTTTATTTTGCTGTTTACAATAAATTGGAAATTCCTCCCCAGATACCTTGAAACTGTCTCAGATAACCTCAGTTTTCCATTTTTCTCACCTACCATATGGTTCATGGTGAAGGGCTTCAGCCTTTTTTTAATTGTACCATCCTATTCTCTGCCTCATACCCTTTTATTCCCCTAAACTTTGAGACCACTGCTAGTCAATGCCCAGGATCAATTACATGATTGAGAAGATCAGACATTGCCAAGTACATCACCACACTGGACCTCTGTAAGAGTTATTGGCAAGTGCTGCTGGAGAAGTCCCATGAAAACACAACTTTTCAGACACCGGTGGGCTTATACCAGTTCATGGTTATGCCCTTTGGTCTGCACAGAGCCACTGCTACATTCTAGAGGCAAATGGACTGTGTTCTGCAAGGATGTGAGGACTGCTGTGCAGCTTATCTGGATGACATAGTGATTTATAGTGGCACTATGGTCAACCATCTCCAACATCTGCAATGATTCCATTGTCAGATTCATGAAGCCAGCTTGAGTTTGAACCAGCAGAAGTCTCAGTGGGCAAAACAAGAAGCTCAAACCTGGGATACCATCTGGGTGGAGGCCAGATCCAACCTCAAGTGGACAAGCTGGAGACCATTCCCAGGCCATGGACAAAAATACAGGTCAGGTCTTTTTGTGGGCCTGGTGGGATGGTATTGAAGGTTAATTCCCCAGTTTGCAACAACTGCCTCCCCTCTCACAGACCTAACCACTAAGGTCACCAGAAATCTAATGGCATGGACTACTGACTGTGAACTCGCTTTTATGGGCTTTAAAGACACACTTGTGTTCTTTCTCAGTCTTGCAGAGTCCAGATTTCACTTCTGCTTTTTAGTACAGGTGGATGCCTCTGCAGTGGGCCTTGGGGAAACCTGTGTTGTACATGAGTAGAAAGTTGCTGCCAAGGGAAACCAGAGACTAAAATACTGAGAAAAAAATATCTGACCATTACATGGGCTCTGGCTACTTTGTGGTACTACCTGCTGGCAAGGGAGTTTGACTTGGACACAAATCACTGGGCCTTGACCTGGTCCCAGGCAATGAAGGACCGAAATGCCAAGGTAAAACTATGCTACTTAGACCTTCAATACTTTTGGTTCAACATCAGGCAATGGCAGATTACCTTTCTCAATTCTTGAGTCTCACCAATCCAAAAGAAAAAAGCAGTAATTTGGCAGAGGGTTCTGTTACATTTCTTTTAACATTTCTTTCATATTATTAAGGAGTTTGGCAAAGATGCTGTCTTGTCTCCTGTGCTTGTCTTCACACGTTCTGCTTATGGGTGCCGCATAGGGAAAAACTGAATGCAAATTACAGTAACAGTTTTAGCAAAGTCAACCCATGAAAAGGGGGACTACGGTGAGCTCATGGAGAGGGGGAGACCACCAGGATAATTAGACTGGCTCACAGGTTGTACAACTTATGGCTGTCCATCAAAAATTCAATGATGACGAGGTCCTCCTCTTCATTGTCTTCTTTGCCTTCCCAGGTCTTATTGTTGTTGCTGTTTGGGTTATCGCCATCTCTCATTGCACCTGCTCATGGGAGAGAAGCCCGATCCTGGACTACTGGTTATACAAATATTGCATATAAATGTCAATAACATAGACACAACATGTTTCATGACATTATTAGAGTGAGTGATGTAATTGTTATGGGAAAATATGTGTTTTATAATATTGCAAACTCCTGTTTACTGTAATGCTTGATACCACTTTGAGTTGGTTGGAACCAAGGGAGTCAGGATTTCAGAGGGAAAAGGAGGCTGAGTAGGCCTAGAGGAGTCAGTTTTACTTCTGGCACCTAAGAGCAGAAGGTTCAGTAGTTGAGCTGTTTTACTGAATATTGAAAACTGTTGAATGTTTTCTTTTGATATAATTCTTTTTCACCTGCTTATTTAGGGACTTTTGCATCTTGTTTGTGGCACTGAATCAGACAAGAATAACAAACCACCGTTGCACTAAAATGCTAC
Source organism: Neoarius graeffei (assembly GCF_027579695.1). Lineage (NCBI taxonomy): Eukaryota > Metazoa > Chordata > Actinopteri > Siluriformes > Ariidae > Neoarius > Neoarius graeffei. The sequence continues at coordinate 80,835,876 of NC_083573.1, forward strand.
TATGGTTGAGCCATCATTTTTGGAAGTTTTGAAATGAACCCATGACAGCCTTCTCAACAAGCTTTGACCACTTTACTTGGCAGAATTTGTAGAAGTCAATTAAATTTGTGTTTCCTGGTACAAAGCTGACTTTTAAGCATAGTGGGTGGTTCTCCACTATAGTTGCAAATTGGTGTCACCTCACTTAACAAGTATTCTGAGACCAGGCCTTTAAATAAAATCAGGGTGTCTGTGTTCATATGCCTTCCTATTGATTATAAAAATTAATTGATATTAAATTTTATCCACTCAAATATAATAGTGTTGGTAGAATTTTTCATTGGAAGTACCCAAGGGGGTCCAAAATGCATCTCTCATACATCCCAGAAGGAAAATAAACCCTTGCTGAAAAATATTTATTGGTGTTATTATTTTGTCACCCATTTAAATATGATCAATATTGTCCATGCAGCATGAAGAAAAGCACATTCTGAAAATATTTCCAATACTAGTCAGAAATTTTCCCGCCAAGAAATTGATTTTAGTCTGGCCAGGCAAGCTATCTACAGCTCTTCCAAGCTCCCAAAAAATCAGGAACCAATCAACTTTGAGCATCTCCAACGGCCCTGGGTAGAGGCGTGTTCAAGGCACTGACGTAGTAGAACTGCGACAGGAAGCCATAGATTGTTTACAGAATCTATGCCGGAAGCGCTTCATTCACGCTTCCGCATAGATGCTGTATTGAAAGCATTCAACAGGAAGTTCTCATTGAAAACGGAGCAAAGAGCAGCCCTGGAGGTATTTATTGAAAGGAAGGACGTTTTCGCCTTGCTTCCGACCGGCTTCGGTAAGAGTTTAATCTACCAGTTAGCCCCGTCGCGTCGCATACATCAGAGGAAAGAGTGATGTGATTGGTTTAATCTTCGTCACAGCCTTTTCTGGCTTCGACCAGTAGCAAACTGAGGCATTTCAGGGAGGCGGGTCAACCACGGGCTCTGGGAAACGGTTGGGCTTAATATCTTGGCCAGACCAATAGCTCGGAGAGCTTTGTCGCGTTAGCCAGACTAGAATGATGTAGGCCCAGCTTTGTCATGAAAACATGTTTGTGCCATGAATGTGAGTTAGAAGACCTTTCAACTAGACTACAATGCACAGGCATCATATACACATCTGCACCCTGGTGACCAGATGATGAACTATTTGTCCATACACTAACAGTCTATACATTAACACCGGAGTCTGTTTGTGTACTGACTATTGTGTTAGTGTATTGACCAATTTGATAGGATGACAGTTTGATGTCTCTCGATCCTTTTTGTCAACCTACTAGTATATAGGCCTATACCTAGTACATGTATCCTACCAGGATATCTTTAAAGGTTTTCTGATTAGGCCTAGTCAATTTCTGAGAGTGTCTGTGTACTGACTTAAAAATTTGAATTTGCCCCCCCCGTACTCACCTTTTACAAACTGTTAATTTTACTTCCGGCTTCCCCTACTTACTACCTGGTTGAATGATTGATCTTTACTGTTCTGCTCAAATAATCAACTTCATTGTCTTATTTTTGAACATGTCAGTACACAAACATGCTGTCAGTACACAAACGCTGCACCCTTTTAATACATATATTTATTGTTTTGTTGTGATAAATATACATTTTCAAATATAATTATTGATAATAAGGCCCAGATTTGTAATTGGGGTCAATTACATTTTGATTTTGGTCAGAGATTATGGATTTATTAGGCATTTCAGAGACCTGTTTGTGTACTGACAGAGACAAGGGCAACCTTGACCTTGAAATGACCTTGACCTTTGACCTTGAATTTTGCCATATCGAGCAATAAGAAGATACTTTGATAAAACTCCAAAATTGGCTACCAGAATTCTGCCTTATGAGCTTATCAGTTTGCTCAAGGTCCATATCCCAATTTGCAACTATAGTGGAGAACCACCCACGTCCACTGTAGAACTTCGAGTGGGTGGGTGGAGCACAGGAGTATGGCAGGCCAGAACTGAGTTTCCAAAAACTTTATTTTGCACTTTTCAGTGACATTTACACTCTCCCAGCCACACGCGTGCACACACACACACACACACACACACACAAAAAAAAGTCGTCTGGTTGGGGAGAGAGCTCCCTTCCTCTGCTCTCTTTCTCCTTTTATAGGGCGCGGTCACTGGGGAAGACACACAAACACAGGTTAACTGACATCAGGTGCAGTGATTCTGCCACTTACCTTCCCTGACTCCGCCCTCCGTTCACAGACCGGATGTAAGATGTATGTTGTACAATCATTCTGTCACCAAAAAAGAACAGTTCAAAGAAATAATTGAAATGCACAGTTTTTGGAGTAACTGCATGTCATTTCATTCATTTTGTATAGGCTACAAATGCACATGTGACAAATACAGCTTGAATCTCTGTGAACTCCATTTGAGCTGATATTTTTCATCTCACTTCATTGACACATAATCATCAGTGAAAACAGAAAATATAGTCAAGGTGGATTATTTACTACACAACTGATGCAAAAGGACAGACAGACAACTATATGTTTAGTGCTTTTTTTTCCTCAGTGGAAGGGTTTTAAGTTTTCTGTGTACCATGATTGGTAACATAGAGGAATATGACATGACCCCACTAGGGCATTACAGACTTGAAATACTTTAAAAATGCAGTGACTAATCTTAAGTTTTAAAGTGTGTGTAGCAGTTTGCCCCAAATAATTCTTATTATGGCATCAATTAGACCTTGTGATATAATGCAATGCTCAACCCTAATTTGTTGAGCTACTGATGGATATTAGATTTTAACCCTCTCATTTAATATTAGGATCAGCCATCACTGATAGATCCAGCTTCTGTTTTTGGCTTGTCCAATCCTGTTTTGTTTTTATGCTGGAAGAAGTCACATTACCACAAGTGTTTGCAACAGACATCAATCAATAGAGCATTAATGACTAGAGCATTGCTAGGCATCTGTGCATGTCATCAATCAGTGCCTCTCTTTCACTTTCCATGCTTTTAGCATCCAGACAGAAGTGGAACTTGAATACAAGCAAATTATCTGTGCCTTAAAAAATCCTGGCAATAGCTAGAGTGAAAGAAAAACATACCTCATGTGCTGAAGTGGATAACACATGATGCCACCTCCAATCCAAACTTCAAGGGATAAAACACTCCAGAATGCTTTGGGATTTGGGTGGTATATGATTATAGAACACAAGCACTTCCTTTTAGATCTTCTTTTACAATTGCTCAAACCTTTCACAAAAAGTTTTTTGAACAACTGACTCAAACTACAAAAATATTAGTTTTTTAAAACAACAGCTGAAAATAATCTTAACACTTTCAGTCAGTGCAATGCTTATTGCACCTTTACTATTGTTCATCAAGAACAATTAAGACATTAAAAATTAGTCAGCTCACTTCGCTTCTAGAGGAGTAGAAAAGTATCATTTGTATATTGTATAAATCAAAGTATATAGTACATGATTAATAGCTTTAATAAAAGTAACTACTGACAGCTGTATGATGGGGTTAAAGGAAGAAGGAATAAAACAATATGGATAAAATGTAGTTTATTTTATATTTCAATTAGTTAGTTAGTTAGTTAGTTAGTTAGTTAGTTAGTTAATTAATTAATATAAAAATTTGTATATATTGTGAAGCCTTATACAGTTCATTTCTCATTTGCACACCCTAAAACTGCAAAGTATATGAACACGGCATTAAATAATTCATGAAATGTTCTTCCAGCCAGTTCTCCCCAGTTTACAGTGGTGCTTGAAAGTTTGTGAACCCTTTAGAATTTTCTCTATTTCTGCATAAATAGGACATAAAACCTCATCAGATTTTCACACAAGTCCTAAAAGTAAATAAGGAGAACCCAGTTAAACAAATGAGACAAAATATTATACTTGGTCATTTTTTATTGAGGAAAATGATCCAATATTACATATCTGTGAGTGGCAAAAGTATGTGAACCTCTAGGATTAGCAGTTAATTTGAAGGTGAAATTCGAGTCAGGTGTTTTCAATCAATGGGATGACAATCAGGTGTGAGTGGGCACCCTGTTTTACTTAAAGAACAGGGATCTATCAAAGTCTGATCTTCACAACACATGTTCGTGGAAGTGTATCATGGCACGAACAAAGGAGATTTCTGAGGACCTCAGAAAAAGCGTTGTTGATGCTCATCAGGCTGGAAAAGGTTACAAAACCATCTCTAAAGAGTTTGGACTCCACCAAATCACAGTCAGACAGCCCATTTTATATATATATATATATATATATATATATATATATATATATATATGGGCCAGGGTACAGGATACAAAACTAGTGAACAAAGAAAATGTCTGTTGTAAAATTTTAAACAGTTGTAGTTTCAGTGCACTTTTGTCATCTGCTTCTAGTTGACTGACATGGAATTTACAATCAAATAAATTTGAAACAATTAAAATGTCTAGATCAATACCAGCCTGTCTCAAAGTCACAAGCTGAACCTTTACACACCAATGAGGATTGTGCATGAAACTTGTTTTGAGTGTTCCATAGAGTTCAAATATTGCTTGGAGCCTTTGATCTAACTGCTGTCTTCTGGTAAATATATACCTCCTGATGTCACTTAAAGCAAATCAGCAGGATTAGTGTAAACAGTTCCTCACCCCGTCTCCATTCCAACCCTGCTACATGTTGTAGAGTGTGTTTAGTGATTACTGTGAGAAATATGCAGATAATTGTACCTTTTATGCGCTCACACTGACTGAAATATTTAATGTTTCATTAACTTCCTCCAAATATCAAATGCTTGCACCCATTGTTACTTACACCATAAAAACAGTTGTTCAGACCTCCAATATCAAACTTACTTGAGAGCAAGCAATAACGTTGAATAAAATACAAAAAAGGGTGGTATACACACATGAATAATACATGAGATGTAGACAGAAGATGCTTTTAAGTTAAGTGTTCTTCAAGAACAAAGATATTTCTTTCAGTGACTGAGCTCTTGTTAGAAGCTTCACTTTAAGTTGGGAGGCAGTGTACTCTTTAAGGGAGGATAAACATGTATGCCGGAAGGAATTCACCATCTGAGGCACATTCTTCTTTTATAAGCGTTCAGTTTCTTTTCTAGTAACATATACAGTTTTCACTTTAACATACACACACACGCACACACACACACACACACACACACAGTGGTGCTGGAAAGTTTGTGAACCCTTTAGAGTTTTCTATATTTTTGCATAAATATGACCTAAAACTTCATCAGATTTTCACACAAGTCCTAAAAGTAGATAAAGAGACCCCAGTTTAAAAAAAATGAGACAAAAATACTATACTTGGTCATTTATTTATTGAGGAAAATGATCCAATATTACATATCTGTGAGTGGTAAAAGTATGTGAACCTTTGCTTTCAGAACCTGGTGTGACCTCCTTGTGCAGCAATAACTGCAACTAAATGTTTCCAGTAACTGTTGATCAGTCCTGCACACTGGCTTGGAGGAATTTTAGCCCATTCCTCCATACAGAACAGCTTCAACTCTGGGATATTGGTGGATTTCCTCACATGAACTGCTTGCTTCAGGTCCTTCCAAAACATTTCGATTGGATTAAGGTCAGGACTTTGACTTGGCCATTCCAAAACATGAACTTTATTCTTCTTTAACCATTCTTTGGTAGAACAACTTGTGTGCTTATGGTCATTGTCTTGCTGCATGACCCACCTTCTCTTGAGATTCAGTTCATGGACAGATGTCCTGACATTTTCGTTTAGAATTCGCTGGTATAATTCAGAATTCATTGTTCCATTAATGATGGCAAGACATCCTGGCCCAGATGCAGCAAAACAGGCCCAAACTACGATACTACCACCACCATGTTTCACAGATGGGATAAGGTTCTTATGCTGGAATGCAGTGTTTTCCTTTCTCCAAACATAACACTTCTCATTTAAACCAAAAACTTCTATTTTGGTCTCATCCATCCAGAAAACATTTTTCCATTAGCCTTCTGGCTTATCCACGTGATCTTTAGCAAGCTGCAGATGAGCAGCAATGTTCTTTTTGGAGAGCAGTGGCTTTCTCCTTGAAACCATGCCATGCACACCATTGTTGTTCAGTGTTTTCCTGATGGTGGACTCATGAACATGAACATTAGCCAATGTGAGAGAGGCCTTCAGGTGCTTAGAAGTTACCCTAGGGTCCTTTGTGACCTCGCTGACTATTACATGCCTTGCTCTTGGAGTGATCTTTGTTGGTCGACCACTCTTGGGGAGGGTTACAATGGTCTTGAATTTCCTCCATTTGTACACAATCTGTCTGACTGTGGATTGGTGGAGTCCAAACTCTTTAGAGATGGTTTTGTAATCTTTTCCTGCCTAATGAGCATCAACAATGCTTTTTCTGTGGTCCTCAGAAATCTCCTTTGTTCGTGCCATGATACACTTCCACAAACATGTGTTGTGAAGATCAGACTTTGATAGATACCTGTTCTTTAAATAAAACAGGGTGCCCACTCACACCTGATTGTCATCCCATTGAATGAAAAAACCTGACTCTAATTTCACCTTCAAATTAACTGCTAAGTTCACATACTTTTGCCACTCACAGATATGTAATATTGGATCATTTTCCTCAATAAATAAATGACCAAGTATAATATTTTTGTCTCATTTGTTTAACTAGGTTCTCTTTATCTACTTTTAGGACTTGTGTGAAAATTTGATGAGGTTTTAGGTCATATTTATGCAGAAATAGAAAAAATTCTAAAGGGTTCACAAACTTTCCAGCACCACTGTGTGTGTGTGTGTGTGTGTGTGTGTGTGTGTGTATATATATATATATATATATATATATATATATATATATATATATATATAATGCTCTAAATGCTGATTCAGTTATTATTGCTAATCCGTAGGTATCTGCATGGTCATTTCACCACACTATCACTGTCATGAATGTTTTTAGGATAGGTTAAAGGAGATATGCAGAACCTTTATTTTTAAATACATTTCTGAGTGGATAGTATCTCCATCCTTGACTCTTGTATGCTGCATAAATGGGAATTAAAAAAATATATATTTTTGACAGTTAAAATCGACTGCAAAGTTGGCATTCGAGGTGCCCCGCTGAGCCAGCCAGCCCTGAGTGCGTGATATCACAGCAGGAACTGGTTTTAAGGCCGAGGCCTTTGATAGCTATAGACCAAACAAAAAATTTTGGTGAAAGTAAGAAATACTGTTACTGACTTTCTCAACTAAGACTAATTTGACTTCATTGCTTGTGGGTTGACTGCCATTAAACCAGGATGGGTGTTATAACTTATGCAACATACATGTACATGCATGCATTTTCACTGATAAAACATAAAAGACTAATTAAATAATCAGATGAACTGAGATAATCACATTCTGAAGCAAATTGAATAATCTTATACCGGTAAATTAAACACACAATACAAGTTACATGTATTAATCCAAATGCAGGTAAACAATGTGTGGGTGCAATAGGCTTATTGAATAAGTCTCATGTAAAAAGGGATCAGTCTCATAAATTCATTAATCATTAATTCAAGTGTCTAATAGTTTATAGCTAAACTCTTAAAATCAATGGAATAACTTAGTGGTGATGTTGCTATAGTTTTAGTGAGTATTGTAGCTCTAATGTAATACGTTTACGCTAGATCTATAACATTCATATAACAACCAAATGGACGACGGCAATTGGAATACTTGTTTGGCAGAGGTTGGCACTCAGTGAATGTTGTAGCAATAGACAGGACACAGTTTATTCCAAAGATACCATTTATTGAAATAGCTGATACAAATTAGCAAACTAATACTGATCAGATATAGCAACAATAGCAGCCAAGGAATAATTCAATATAAATGGTGATATCATGTATACAGGTAATAATCAGTAGTGTATGGAGCAATAGTCAGTAATAAGTAGAATAATAACCAGTAGTAAACAGAGTAAGAAATCAGCAGTGCATGTGATGATAACTAAGGCACTAAAGGTGATCAGAAGTAACAGGCTAAATGCAAGTTTACAGTGTCGGGGAGAGTGGATGTTAAAATGTGAGAGGGAAATCTTTATGTCTGTCTGTGTGAGAGTGTGTGTGTGAGTATATGTGTGGGAGAGTGTGTGTGTGAGAGTGTAGGTGTGTGCGCAGCTGCGCATTAATGAGATGAGAAGGAGTTAGGGAGAGAGGTCGTGCACAGGCGCACGACAAGGAGGAGGGGAGTGAGGCTATGTGTGCGTGTGGGTGAGATAGATGTGGTATGTGAATGGAATGCGCGAGCCTTTGTACTAGGCCTCAAAACCAAACTTCTACTCAACCTTAGCTACTCCTGAAATCCCAAAGTTGAGGGGTATAGTGCAATGGAGGGAGAGAGAGAGAGAGAGAGAGAGAGAGAGAGAACGCATGCACGATCTAACTAAATACAGATAGTAAACAAAGCAAATCAAACAATACGCGGTCTAAGACCGACTTTCATGTGAATCAAAATGCGTACATTTAAACCATGAATGAATTCAAATAAACAACACTCTTCACATTAACTAGCCACAACTAAGACTAACAATTGCCCAGATGCCAGCCTTACTTGAGATGGCTCTTGCTTGGTGACTGAAAGTGCACCGTCTGTTATCTGAAGACAGCGCAGCGCGCAGGTCCAGGGAGAAAACAGTTCTGTTTCTTTTACTTTTACAGCTCGTCAGCTGAAGATCTTCAGTGTCCCATTGGTCGTCCGATGATCTGGAAGGAATCTTGTTCGTAGTTTGTCGATGTTATGAAAGGGAAAAGGGATCTGGTCACCTTTTCTCTTTAAAATACTGCGTGAGCTGCAGTAACTAACCGGTTCAGTTATTATTGCAACTATGCGAAGATCAAATACATTGAACTTTGGCTAAAGGTCCAGTATCAATAGCTCGTTCTTTGTCCTTTGTTCTCCTGTAGCACGGATGCAACAACGTCTCTTTCACGCGTGGAAACCCACCGCCAGAGAAAAGGAATTTCGAGTTCGCCGTGGGTTTAAAGCACAGTCGTGATGTCACTGTATTTGGTATCCGGTATTGTCTCTGTATCCAATACCATTACAGGGAGTCAGAAAAATGGGTGGAGATAGAACATGGCATCGAGTACAGGGATTGGTGTGTTCAGTGCTGTACAGTGAAAGGGAGAAGATGGTTCATAAATTGGAGCAGGGAATTGGTTACTATGGCTATGGCATGGCAGCCCCCTCTACAAATGAGTGTTGTTATTTTTGTTGTTTTGTATCCAAATGAGAGTTGCAGATTACCTGTCTGTGTTCTCGCTTCTTGAAGGCCGATCTTGTGGCTGATTGTTTTGAAGCAGTCTGACTTTCAGTTGTTTGTTCAGTTCTCCGTTCATTCACTTCTTCAATGTAAGGGTGAGATATTGCTGCTGAGGCAAGCATATCCAGCGGAGGAATCAGATGGCTGGTCCACTCATTCTCCATTTTCTCCATACTGAGTACTCCACCATTACTGCTCGGCTCAGGCAATTACTAAAACCCAGGACGGGACGGGCCGTCACCGGTTTTAGCAACAACCGCGAGGAGGTCACTGCCCGAGCAATGATATGTCATATCCTGTCCCATTCCGTCCCGGGTTTTAGCAACAACCCTTGGCTCACACTCTGGGCGAACTGGTACAACTGAACTTACTTTCCTTTTCTTTTAGTTTTCTTTTCCTTTAATTGTTGGTACTGCACCCTCTTTCAATACGGGCTTATAGCCAATGCTCCTCAACAGATCAGAGGTCTCGTACAAGTCTTCAGTAAAATGTGTAGAGCAGAGGCGAGACCACTTCATAGGTGCCCAATGTGCCCATGAACTTCTCGCAAAATGTGTCCAAATCTTTGCAGTTTAAACCTTTTTGGGCCACGAATGCAACATAAATCCACCTTCTGCTGTGTTGCTGTACCCACCAGCAACACATCTACATGGCATGGTGATAAATTAGCTCAAAATGGAAACTCGAAGTTGCAGTCAGCTCTGTGTTTTAGTATAGCGGAAATGACAATGAGACCAATAGCCTTCCTGCAGTGGTGTCAGATGTCAAGGTCATTCACTCAGACCGCTACCTATATGAATCATTTTAATCATGAAAAATTACTATATTAGATTTATTGTTAATACTTAAAATTATTCCTATGCCATTCTTGAGGTCTCAAGGCATTTATAAACAAAAAGTGAGGCCATGGTTCTGCGTATCACCTTTAAGGTAACTGTAACACACACCTTCACATTTTCTTAAATGTTTCGATGCTGTCTTTTGATATACAGTAAGGACTATGTTATACACACTGTTGAATAAATGAAATCAGTGTTGAAGCAGATTTCCATAAAAATATAAATTCACTACTAATAAATTTTAAGTTTATTTAATTTATAAAATCAAGATTTCATTTTTCCTGTCAATTTTTTTTATTTCTGATAAAATGCAGAAAATAATCTTACTGAATATTTTGAGTAAATTTTCATTTTCTAACATGTTAAAGGTATGAAATCAAATCATTTTATTTGAGTTGTCCATTTGCTGACATACAACCCCAATTCCAAAAAAAAAAAAGTTCGGACACTATGTAAACTGTCAATAAAACCAGAATGTGATAATTTGTAAATTATGGAAACCCTATATTGCATTGAAAATAGTCCAAAAACAAATCTGTTGAAACTGAGAGATTTTATTGTTTTTTGAAAAATATATGCTCATTTTGAATTTGATGTTGGCAACACTTTTCAAAAAAGTTGGTATGGGGCATGCTTACCACTGTTTTGCATCACCTCTACTTTTAACAACATTCTGTAAACGTTTGGGAACTGAGGATGCCAATTGCTGTAGTTTTGAAAGAGAAATGTTGTCTTGTTCTTGCCTAATATACAATCTCAGTTGCTCAACAGTCGGGGTCTCCTTTGTTGTATTTTGCACTTTATAATGAGCCATATGTTTTAAATGGGAGACAGGTCTGGACTGCAAGCAGGCTGATTTAGCACCCAGACTCTTTTACTATGGAGCCATGCAGTTTTAATATGTGCAGAAAGGAAGGCCGTCCGTGAAAAAGATTTTGTCTGGATGGCAGCATATTGCTCTGAAACATGTATATATTATTCAGCATTAATGATGCCTTCCCAGATGTACACGCTACCCATGTCATGTGCACTAATGCACTGTCATACCATCACAGATGCTGACTTTTGGCTTTTTATATTTTTCAAGAAAACATAATATTTCTCAGTTTCAACATTTATCTTTGTATTATTTTCAATGAAATATAAGGTTTCCATAATTTGCAAATTATCACATTCTGTTTTTATTTCCAGTTTACACAACGTCCCAACTTTTTTGGAATTGGGATTGTCTTTGACACAACCGAAGCTTGGGCTCTCTTCTATATGTGACGTTCATCACATTGTCAGTCCTGGTTTTAAGGTAAGTGTATAATAATAATAATAATAATAATAATAATAATAATAATAAGTTAAATTTATATAGCGCCTTTCAAAAAACCCAAGGAATCTTTACAATTATAGACAAGGAAACAAAGAAATAAATAAAAGATAAAAAAAATAAAAATAATAATTAAAAATAATAAATAAATAAATAAATAAATAAATAAAAAAGTAAAAAGTCCACCAAGTAGGGGTCAGGATGTAATTCCAGTGGTGTAGCAGCCACAGTCTCACTAAAAGGCACACGAAAACGAGTCCCACATCTCCAGCACCACCGCCGTGACGCCGTCAGCAACATCGCTCGAACACCACGCTATGGATCCACAAAGCGAGCAGAGAAGCTCCATCATGCAGAGCGCTGGTATGTCCAAACCGCCTGCACCAGGGGCGATTTCTCAGAGACAACAAGGGAAGCTGAGCTTCCCCTAAAATTCTCTCCCCAAACTGCGGCATCTATGATGTTGAATTCTCATTAAAACAATAACTTGCATAACATAATATATGCCCAAGATTGTATTTATGTTCATAACTATCCTGTAACTTATTTGAGTGATGTCTGACGAACTTGCAGTTCGCTATGAGAATCACCTTTGCTGCCAGGCTGTAACCAGCGTTGCCAGATACTGCTGACGTTTTCCAGCCAAAATATGTTCAAACCCCGCTAAATTGCACTTAAAACAGCCCAATCTGGCAACACTGGCTGTAACCTTTCTTATTTCAATGGGCTCTATGGCTGGCAGCCGGGTTTCTGTTGCAGTCTATGAGACGGCTCTGAACAGCCAATTTCGGCTAGTTGTTATTGGTTAAAATCGACCAAATCGTCACTTCCAGGGAAGCCGGGCTTCTCTGGGACTAAACGAGACAGTGGGAGGGACAAGAAGCCGGGCTGATGAAGGATTATTGGAGGTAGTGAGGAGGGCAGGCTCTGTACTTTGGCGTCGGCGAGGAACACGGAAGTATGATCAGTCCCTAGCGGATGTCGAGAAAGTGTAGTCGTGTGCCAAAGTGCTGTCCGAATTTCTTTTCATATAAACGTTTCTTCTCATTGATGTCTCTGTACATTACTCTGTAAATAAATGTAAATATTACTCGTTGTGCTCTGTTAATGTTCATCCATTCTATCAGTTTGATCATTCGTGAATTCACTCATTTATTTCATTTGTAGTTCAATCAGGTTGTAGGCTAACTTGAGCCTTATTGGGATCTGCAGTGCTAGCTGCTAACAGAAATTGGTGAAGTCTCTGGAAAGCACAACCAGCTAGTATGACAGGGTCACAGACCATTTTCTGGAAAAGGAGCGGAGGGCAGAATTTGTGTATAAATAGTGTGCATCATATAATGTTCATGAATCTGAAGTGTGTATATTGTTCAGTAATGTTAAGAGAATGGTGGGCTCTGTGTTATAGGTTATACCTGGGTATAATATTCAGGGTTCTGTGTGTTGCATAGCCTACCTGGTTATGAATTTCCAGACTGTGTTGCAGATGATGTTCAAGGATGTGTTGCACAGCTGGGTGTTGTGTTAAAGACTCTGTGTTGCATATCAGGGTATGATGTTCAAGGCTCTTCGTTGAATAGCCAGTGATTTTTGGATGTTTGATATTTTTGATTAAGGATATGAGGCACTAGCCTGGCAAGCCAGACTATAACATGAAATGTACAAGCAAAAATACTTTCTGCCACTAGGTAGGGTTGTCTAGTTCACTATGCTAATGGGGCACACCTTTCTATGCTTTGATATCCGGCCTACAGGTTTTATGATGAATACGTAAAATGGGCTTCCCCTGTTTTAAAAACCAGCAGCCGCCACTGGCCTGCACAGCCGCCGCAACACCACCGAGCAACATCGCTCAGAACATCACGCCAAGCGTTAAAGCACAGAGCGCTAGACAACCACGATGTAAAATGAGCAACAGGCTCACTGCAGTCCATAGCTGGGAGCACAGGCATCACCCACGGCGAACCAAGGCCTGGAGGGAACCTACGCCCAAAACTAGGTCCGGAGCTACACCACAACCGGCGGACAAAACACTCAAACAAACATCAAACTACACAAACACAGAAAAAATAAATAAATAAATAAATAAATAAATAAAATGAAAATAGAAAAAGAAAGAAAATAAAAATAAAATAAAAAAAGCTCTGATGAGAAGCGGCAGCCAGAACGTGCACAACGTACTCTCAACCAGAAACGGAAACAAAAAAAAAAAGTGTATGCATTTATTGCCTAATTAATCACTTGTGTAAAGTGTACAAGTTAATGCATATATTTCAAGCAATTTACTTAAAATATGTTTATAGTGTTTACACAGTTAACTATTTACATACTTATGTTGGCATGTTTTTTATTTACTTAGTTACACATTTAGATATGTACATTTTCATCTTTAAAATAGTTGTGATAATTTGTTGAATTTGCTTCTGTGATTCTTTTACATTTACCTCAAGCTAGGTCCTGCTAGCTTCTGATTGGTTTGTTTGGTCACATGTGAGCTGGAAGGGGGAAGTAAAATTGTTCTTATAAAGATGAAGTGTGGGGAAGAGTAAAGTGCTGTTCCCCACACTTCATCTTTATAACAACAACTTTACTTTATTGACAGATATTTCTGCATGGTGGCCAGCCCATCTCCATTTCTTTCTTTTGATTGTCTGTATTATGTCCGCAACTGGAGTCTGGTTTCTGATCCATTGGATTGTCTTCTTATCATGCTTAGATATTCTAAGCATGGTACAGTCCATACTATGCTGTATAGTTTTAAGTTTCTGTTCCATTTTCTTTGTTAAAGCCCAGATTTCAGATCCATAGGTCATTGCAGGTACAACACATTGATTGAAAACTTTTCTCTTGAGACAGATGGGCATGCTACTCCTCATGATATCGTTGAAGTTGCCAAATGCACTCCAACCAGCTCTTGTCCTTCTTTTGACCTCATATATTTGATCATGATCCATTGTAATTTGCTGTCTTAAGTAAATATACTTTCTCAAGTTCAATGGTTTCCATCTTAATTTTCTGTTCTTTACATAATTGATTAAACATTATTTTTGTCTTTTTCATGTTTATCTTCAGACCAAATTTATCACTCTCTGTGTTAAGGTCATTAATAATTTCTTCTAGCTTGTCTCTATCATCTGTGATTAGGATGATGTCATAAGCAAATCACAGGTGGTTTAGCCTTTCACCATCTAATTTTATCCCTTTACTCTCCCAATTAATTTTATGAAGGATCTCCTCTCATGCTGCATTGAAGAGTTTGAGTAATATAGTATCTCCCTGCTGGACTCCTTTGTTGATGGGGAATTCATCACTATCTTTATGCAGGTGAATGATTGCAGTTGCCTTGTTATACATCATCTCTATGAGTTTGGTATATTTATGGTGAATGCCCTGTTGTTGGAGAGCTGTTATCACTGCCTGAATTTCAATACTGTCAAAGGCCTGTACATTATCTGCAAAAGCAACACATAATAGCTGTCTGTATTTGCAGGTTTTTTTCCTAGTAACTGGTTGAAAGTGTGGAGATGGTCTGTTGTAGAAAATCTACTTCTCAAACTGGTAGTACCCTTGGCTGATTGAAGTCTAGTATTCCAGTGAATTGATTGGTGAGGACTTTGGTGAATAATTTGTAGGTGTTTGAGAGTAAGCTGATTGGTGTCTAGTTTTTCACATCCTTAATGTCTCCAGCTGTCTGGTGTTCAACGCCACCGTCTTTTAAGACATCCACAAATATTTCTTCACTACCTGGTGCTTTTCCTCACTTCGTAGCATTGCAGGCTTTAGCTACCTCATCTTCTCCTTCAGGTGGTATGTCATCATCTGTATCTATGGTGATGATTGGTGGGTCAACATGGACCTTGCTGGAATACAGATCCTGATATAAATCCTTCACATTTGTGATAATTTGGTCTCTGTTATGGATGATTCTTCCACCATCGCCATCTTCCCACTAAAATGTTTACGCTTAGCTGCTTTGTAGCTGCTGTTACTTACAATGGCCTCTTGAACTTTCTTGGTGGTGAAGTCATGAATTTCATTCTTCATGCGTTTTCGGATAGTTTTGCACAAGTCCGTATACTCTGTGCTCTCTTTTTGTGTTGATACCTTCATCTCTTTCCTCTTCTTCATCAAATCTAGAGTTTTCTTTGAGATCTTATCAGTCTTTTGGGATTCTCTTTTACCTGTAACCTCCATAGCACAATCTTGAACAGTTTGAGTACAATTATGACAAATATAATTTATGTCTTCTTGATTGACTTCATGCAGTACTTGAAATCTGTTCCTTAACTTTATCTAGAATTCTTCTCTACATTGCTGGAGATTAACCAAATTTAGATGAGTCTTCTTCTTCCTAATTAGCTTACATCTTTCCAGCCTGAAATTAATAGGTAGCTTTGCTCTCACTAGCCTGTGGTCACTGCTGGTGTTGAAGTGACTTAAAACTGAGACATCTTTGACAATGTTTGTTGGTGAGAATGAAGTCAGTCTCATTCCTGACGGTACTGTTCAGGCTCTGTCATGTCCATTTCTGAGATTCCTTTTTATTAAAGGAAGTGTTTATTAACTTGGAACCCTTGTTGAGGGCAAATTCCAGAAGGTGATCACCCCATATTGTTCCTAGTGCCTATTCCAATTTTATCCATTATTGTCTC
This sequence comes from Neoarius graeffei, assembly GCF_027579695.1. Classification (NCBI taxonomy): domain Eukaryota; kingdom Metazoa; phylum Chordata; class Actinopteri; order Siluriformes; family Ariidae; genus Neoarius; species Neoarius graeffei. The sequence continues at coordinate 80,851,998 of NC_083573.1, forward strand.
ACTATCGTCTTTCCATCGACCAACTTCAGCATTGAAGTTTCCCAAGACTATTGTATGGTTTGCCTTCTCTTGGTCAAGTAGTTTCTCAATCTCCTCATATACCATTTTGACTTCTTCATCAGTATGACTTGATGTTAGAACATACTGTATACTTGGATGATTTTAAGAGTTTGCCTCTTGGAGAGCTTCAGGATGTTCTGAGCTACTCTGCCTGAAGTGCTTCTGTAGCTGATTACATTTGATGCTATGCCCTTGTGAACAAAGAAACCCACCCCTCCAATGCTATTTTTTCCTTTCCCCTAGTGTACAGCAAATGTCCACTTTTTTTGTTACTGTTGCAAGTGTTCTCCTTGGTGTCTAACTTCACAGAGTCCTAGTATGTCCCATGTGATATTGTCAAGTTCTTTTTCCAGCTCACAATCTATTTTCTCCCAGAAGGGAACACACATTGTATGTGCAGATGGTCAAATCCTTTAAGTAGCCTGTATTTGGCCAGAGATCCTTGGCACCCTCTGCTCCTTCTCCACCATGGCCACTCCCATAGCTGGGCATGTCAGAGCTGCTGGGGACTGAGGACAATTGCTTTCTTTGTACTACCATAGTCTTGGGAGGGTGTGGCCCTAACTCACCATGCGGGCCACAGTTGCATGTTGATGAGTTGTGCATACTGCTGATCTAAATTGATTCCTCTACTTTTAGATGACATTTCCTCCATCACGGTTCCCACTACCCCACTTAGGTTATGTGAGCTGGCCAGGTTATTTTCTACTGCCTGGGGCTTGGCATTGGTGTAACACCACAGTAGCAGTGAGATCACCTTCCCCTCCTGGGGCATTTGAACTCACTGGCCAGACTTACAATCTGACATTAAAAGTCATACAACTCAAGGTAATGTAAATCACATCAAGTGAAGCATGGCTGGAATATACAGTGTCCTGCAAAAATATTCATCCCCCTTTGTGTTTGTCCTGTTTTGTCGCATTACAAGCTGGAATTAAAATGGATTTTCAGAGGGTTAGCGCCATTTGATTTGCACAACATGCCTACAATTTTACAGGTGAAAATTGTTTTATTGTGACACAAACAATAATTAAGATGAAAAAAAACCCAGAAATCTGGAGTGTGCATAGGTATTCACCCCCTTTTGTATGAAACCCCTAAATAAGAGCTGGTCCAACCAATTCACTTCATAAGTCACATAATTAGTTGATTAAGATCCACTTCTGTGTAATCAAAGTGTCACATGATCTGTCACATGATGTCTGTATAAATCAACTTGTTCTGGAAAGACCCTAACCCATTACTAAGCAAGCGACATGAAAACCAAGGATCACGCCACACAGGTCAGAGACAAAGGTGTGGAGAAGTATGGATCAGGGTGGGGTTATAAAAAATATTCCAAACTTTGAATATCCCAGGGAGCACCATTAAATTCATTAGAGCAAAATGGAAAGAATATGTTACCACTACAAACCTGACAAGAGAAGGCCGCCCACCAACACTCACAGACCAGGCAAGGAGGGCATTAATCAGAGATGCAACAAAAACACCAAAGATAACACTGAAGGAGTTGCAAAGATCCACAGCTGAGATGGGAATATCTGTCCACAGTACCACTTTAAGCCATACACAGAGTGGGGCTTTATGGAAGAGTGGGCAGAAAAAATCATTGCTGAAGAAAACATGTTTGGAGTTTGTCCAACAGCATGTGACAGACTTCCCAAATATATGGAAGAAAATTCTCTGGTCAAATGAGACTAAATTTGATCTTTTTGGCCATCATGGGAAATGCCATGTGTGGCACAAACTCAACACTCTGAGAACACCATTCCTACAGTGAAGTATGGTGGTGGCAGCATCATGCTATGGGGATATTTTTCATCTGCAGGGACAGGAAAGCTGGTCAGGACTGAAGGGAAGATGAATGGCACTAAATACAGGGAAGTTCTGGAGGACAACCTGTTTGAATCAGCCAGAGGTTTGAGACTGGGACAAAGATTCACATAAAGACGTAATGTCTACGCTGAATGATCTAAAGTAAATACTACTGTTAACTCCTTTAAATTGTTGGACAATTGTTGGACAAAGGACAATGACCCTAAACATACTTTTAAATCTACACTGGAATGGTTTAAAGGGAAACATTTAAATGTCATGGAATGGCCCGATCAAAGCCCAGACCTCAATCCAATTGAGAATCTGTGGTATAACTTGATTGCTGTACACCAAAGCAACCCATTTAACCTGAAGGAGTTGGAGCAGTTTTTCCTTAAGGAATAGACAAAAATCCTAGTGGCTACTAGGGATGTTAACCGATGACCGTTTGACCGATGGTTGACCGAATCAACGTCAACCGGTTAATTTTTTTTTGGTTGTCGGTTAAAAAAAAATCAATCGTTTTGAAGCTGCCAATTTTGGAGCGGAGAACCTGGAATTCTATGTTGTAAACGCTTGGGGCATGCCATGCGGTGTAAGGACGACAGCTGACAAATCAGAAACACCCATTCAGTCATGTCCCGCCCTCCTTCCCCAGTTGAAGACAGCTGCCACTCGGTGAAAGAAAAGTGTAGACACAGGCTTTTTAGCTTACAAATTACTATTCTGTTTTTTTTTTTTTTAATTATTATTAGAAGGCACATCGAGTTTAGTCCTGCCTTGGCCAGTGCATTCTGAAAGTATGTTTCGGTCTGTAGCCAACAATGCATGTTATTGCAGATCATATCTCTCCACACAAACTAAAGGTGCAGATACCGACTTTTGGAGGGAAGGGGAGAGGATGAAATGACAACGGTGTCTGGAGGGGGAATGACAAACGCAGCTTTTATGTCTGTGAGCCAAGTCGGTGATGGCTTCAGAGCAACTTCAATACCATGCAGTAATGGCATGTTGATATTGATAACGGCGTTATAACGATTGTAGCTAATTAATTAGATTACCCGGTGTTATAACAGCCTTTATTTTAACATCGTTATTCCCATCACTGAATGTTATGTACTTCTTCTAGCACTTGACTTTATTTTCAACGCCATCATGACCAACTGAAACTGTCTCTAAGCTGGAGCCATTTGTCCTCTGCTCCAATACAAACCCCTCGACATCAGTGCCGTGTTTGACTAAATGTTTCACGCTGTAGAAAAGGTAATGTGAGTGGAGGTCAGCGACTGGGACTGAATGTGCGGATACTCACGGTTAGATTTAGAATAGATTCTAATAATTCCAATTCTAGAATTTCAAACAGGGATGCAAACGGCGTGCCTTTTGGCGGATGTCGCCTTTTTCACGGCTGAATCGTGCAGATCCAATTTTTTTTTTTAGGGGGGGCGTTGGAGTGTCTGAATAATTTCATCAGAGTAAATTCTGTATTAAAATTACTAAATAAGCAAATGCCGTTACAGTCCATGAAACATAGGAAGTATGAGAAGAAAACAGTAAATCAGAAAGCTGCGCACATTTGCGCAGCTTTCGCGCAAACATGAGCAGCTTTCTGATTTACTGTTTTCTTCTCATACTTCCTATGTTTCATGGACTGTAACAGCATTTGCTTATTTAGTAATTTTAATACAGAATTTACTCTGATGAAATTATTCAGACACTCCAACGCCCCCCCTAAAAAAAAAATCGGATCTGCACGATTCAGCCGTGAAAAAGGCGGCATCCGCCAAAAGGCGTGCCATTTGCATCCCTGTTTAAACTCATAGGTTAACCGACTTTAACCGGCTAATGAGGCTCGGTGGTCGGTCAAGATTTTTTTTAGTTTTCACCATCCCTAGTGGCTACATGTGTTAAGCTAATAGAGACATACCCCAAGAAAATTTCAGCAAAAGGTGACTCTACAAAGTATTGATTGGTGAGGGGGGTGAATACCTATGCACACTCCAGATTTCTGTTCTTTAAACAGTGTACACCAAACAACACAAATAAATAAATAAATAAATAAAACAACACAATATCACAATAAAACAACAATTTTCACCCTTAAAGTGGTAGGCATGTTGTGTAAATCAAATGGTGCTAACCCCCCAAAAATCAATTTTAATTCCAGCTTGTAATGTGACAAAACAGGACAAACACAAAGGGGGATGAATACTTTTGCATGACGCTCTTTCTGGAATTGCCAAGTTTCCCAATGTTTAACACAACATTAGCTTGCTAAGTGGTGGCAATGATATTGAACAGAGACTCAATTATTTGCAGAAGGACTGGTAAAAGACACAAGACAGACTTGTCAGACTTTTGTTTCTGTCTCCTTTGTTGCAACACAAGTCTAATTGATAGATTCCATAGCTGTTCATGGTGAAGGGGCACATGCGTAAAGACACTAAAGTAGTAAATGACTGGAAACCACTGGGGACGGTTAACACAAGTCACAACAGAATTTATTTAATTTGAACAATTTTAAAGAAAAATTATTACCCTTTTTACATGTGTATATTGAAGTCCACAGCAAATATTCAGCTCAGTAAAAAGACATAGCAATGACGAGAGGGGAATCGGCTGCATGCTCTTTTTTTTGTACTGTACATTAAAAATATTCCATATGATTTATTTTTGAATATAAAACCTATCCAATACAAATACTTCCTTATATTAAAAAATAAATAGTTATCTATATATGCCTTTGACTTTTTATTGTGATTTTAATTTAAGTTCTTTGGTAATATGTGAGAATTGGTCTGGTTTCTTCATGTTATCACATTATTTTGATGGTTGTACTGTTTTAATATTTACACTGTAGTGAATAATGCTTATGTGCAAAGCAAAAAAGTTACACAAAAGTAAAGAAAGCTTAATTGGTTTATTTAATTTATTGAGTTAAAATAATGAATATTTACAAAAATCAGCCAAGTAATTATACTTAATTTAGTCATTATTTTACTTAAAAATTGAGTAGAATTAACACACACACACACACACACACACACACACACACACACACACATACATATATATATATATTTTTGATGATGATGCTATTTGGACATGAAACATTTTTGGTGATTTTGATTTTAAGCTTAGATTAAATTTCACTTAATAAAATATGCTACTGAAATGTACTCAAAATTATTGCTGTAATTTCTTGCCTATTTTAAGCAGATACCATGTCATTTTTTTACAGTGCATACACATATATACAGTATATATGCAAATACAAAACGAGACTACTGCTTAGCACCATTTAGCCATGACAAGACTCCAAATCCTAAAGATCTTCGAGAGTAATATCATTCAAAAATGTTAGATTGGCTGTATAGCACTCTCTGTTGTTTAGTGTTAATCCATAATAATATGTGGATAACATTTTCTCTCATGTCAATCTGATTCCTAAACCAAATTCTCGATAGATACTTCCATCAGATTATAACCAAGTATTTCAAATCAAGTTAGAAATTTCTTATTGTTTAAAAAAAGTAATGCGGTCTCTACAACACCAATTAATGATACATATTTACGAGTGTGCAGTCAGTGCTTCAAAACAGATGATTATAAAGATGATTACTATGCAGAGTTACTGTTTCTTCTGCCAAAGCAGACACTAAAAATATCTGTCTATATTACGTACAAGATGAAGAGCAGAAAAACTCCATATGTCCAGAACAAAAGGAGCCAAATTGAGGTAGGAATGCTCACTAATCTTTCTTAGCAAATGTATGCCATTATGGCTTCTTCTCTTGTCCATCATTTTTGATGAGGACCACTGACATCCCCCTTATGGCCCTTTTCCACTACCCTTTTTCAGCTCACTTCAGCTCGCTTCAGCTCACTTCAGCCCGACACGGCTCGCGTTTCGACTACCAAAAACCAGCACGACTCAGCTCGTTTCAGCCCTGCTTAGCCCCTAAAACTCGCACGGTTTTGGAGTGGGGCTGAAGCGAGCCAAGCCGTGCCGAGTGAGGCTGGGGGCGTGAGCAGACACTCCCCTGTGCACTGATTGGTGAGGAGGAGTGTCCTCACATGCCCACACACGCCCCGCGAGCACGCTGGGATCTGTAAACACCGCAAACCCGGAAGGAGAATAATTACGAATTACGAGAATTTCTGATGCCTTATGCGCCTCGCCTCATCTATACGTTCTTGCCAGTATCTGTCCGCGTTGTCGGTGACAACAAGCCACAGCATCAAGACCAGCAACACTAACGACTCCATGTCCTCCATGTTTATTGTTTACTATTCGGGTCGTGAGACTACCGCTTAAAAGATCACTGATGTCACTGTTTGCGCTGCTTAACGACATCACGTGACGTCCACCCACTTTCGCTAACTCCACCCAATGTGTCCACCCACTTCCAGCCAGCACGGTTCAGCGCGGTTGTAGTCGAAATGCAACTCCAACAGCCCCGCTCAGCCCGACTCAGCACGGCACGGCTCAGCCCGACTCAGCCGCGTTTGTAGTGGAAAAGCGGCATTAGATGCTGCTCTTGTGAATGTGTGTATGGCTGATAAGGCCAATGTAAGCATAGTCTGCTGTCCCTGTGAGAACACTGTTGTTGCTAACACTTGCTTTCCTCCTAGCCCTCTTTTCCCTTGCTGCTCAGAATAACAGGGCACCATTCTTCATCTTGGTGTGCCCTTTGTTGATTCTTCCCAGGTATGCAGATTACTCCTCCAAACTGTCCTTAAAGAGCTTTCTTGGGTGACTGCTTCCCTTTACATTGTTCACCGGAAAGTAGTCTCCTTAGGAGCAGGTCATCTGGCATATGGCTTAGATCCCCTGCCCATCTGGAGTTGGGCCATCTGGAGCAGACTGTAGATGCTGGGGAGCCTGGCATGCTCAATAACCTCTGTATCTGAGATTCAATCCTGCCACCGGATATGTATCAAATGATACAGACAGGTAATGTGTAAGTGCTGGAATGTCCTGGTGTGGTTGGTGTACACTGTCCATGTCTCGCATACATACAGCAGAGTTGGTATGATGACAGCCCTGTAAACTTTCAATTTGGTCTCAAGCTGATGCCTCTGCACTCCCAAAGAGTGGAACACAGTCTACCAAAAGCTGCTCTGGCCTTGGCGGTCCAACTGGTCACCTTATCATCAGCATGGCTGTATATAGACAGTGAGTTGCCAAGATATGTAAATTTGCTATCAGGCTCAAGTCTCTGCCCATGAACTGTAATTGCAGGCTCAACATATTATTTGCCTGATGCTGGCTGGTACATTACTGCAGTCTTCTTAGCACTGATCGTAAGGCCAAAATCATCACAGACATCAGAAAAGTGATCCATACTAGCCTGCATACCAGATTCTGAGTTGCTGTTTAAAGTGCAGTCATCAACGAAGAGGAATTCATTCAGCACCTTGGTCTTGGCCTGCAGTCTTCAGAAGTTGAATAGACCCCCTCAGTGTGATATCTGATGGGTATGCCATCATGACAGTCTCTGAAGGTATCAGTCAGCATGGCCTTAAACATCATGCTGAACAGGGTCAAGGCCAGTACACACCCTTGTTTCATGCCATTGGTCACTTCAGAGGTGTCAGATGCTTCTCCATTGTCCAGGACATGAGCACACATCCCTTCATGAAACTATCTGACCATGGCAACGAACTTGTCAGGACAGCAAAACTTGGACATAATCTTCCATAATCCTGCTTGACTGATGGTGTCAAAGGCCTTGGTCAGATCCACAAAGGTGATGTACCCTGTTCCTGGCACATCTCCTGCAGCTGGCATGTGGCAAACACCATGTCAGTGGTCCACCATCCAGCCCTGAACCCGCACTGGGTCACTGACAGGTGGCCTTGCTCCAGGTGTGTGATCAGATGATTCGGCAGGACATGAGTTGGGATCTTTCCAGCCATGGACAGGAGGGAAATTCCATGGTGGTTGTCACACACTTGGCAGTTTCCTTTCTTCTTATACAGGTGCACAATGGAGGCATCTTTTAGCTCCTGCAGAATCACTTCTCCATTCCATGTGTCTTTATGTATGTTACTATTAATAAGATGGCTAGTATGATTGGTAACACAATGGTAAATAAGCATGCAACATTGTAAGTGAATATTATAGTAGCTATTTGTTGCTAACTTCAGTTATTTGGCCCAGTGTCATTTTGAAAGACCTACAGTTGCTCTCTGCTTGCCTCCTGTTGCTCGTCTCTCAGGTGCAAACCTTCTTCTGTATATTCTGGCTCGACCATGGATGGTTAGATGCCCCTGTGTAACAGTAATTTAAAAAAAAAATCTTCATCTGTTGAGTCATTTCTGTCACTTGAGTAATCCATTTGTGTATCATTGCAATAATTTACTTACAAAGTAAAGTGATTGCTTATTATCCATAGACAGCTAGCTATCTGTCTTCCCTGAATTCCCAAATTCCCCCCTGTTCCCCCATTCCCCTCCCACCACTCACCCCAAATATCCACCATAACCATTATAGTTTGTCAAAGTTTCAAGATACATAATTTGGAAGGGATTTCTGAAGTATTCAGATTGGAAAGTAACATGACAGAGCCCACTGCATCAGTGCACAAGTAGGTATATTACAACAGATGCATCCATGGTTAAATTTTAGTTTTTGGCTGGAGTGTCCCTTTAAGGAGCTGCTGAAAGAATAAGCTCTTCAAAGAGTAGAGTCTATATTTACTTTCATGTACTCGTATGGGGCGGCATGGTGGTGTAGTGGTTAGCGCTGTCGCCTCACAGCAAGAAGGTCCGGGTTCGAGCCCCATGGCCAGCGAGGGCCTTTCTGTGCGGAGTTTGCATGTTCTCCCCGTGTCTGCATGGGTTTCCTCCGGGTGCTCCGGTTTCCCCCACAGTCCAAAGACATGCAGGTTAGGTTAACTGGTGACTCTAAATTGACCGTAGGTGTGAATGTGAGTGTGAATGGTTGTCTGTGTCTATGTGTCAGCCCTGTGATGACCTGGTGACTTGTCCAGGGTGTACCCCGCCTTTCGCCTGTAGTCAGCTGGGATAGGCTCCAGCTCGCCTGCGACCATGTAGAACGATAAAGCGGCTAGAGATAATGAGATGTACTCATATATGTAAATATCACTGAACACCCAATAAGACTAAATCTAAAGTCTAAATCTTCTTAATTTTAAAAATTATACTCTGTGAAAAAGAAATGGAAAATAGAAAAAGTGCATTTCTACATTTTTATACATTTCACACAAGCTAATATTTTTCTTAATAATCGTTTGGGGAAAAAATATATAGTCATGTGTATCTGCATTGATGGGCTCATTATGGCTATTTTAATTTACCTGGGAAAATGTCTGACTCTCATGCCAAGCAAACTATTGTACACGTCAATAAAACATTCTAAGACCTCTCTAAAGATAACTGCTGTCTTCAGATCAATGGAGTAAGCTGCCTGCTCTTGAAAGCAATTTTGAGACCACTTCAGCTAAACTGCTTCTACACCTTATATATACACACACACACACACACACACACACCAAGGCTGGAGATTGAACAATACTAGAAAGGGATGGGGAGAAGGGAAAAATCACATAATGACAGTGCTCAGTGGCTCATAGACCTTGAGAGCCAAACACAGCAATCTCCCTGAACAAGACCTAGTAACCATTACTGTGGCAGACATCCAAGAGTCTCAAAAATGAAGAACTGGACAGCACTAGGCCCGGATATGGTTCATGCCTACTGGCTAAAGAAGCTAACCTCACTACCTAAGCACTTGGCAGCACAGATGCACCAGCTGCTCACATGGAAGCTCCTGTCAGGCATCATAGTGGATAAGATGAGTAAGCACATGACTCAATACATGAGCAAGGCCCAGAAAGGAACTGGTAGGAACACCAGAGGAGCAAACCATCAGCTGCTGGTAGACAGTGCAGTAGCTCGAGGCTGCAGAACCAGACATACCAATCCCTGCACCACCTGGTTTGACTAGAAGAAAGCCTATGACTTGATGCCCTATACATGGATCCTGGAATGTTTGAAACTGTACATCAACAAGACTCTAAGAACCTTCATCAAGAACTCACTGAGGTTGTGGAAAACAACCCTAGAGGCCAAATTCAAGCCAATAACACAGGTCACCATCAAGTGCGGCATATACCAAGGAGATACCCTGTGCCCGCAGCTGTTCTGTATAGGACTGAACCCCCTCAGCTAGATCACCAAGAGTGGCTATGGATACAGACTGCAAAATGGAGCAACCATCAGCCACCTCCTCTACATGGAAGATGTCAAGCTGTATGCCAGGTCTGAATAAGACATTGACTCACTGATCCACAGCAATGACAGCCGAATGTCATTCAGACTAGACAAGTGTGCCCAGATGGTAACAAGAAGATGGAAGGCAGTCAGAACTGAGGGGGTGATGCTAGCATATGGCATAATAGGAGACATGGAAGACAACTACAAGTACCTTGGAATCCTGCAGAGCCACTATCCAGGATGAAACAGCAAAGATCCACAAGTACATCAGGAAGATGGCCCCAAATGATGAAGTGCTTAGTGATTACATTGGGCAGCAGAAACCTGAGAAGGAAGTGCAAGAGGAACCATCACGGAAAGACAAACCACTGCACGGGATGTACCACTGGCAGATAGAAGAAGTACCTGATTTTGAAAAATCCTTCCAGTGGCTGGAAAAAGCTGGACTAAAAGATGGCACTGAGGCACTAATTATAGCTGCACAGGAACAGGCCTTAAGCACAAGACTGACAGAGGCTGGGGTCTACCACATAAGGCAAGACCCCAGGTGCAGACTGTGCAAAGATGCCCCCGAAACAATCCAGCACATAACAACAGGGTGTAAGATACTAGTAGGAAGAGTGTACATGGAATGCCACAACCAAGTGGCTGGCATAGTGTACAGAAACATCTGTGCCAAGTATGGACTGGAAGTCCCAAGGTCAAAGTGGGACACACCTCCAAAGGTGGTTGAGAATGACCAAGCTAAGATCCTGTGGGACTTCCAGATACAGACAAACTGGTAGTGGCTAACCAACCAGACATGGTAGTAGTGGACAAACAGGAGAACAAGGCTGTAGTGATGCATGTGGCAATACCAAGTAACAATAACATCAGGAAAAAATAACTTAAGAAGCTCAAGAAGTATCAAGGGCTGAAAGAAGGGCTAGAAAATATGTGGAAGATGAAGACAACAGTGGTCCCTGTGGTGATAGAAGCCCTCAGTGCAGTGACCCACAAACTGGGAAAGTGGCTCCAACAGATCCCAGGAACAAAATCCAAGATCTCTGTCCAGAAAAGCGCAGTCCTAGGAACAGCTAAGATGCTGCGCAGGACCCTCAAACTCCTAGGCCTCTGGTAGAGAACCCGAGCTTGAGTGGCCCAGCCAGAGCCCAGACCTGAATCCAATTGAACATTTGTGGAAGGAGCTGAAAATGGCTGTGTACCGATGCTCCCCATCCAACCTGACAGAGCTTGCAAGGTTATGCCAAGAGGAATGGGCAAAAATGTCCAGAAACAAGTGTGCCAAGCTCATAGCTGTTAGGACTAGGACTGTTTTGGCCTCTAGAGGCCGCTGTTATTTCCTTTTCGTGTCATGTTTGTTTTGGCCTCTAGAGGCCGCCACTGTTCCTGTGTTTTGTGTTTGTGTTAATTGCCTGTTTAGCCCTGATTATTTTCACCTGTGTTCAATTTAGTTTGTGTATTTATACCCCCTTAGTTCAGTCCTCTTGTCACGGAGTCTTTGTGCTGTTATGTTTATCTCCAGTTTCCTCTGTACCGTGTTCTTTATTTTGCATTTTGCTTTTCTTTTGGACCTAGTAGTTACTGTGTTTTTGGATCTTCTGAGCTTTGGTATTTTTGCCTTTTCTTTTCTGTTTTTTTGGCTTTTGTTTTGTACTTTTGGATTTTGTTATTTTTTCCCTTATATCTTCTGAGCGTTTTTGTATTTTTACTTTTTGGATATTTTTTGTACATATTGTAAATAAACATTTTGATACTTTTTCTACTTCCGCCTCACGCCTCTGCATTTGAGTCATCCCCCTGGTGGCCTAGTGGGGGTTTGCTGGATTATCACACCAACGAACCAGGTTCGAATCCCAGCAAAACCCTAACAGAAAGACTCCGTCATGACCGACTCAGCAGAGGCTGCTTCAACTGTCTACCCGACCAACCTTCAGGGAATTATGGCAGCTTTGACACGCTTCGGCGCACTCATAGATGTACGCTCACCAGCCAACGTGAGGCCCTTGCTCACCACGAGGAACTGCCCCAGCAAATTGGGAAAACCCTGGCACAGCTGACATCTCGGCCTGCGTCTCCTGATCCAGCTCCCGCTCCTGCTCCAGTGCCTCCTGCCATGCTGCCTTCTTCACCTCGCGAACCCAGCCTTCCTGCACCACAGAGGTATGACGGCAAGCACAGTGAGTGCCGAGAGTTCCTTACCCAGTGTCAACTCACCTTTGAGCTTCAGCCTACCACCTACACTACGGATCGCCGCAAGATTGCCTTTGTGACAACCTTATTAGCTGGTAAGGTGCGAGCCTGGGCTACTGCTATCTGGCAGAGACAGGGACCTGAGTGCCTTGATTTCCAGCTGTTTTCTGAAGAGATGCTTCGGGTCTTCGATCAGGCAGACATCAGTACCGACGCAGCCCGAAAGCTCATGTCCATCCGGCAAGGAGGAAGCGTCGCAGATTACGCCATCTCGTTCCGGACGCTCGCAGCAGTAAGTGGATGGAATGAGACTGCCCTGGTGTCAGCCTTCCACCATGGTCTGTCTGACCCCATCAAGGATGGTCTGGCCTCTATTGGATGCCCAAGTGACCTCGAAACTCTCATCTCGCATGCTATTCGTCTGGACAACAGGATTAGAGAACGCCGCCAAGTCTTGAGCCCCCCCAGCCTCCCTACCTCTACCTGGAGCCCGTCTACCTCCTTCAGTGACTGTCCAGAACCCATGCAAGTGGGTCGTACTCGCCTCTCCGCATCTGAGAGGGAGCGCAGAAGGAGGGACAAGTGCTGCATCTACTGTGGCAAGCCTGGTCACTTCCGAGCATCATGTCCCGAACTCTCGGGAAAAGGACCACCCCGTCCAGCCGAGGGAGGGTTGTGACGGGGCCTACCCTCTCTCCCGGACTCCCTGGCCAAGGAATCTACATCCCGGTCTCCATCTCCTGGGGTGAGTCTGTCCATTCTTGTCAAGCCTTGTTAGACTCAGGGGCGGCTGGGAACTTTATGGATATTCACTTCGCCCAAATTATCAATGTTCCGACTGCACCTCTTGAAGTCCCACTGTCTGTGTCTGCCCTCGATGGCCAAGCGTTAGGTGATGGAAGAGTCACCCAAGTTACTTCTCCAGTCTTCCTCCAGTCTCAAGGTCACAAGGAAGAAATATCCCTGCACCTGATTCCTTCACCTGAGTTCCCAGTTATTCTAGGCCTTCCTTGGCTTACTCGCCACAACCCTCGCATAGACTGGGTAACAAGCCAGGTTGTGGAATGGGGCCCTGCATGCCATGCCTCTTGTTTGCTCTCTAGCTCTCCTGTGTCTCCTGCCGAGCCCCCTGATCTCACCGAGTTATCTCAAGTTCCCACAGAGTACTGGGATCTCAAAGAGGTCTTCAGCAAGAGCAGGGCCGCCGTTCTTCCTCCGCACTGGGCCTACGACTGTGCCATCGACTTGCTCCCTGGGACTACCCCTCCTCATGGCAGACTGTTTTCTCTCTCTCAGCCAGAATGCAAGGCCATGGAGGAATACCTCAAAGATGCCCTGGTCTCTGGGTTCATTCGACCCTCCACCTCACCTGCTGGTGCTGGCTTCTTCTTTGTCGGCAAGAAGGATGGGGGGCTCCGACCATGTATTGACTACAGGAGCCTGAACAAGATCACTGTGCACAACCGATATCCCCTTCTGCTGATGTCCACAGCTTTCGACCTGCTCCAAGGCGCCACTGTCTTCACCAAGTTGGACCTACGGAACGCATACCACCTCATCCGTATCCGACAGGGAGACGAGTGGAAGACTGCCTTTAATACCCCGTCTGGGCACTACGAATACCAGGTGATGCCCTTCGGACTCACCAACGCACCAGCTGTTTTTCAGGCCCTAATCAGCGATGTCTTAAGGGACATGATTAACCTGTACGTTTTTGTCTACCTCGACGACATCCTTATCTTTTCCAAAACCGTGCAGGAGCACCGCCACCATGTCCGCCAGGTTCTCCAGAGGCTGCTACAGAACAATCTGTTCGCCAAGGCCCAGAAATGCGAATTTCATGTTCCCGAGGTCTTCTTTCTGGGATTTATTGTACGGACAGGCCAACTCCAAACGGACCCTGCCAAGACCCTGGCCGTCCGGGACTGGCCTACTCCCAAGTCTGTTAAGGAGGTTCAGCGGTTCTTAGGATTCGCTAACTTCTACCGCAAGTTCATCAGGAACTTCAGTTCTGTAGCAGCACCCATGTCGGACCTCACCAAAGGGACAGGTGGATCTTATGTCTGGTCTCCTCAGGCGGAAAAGGCGTTCAAAGACCTCAAGGACCGCTTCTGCACGGCACCCATTCTGGTCCTCCCGGACACCTCCCAACCATTCATCGTGGAGGTGGACGCCTCGGACAGTGGCGTCGGCGTGGTGCTCTCTCAACGTTCGGAAGGAAAGCTGCACCCCTGCGCTTACTTCTCCCACCGCCTGAGTCCTGCGGAGTCCCAGTACGATGTGGGGGAATCGAGAACTGCTAGCGGTCAAACTGGCCCTTGAGGAGTGGAGGCAGTGGCTGGAGGGAGCGCAACATCCATTCCTGGTTTGGACTGACCACAAGAACCTGGAGTACCTCCAGCAAGCCAAGAGACTGAACCCCTGACAGGCTAGGTGGGCCCTGTTTTTCAGTCAGTTTGACTTCACCCTCTCGTACCACCCCGGCTCCAAGAACACCAAACCTGACGCACTGTCCAGGCTGTTCTCTGCCACTAACAGGGAGAGTGAAGTCAGGCCTATTATCCCTGTGTCCCAGATTGTGGCCCCTGTCTGCTGGGGTATTGAGGAGGCTGTCCGACGAGCCCAACGCCAGGACCCCGGTCCTGGGACGGGGCCACCGGGCCTCTTGTACGTCCCACATCAAGCCCGGGCCAAGGTTCTCCAGTGGGGTCACTCTTCCCCTCTCACCGCCCACCCAGGAGCTCAGAGGACCCTGGACTTCCTGAAAAGATGCTTCTGGTGCCCTAACATGGAGAAGGAAGTAAGGTCATTTGTCCTGTCCTGTGAGGTTTGCACCAGAACCAAGAACCCGCGACAGCGTCCCCAGGGTCTCCTGCATCCTCTGACCATTCCCTGGCGTCCCTGGTCCCACATGGCAGTCGACTTCATCACGGGTCTCCCTGAGTCACAAGGTAACACGGTCATTTTGGTCATAGTTGACAGATTCTCCAAGGCCTGCCACTTCATACCACTGTGCAAACTCCCCTCTGCTCTTGAAACAGCTAAACTTATGTTTAATCATGTCTTCCGAGTCTTTGGTCTCCCACAGGACATCGTCTCAGACCGAGGGCCCCAGTTCTCCTCCCGAGTGTGGCACAGGTTCTGCAAGGTCATCGGAGCCACTGCCAGCCTCTCCTCTGGGTTTCACCCACAGTCCAATGGTCAGACGGAGAGGCTCAACCAGGACCTGGAAACCACCCTGCGAGGCCTGGCTATGGATAACCCGACATCGTGGAGCACCTGGCTGCCATGGGCAGATTACGCCCACAACACCCTGCAGTCATCAGCCACCAAGCTGTCGCCATTCCAGTGCCAATTCGGGTTCCAGCCACCTCTGTTCCCGGACCAGGAGGAGGACGCGGGGGTGCCCTCGGTCAACCAATATGTGAGACGGTGTCGCAAGACCTGGAGCAAGGTCAGGAAGACCCTCATACAGACCTCAAGAACCAACCAGACTCAGGCCAACCACCATAGAAGACCTGCACATGCTTTCTGCCCTGGGCAGCGGGTTTGGCTGTCCACTAAGGACCTTCCGCTGCGGGCGGAGAACCGCAAGCTTGCTCCTCGCTACATTGGCCCCTTCAAGGTGGTGCGCAGGGTGAACCCTGTCTCCTACCGGCTCCAGTTGCCCCGGACTCTGAGGATCAACCCCACTTTCCATGTTTCCCTGTTGCGGCCCGTACTGACGTCTACGTATGGCCCTGCCCCTAGGAACCCCCCCGCATCTTCCAGGGTCAGACTGTGTTCACTGTGCATCGCCTGCTTGACTCCCGCCGGGTCCGCGGCGGGTTGCAATATCTGGTGGACTGGGAGGGCTATGGTCCTGAGGAGCGCTGCTGGGTTCCTGCTCAGGATGTCCTAGATAAAGAACTGTGTCGGGACTTCCATTCGGCCCATCCGGATCGCCCTGGGAACGTCAGGAGACGCTCCTGGGGGGGGGGGGGGGGGGGTCCTGTTAGGACTAGGACTGTTTTGGCCTCTAGAGGCCGCTGTTATTTCCTTTTCGTGTCATGTTTGTTTTGGCCTCTAGAGGCCGCCACTGTTCCTGTGTTTTGTGTTTGTGTTAATTGCCTGTTTAGTCCTGATTATTTTCACCTGTGTTCAATTTAGTTTGTGTATTTATACCCCCTTAGTTCAGTCCTCTTGTCACGGAGTCTTTGTGCTGTTATGTTTATCTCCAGTTTCCTCTGTACCGTGTTCTTTATTTTGCATTTTGCTTTCCTTTGGGACCTAGTAGTTACTGTGTTTTTGGATCTTCTGAGCTTTGGTATTTTTGCCTTTTCTTTTCTGTTTTTTTGGCTTTTGTTTTGTACTTTTGGATTTTGTTATTTTTTTCCCTTATATCTTCTGAGCGTTTTTGTATTTTTACTTTTTGGATATTTTTTGTACATATTGTAAATAAACCTTTTGATACTTTTTCTACTTCCGCCTCACGCCTCTGCATTTGAGTCATCCCCCTGGTGGCCTAGTGGGGGTTTGCTGGATTATCACACCAACGAACCAGGTTCGAATCCCAGCAAAACCCTAACAATAGCTTCTTTCCCAAGATGCCTTGAAGCTGTAATTGCTGCCAAAGGTGCATTAACCAAGTATTAGGCTAAGGGTGTGTACAGATATGTAATGCCTAAATAACCTATTTTTGTCAGTAAAATAAAATTGCATATTTTCTAAAAACTTGCTTTCACTTTGTCATTATGGGCTATTTTGTGTAGAATTTTGTGACAAAAAATGAACTCAATCTATTGTAGCATAAGTCTGTAACATAAAACGTGGAGAAGGTGAAAGGGGTGTGCAGACTTTCTGGCTTGACTGTATATATACAGTTAGGTCCATATATATTTGGACACTGACACAAATTTTGTTTTTTTTTCCCTGTTTACTGAAACATATTCAAGTTATAGTTATATAATGGACATGGACAAAGTCCAGTCTTCCAGCTTTCATTTGAGGGTATCCACATTAAAATTGGATGAAGGGTTTAGGAGTTTCAGCTCCTTAACATGTGCCACCCTGTTTTTAAAGGGACCAAAAGTAATTGGACAATTGACTCAAAGGCTATTTCATGGGCAAGTGTGGGCAATTTCTTCGTTATGTCACTCAATTAAGCAGATAAAAGGCCTGGAGTTGATTTGAGGTGTGGTGCTTGCATTTGGAAGATTTTGCTGTGAAGAAAACATGTGGTCAAAGGAGCTCTCCATGCAGGTGAAACAAGCCATCCTTAAGCTGCAAAAACAGAAAAAAAAACCCCATCCGAGAAATTGCTACAATATTAGGAGTGGCAAAATCTACAGTTTGGTACATCCTGAGAAAGAAAGAAAGCACTGGTGAACTCATCAATGCAAAAAGACCTGGACACCAACAGAAGTGAACAGTGGTGAATGATCGCAGAATAATTTCCATGGTGAAGTGAAACCCCTTCACAACAGCCAACCAAGTGACCAACACTCTCCAGGAGGTAGGTGTATCAATATCCAAATCTACCATAAAGAGAAGACTGCATGAAAGTAAATACAGAGGGTTCACTGCACAGTGCAAGCCACTCATAAGCCTCATGAATAAAAAGACTAGATTGGACTTTGCTAAAAAACATCTAAAAAGCCAGCACAGTTCTGGAAGAACATTCTTTGGACAGATGAAACCAAGATCAACCTCTACCAGAATGATGGAAAGAAAAAAGTATGGCGAAGGTGTTGTACAGCTCATGATCCAAAGCATACCACATCATCTGTAAAACACGGGGGAGGCAGTGTGATGGCTTGGGCAAGCATGGCTGCCAGTGGCACTGGGTCACTAGTGTTTATTGATGATGTGAAACAGGACAGAAGCAGCCGGATGAATTCTGAGGCATTCAGAGACATACTGTGTGCTCAAATCCAGCCAAATGCAGCCAAACTGATTGGTCGGCGTTTCATAATACAGATGGACAATGACCCAGAACATAAAGCCAAAGCAACCCAGGAGTTTGTTAAAGCAAAGAAGTGGAATATTCTTGAATGGCCAAGTCAGTCACCTGATCTCAACCCAATTGAGCATGCATTTCACTTGTTAAAGACTCAACTTCAGACAGAAAGGCCCACAAACAAACAGCAACTGAAAACCGCTGCAGTAAAGGCCTGGCAGAGCATTAAAAAGGAGGAAACACAGCGTCTGGTGATGTCCATGAGTTCAAGACTTCAGGCAGTCATTGCCAACAAAGGATTTTCAACCAAGTATTAGAAATTAACATTTTATTTACAATTATTTAATTTGTCCAATTACTTTTGAACCCCTGAAATGAAGGGATTGTGTTTAAAAAATACTTTAGTTCCTCACATTTGTATGCAATCATTTTGTTCAACCCACTGAATTAAAGCTGAAAGTCTGAACTTCAACTGCATCTGAATTGTTTTGTTCAAAATTCATTGTGGTAATATACAGAACCAAAATTAGAAAAATGTTGTCTCTGTCCAAATATTTATGGACCTAACTGTGTGTGTGTGTGTGTGTGTGTATATATATATATATATATATATATATATATATATATATATATATATATATATGGTGGTATTCTTGTGACACAGGGTGGTGTGATCCATCTAGTGTGGTAGTGCCTAGCCCTATGGGTGAAAAGAAGGCCGAGTGCATAAGTCCTTCCTGGCAGTACATACCCTCTCCAGCATCAGGACCCTAGCCATCACCTCTCTGTGGTACTGGAGGCTTGCGCCTTCAGGCTAAGCGGCTAGGGATCTCGGATGAGCTCAGCCCCCAGAGGTGCGATGTGCAGGCCCATCGGCATGTGGACATGCCCTGGCATCCACTAACTGAGTCCCAACTATGGGTGAAATAGCGAAGATGGTCGGATGGTGTCAATGGCAGAAGAACTCTTGGAGTCAATGGCAAAGACACCGGATGGCAACAACAACAATGCCTCAAGCCCGATCCAGACATCATATAATAAATATGGATAAAAGAGAATAAGCCAGTTCGTCAATTAGTTTTGTCTCTTTTTTCCTCTCTTCGCGTGTCCTCTTTCCCTTTTCACTTTATTAGAGAGCTTTCTGTCCTCATCTATTTTGCACCTAATGCAGACGATTAGCCCCCGCCATGCTGGTCTGTCAGCCACTGCATCACTTAACAAATCTAATACACCACCATGCTATAGGATGTCCTTCAAAGTGTCTTTATATCTCAGAAGAGGGTGACCGACTCTCCTGGAGCCCTCTTCCAGAACACCATAGAGGAGTGTCTTTGCCAGCTGTTCATCTGGCATGCGTGATACATGGCCCATCCAAAGAAGCCTATTCTGGATAAGAATGAGCTCAATATCTGTGGTGTTGGCGTGACTCAGTACTTCGTCATTTGTAATGTAGTGGTCCCATTTGATTTCGAGTATAGATCTCAAATACCATTGTTGGACAGTCCTGAGAAGTGTGATGTGCTGATGATATATGGTCCAGGTCTCACTTCCATACATCATTAGCAGGATGACACACTGTAAGTAAGTAAGTAAGTAAGTAAGTGTTACAAACTGATGTAGTGGAGTAACATTTGGGGGCTTGTCCGGGATCTAGGAGTATTTTATTGTAAAATAATAACAGAACAAACCAAGGGAGAACCAACAAAAAGTTAAAGTATATACAAAGGGGAAACCAACCACAAAGGAGAAACAAGCAGGCATCAGATAGGTGTGGAGCCAGCCCCCGAGGAGAGAGAGCGTGTTCAGGCTCCCACCCTAGTATTTATAGGGGAGACATCATTGGCTCTACACCAGCCACCTGTAAAACAATTAGGTGCAGCAACCATACGAAAATGTACTGGGGGCCCCTAGTGGTAGGAAGACGTAACACCTCCCCACTAAGTTGGTGACATAGTTCCCAAATTACTAACTCAAAAAAACAACGTCATACACCACGTCCACAGGCAGGTCGGGTGCAAGACACACAAACATAGTTAAGTGAAAAAAACATGCACGCGCACCAGGTCCACAGAGAGAACGGGTGTGTGGCACAAACATAGGCACAATAAGGCAAACAAAACGCGTAATGGTTCATATATATATATATATATATATATATATATATATATATATATATATATATATATATATACACATGAGACACATTACCAAACACCAAAACAAAAAAAATCATACGGGTATACCGTAGAAGACACCTCTAAGGCACTCTGGACAAAGCGTCCGCTATAATGTTGTCCGTACCCCGAATGTGTTTAATCTGCAAGTTGAAAGGTTGCAAGATCAAACACCACCGCATGAGCCATTGATTTGAATTACGCATGTGCCAGATGAACTTCAGTGGGTCATGCGGCGGTGTTTGATCTTGCAACCTTTCAGCTTGCAGGTTAAACACATTCGGGGTGCGGACAACGTTATAGTGGATGCTTTGTTTGTAACAATGTCGCCCCCAAATGTTACAAACTGATGTAGTGGAGTAACATTTGGGGGCTTGTCCGGGATCTAGGGGTATTTTATTGTAAAATAATAACAGAACAAACCAAGGGAGAACCAACAAAAAGTTAAAGTATATACAAAGGAGAAACCAACCACAAAGGAGAAACAAGCAGGCATCAGATAGGCATGGAGCCAGCCCCCGAGGAGAGAGAGCGTGTTCAGGCTCCCACCCTAGTATTTATAGGGGAGACATCATTGGCTCTACACCAGCCACCTGTAAAACAATTAGGTGCAGCAACCATACAAAAATGTACTGGGGGCCCCTAGTGGTAGGAGGACGTAACAGTAAGTAAGTAAGTTTAATTTATATAGCACATTTAAAAACAGCGAGAACTGGCCAAAGTGCTGTACAGTGTCAAACTAAAAGACTAAAATTAAATAATAAAATGAACTAAAAGCGAGACATGGTCAAGCAGCAAGAATAAAATACATAAAATACAAAAAGCATTCCAACAGACAAGTGCAATAAAAAGGCTAGATAAAAAATAGGAATAAAAGAAAAAAATAAACTAGGAGGCAAAGGCCAAGGAGTACAAATGTGTTTTGAATCTGGATTTAAAAGTAGTAATTGTGGGAGCAGATCTAATGTCAGGAGGCAAAC
This sequence comes from Neoarius graeffei, assembly GCF_027579695.1. Lineage (NCBI taxonomy): Eukaryota > Metazoa > Chordata > Actinopteri > Siluriformes > Ariidae > Neoarius > Neoarius graeffei. The sequence continues at coordinate 80,873,402 of NC_083573.1, forward strand.
CATTCCAGAGATGTGGAGCTGCCACAGCAAAAGCACGGTCCCCTTTGTTTTTGAGGCAGGACCGGGCAACATGGAGGAGACCTTTGTCGGCAGATCTGAGGGAGCTGGGTGCAGAGTAGTGCTGAAGCATGTCAGAGATGTACATAGGGGCCTGGCCGTGAAGTTACTTAAAAACCAAAAGTAGTATTTTAAATTGAATTCTAAAACAAATAGGAAGCCAGTGCAGAGAGGAGAGGACAGGGGTGATGTGTTCCTGCCTCTTTGTGCCTGTTAAAAGCCTAACAGCAGCATTCTGCACCAACTGCAGGCGAGCTAGCTGGGACTGGGGGAGGCCAAAATAAAGGGCATTGCAGTAATCCAGCCGAGATGTTATGAAGGCATGGATAACTGTTTCCAGATCTTGAAAGGACAGTGAGGGCTTGAGCTGGGTGATCACTCTCAGCTGATGGTAACTATTTTTAATGACAGTATTAATCTGTTTTTTAAAACACAAGTCAGACTCAAAGATAACCCCAAGGCTTTTAGCAGATGGCTTAACAAAGGAGGAGAGGTGAGATAGATTGTCAGTAACTGTGGGTATTGATTTAGAGGATCCAAAAATTATGACCTCGGTCTTGCTATCATTGAGTTGTAAGAAGTTGTTGGATATCCAATGCTTAATGGCCTCTATACAGTCTAGGAGAGATTGGGCAGACTCCTGTGTTGTTAATGGTAGATATAACTCTGTGTCATCAGTGTAAAAGTGAAAAGAAACAAAGTGTTTACGGATAATGTCCCCAAGGGGGAGCATGTACAGGCAGAAGAGTATTGGCCCTAAAATTGATCCTTGGGGGACACCATAGGAGACCGGGGCAGAAGCAGATGAAGAATGACCGATGGAGACTGAGAAAGTTCTATATTGCAGATATGACTTAAACCAAAGCAGTGCTGTCCCTTTAATGCCCACCCACTCTTCAAGGCGGTTGAGGAGGATGTTATGATCCACGGTGTCAAAAGCTGCACTGAGATCCAGCAGGACCAGGACTGCATTTTGACCAGCGTCGAGTGTGAGGAGCAGGTCATTAGTGATTTTCAGCAATGCAGTTTCTGTGCTGTGACAGGCCCTGAAGCCAGATTGAAAGGGCTCCAAGATGGCGTGTTGAGATAGGAAGGGGGACAGCTGGGACAACACTACTTTTTCAAGTACTTTGGAAATAAATGGAAGTTTAGAGATGGGCCTATAGTTGTTCAAGCATTTGGGATCCAAATTGTGTTTCTTGAGTAAAGGTTGGACATTTGCATGTTTGAGGCAGGCTGGGACAGAACCAGATGTCAGACAAGAGTTTATAATGAGTTGTAGGGATGGGCCAACAACGTCAAAGGCTTCCTTTAAATTGGGACATGGAACCTCATCACCAGGGGACAAGGTGGTTTTCATATGGAGGACAATGTCCTTTAAGTCGACCAGGGAGACAGGGTTGAAGTGACAGAAAGTAGCTATAGAGTGTGGGGGTATGTGAGGAGATGGATCAGGAGGAGGGAACAGAGCTCTGATGTTCTCAATCTTCTCAGTGAAGAAATGTAGGAAGTTCTCGCAGACATCCGAATTTATAATGGGGGCTGGAGAAAGAGGTGGATTCATGATAGAGTTTATTATGTTAAACAGAATTTAAGGTCTATTAGAATGCCGGTTAATGATATCTGAAAAATATCTGGCTCTGGCTTCTTTGGCGGCAGCCTGAAAAGATGATAAAGCAGACTTAAAGATTTGAAAGGAGACAATTAGACGGTCTTTCTTCCATCTCCTTTCAGCTCTGTGACAGGCCTGCCTGAGTGAGCGAGTATGATCATCGAGCCTCACTTTAGGTTTAAAATTGGGATGTTTGTATCTGAGGGGGCCACTAAATCCAAAATCTCTGAGCAGGGTGAGTTAAATAAAACAATTAAATCATCAGGGCTACATAAGGCATCAGCAGCTGCAGTCATAGCTGAGGCAACATCTTTACTTAAAAAACAGTCAGTGAACTGGGCTGTAGCCTGTGGGTTTAAGTGACGGAAATAATGTCCAGGGGCTTTGACTATCTGAACAGGATGAGTAATGTTGATGTTAAAAAAGACGGGCTTATGATCAGAAAAAGTAGCATCGTCAACTGAGATGTTCTCAACAGAAAAATCATAAGAGAGGACAAGGTCCAGAGTATGACCCAGTATATGGGTGGCTTGGTCAATGTGTTGGGTGAGCCCAAACGCATCCAATACGTCACAAAACTCCTTGACCATGGGCTTATCTGGACAGCAGACATGGATATTAAAATCGCCCAACAAGAGCAGGAGATCATACATCGACATAAAATCAGATAAAAAAGATGAAAATTCTGCAATAAAGTCTTTATCTGGCTTGGGAGGTCTATAAATCAATACACACAACAGTGGATTGCGTTTTGATTCCACAGTAACGCATTGGAGTTCAAAAGTGGAAAAAGTTCTCACGGAAAGCGGCTGGATTTTTAAAACGTTATTGTAAACAAGAGCTACTCCACCACCACGTCCGGAGCACCTTGGGGTGCTAATGAATGAGCAGTTTGTAGGGCACAGTTCACCAAAGGCAGAGGACTCACCAATTCCGGCAGAAATCCAGGTCTCAGTTAAAAATAATAAATCCAGATCATGACGGGAGAAAAAGTCATTCAGTATGAACGTCTTATTTAACACTGATCTGCTGTTGACAAGCGCCACTTTTGCCTCCGTGTGTGTCGCGACCTGCACACAACGAGAGAATTCCAACAGTCAAATGTTATCCGGGTTTACCCCACCGCTGCAGATGCAGGGTCGTGGTCGGAAGGGAATGACAGGTACCGAGGGAAGCCATGGGACAATGGGTACATGGCAGGAGTAGTTCAGGTCCCAGGATCGCTGTGTCAGGAAGAGATCAACCCGACTTGTGTGGACAGCGGGAGCCTGACCATGGCTGTGAGACAGCGAGACGGGCCCAGGCCTTGATCTTCACTCGGAGACCTCCGCGTTTACCCCGCCGCTTCCGATGTTTCTTGCGATGAGCAGAGCAGCAGGGGAGCCGGGGAACGCACTCCACAGGCAGGTGGGAGAACGTCAGATGGTGTCTGAAACTGGCAGAAGGATTTCCACTCGTGTACTGCTCACAACAGTCCTTAATATGCAGCAGAGACTGGTGATCATAAGTATGAAAAGCCTCAGAGTGTACACAGAGCAGCAGAAAAATTAGCAGAGAGAGACACAACAAACGAACAGGTAAGAGCTCATGGAGCAGACGGCAGGCCGACAAACACACTGGCGCCATCTTGCTTCTGTATACACTGATTGTATACCTTGAGCTTTGTTGCAATAGTCAGGTCTCTACAGTCAAAAACCCTATCCATTAGCCTTCCCAATGTCCATGAGGCAGCCTGAATGTGTGCAGTAATTTCTGTGTCTAACTTGCAATCTTTGGTGACATAACTACCAAGATATTTGAAGCAGTCTACTCTCTTCAACTTGTGTCCATCATTGTAGAAATCAACCTGTTCACCAACACTCATGGTTTCTGTCTTCTTGATATTTATTCAGAGGCCCATTTTCTTTGACAAATTGTTGTAGGCAGACAACAAAAGCTGTAGAGCTGTGCCATCATTAGTAAATATCGCAATGTCGTTCACGTACTGGGCTTCTCTTATGTAATTGGTGAGAGTCTTGGCCTTGGATTTCAGGCATTGCAGGTCAAATAAATCACCGTCATATCTGAAATGGATCTTGATGCTGAACTGAGGACCTATGTTCTTAAAAGCAAGGTACAGCATGATGGTAGCATATATTCCAAACAGAGCTGAAGTAAGCTTACAGTCCTGCTTGATGCCACTGTTGTATTCAATTGGCTTGGACAGTTCTCCATCAATATGCAATCTAGCATGCACTCCAGAGTAGAGCTTCTTGATGACACAAACAAACTTGGGAGGGCATCCCAGCTTACTCAAGATCTTGAAGAGGACCTCTCGATTCACACAATCAAATGCCTTAGTGAAGTCAATAAAGGCAATGTGCAGATTCTGATGCTGTTCTCTACACTTTTTCATAATTTGGCATAAGATGAAGATTCCATTGATTGTGCCATTGATTGTGACAGCCCGATAAGAACTTCTACACATGGATGCATCCTCGGTCCAAGCACTACCACCTGCTGGATTATGTACTGACTAGAAAGCAAGAAATATCAGAGGTTCTGTCAACAAAGACAATGTGAGGAGCGGAATGTTCTACAGATCACTACATGGTAAGATGTCAGCTTAGACTTAGGCTGGCACTGCCTAGGAGGAAGACACCTGACAGAACAATCACTAAAAAGCTGAATGCGAACAAACTGGCCATCGATGAGTACCAGCAATGCTCAGCAGCTGCCCTCTCCTCTAGCCTAGATGATATATCCCTTTCCACAGGGGGTCAGGGTGACACTGAAGAACACTGGCGTGAACTAAGGGAGATTGTTTACTCTATGGCGTGTGAGGTGCTGGGCTACTCTAGCCACAAGACTCCCGCTTGGTTCTGGGAGCATGGTGAGGCTATCCAGAATCTCCTGGACTAGAAGCGCAAGCTTTTCGACCTCCATCTGAAGGAAAATTCAGATAGGAGCAAGGCATCCTTCAATGAAATCAAAACCAAAGTCCAACAGGTGATAAGAGCTCTGAAGAACGACTGGTGATGCAAGCAAGCGCAAAGGCTGTAGAAAATGGCTGATAGACACGACTACCACAGCCTTTTTCGTGGACTGAAAGCAATTTATGGACGTAAGTGTAATGCAGTGACTCCCATGAAGTCGGCCAATGGAAGAATACTGTGCACAGACATTGAGGACATACATGCAAGGTGGAAGGAACACTTCTGCACCTTGCTCAACCAGCAAGGCACTGCCAACGCTGAAGCATGCCACTGGTTAGAAAGGAGGCAAACCAGAAAGGATCTGAGTGATGATATTTCCATGGAGGAGCTTGAGAAGGCACTCAGGAGTACTAGCTCTGGAAAGGCATCTGGGCAAGATGGAATTCCACCTGAGGTGCTAAAGCATGGTGGATGTGCTCTGAAAGAACATCTGCTAAGACTCTACAATGCCTGCTGGCACAATATGTACTTGCCACAAGATTTTAAGGATCCTCTGATTGTCACCATCTATAAGAAGAAGGGAGACAGGAGTGAGTGTGGCAACCACCGTGGCATTTTGCTCCTCTCAATTGCAGGGAAAATCCTGGCCAAAATCATTCTGAACAGACTCAGAACCATCACTGAGGAAGTTCTACCAGAGAGCCAGTGTGGTTTTAGATCTACAGTGGTGCTTAAAAGTTTGTGAACCCTTTAGAATTTTCTATATTTCTGCAAAAATATGACCCAAAACATAATCAGATTTTCACACAAGTCCTAAAAGTAGATAAACAGAACCCAGTTAAACAAATGAGACAAAAATATTATACTTGGTCATTTATTTATTGAGGAAAATGATCCAATATTACATATCTGTGAGTGGCAAAAGTATGTGAACCTTTGCTTTCAGTATCTGATGTGACCCCCTTGTGCAGCAATAACTGCAAGTAAATGTTTCCGGTATCTGTTGATCAGTCCTGCACACCGGCTTGGAGGAATTTTAGCCCGTTCCTCCATACAGAACAGCTTCAACTCTGGGATGTTGGTGGGTTTCCTCACATGAACTGCTCGCTTCAGGTCCTTCCACAACATTTTGATTGGATTAAGGTCAGGACTTTGACTTGGCCATCCCAAAACATGAACTTTATTCTTCTTTAACCATTATTTGGTAGAACGACTTGTGTGCTTACGGTCGTTGTCTTGCTGCATGACCCACCTTCTCTTGAAATTCAGTTCGTGGACAGATGTCCTGACATTTTCCTTTAGAATTCCCTGGTATAATTCAGAATTCATTGCTCCATCAATGATGGCAAGCCGTCCTGGCCCAGATGCAGCAAAACAGGCCCAAAACACGATACTACCACCACCATGTTTCACAGATGGGATAAGGTTGTTATGCTGGAATGCAGTGTTTTCCTTTCTCCAAACTTAATGCTTCTCATTTAAACCAAATTGTTCTATTTTGGGCTCAGCCGTCCACAAAACATTTTTGCAATAGCCTTCTGGCTTGTCCATGTGATCTTTAGCAAACTGCAGACAAGCAGCAAGTTTTTTGGAGAGCAGTGGCTTTCTCCTTGCAACCCTGTCATGCACACCATTGTTGTTCAGTGTTCTCCTGATGGTGGACTCATGAACATTAACATTAGCCAGTGTGAGAGAGGCCTTCAGTTGCTTAGAAGTTACCCTGGGGTCCTTTGTGACCTCGCCAACTATTACACGCCTTGCTCTTGGAGTGATCTTTGTTGGTTGACCACTCCTGGGGAGGGTAACAATGGTCTTGAATTTCCTCCATTTGTACACAATCTGTCTGACTGTGGATTGGTGGAGTCCAAACTCTTTAGAGATGGTTTTGTAACCTTTTCCAGCCTGATGAGCATCAACAACGCTTTTTCTGAGGTCCTCAGAAATCTCCCTTGTTCGTGCCATGATACACTTCCACAAACATGTGTTGTGAAGATCAGACTTTGATAGATCCCTGTTCTTTAAATAAAACAGGGTGCCCACTCACACCTGATTGTCATCCCATTGATTGAAAACACCGGACTCTAATTTCACCTTCAAATTAACTGCTAATCCTAGAGGTTCACATACTTTTGCCACTCACAGATATGTAATATTGGATCATTTTCCTCAATACATAAATGACCAAGTATCATATTTTTGTCTAATTTGTTTAACTGGGTTCTCTTTATCTACTTTTAGGACTTGTGTGAAAATCTGATGATGTTTTGGGTCATATTTATGCAGAAATATAGAAAATTCTAAAGGGTTCACAAACTTTCAAGCACCACTGTAGTAGATCCACAACACACATGATCTTCACCCTGTGACAATTACAGGAGAAGGCGTTCGAGTAGCATCAACCTTTGTATGTAGTCTTTGTGGACTTCTCAAAGGCCTTTGACACTGTGGATAAGGAAATGTTACGTAAGGTCCTGGAAATGTATGGGTGCCCAAATAAACTTGTGAATGTTATCAAACTCTTCCACAATGGAATGACTGGAAAAGTGTCAGTCGGTGGTGAGCCCAGCGATCCATTCACTGTTAATCATGGTGTAAAACAGGAATGTGTCCTTGCTCCTATGTAGTTTTCAGTCTATCTAACTGCAGTACTGGAAATGATGAACATCAACCTGAACAAGGGAGGGTATATCAGGACCAGGTCAAATGGAGGACTCTTTAACTTGGCCTGACTACAAGCATCAACCAAGACAAGAGAGCACTGTCTGAGAGAGCTTCTCTATGCAGACGACTCCTCCCTGATTGCCACTGATGTACACTACTGTTCAAAAGTTTGGGGTCACTTTGAAATTTCCTTATTTTTGATAGAAAAGCACTGTTCTTTTCAATGAAGATCACTTTAAACTAATCAGAAATAAACTCTATACATTGCTAATATGGTAAATGACTATTCTAGCTGCAAATGTCTGGTTTTTGGTGCAATATCTACATAGGTGTATAGAGGCCCATTTCCAGCAACTATCACTCCAGTGTTCTAATGGTACAATGTGTTTGCTCATTGCCTCAGAAGGCTAATGGATGATTAGAAAACCCTTGTACAATCATGTTCGCACAGCTGAAAACAGTTTAGCTCTTTAGAGAAGCTATAAAACTGACCTTCCTTTGAGCAGATTGAGTTTCTGGAGCATCACATTTGTGGGGTCAATTAAATGCTCAAAATGGCCAGAAAAATGTCTTGACTATATTTTCTATTCATTTTACAACTTATGGTAGTAAATAAAAGTGTGACTTTTCATGGAAAACACAAAATTGTCTGGGTGACCCCAAACTTTTTAACGGTAGTGTATATGCTATCCAGGAAGTTGCTGACAGATTTTCCTTTGTTGCAGAACTGTTCAGGCTCCATATCAATGTCTCTAAAACTGAATTAATGTACCAACCCTCTCCTGAATGTCCCATTGAGGAAAGAGAACTGCAAGACGTGCTACTCAGTGGTGCAGTACTGAAGAAATCTGATCACTTCACCTACCTTGGCAGCACAGTGACCAATACCAACTCATCTGATCTTGAGGTGGAAAGGAGAATTCAAGCAGCCACCAAGGCATTTGCAGCCTTGCAGAAGAAACTCTGGAGCTGCCGGGACACTGGGCAATCAACTAAGAACAAAGTTTACAAGGCTGTTGTACTACCAGCCCTGCTGTATGCAACAGAATGCATGATCCTGTATTGACACCACATCAAGAAGCTGACAAGAGTACAACTCCAGCACCTCCACCAAATCCTGGGCATTAAATGGCAGGATAGGGTACCTGACGTTGAGGTGCTAAGGAGAGCTGAATCAGTGTTGAGGCACTTATCACTGCTTCCCAACTTTGCTGGATTGGTCACGTCTGCAGGATGGGGGACTCAAGACTGCCTAAAGAAGTACTGTACTGTGAACTTAGCCGAGGTCGGTGTATGCAGGGCGGGCAAAAGCTCCAATATAAGGACGTGATCAAACATCACATGAAGAATGCGGGAATGAGCATCCCCATGTGGAAAGGAGATGTGGCTGACTGCATAAAGTGGCGATGCCTCATGGGAGAATCAATCAATGTCATCGAGCTGAAAAGACTGAAAAAGTATGATAGAGCACACGAAAGAAGAGACTCGACTACGGATCAAACAAGTTTAATTTGTCCACACTGCGCCTGCCGCTCTCAAGCGGGCCTTGTGGCTCACATGTGGGCCTGTCAAACTAACCTGACAGCACAGTCCACATTGTATTGATGGACAGCTGTAGTGATATATATATATATATATATATATATATATATATATATATATATATATATATATACACAGTGGAGCTTGAAAGTTTATTAACCCTGTAGAATTTTCTATATTTCTGCATAAATATGACCTAAAACATCATCAGATTTTCACATAAGTCCTAAAAGTAGATAAAGAGAACCCAGTTAAACAAAGAAGACAAAAATATTATACTTGGTCATTTTTTATTGAGGAAAATGATCCAATATTACATGTCTATGAGTGGCAAAGGTATGTGAACCTCTAGGATTAGCAGTTAATTTGAAGGTGAAATTCGAGTCAGGTGTTTTCAATCAATGGGATGACAATCAGGTGTGAGTGGGCACCCTGTTTTATTTAAAGAACAGGGATCTATCAAAGTCTGATCTTCACAACATGTTTGTGGAAGTGTATCATGGCACGAACAAAGGAGATTTCTGAGGACCTCAGAAAAAGCGTTGTTGATGCTCATCAGGCTGGAAAAGGTTACAAAACCATCTCTAAAGAGTTTGGACTCCACCAATCCACAGTCAGACAGATTGTGTACAAATGGAAGAAATTCAAGACCATTGTTACCCTCCCCAGGAGTGGTCGACCAACAAAGATCACTCCAATAGCAAGGCATGTAATAGTCGGTGAGGTCACAAAGGGCCCCAGGGTAACTTCTAAGCAACTGAAGGCCTCTTTCACATTGGCTAATGTTAAAGTACATATCATGGGTAAATTCAGGAGCAAGATCAATGTAATTCTCCTTTTTTATATTAAACTTTGGTCAAATATCTGTCACATTTTGCATTTTGTGCAATTTTTTTACCTTGCACAATACCAGAAAAATTCAGTTAAAATCAATCAATTTGAGGCGAATTCGTCCGCCTCTGAAAAAAACTTGGCATTTGGATTTCCTGGCAAACATTGATTTTCATGGCGGCACGGTGGTGTAGTGGTTAGCGCTGTCGCCTCACAGCAAGAAAGTCCTGGGTTCGAGCCCCGGGGCCGGTGAGGGCCTTTCTGTGTGGAGTTTGCATGTTCTCCCCGTGTCCGCGTGGGTTTCCTCCGGGTGCTCCGGTTTCCCCCACAGTCCAAAGACATGCAGGTTAGGTTAACTGGTGACTCTAAATTGACCGTAGGTGTGAATGGTTGTCTGTGTCTATGTGTCAGCCCTGTGATGACCTGGCGACTTGTCCAGGGTGTACCCCGCCTTTCGCCCGTAGTCAGCTGGGATAGGCTCCAGCTTGCCTGCGACCCTGTAGAAGGATAAAGCGGCTTGAGATGAGATTGATTTTCATGACATCGCATGCGGGACACCTCCTTCTGAATCCTACGTCAGCGCTGATTTGTTTATGAGAAAACAACCTGGTGGTTTTCTGCAAATTTTTTCAATGTTATCACATAATTATTAAAATGGTTAATAGATGTATCGTAGGAGGGTGTAGCAACACCAATCTTGATGGGATTAGTACTCATCATTTTCCAAAAGACCGGACAATGAGAGAGAAATGGGAGTGCTTCTTGCGAGGCCCCCGGAAGCCGAGGACCAAAGCAGAACCAAGAAAAAGACCAAGAAAATCAGCGATTCACAAGTTGACTGTTGTCAGGGTAAGAAATAAGAGGGACTATACTCTAAATTAGGTGTTCCTGTGTTTGTGTGGTAAACGGATAATGTTATTTATTGACACACACAAAAGTAAACAACACGAAAGCACTGGGCGATAATACAATTACTTAGATTAGATTAGATAGAACTTTATTAATCCCTTTGGGAGGGTTCCCTCAGGGAAATTAAAAAGATACAGTCCACAGCCTGGTAAAAAGCAGACAAAGTAGAGTCCAAAGTCGCATGTTTAAAGTCCCCAGAAATAATCATAAATGCCTCAGGGTGCTGTGTCTGCAGCCTTACTGTGACAGAGTAACTCCCCTCACATCCAGTGGCTGCGGCTGCCCTCAGAGGGATGTAAACACAGATAGTGATGCTAGCAGCTCCAAGTCCGGGCAACATAAAACTGTCTTTACAGAGAAATGTCCTGGGTTACACCAGCGGTTGTTCACGTAAATGATTAGTCCCCCACCTTTGCCTTTCCCACATGCTTTAGTGTCTCTGTCAGCTCTCACAGCAGTGAATCCCCACAGGTCCACATTGGCATCCAGTACAAGGTGTGTTAGCCATGTCTCCATAAAAATAAATAAGCTGCTCTCCCGGTAAATCCGCTGGTTGTTCAGTGCGGATAGATCATCGACCTTATTTGGCAGCGAGTTCACATTCCCCATGATAACGGAGGGAATGGATGGTTTGTAGCACCGCCGGTTGTCCGCTAGCCTAGCCTTTAGCTTAGCCCTGGCTTTGCAGCCCCTGGGTTTCCTCCTCAGCTCGGCTGGGATGGGGTGTCGTATCCCGGATCATCCCATTGTTTTCAGGGCCAGCAGCACCTCTCTCGAATAAGCGAGAAAACTGGCTCCTGGTTGTGTGCTAAAGTTAAAAATATCCATGGGATATGAAGAAAAACACACTATGTCTTCGTAAGAAGAGCAGAAAAGTAAAAAGGTGGAAAAAAGAGGTTTAAAGAGCTAAAAACTATGGTACAGAGCTACTGGAGAGGCAGCCGTCTTCCACAGCGCCCAAGGTCACATTTTCTTTACATTTTACTTCACATGCATCAAGGGATATGTGTGTCAGGGCTTGAGATCTTGGGACCTGTCAAACACATTAAATGTATATACAACCCTGCTTAGCCGATTCCATGTGTGTAGCTTATGAAATATTTCTCCTACAGTAGCCAGTACTCTTCTAAATGAATAAATATATAAATACATGATAGTAATTAGAAAAAATATGATTTATGTAACACTAGATAGATGAGAATTGATACATGAATCCATGGGTTTAGAAGCTGAAGGTGACAATTCCATATTTCAATGCAAAATAGCTAGCTGCTAAACTTGGTCTACACAGGCTGTGCACTGAAACCATGCAAGCTCTTGCAGCCTGCTGGCGGTTCCGCAGGTGATGTCACAAATCTGGCTCCAGACTCCCTTGGGATTTTTCCAGACGCATTTTGTTATTTTATTTTTTTCTGCTGTATAGAGATGGCCTTGTGCAAAATTACACTTCTGGATGAGTGTGTAAAGGGACATACTTTCATATAAAAAAAAAATAAATTGGTCCAGGATATGCACTGTAATGTTCATGAGTGGAAGAAATACTTTGAGGATCTCCTCAATCCCAATGTCATGTCTTCCACTGAGGAGACTGAGGCTGATGACTCAGAGGTGGACTCGTCCATTACCCAAGCTGAAGTCACTGAGGTGGTATATATCTGCTGTATAGAGATGGCCTTGTGCAAAATTACACTTCTGGATGAGTGTGTAAAGGGACATACTTTCATATAAAAAAAAAATAAATTGGTCCAGGATATGCACTGTAATGTTCATGAGTGGAAGAAATACTTTGAGGATCTCCTCAATCCCAATGTCATGTCTTCCACTGAGGAGACTGAGGCTGATGACTCAGAGGTGGACTCGTCCATTACCCAAGCTGAAGTCACTGAGGTGGTTTGCAAGCTCCTCGGTGGCAAGGCACCAGGGGTGGATGAGATCCGCCCTGAGTATCTCAAGTCTCTGGATGTTGTGGGGCTGTCTTGGTTGACACGCCTCTGCAACATCGCGTGGCGGTTGGGGACAGTGCCTCTGGAGTGGCAGACTGGGGTGGTGGTCCCTCTTTTTAAGAAGGGGGACCGGAGAGTGTGCTCCAATTATAGGGGAATCACACTTCTCAGCCTCCCAGGGAAGGTTTACTCCAGGGTACTGGAGAGGAGAATTCGACCAATAGTTGAACCTCGGATCCAGGAGGAACAATGCGGTTTTCGTCCTGGTCGCGGAACACTGGACCAGCTCTATACCCTTCATAGGGTGCTCGAGGGTTCATGGGAGTTTGCCCAACCAGTCCACATGTGCTTTGTGGATCTGGAGAAGGCATTCGACTGTGTCCCCCGTGGTATTCTGTGGGGGGTGCTTCAGGAGTATGGGGTTCGGGGCTCTTTGCTAGGGGCTGTCCAGTCCCTGTACGAATGGAGCAGGAGTCTGGTTCGCATTGCTGGTAGTAAGTCAGACCTGTTCCCAGTGCATGTTGGACTCCGGCAGGGCTGCCCTTTGTCACCGGTTCTGTTCATAATTTTTATGGACAGAATTTCTAGGCGCAGCCAGGGGCCGAAAGGAATCCTGTTTGGGAACCACAGGATTTCATCTCTGCTTTTTGCGGATGATGTTGTCCTGTTGGCTTCTTCAAACCAGGACCTTCAGCATGCACTGGGGTGGTTTGCAGTCGAGTGTGAAGCGGCTGGGATGAGAATCAGCACCTCCAAGTCCGAGGCCATGGTTCTTGACTGGAAAAGGGTGGCTTGCCCTCTCCAGGTTGGTGGAGAAGTCCTGCCTCAAGTGGAGGAGTTTAAGTATCTCAGGATCTTGTTCATGACTGAGGGAAGGATGGAGCGTGAGATCGACAGGCAGATCGGTACAGCCTCCGCAGTGATGCGGTCGCTTTACTGGTCCGTCGTGGTGAAGAAGGAGCTGAGCCAAAAGTTCCGACTATCACCTATGGCCATGAGCTTTGGGTAATGACCGAAAGAACAAGATCACGGATACAAGCAGCCGAAATGAGTTTCCTTCACAGGGTGGCTGGGCGCTCCCTTAGGGTGAGAAGCACAGTCACTTGGGAGGAGCTCGGAGTAGAGCTGCTGGTCCTCCACATCGAGAGGAATCAGCTGAGGTGGCTCGGGCATCTTTTTCGGATGCCTCCTGGATGCCTCCCTGGGGAGGTGTTCCAGGCATGTCCCCCCGGGAAGAGGCCCCGGGGAAGACCCAGGACACGCTGGAGGGACTATGTCTCTCGGCTGGCCTGGGAACGCCTCGGTGTTCTTCCTGAGGAGCTGGCCGAGGTGTCTGGGGAAAGGGAAGTTTGGGCTTCCATGCTTAGACTGCTGCCTCCACGACCCGGTCCCGGATAAGCGGAAGAAGACGAGACGAGACGAGATGAAATTGGTCCAGGATATGCACTTTAATGTTCATGAGTCCACCATCAGGAGAACACTGAACAACAATGGTGTGCATGGCAGGGTTGCAAGGAGAAAGCCGCTGCTCTCCAAAAAGAACATCGCTGCTCATCTGCAGTTTGCTAAGGATCACGTGGACAAGCCAGAAGGCTATTGGAAAAATGTTTTCTGGATGGATGAAACCAAAATAGAACTTTTTGGTTTAAATTTAAAGTGTTATGTTTGGAGAAAGGAAAACACTGCATTCCAGTATAAGAACCTTATCCCATCTGTGAAACATGGTGGTGGTGGTATCATGGTTTGGGGCTGTTTTACTGCATCTGGGCCAGGATGACTTGCCATCATTGATGGAACAATGAATTCTGAATTATACCAGTAAATTCTAAAGGAAAATGTCAGGACATCTGTCCATGAACTGAATCTCAAGAGAAGGTGGGTCATGCAGCAAGACAATGACCCTAAGCACACAAGTTGTTCTACCAAAGAATGGTTAAAGAAGAATAAAGTTAATGTTTTGGAATGGTCAAGTCAAATTCCTGACCTTAATCCAATCGAAATGTTGTGGAAGGATCTGAAGCAAGCAGTTCATGTGAGGAAACCCACCAACATCCCAGAGTTGAAGCGATTCTGTATGGAGGAATGGGCTAAAATTCCTCCAAGCTGGTGTGAAGGACTGATCAACAGTTACCGGAAATGTTTAGTTGCCATTATTGCTGCACAAGGGGGTCACACCAGATACTGAAAGCAAAGGTTCACATACTTTTGCCACTCATAGATATGGAATATTGGATCATTTTCCTCAATAAATAAATGACCAAGTATAATATTTTGTCTCATTTGTTTAACTGGGTTTTCTTTATCTACTTTTAGGACTTCTGTGAAAATCTGATGAAGTTTTAGGTCATATTTATGCAGAAATATAGAAAATTTTAAAGGATTCACAAACTTTCAAGCACCACTGTGTGTGTGTATTGGATCTGAGTGACATATTTTCTGATATTTCACACCTTTGACATCACTCCCAGTGTTTTCCCGCTGACCAGACATATGTTGTCAAAATGGCCAACCAAAATTAAAATTAAAAATTTTAAATTTAATTCAAAATTAAAATTCTTTTGATTAACTTGCATTTTATTTTTTTGTGCATGTCCATATCATATTAAAAACATGACATGAAGACAGTTTATTTTCTTGTACTGAAAAACACATCATTCGTTCACTTCGCTCACACGTGAACATATTCACCACTTGAAGATAAACTTGATACCTTTGCACAACCGTGTGTGTGTGTGAGAGAGAGAGAGCTCTATTACTGCAGTGGGCTCTGTATTGTGCAACCTCAAACCTCTCTGCAAAGATGTTTCTTTCCCTGGCAGTTATTTTGTACATGCCACTGGCCAGTGAAGAAAAAAAACAGTGAACATACTTCAGTTAGCATTTTCATAAACGAATGAATGAATGAAATGATTGTGTTGTCTTTGTACTTTTGTGAAGTGTGTGTGACGCATGTGATTAGCACGTTACAATCACTCATAACTTGTGTGTGATGCAAGCCAGGAGTGGGGATAAAACCAGCGTGTCTGCAGCATTCTGCATCTGTCTTTCGACTGAAGAACATTGGATATTCATCTCATCTCATCTCATTATCTGTAGCCACTTTATCCTGTTCTACAGAGTCGCAGGCAAGCTGGAGCCTATCCCAGCTGACTACTGGCGAAAGGCGGGGTACACCCTGGACAAGTCGCCAGGTCATCACAGGGTTGACACAGACACAGACAACCATTCACACTCACACCTACAGTCAATTTAGACTCACCAGTTAACCTAACCTGCATGTCTTTGGACTGTGGGGGAAACCGGAGCACCCGGAGGAAACCCACGCGGACACGGGGAGAACATGCAAACTCCACACAGAAAGGCCCTTGCCGGCCATGGGGCTTGAACCCAGACCTTCTTGCTGTGAGGCGACAGCACTAACCACTACACCACCGTGCCGCCCACATTGGATATTTTGTGGGAAAAATTAAAAAAACTTTCAGTTTAAAGTTTAGAAAATGGGACCCAAGAAGAAGCGAGCAAAAGTGAAGTAACACAGCCTGAAACAGCAGAGGAGGAGGAGGAGGAAGAATTTGATAATGATGGTAGCAGCACCGGCAAGCCCTGCACGGACAGAGAGAAGTATGCCTTCAAGCCGGCAGAAGGCACAGCACCCCGCCAGAGGTATTTCCACAGGTAAATACACATGCTTTAAACATTCATTTCAGTATCTATATGCTTATGTAATTAATATTATATCTGCTGATTTTCATGCATGTTTCAGCTAATGATGCCCAGAAGTGAGGACATTGCAATCCCATCATTGCTGTCAGGCCATTGTGCCATGCTCAGTGATGAGGACAAGGACATCCTGACACCCCGTCCCACCACTCAGCAGGAGTAGGAGCAGGACAGCAGCTCTGAGTCAGTGTGTTTCAGTGCCCAAACTGTTGGGCTATTTAGTTGGGATTTTTTACAGTGTAATAAAATGCGTTATTAGTGTGCTTGCAAAAGCACACTATTGTCCTTCTTAGGTTTTATTATTATACTACGTTTCACCCGTTTTTTGGATCCACTCCTCCTCCTAGGGCTTTCGAGATAGAGACACCGTTCCAACGCTGAAATGTAGGGCCCGATCTGGAATGATGTGCTTGTTAAAATGGTTGCACTACCCCTTGTCGTTCATTTGGTATTCCCGTTTTTTGGCAAAATTCCGTGCCATTGAAATGAATGGGTCGAACTTTGGAGTGATGACATCATAAGGAGCTCCCCCACTCTAGACGTTAGAGCGGGAGCAGCAGAAAAAAAATTAAAACTGCGATTTTACAGCCAAAATCAATGTTTTAAACCCTGTAAAACCTCTGAATTAAATTGAAAAACACATAAAAGGGTGGAGAGGAGATTTCACTGCAAGCGCAGTGAAATCTCCCTTCAAAATGCTGTGAAAGAGTGTGACGGGCTGAGCCGCGATGCTGACAGAGCGCGCAGGCAGCCATTTGCCGGCATTTTTAAATCACTGCTGTCCTGTCCTGTCGCTATTCTCATTGCCACCACCATGTGTACTGTTTAAGATCTCTTTTATATTGTCATTAATCACCATTTGCCATAGATTAATTACGCAGGGCCAAACTTAGTGTTTAGAGTGCAGGGAAAACATATTGTCATTTTCATTCTTCATCTGCATAATCTTTGTCTAGTATCAAAAAGTAAAATAATTCACACTGGCTGTTAAAACTTTCATTTATTGGTTAAAACTTTTATTACAACAACTCCGGTAGCAATTCACTCACCAGCCATTCAAAACGTACTTCCGTGTCTCATTTGGGGAAACAGATGGACTGTTCCACTGGGGGGGGGGGGGGGGGGATAGAGAGGTTTCCCGGGTTCTTTGTGGGGCAGCCCATTGTGATGGGGGTGTTTTAAGGGTTATGACTTACAAGCCATTTGGAGGGTTCAATAAGATATTTTTGTGCATGTCAGTTATTGTATGTATTTCTGTGTTATGTTTTCTTATTTGATTTATTATTTGGTAATAATTATGTTGTTTAGTTAACTGATTATTTTTGACAGTGGGGCTATCCAGTGGGTGGGGCTACAGTTAGCAATGCTCTATATTAGACCCAAGAGCCTCAGTAGGTGAGGGTTGGCAGTGAAGTGAATGTGTCTTGTTAATTGAAGTTGCTCTTGATAGTAGTTCAGGGTCTGAGGACTTAGCCTGGCTATTTATGCTTGTTTATTTTTGTTTTGTACAGTTTTTGTTTTGGTATATTTTTTCATGCACGCTTGTCACTGTAAATATTTGCACATTGGTAAAAAAAAAAGAGAGAAAGAAAAAAATAAACGAAGCCTTTTCATTGAAAACTGTTTGGTCTCCTCCGTCTTCTCCGCTGCTGGGGCTATCCTGCCATAAAGAGACTTTGAGCCAGAGAAGGAGTGAGAGCTGTTTAAAAGCCATTTAAAACAAGGATTTCAGATCGTGAAAACACATTCTCATATCTTAACCCTTTACTGTTGCTGGCAACATTTGAGCAAGCACACTCCAGCAGTTTCTGCAAAGGAAATGCAATCTAGTTCCCTTATACTCATGCTTTATTATTTGACGTTTGCATGGTAAATTAACATGTACTCAAATAAAAACAGCAAATGAGGTGGTCTTCTTCCTTTCTACAATGCTACACACTACATGATCAGTTCCTTGGTTCCTCCCCAATATACTGTATATACCCAGAGTCTTGCCCATGTAGGTCGCATGCGCTGCGTGCACACCACACATAGGGGTAGAAAGTGAGATGTACTTCTGTCTTGCATGCTGCACAAATAGTAAGTGTGAAATACTTGTGTAGTACTTCTGAGGCACATCACTCATACAATGACCGTGCGTCACTCATGAGTTTTACTGTCACCACAAAAAGCCCCTACTAGCCTCGCTGCTGACTTGGTTCAGGTGTACAGAAGGAGTACGGGTCCCATACGTAGTGTATGCATTCTTGATTTGTTGCAAGACCCGTAGAATTTGCATGTGCAGGACCAAAAGTCTCCATGGGCAGTCTGTGACCTTCTACAGCACTGGACACATGCAAGTGTCGCGCAAGTGTCAAGCACTTTGCTCGTGGACGTCGGGAAACTGCCAGTGCTTTTTTTGAGTCACCGGAAAGTGGCAGGCTTGCTCTCTTTCCCACTGGATTACTCGTGAATATCAATCAGACAACTTTTATAGGGATGTTCTCTAGTTCTCACTGTTTCTGATTAACTATGCAGCAAAATTTTTCGCCAGCTAGTTTTGATGTTATGGTTCACGGGAGACTTTGAAGTGAGTTTTAATATCTTTACCGACTTTATTATTATTATTATTATTATTATTATTATTGGGCGGTACGGTGGTGTAGTGGTTAGCACTGTCGCCTCACAGCAAGAAGGTCCGGGTTCGAGCCCCGTGGCTGGTGAGGGCCTTTCTGTGCGGAGTTTGCATGTTCTCCCCGTGTCCGCGTGGGTTTCCTCTGGGTGCTCCGGTTTCCCCCACAGTCCAAAGACATGCAGTTAGGTTAACTGGTGACTCTAAATTGACCGTTGGTGTGAATGTGAGTGTGAATGGTTGTCTGTGTCTATGTGTCAGCCCTGTGATGACCTGGCGACTTGTCCAGGGTGTACCTCGCCTTTCACCCGTAGTCAGCTGGGATAGGCTCCAGCTTGCCTGTGACCCTGTAGAACAGGATAAAGCAGCTACAGATAATGAGATGAGATTATTATTATTATAAAATCAAACTGATTCATGTAAATAAATAATTATTTTAGAATATAACTGTAGTTGTTTTGATGAAAAAATATTGAGCTCTTAGTGGTCGGAATGATAGTTTAAAAAATCGGAAGTCAGAAACCTGAGTGTGAATTTCAATTCAATTAATTGGAGTTGTTTATTGGCTGTTGCTCACACAGTTTTTTCGAGGTTCACCTTGAAAGCTGTGAATATTAATCGAAATAATAATTTATATTATTTCATATCAACACTAGGAGGCCCTACTTATAAATACAAAAGCTTACAGAGCACAACGAAGGTATTAGAAGTATTCTTTTATTACTTTTTTATTTTGATAGAGAATGGTAGATGTGAATGTCATTCAACGCTTATTTATGCATATGTTATAACTGTAATTAACATTCAAGTCAAGTTTATTTGTATAGCTCTTTTAACAATAAACATTGTCATAAAGCAGCTTTACAGAATTTGAACGACTTAAAAGATGAGCTAATTTATCCCTAATCTATCCCCAATGAGCAAGCCTGTGGCGACGGTGGCAAGGAAAAACTCCCTCAGGCGACATGAGGAAGAAACCTCGAGAGGAACCAGACTCAAAAGGGAACCCATCCTCATTTGGGCAACAACAGACAACATGACTATAACATTAACAGTTTTAACCTGAAGACAGTTTCGTTGATGTTGTAACTCTTCATTGATGGAAACTTGAGTGCAAAGCTGTTCATGACAACTGCAGTCCTAAGTTAACAAGTCAACTGTAGTCCTCAGCCATAAAAGCATTACTGTAAGAGTCCAGAGCATCCTCCAGGTGTGACTTTCAACTGTCCTCATGGGGCCATCTTCCACAGGAGCGACGCGACGAGACTCCAACCAGACACAGGGCACCAGAATGGATCAGGCAGGTCTGAGGAGCAGAAGAGGTCATCATCTCGATCCCAGGACTGACATGTAACCCAGAGGGACAGATTTTTTTTTCGGGGGGGGGGGGGGGGGGGGGGTAGGGAGAGAAAACACAGGTTGTTAGGTATGCCCCAAAAATGACAAGTCTGTGTGGTAGGCTCGCAGAGACGAGAGTCTTGACATCAGGCATAATACACAACAATGGCATGTTAATATGGTTAAAAAATATCATGACCTGCTCTGGCTGGATGCTTGATTGGGTGATGGGAGCACACTCCTCAGCAATGATGGGATGCAGATGGGACCCTTAGGGCTGGCCAAGACAATTCAGTTACATTTCACCGGGTCTGGGACATGTGACAGAATGTCTGACGGCCAATTCCCTGCAGGCTACGAGAGCCAGTCGAGGTCTCCACCCTCTCCACCAAAAGATTTCCTGTTGAGTCCATGTAACTCAGAGGGACAGATTTGGGGGGAGGGGGGGAGAGAGAGAGGGAGAGAAAACACAGGTTGTTAGGTATGCCCAATGTCACCTGAATAATAGGAACAGTATACATATTGCACTGAGTACAAGCAGGGACTCCGGCAACTAACTATTAGTGTTGCTTTCGTCAACGAAAATTTTGACTAAATATTGTTGTCAACGAACCTTTATCATGTGACAAAAACGAAACGAGACTAGACGTAAATGTTGGTCTTGTGACAATAACTATAATTAAATATATAATGCAATATAGATGACGAATAAAAACGAGACGAAATGTGGCTTAAGAAATAAAAACGCTGCTAAAATGTCTCTTAGTTTTTGTTGACAAAAATGAAATGACACGTTATTTCATCTCTTTTAGGCGCGTTATTATTTTTTGCTGTAGGCGTGCTTGTGTAGTTAGGGACTGCAGACACAGGTTTACTCATCCCCCTCGCGGCATTATTTAAAACTATGCAGAGATGACCATCCAGCCGGGGATCTTTGGACGAAAGAGAAGAGAAGACATTTGGGCAAACTTTCTGTACAATGAAGTGGAGAACAAGACCGAATGTGTGGTAGACAAAGACGGGCAGAAATGCAGTCACAAAATCACTGGAAAAAACACTACGAATTTAAAAAGACATCTAAAAGCATTCCACAATGAAATTCAGGTAAGCCACGAACATGTTACTCTCTAAACTATTTAAGAAAGCATAGCCTATGCTTGTTTGTTTGTATGTTTCACAAGAATCCGTTATTTTCTTCGGGATAAATAATGTCTACCCTAAAGGTTAATGTAAGGTGTTGGCTAAATTTAGACATTAGCTTTACAAGTTAACACACTGCCTGTTTGCTACTCGTCTAAGGTAGGCTGTAGCTTGCTAATGCCTCTATCTACAACTCGATAGTCTCCCCTTTATCCACTATCTTATCAGAATCACATTTCTTAGATGCCTGAGTGTCCATGCGTATTCAATATTATTTCTCCAAAACGAAATATATCTAGCTCCACGACGTAATGTAACTCGGGCAACGTGTTAACTTGTTCGCGTTACGTCGTGGGCTAGAGACGTGGGGCGCTTTGGAGAAATAACATTACTTATGCATGGATACTTAGCGATCTTTGCAAAAATCCTGTCTGATAACATGGCGTTGGTGGATAAATGCTCAAACTTTGAAGGTACGAAGCGTTTGGTATGAAGGCAGATGGTTAGCAAACAGAGAACAGGTCGTTTGTAATATTCGTATAGAGTGATCTTGAATGCATCGCGGTGGTCTATGCTTCCAAGCTTTCATTACGACCAAGCTACTGGTTTTAGGGATATGTTTGAGGCTCTGCATCTCGTGGCCTTGTATTTTTTAAAAATGTTAATAGCCTACTTAAAAAAAATCTCCGTACACGTGTACAAGGATAGGCAGTGTTTTTGTTCTTTTTGCTGTGTTTAATCATGCAAGTCAATAACAAGCCTGAAAACGGAACAGGCAAGAAAAAAACTTGCTCTCGTGTAGCAAGAAGCATGTGTGTACTGCGCTACGCGCGCACACACGCGCGCACACGCACACACCTCACAGTTTGACAAATGTGGGTTTTTTTGAAAGAGACGCCCTATCTGTGCCATGCACCAGTAAAAAGAAAATCTGATGTCATAAATATAGCCATGGAGTAATGTATACTGGATAGTTTTTTTCTTTTGTTGTTGCTGCTGTTTGTATCAAGTAGTCTTTAAATAACACATCCAGGTGGTTACCGTTTATGTTGATGCTGTTGAGACTGCTGGTTATTAGGTTCAGTCTGATCCATTTTGTCAACAAATGCTTCTTTACCATCCCATTTTATCTCCACAAGGCACAAAATGGTGTTAAATCGTTCAATAGTTTTTATGATACAAAGTCTGCTTAAGCTTACATGCAGCACAAGTCACACACTTTTTTTTCCATTTTATTTTATTTGTACTTTTTTACTATGTCATTGTAGCCCAACCATTCAGGCACCTTGTTTTTTTTTTTACATTTTCATGTGATATTTTATTTAAATGTGTGTGTACTTGGTGTGTTTCATTGGTAAATTAAATATGTTATACATTCAAATCAGTGTGTGCCATGTCTGGAATTAATGTACAGTACTTTTGAGTTTATACGGTGACAATAAGAACCTTTTTTACATTGTGAAATGGCTATGACTGAAAGGAAATGCTGGTTTTCTTTGTACCATTAGCTACTTGTACTATATTGACTAGATTAAATAGAATTGCATTACTAAAAAGGAACAAAAATACAATTTTCATTGACTGAAATTAGACTAAAATGGCATCAATTTTCATTGACTAAAACTAAACGAAAATACTCATGGATAACTCGGACTAAAATAAGACTAAAATGCTCAGACTTTTTGTCAACTAAAACTTGACTAGACTAAAAAGGACTATCAATTTTCCGGACCCGAAGCCAGCTCCTGGGGATGAGAGGCCAGTGAATTTCTATATAGTAGCCGATGAGGCTTTCCCATTGCGTGAAAATTTAATGAAACCCTTTGCCCAGCGATCTTTGGATCCCGAGAAGCGGGTGTTCAACTACCGGCTCTTAAGAGCAAGAAGAGTAGTTGAGAATGCTTTTGGCATCCTTGCCAATCGTTTTCGCATGTTTCTAACAACCATTGCCCTTCCACCCAAAACAGTAGAAAAATTGGTTCTTGCATGTCTTTGTCTCCATAATATGCTGAGAAGAGAAGCAGGGAATAGCTACTGTGGTCATCTGTTGGACCGTGAAGATCCCACTACACATGAATTTATTCCAGGAGCTTGGCGACAAGACCCAACAATGGAAAAGGCAGCCCTGCCTACGGGAACAAATCCAACAAATAGAGCCAAAATGTTACAACAATATTTGTGCACCTATGTAAATTCGTCAATAGGATCAGTTCCTTGGCAATGGGATTGTTGCTGAGAGAAAAATTTTGAGCCAATAGATTATCAACTGTAAACAAGCTACTTCTATTGTTCAATTGTCATTTTTCAGTATTGTTTGGTACAAAAAAAACATGACAAATTGTACCATGTTACCATAAGATTATAATTTGAGTGCAATGCATAATCCATTATATTTATCTATCAGTTGATTCTAGTCTGTTATGTGTGCACTATATATAATTTACTATTCTTAATATCTACTATTTAATATCTACAATTTAACTTCAGTATTTTTAGTCTTAAATTGTTATATTGAATATTTTATTTTGAATTCCATGGTGTTTGTATAGAGATTATATTGATTATGTGAACTCCATAACATTTTATTACCATATGTATCTAGTGTTTTATTATTTTTTCCTTATTTTTAATACTTCTTGTTGATAAAATTGGATAACTTAATAGTTTTCATTGCTTCATTACTCACATCCAGGTTGTCCACTGATGGCCGTTTCCGCACGTGAGGGCCCAGAAATGCCAACTCAGTTAAAAACCATTGTTGGCGCTTTGTCCTTTTCTTGCCACCGCTGCCACTTGGTGGTGTTTTTATATGGCGCGGAAATTGGGTTCTGAGTTTATCCATGCGCTTCTTCACATCTTTAGTTAAGAACACAAATATATATATATATATATATATATATATATATATATATATATATATATATATATATATATATATATGTATGTGTGTGTGTGTGTGTGTGTGTGGTTTTAATTAGGCTTCATCGTTATGATAATATGTAATAACATCGTTTCCATGACAATCGTCACAATCTTTATCGTAATTTTTCAGCTGACTGTAATTACGGCAAACTTTGAAGTACTTACAATCTCGAGAAAGTTTCAAGGCTATCTCATTCAGAGCCTTAGCTTTCTCCCCCCTGTTCTTGTAACTATGCGACGTAACGTTGTACAGGCATGGCCTGGCCCTCCACATTTCCACAAGTTGATCCTCTTCCCGCTCAGTCCAAAGTTCCGCCATTTTTTGAAAAGATAGAAGTCACATGATCACAAAATATCACGTGTTATATGCGAAAGATATGATTGGCTATTGCTAGCGACTCTCGCTGATCAGTCTGGCTCCCGATTAGTTTTTCGAATCGGCTGTGAGATGAGTCGGTACCATCGAAAACTAGTCTTTACGCCTGACTCGCGACTTCAGTTGGCTCGGTACGCTGAAAATCGGCATAGTGTGCGGCTAGCTTTAGAGAGTTCATGCTGGGAGACAAAGTGCTCATATTATTGCCCACGTTGAGTTCTAAAATTAGTCACCAAGTGGCAAGGGCCCTTTGAGGTCACACGGTGAGTCTGGGACGTCAACTATGAGGTGAGGTGAATGGATGGGGCGGGGCACTGCAAATCTACCACCTCAACCTTTTAAAATTCTGGAATGAGGGGGTCCCTGTGGCATTGGCATCGGTAATCCCGGAGAAAGCGGAGCTGGGACCGGAGGTGAAAAAGATAACATCTCGGACCACTCCGGTTGCTTGTGGAGACCACCTCTCACCGGCCCAACTCACGGAGGTAGCCAAGTTGCAAAAGCAATTTTCCAACATGTTCTCGCCCCTTCCTGGTCGTACCCACCTCATAGAACACCACATCGAAACGCCCCTGGGGGTGGTAGTGCGTAGCCGCCCTTATCGCTTGCCCGAGCGCAAGAAAAAGGTGGTTCGGGATGAACTCAAGGCCATGCTTGAAATGGGCATAATCGAGGAGTCCCACAGTGACTGGAGCAGCCCAGTGGTCCTGGTTCCCAAGACCGACGGGTCGGTCCGGTTCTGTGTGGACTAAAGAAAGGTCAATGCGGTGTCTAAATTTGACGCATACCCAATGCCTTGCATTGATGAGTTGTGTGATTGGTTAGGTGCTGTTTGCTTTTATTCAACACTGGATCTAACAAAGGGATATTGGCAGATCCCCTTGACTCCTCTATCCTGAGAGAAAACAGCCTTTTCCACATCGTTTGGTTTACACCAATTTGTCATGCTCCCTTTTGGGTTGTTTGGGGTGCCCGCTACATTCCAGTGGCTTATGGACAGGGTCCTCCGCCCTCACACTGCCTACGTCGCCGCCTATCTAGATGACATAATAATCTACAGTTATGATTGGCCGCGGCACTTGGAACACCTGAGGGCTGTTCTAAAGTCGCTGAGCTGAGCGGGCCTCACAGCTAACCCGAAAAAGTGTGCGATTGGGCGAGTGGAAGTATGGTATTTGGGGTTCCACTTGGGTCTTGGGCAGGTGCGTCCCCAAATTAACAAGACTGCAGCGATTGAAGCCTGCCCAAGGCCCAAGACCAAAAAGGAGGTGAGATGGTTCTTGGGGCTGGCTGGCTATTATCGTAGGCTCCTACCTAATTATTCAGACGTCACCA
This sequence comes from Neoarius graeffei, assembly GCF_027579695.1. Lineage (NCBI taxonomy): Eukaryota > Metazoa > Chordata > Actinopteri > Siluriformes > Ariidae > Neoarius > Neoarius graeffei. The sequence continues at coordinate 80,899,314 of NC_083573.1, forward strand.
GCCCGCTAACCAATCTCACTAAAAAGGGGGCTCCAGATCTGGTCCAGTGGATGGAGCAGTGCCAACAGGCCTTCTCTGAGTTAAAAGGGGCACTGTGTGGGGGGCCACTTTTACACTCCCCTGACTTCTCTCTTCCCTTTATTTTGCACACCGATGCATCAGACAGAGGGCTGGGGGCCATTTTGTTCCAGGAAGTGGAGGGCGAGGAGCACCCCATGCTGTACATCAGCTGGAAACTGTCGATGCACGAAAGCAAGTACCGGTACAGCACAATCGAGAAGGAGTGCCTCACCATCAAGTAGGTGGTCCTCACCTGCCGATACTACCTGCTGGGGTGCCCTTTCACTCTCTGTTCAGACCACGCACTCCTCCAGTGGCTCCACCGCATGAAGGATGCCAATGTGCAGATCACCCGTTGGTATCTCGCCCTCCGGCCATTTAAGTTCGAGGTGATCCACAGGCCGGGGGCACAGATGGTGGTGGCGGACTTCCTGTCCCGTTGGGGGTGGGGGAGTCAGCTTCAGGCTGGACGGCTCCCCGGCCTGAGTCGAACAGTGGGGGTATGTGGCAGCGGGGGTGTGGCCAAGCAGCAGTCTGTGAATAGAGGGCAGGGTTGAGGAAGGTAAGTGGCTAAGTATTTCCACCTGCTGTCAATTAATGTGTGTGTGTGTGTGTGTGTGTGTGTGTGTGTGTGTGTGTGTGTGTTGTCACAGGGTTGGAGCATAAAAGGAGGGAGAGAGCAGAGAAAAGGAGCTCTCTCCCTGACCACAACACATGTGTGAGTAAGGAAGCAAGCAAGCTGAAAAGCTAAATAAGGTGGTTTGTGTAATCATCAACTCTCGCCTGCCGTGCTTCTGTGCTCCACCCACATCAGGAATTGTTACACCCATGTTAACCTAACCACATGTCTTTGATCTGGGGGGAAACCAGAGCACCCAGAGGAAACCCACACAGACATGGGGAGAACATGCAAACTCTGCACAGAAAGGCCCCTGTCAGCCACTGGGCTCAAACCCAGAACCTTTTTGCTGTGAGGCAACAATGCTAACCACTACACCACTGTACCACTCCCCTTTGATTTTTCATTGGTATTATCTCATCTCATTATCTCTAGCTGCTTTATCCTGTTCTACAGGGTCACAGGCAAGCTGGAGCCTATCCCAGCTGACTACGGGCGAAAGGCAGGGTACACCCTGGACAAGTCGCCAGGTCATCACAGGGCTGATACATAGACACAGACAACCATTCACACTCACATTCACACCTACGGTCAATTTAGAGTCACCAGTTAACCTAACCTGCATGTCTTTGGACTGTGGGGGAAACCGGAGCACCCGGAGGAAACCCACGCGGACACGGGGAGAACATGCAAACTCCGCTCAGAAAGGCCATCGCTAGCCACGGGGCTCGAACCCGGACCTTCTTGCTGTGAGGCGACAGCGCTAACCACTACACCACCGTGCCGCCCCATTGGCATTATATCACTCTTTTTATTCCTTTCATGCCAGGAAGACTAATTTCAAATATATATTTGATATTAAATATATTAAATATACAGTACTGTGCAAAAGTCTTAGGCACATATAGAGAAATGCTGTAGACCAAAATTAACTTAAAAATAATGAAATGAAATGTTTCAACATTTAAAAAAATAATGCCTTAATAAATGAAACAAAGTCAATATTTGGTGTGAGATGACCCTTTGCTTTAACAAAAAAGTAGTCTCAGGTACAATTAATGCAGTTTTATAAGGAAATGAGTTGCAGGCTTTACTGAGCATCTTGCAGAACCAGCCACAGTTCTTCTGGACACGTTGACTGTCACACGTGCTTCTTAATTTTGCAGCAAAACACAGTAGCCTTCATGATGTTTTCTTTTGTAATCTGAAAAGTGGTCTATTATGTTGTTCAGATACAAACTTTTTTTTTCTCTAACATTTAATTTTGTGCTGGAAAACAAACATTTGGAACTCTAAAATGTTTTTGTACTGACTTGATAATGCAGACGTCATAAAATAGAAATCTATAACAAAGATTGTATGAAAAAAATAGGGGACCTCAGACTTTTGCACAGTACTGTATTAAAAAATAATTATTATAAGCCACCATATTAAATAAAAGGTGCTGACTGCAAAGTTGAATTCTGGGCAAAATGTTCTATTTTTATTGCTGTTGGAGTTTCGAGATGTTTCACTGCTGCACACATCGTGCATCATATGTATCAATGTTTTGCCAAGATAAAATGCGTCCCATGTTTTACGATTCTGGAGATTGCCAAAGCAAGTGAGCAGCAATATCATCTGACCACCATGGGGCATGTTTGACCTACTTTTAACCAAAACAATTCAGCATGGGCAAACATGGAGAACTCCACTCTCCCACCAGCTGAAAGCCAGTGGAAAAGAAAAGGAAAGCCTGCCTAGTGAGTGCAACTGCAAGATAGAGCAAGGTTAGATGGCGTCATTTTTCTGGACAGATAACTACAGTAAATCATTCTAGTTAGTGCTTTGCTATCTTTGCCTGAGAATGCATGGGCTCAACTCCATGGTAGCGAATATGGAGTTATACACCTAATGTTTTGATCTTACAGAGAAAGAAATAGTTATACAAAAGCAGTAACAGAGAAAAGATATATTCATCTTTTATTTCACTGATCTATTTGTGAATGTCAACCACACATTACATACCTGTGAATCAAAACTCTCTGAAGTTGATGCAGAGTCACAATGTTTTTCTGTGCATTGCCATCTTAGTGTGATGCAGTTATGCTAATTAGTTAAAACTCCTCACGTTTGGCTGTTTCTGTGGGGCCATACTGTTTCCCTCAAGAGGTAGGATATTTGGTACCAAAACAGAGAAAAGTGACCCTCAGTACATCAAAATGATCACATCTTATCTGTATGATATTGTTCTTGTGAGACACAGGAAATGCCATGCACAATAAAAAAAAAATAAATAAAGTTGTTTGATGACTTTGCAGTAGAAGGTCCTGGGTTTGAGCCCAGCGGCCAGCAAGGGCCTTTCTGTGTGGAGTTTGCATGTTCTCCCCATGTCTGCATGGATTTCCTCCGGGTGCTCCAGTTTCCCCCACAGCCAAAAGACATGCAGGTTAGGCTAATTGGTGGCTCTCAATTGACAGTAGGTGTGAATGGTTGTTTGTCTCTGTGTCAGCCCTGCGATAACCTGGCGACTTGTCCAGGGTGTACCCTGCCTTTCACCCATAGTCAGCTGCAAATGGCTCCAGCTTGCCTGCGATCCTGGAGAACCGGATAAGCAGCTACAGATAATGGATGGATGGATTGATGGATGGACTTTGCAGTCAGCACCTTTAACAAAATTCATAGTTTCAGAAAAGGTTCACAATGAGTAATCAGTGGTTATTTACAGCGGTGCTTGAAAGTTTGTGAACCCTTTAGAATTTTCTATATTTCTGCATAAATATGACCTAAAACATCATCAGATTTTCACACAAGTCCTAAAAGTAGATAAAGAGAACCAAGTTAAACAAATGAGACAAAAAATATGATACTTGGTCATTTATTTATTGAGGAAAATGATCCAATATTACATACCTGTGAATGGCAAAAGTACGGTATGTGAACCTTTGCTTTCAGTATCTGGTGTGACCCCCTTGTGCAGCAATAACTGCAACTAAATGTTTTTGGTAACTGTTGATCAGTCCTGCACACTAGCTTGGAGGAATTTTAGCCCATTCCTCTGGAAAGAACAGCTTCAACTCTGGGATGTTGGTGGGTTTCCTCACATGAACGGCTCGCTTCAGGTCCTTCCACAATATTTCAATTGGATTAAGGTCAGGAATTTGACTTGGCCATTCCAAAACATTAACTTTATTCTTCTTTAACCATTCTTTGGTAGAACGACTTGTGTGCTTAGGGTTGTTGTCTTGCTGCATGGCCCACCTTCTCTTGAGATTTAGTTAATGGACAGATGTCCTGACATTTTCCTTTAGAATTTACTGGTATAATTCAGAATTCATTGTTCCATCAATAATGGCAAGCCGTCCTGGCCCAGATGCAGCAAAACAGGCCCAAACCATGATACTACCACCACCATGTTTCACAGATGGGATAAGGTTCTTATGCTGAAATGCAGGGTTTTTCCTTTCTCCAAACATAATGCTTCCCATTTAAACCAAAAAGTTCTATTTTGGTCTCATCCATCCACAAAACATTTTTCCAATAGCCTTCTGATTTGTCCACGTGATCTTTAGCAAACTGCAGATGAGCAGCAATGTTCTTTTTGGAGAGCAGTGGCTTTCTCCTTTTATCCCTGACATGCATACTATTGTTGTTCAGTGTTCTCCTGATGGTGGACTCATGAAAATTAATATTAGTCAATGTGAGAGAGGCCTTCAGTTGCTTAGAAGTTACCCTGGGGTCCTTTGTGACCTCGCCAACTATTACATGCCTTGCTCTTGGAGTGATCTTTGTTGGTCAACCACTCCTGGGGAGGGTAACAATGGTCTTGAATTTCCTCCATTTGTATACAATCTGTCTGACTGTGGATTGGTGGAGTCCAAACTCTTTAGAGCTGGTTTTGTAACCTTTTCTAGCCTGATGAGCATCAACAACGCTTTTTCTGAGGTCCTCAGAAATCTCCTTTGTTCATGCCATGATACACTTCCACAAACGTGTTGTGAAGATCAGACTTTGATAGATCCCTGTTCTTTAAATAAAATATGGTGCCCACTCACACCTGATTGTCATCCCATTGATTGCAAACACCTGACTCAAATTTCACCTTCAAATTAACTGCTAATCCTAGAGGTTCACATACTTTTTCCACTCACAGATATGTAATATTGGATCATTTTCCTCTATAAATAAATGACCAAGTATAATATTTTTGTCTCATTTGTTTAACCGGGTTCTCTTTAGCTATTTTTAGGACTTGTGTGAAAATCTGATGATGTTTTACATCATATTTATGCAGAAATATAGAAAATTCTAAAGGGTTCATAAACTTTCAAGCACCACTGTACAATGTATGATTTATACACATCTAAAACACAGAAATAAAGGATGAATTATTTAAAATAATTAAATGATTTTTTAAAGTGGCAAAGTAGCAATAAAGCATAATGATCTTTGATCTCATGAACAATGCTGTTTTGACTGAGAAGAAAAAGAGCAAAGTCAATCAAAATAATAATTAATTGATTTCAAGTTGGTCATCATTCTTTTCTCCCCTCTTTCGTTCATTCATTTTAACTATGGGGTGCGTGCACAATTTTCTCATTTGGGTCCAGTTCATGACATCACTGGACTGAAATTTCACATGCCCTTGTTTACAACCTAGTTCCTAAGCACATTTCCTCTCATTACTACCTCCTGTAGAAACTCTCATACACACACTAGCATGTGCTATGTGCTGAATCACAATTTAAATCAGTAAAGGTCAGAGAAACAAATTGTTTGTTTCAGCTTGCTTCCACAAAGGTCCCAGAGGCAAAGAGTAGAGGAGGTGACATTCACTCATCAGTTTGTACACACCTATGTTCCCACTGTGGAAACTTTGCTAGACTTGGAGGGATCTTTGTATTCTGTGATAGGTCACTTAGCAGACAAAATGGTAAACACACTAAATACAAATACAACATCCTGCACTTATAATTTCACTCTGCCAAAATATATTTTTTTAAATGTCTGTTGCAGAGATACTCTCTAACATTTTTTTTTAGCAATGCAATTCATTGGAGTGGTCTTTAAACAAATTCTGGACACTCATTTATCTGGTGGGTGCATAATGGTCAATCTAATCATGTCACAAAATACTTTTAGGATTCTCGAAAGATAGGAAGACAGTGAATGCTGAGTGTGTTGCCAATGTCACTGGTAATTACATTTCTGAATTCCAGTATCTGCCTTACCTTAACCATATTTTCATACTAACAAGAGACAAAGTGACAGGCTACCATCCATTTTCTTTGTAGATGCCACATGGAGCTATGATTTCAATGACAGCTGCCACTGACAAAGTGACAAATGACATTTGAATGGAATTTTCTCAAATCTATACAAAATAAATATAACATGATAAAGCAACAAATTAATACATTTGGCTGGAATGAGGTGCCTTCAGGCCAATGTTTCTTCAGCTTTGCAATATTCCTTTGATTTAACTGAAGCATTTAATTCAACTTGAATTCCTGCCTGCAATTACTTCACATTTACTGTTTGTTGCACAAAAATAAAAGGCAGATGTTTCATCTTATCATCTGATCCACAGTCAAAAGTTTTGACGAACCTTATAATTGTGTCCAAGATGAAAAGACCAAGATGGCAATGTGTTCACATTGCAAGGCTTGGCACCTTACCAGTTTTTGCGATATAGTATTTATTTATTTGTTTTTCTCCTACATTTTTGCTTGATTAACTCATACAACAGACAAACACTACTTGGCATTAATCACTGCTGCACAAACATCATTTTGCATCATCCTTTTGACTTCAATCAGCTACCTCTGGAGCTGAGGAGGACACCAGAATCAAACGAACCATTCATCCTGATGAGAAATGTCCAGCGTTGCCATCAGGACCGTAAACAAAGGCAGGGTAAGCACAGAGGTTTACATGATAAGCTAAGGCTAAACCCACACTGGCCAGCCCTACCTAGCATCTTCCTCATCAATGTGCGAACAAGTTGGATGAACTAAAGAGCTGGACCCTAACATAACAAATGCTTATGGACTGTAGTTTGATGTTCTTCATGGAAACATGGCTTAGCAGTACTGTTCCAAACAGCATGGTGAATTTGGAGGGGCACACCCTCTTCAGGGCTGAGAGAGTAGTAGTCAGCTCAGGTAAAAGCAAAAGTGGGGGTATATGCATATGTAAACAAAGCATGGTACACGGACTTGGTCACTGTTGATCCATTAGGCATTAGGTATTGCCCTGGTTTATCGAGGAAATCAGAAAACGGTGACAGCTGTCCAAAGCCCCATAAAGCTGCTCGACATGATTGAAGCGGTGGGCAGAGCTGTTGGCACTCAGACTGTGGCTATTCAGAACTTGAACCGCAACATGGACAACATCATGGAGAAGCTTTTGGCTTTGCAAAGGAAATTGGATTGATTCGGAGACCAGAATGGACAGAGTAGTCGTGTAAAAGAATGCATTTACTCACCCCAAGACCAAACAATTCCAATCTTATCTGCTTTTGGCTCCCTCAGCCAGCACTGGCCTTGGCCAAGGCCATTGCTGGGACAACGATTCCCCTGGAGAACACTGCTGTTAGACTCTCTCGTATTCCTTCCCCCACTTCCCACGGTCACCATTTTTACCCCCAGTGTGACAAGTGGGTAAGCGCCGTTGTCGGGTGCAGGACCGGACTGCTTGTTTGTGCTGGGTTACCTATACCTCTGCCCCTCCCCCACCCCATCCCCCCTTACCCCCTCCCATGATCGCCCCCTCCCTCACCCCCTTTCCCCTTGAGTCCCAAGTTTTCGTGTTGTATTGTGTTATTTTGTGCTTATGTGCTGAGGTGTTTTTTTAATGTTCCCACACTGTACTCCCCATAGGAGCATAGTGTGGGGGTTGCTTTTTTTCTCCTCCCCTCCCCTCATGTTACTCTGTATTTTTCATCCCTGTCTTCCTGTCCTGTCTACTCCCCTGTGTCAATTGTATGTATGTATATGTATGGACGGGTTGACAGCTAATTTCACTAGTACTTGTGACTATGTGACAATAAAGGCTCATTCATTCATTCATTCATTCATATTGCTCTGCCAATCTGGAGCATTTGATTACGAAGTGCAGACCCTTCTACCTACCACGCGAGTTGACTTGCATTTCTGCTGCTGCAGTTTATGTCCCTCCAGATGTCAGGGATACGGAATATCACTGACATCAAACCACCCAGCACTGTGCCACCAACCAGCTCAGCCTCCCTTCTCAACAAGCTCAACTACTTATATGCTTGCTTTGATTGGGGAAACAAGGAGGTCATCATCAAGGCAGAACCTCCATCCAATAAGCAGCCTCTCACTTTCTCCACCTCAGAACTTTGCTCTAGTCTGAGTAGGGCAACGGTAGGTAAGGCAGCTGGACCTGATGGAATACCTGGACGTGTGCTGAGAGACTGTGCAGAGCAGTTGGCTGGGATCTTTATGGACATTTTCAACCTGTCCTTGGCCCAGGCAGTTGTCCCCACCAGCTTCAAGACTGCATCCATTGTGCGAGTGTCAAAGGAATCCACTGCCACAACCCTCAACAACTTCTGTCCTATTGCACTCACCCCCATTATTGCCAAGTGCTTCGAGAGACTGGTTCTGTCACACTTGAAATCTTGTTTACCAGCCACAATGGACCCACATCAGTTTGCCTATCACTGCAACAGGTCAACAGAAAATGTAATCTCCATGGCAATCCACTCTGCTCTGACCCACCTGGACTGCCACAAATCATACATCAGAATGTTGTTCATTGATTTCAGTGCAGCATTTAACACTGTGATCCCCTCCAAGCCAATCTCCAAGCTTAGCCATCTTGGAATTAGCACTTCCTTTTGCCACTGGACTCTGGGCTTTCTGACTAACAGACCCCAGTCTGTTAAGTTAGACAAAAGCATTTCTTTTTGCAACTGACCTCTGGACTTTCTGACTAACAGACCCCAGTCTGTTAAATTAGACAATCTATCCTCCACTACTATAACCCTGAACACTGACATGCCACAAGGATGCATGCTGAGCCCTCTTCTGTTCTCCTTGTTCTCCCATGACTGCATTCCTGTCTATGACTGTAACACCATAATCAAGTTTGCAGATGACACTATGGTGGTGGGTCCGATCAGAGCTGACAATGAGTCAGCCTATATCGTCAAGCACTCCAGTGGATGGTAAAAACTGCCCAATGGATTACTGGCACCTAATTACCATCCATTGAGAACATTTATAACAAGTGATGCTTGGGCAGGATGAGTAACATCATCAAAGATGCCACCTACCCTAGCCATGCACTTTTCTCCCTCTTCCCATCTGGAAGAAGCCTCTGCTCCCGCACCAGAAGGCTCAGGAGGAGCGTCTTCCCTGAGGTGGTGACCATGCTGAATTCAACACCACCACTCTGCTAGCATCCCTGCTCTCATTCTGCACTGTTCAGTACTTTAACATGCTATTTGCACTATTAATTTCTTGGATGAAATAAACCACTTACATTGTTGCACAGACTGTGCCACTTATCCGATTGTGTTACTGTACATATAAACAACTGTGCATAAGTGTTTATACTGCTGCTGCAAGGACTGCCACTTTATTGTACATATAAGCAACTGTACATATGTGTTCAATGCTGCTAACTGTACATGCAACCCAACATACTGTCTAATCCAGTCCACTTTCCCTCTGTAAATTTGCATTTAAAAATTGACAAACATAACATTTGTATACAGGTTGTATTCAGTCACATGACTTTTGCTTGCAGTTTACTTCCTTTGAATGAAGTGGTGGTCAGGTAAACCAATTTGGCTGCCACTATGCAAGGACCTAGTGAAACCATCTCCAACTATTTTCTCAGTTTAGAGGTCAATGCACAGTTAATATACCTTCAGAAAGTTACTCTTTGCAATGGGATAGATCCTTAAATGTTAGCAAAGAAGGATTTTTCTTATGAGTTGGAAAATTATCCATCTGTTGAGTTCCCTGACATCTCAAACTACCTGGTGCTGCAGACATCATTCTACAAGGCCAAACAAATGAAAGCCTGGAAAAGCATGGAGGTGTGCAACTTTTTTTTTATATGTGGCTGGGATAAATATATAGCAATCAAGACACTACAAGATAAATCCTGTATCGTTTATGCCTGGGTAAGCAGGCATTTTTGGGCTTTTTGTACATGTCTTTGCGATGGTTGCTGGGACACTATAAGTTTTTGTATCCGGTGTAAACAAACCACAGCCACTCGATTCTCAATCCTCCCTGGTCTTCTCTTCCAGGTTAATCATTCACAAAGGTCCACAGAAACATCTTTAAACACCTGGGTATTGGTGAAACAGGATCGAGAAGTTATCACACCTCACTGTAAATGAGGGACTGTATCACACCACACTGTAAATGCATGGCTGGGGAAGCAGTTTCGTGCTGTTAACTCGTGAGCTCTGATTTTGTGTTTATGTGGATCATCTTGATTATCTTATCTGTCTAGTTCAGTGTAGGAGCCCAATCTACATCATCGTTCTTGTAAAGATTACTAGAACATCCTGATAAATAAAGTGAAAACATACACATTAGTTTACAATATGGAGAACACAATCAAACAGTAAACAAAAACACATCTTAGGACGTAAGTGTTTCCTGAACTTTGAAACATCACAAAATAATGGAAAATGGCAAGAAAAGTAATTTTGCAAATCCAAAGTAAATAAATCGGAGGAATTTACAAACCTTTCATGAAGTGATCACTGCAAACTTGAGCATTCTTTGACTTGGCTCCCTTCAATCACAGCCAAAGGTTCAAGAGCCACCTTTCTTGTTGTCTTTTGGTAAAATCCTTTGCTCTTTCACCATTTTTTTTTAAAGAAGAAACCTTTATTCGTCACATGCACACTTCAAGCACAGTGAAATTCATCCTCTGCATTTAACCCATCTGAAGCAGTGAACACACGCATACACTCAGAGCAGTAGGCAGCCACACCAGAGTGCCCGGGGAGCAGTCAGGGGTTCGGTACCTCGCTCAAGGGCACCTCAGCCCAAGGCCGCCCCCCATTAACCTAACTGCATGTCTTTGGATTGTGGGGGAAACTGGAGCACCCAGAGGAAACCCACACAGACACGGGGAGAACATGCAAACTCCACAAAGAAAGGCCCTCACCGGCCGCTGAGTTAGAACCCGGAACCTTCTTGCTGTGAGGCGACTGTGCTAACCACTACACCACCATGCTGCCCGGTTCACTTCACAGGGAACCCAGAAGAAAATTTTATCAGTTTCACAGTTTGTTTGATTTGAACAGTGCAAAACAACATAAGTGTTGGGCATTCTAATGACTAGCAAGGCACCCCAGCAATAGTAATGCTTTGTGAACACGAGCTGAGCTGACTACCACTTCATGTCTTGCATACCAAATGAAGCAGCTGTGACATCGGATGCAACCCACCTTGTATACTGTAACTCTCCACTGTCCATCACTGTATATACTCACCAGCCACTTTATTAGGAACACCCATACACCTGCTGTTTTATGCAGTTATCTAATCAGGCAATCCCTTGACAGAAGCACAATGCATAACATCATGCAGATACAAATTAAGAGCTTCAGTTAAAGGAGATATGCAGAACCATGGCCTCACTTTCATTTATAAATGCCTTGAGACCTCAAGAATGGCACAGAAATAGTTTTAAGCATTAACAATAAATCTAATATAGTAATTTTTACAATTAAAATGATTCATATAGGTAGTGGTCTGAGTGAATGACCTTGATGTCTGTAATGTCACAGCAGGAAGTCTATCGGTCTCATCGCCATTTCCGCTATACTAAAACACAGAGCTCACTGCAACTCCGATCCTGCATTTTGAGCTAATTTATCGCCATGCCACGTAGATATGTTGCTGGCCAGTGCAGTAACATGACAGAAGGTGGATTTAGATTGCATTCATGGTCCAAGAATGTTCAAACTGCAAAGATTTGGACGCATTTTGTGAGAAATTCATGGGCACATTAGGTGCCTATAAAGTGGTCTCTTCTCTGCTCTGCACATTTTACTGAAGACTCGTACGAAACCTCTGATCTGTTGAGGAGTGTTGGCTATAAGCCCGTATTGAAAGAGGGTGTAGTACCAAAAATTAAAGGAAAATAAAACAACAAGAGAAGTATTTATTTTATTTTTTAAAAAAAGGAAAGTAAGTTCAGTTGCACCAGTTCTCCCAGAGTGTGAGCTTAGGGTTGTTGGTAAAACCCGGGACGGAACGGGACGTGGCATATTATTGCTTGGGCAGTGACCTCCCCGCGGTTGTTGCTAAAACTGGTGATGTTCCATCCCGTCCCAGGTTTTTGTAATTGCCTGAGCCAAGCAGTAATGGCGGAGTACTCAGGATGGAGAAAATGGAGAATGAGTGGGGTAGCTGTCTGATTTCTCCATTGGATATCGCTGCTATCTCGCCCTTATGTGGAAGAAGTGAATCAACGGAGAACTGAACGAACAAGTAAAATTCAGATTGTTTCAAAACAATCGGCCACAAGATCAGCCTTCAAGAACCGAGAACACAGACGGGTAAGCTCCGACTCTCATTTGGATATAAAACAGCACATTGTTTACCTGCATTTAGATTAATACATGTAACTTGTATTGTGTGTTTAAGTTACCAGTATAAGATTATTTAATTTGCTTCAGAATGTGATTGTCTCAGTTCATTTGATTATTTAATTAGCCTTTTATGTTTTATCAGTGAAAATGCATGCATGTACATGTATGTTGCATAAGTTATAACACCTATCCTGTTTTAATGAGAGTCAACCCACAATCAATGACGTCAAATCAGTCTTAGTTGAGCAAGTTGGTGAGTGGTATTTCTTACTTTCGCCATAAATTTTTATTTATATGACTTTGGTCTGTAGCTGTCAAAGGCCTCAGCCTTAAAATCGGTTACCGCTGTGACGTCACACATTCAGGGCTGGCTGGCTCAGCGGGACAGCTCAAATGCCAAATTTGCAGTAAATTTTAACTCTCAATAATATGTTTTTTTTTTTTAATTCCCATTTATGCAGCATACAAGAATCAAGGATGGAGATACTATCTGCTCAGTAATTTATTTAAAAATAAAAGTTCTGTGTATATCCTTTAATGTTCACTTTAAACATCAGAATGGGGAAAACTATGATGTCTGTGACTTTAACTGTGGCATGGGCATGGGTGCCAGATGGACTGGTTTGAGTATTTCAAAAACTGCTGATCTCCTGGGGTTTTCACATACAGCAGTCTCTAGAGTTTATACAAAATGGTGAAGAAAAAAAACACTGAGTGAGTGACAGCTCAGTGGATAGAAATGCCTTGTTAAGAGAGGTCAGAGGAAAATGACCAGGTTGATTCAAGCTGCCAACAAAGATATAACAACTCATAGCAACTCCTTACAACTGTATTTTGCAGTTCTGGTTAGACGCTAACCAGAACTTTTCTTTGGCTCTGTACCTGTACTCTGCACAATTACAGTACAGTTGAATCTAATCTAATCTAATCTAATCTAATCTAATCTAATCTAATCTAATCTAATCAAAGTCAAAGTCTACTTTATTGTCAATACTGCAATATGAACAGGACATACAGAAGATTGAAATTGTGTTACTCTCAAACCCATGAAGCAGCAATAAACATTAAATAAACACTAAGCGTAAAATATATTACTAATACACACTAATCGTAAAGATATAAAATATACAAGTCCCTGATATTGATATCAGAACAATAAAGTGACATAGGCACCTAACAGATTAAAGTCTGTTGGTATGGCTAGTGCAATTATAAACAGTAGTGCAAATTGGATGAGCTTATAGACTGGCTAAAGTGATGATGGCAATGTCTGGTATTGATAGGGGGGTGTCAGGATCCTGAGTTTGTGTATTGACGGGGAGGGATGCAGGATCCAAAGTTTGTGTGTGCAGGGGGCAAAAGGGGGAGGGGGGGTAGAGCAGGGAGAGAGTTGAGCATTCTGACAGCCTGGTGGACAGAGCTGTCCCTCAGTCTGCTGGTTCTAGCCTGGAGACTCCGCAGTCTCCTCCCTGATGGCAGCAGGCTGAAGAAGCTGTGTAGTGGGTGGGTAGGATCACCTGCCATGCAAAGGGCTTTCCAAGTGAGGCGGGTGCTGTGTATGTCTTGGAGGGAGGGGAAAGAGGTGTCGACGATCTTTTCAGCTGCTCTCACGATGTGCTGGAGGGTCCTGCGGCAGGATGCAGTGCAGGCGCCGTACCACACAGTGATACAGCTGGTCAGGATGCTCTCGATGGTACTGGTGAGCCTTCCTAGCCAGTGATGCTGTGTTGTTGCCCCAGGACAGGTCCTCTGAGATGTGCACTCCCAGGAATTTGGTGCTGCTCACCCTCTCCATGGCAGTACTGTTGATGGTCAGAGGAGCATGCTGGGCGCACATTTTCCTGAAGTCCACAACAAGCTCTTTCATCTTATCAGCGCTCAGAGAGAGATTGTTCTGTCTGCACCACAAGGCCAGGTGGCTCACCTTGCTCCTGTAGTTTGTCTCATCATTGTTGCTGATGAGACCCACCACAGTCGTGTTGTCTGCAAACTTGATGAAGAGGTTAGAACTGTGCAACGGTGTGCAGTCGTGTGTCAGCAGAGTGAATAGAAAGGGGCTCAACACACATCCTTAGGGGCCCCTGTGTTCAGTGTGATGGTGCTGGATGTGTTACTGCCGACCCATACTGCCTGTGGTCTCCCGGTCAGGGAGTCTAACAGCCAGTCGCACAGTGAGGTGTTCAGCTCCAGCATGTCCAGTTTGAAAATGAGCTATTGGGGGAAGATAGTGTTGAATGCCAAGCTGAAATCAATGAATAACTTTCTAACATAAGAATCTTTTGTGTCTAAATGTGTGAGGGCTGTGTGGAGGGCAGTGGAGATGGCATCATCGGTCGAGCAATTGGACCAATATGCAAATTGGAAGGAATCCAGGGAAGGGGGGAAGGATAGACTTAATGTGTTGCATGACTAGCCGTTCAAAGCACTTCATAAGGATGGAGGTGAGTGCCACCGGATGGTAGTCATTGAAACAGGAGGGCGATGCCTTCTTTGGGACAGGGATGATGGTGGTGGCTTTGAAGCATGTAGGGACAATGGCCTGACTCGGTGAGATGTTAAAGATGTCTGTGAAGACAACTGCGAGTTCCCCCGCACAGTCCCTCAGCACACAACCAGGTATGTTGTTGGGACCAGGAGCTTTCCGAGCATTGATTCTGCTGAATGATCTCACACTGACCGGGGACAGCATCAGCACCTGGTTGCCAGGAAGGGGAGAGGATTTCTGTGTGGGCATGCTGTTGTATGCCTCAAACCGAGCGAAGAAGTCGTTCAGCTCATTTCGCATAGAGGTGATGCTATTGCAGGTCTGTGGGGAGGGGGCTTGTAATCTGTGATGGTCTGTATCCCCTGCCACAGGCTCTGTGTATCTCTGCTGTTGCAGAAGCGATGAGCTATCCTCCTGGAGTACTGCCTCTTAGCCTTTCTGATGCCCTGAGACAGGTTGTTTCTTGCTGTCCTCAGGCCCACCTGATCTCCTGCTGTGAAGGCAGTGTTCCTAGCCTTCAGGAGCCTACAGACCTCTCTGTCAGCCATGGCTTCTGATTGGCCCAAACAGTGATGGTCTTGAGGTCAGTTACATCATCAACACACTTGGTGATGTAGGCAGAGACAGTATCTGTGTACTCCTGGAGATCTGTGGTGTTATTGCAGGTAGCAGCTTTTTTAAACACATTCCAGTCTATGGTGTTAAAACAGTCCTGAAGTGCCTCTGAAGACCCTTCCGGCCACACTCGTACCTGCTTGCGAACTGGTTTGATGACTTTGACCAGTGGTCTGTATGCTAGCATTAGCATAACAGTGATATGGTCAGAGGCGCTGATGTGGGGGAGGGGAAGGGCCTTGTAAGCTCCTCTCAGGGTGGTGTAGACTTGGTCCAGTGTGTTGTTTCCCCATGTTGTAAAGTCTGTGTGTTGATATGTCTTGGGAAACACACTCTGGTTCTGCATGGTTGAAATCACCAGCCAAGATGAGGAAAGCATTTAATGCATTGCACGCTTTTAACAAAGCTTCATAGAAAATCTTGAGCCAATCACGTGAAGACACAAGCAGTGAGCGAATGCTTTCAGAGTATAATAGATAACATTCCTAAAACACAACTCAGAGTGCGCGTACTCTCGGCATCATCAGAAGTGGTGTCTTCTTCTATTCTTCTCTTTTATAATTCTAAAATTGGATAAGCTAGACCAGGGGTGCCCAAAATATTTTGATTCGCGAGCTACTTTTAAAATGACCATGTTAATATGATCTACTCGGACTAGGTTGTTACCACTACTAGGCCTACTATGACTACTAGTACTGCTACTACTACTACTAATAATAATAATAATAACAATAGGGCGGCACGGTGGTGTAGTGGTTAGTGCTGTCACCTCACAGCAAGAAGGTCCTGGGTTCGAGCCCCGGGGCTGGCGAGGGCCTTTCTGTGTGGAGTTTGCATGTTCTCCCCGTGTCCGCGTGGGTTTCCTCCGGGTGCTCCGGTTTCCCCCACAGTCCAAAGACATGCAGGTTAGGTTAACTGGTGACTCTAAATTGACCGTAGGTGTGAATGTGAGTGTGAATGGTTGTCTGTGTCTATGTGTCAGCCCTGTGATGACCTGGCGACTTGTCCAGGGTGTACCCCGCCTTTCGCCTGTAGTCAGCTGGGATAGGCTCCAGCTTGCCTGCGACCCTGTAGAAGGATAAAGCGGCTAGAGAGAGATGATAATGAGATAATAACAATAATGACACTTGTTTTGATTTATAAACATTCATATGCAATTTGTTTAATAATATGCAAACATGCATACAAAAAGGTGACTGAAATTTACATTCAAATTATGTTAAATGCATAAGCTTTGTACTCCTAAACGTATTTTTGTTCAAATCACTGTTAACTTTTATAAACCGCAAACTACTAATAAGTAAACATGAAACAAGCCCACTGTAAAAAAAAAAAAAGGGCTATGTTTAGAAAAAAAAGTTAAATGCATCCAGACAGGCATTGTAAACCCCAAAACATTTTTGTTCACATCAATTGACTTTTGTATAGCCTGCTAGACAGAGATTTGACATTTACAACAATTTTATATAAAAACATTTTTCCTTCTTTTATATATATTTTTTTATTTTTTTTTTAACCGTGGAACTTAGCAACAGCACAACATTAATACATAGCATACTGATGTAGGCCCTAAATCAGATCTTAATCCGATGATGATCGGCACTGGAGGGAGTCAGAGAGGGCTGCATAGTCCGGACAGTAGCTGCTGGTAGCGAGCCTCAAGCAGGCCTCGAGATGATCGTCGGGCATACTGGAGCGGTATTTGGACTTAATGATCTTCATATGCGAAAAGGCCGACTCGCACAAATAAGTGGAGCCGAACAATGCGGTTAAGGAGGTGGCACATTGCCGCATGTTCGGGTACTTCGCCTCCATGAGTAAATGCGCCCTGGACTTCAACTCGATGTCAGACTGCAGCATCAGCATCTCGTCTTGCACGGCAGACGTGTTCAGCTGAAACAGTGCCGCAACTTTTGAGGCGAGGGAATCCACCTCAGTATCTTCCCCGAATGGGTGGCACATGAATGTAGCTAGTGGCTCGAGCAAAGCAAAGTCTTGAAATCGCTTCTCAAACTCTGACTGGAGAATTTCAATCTGCTCAGTGTAGCGCGCACTGT
The DNA here is from genome assembly GCF_027579695.1 of Neoarius graeffei. Taxonomy (NCBI): domain Eukaryota; kingdom Metazoa; phylum Chordata; class Actinopteri; order Siluriformes; family Ariidae; genus Neoarius; species Neoarius graeffei. The sequence goes on from NC_083573.1 coordinate 80,916,728, forward strand.
TAAGTTGCGCAAACGCCCTCCCTTGCATCTCCAGCTCCGAGGCGAGGTTTCGGAAGTTTCCTAAATCACGGCGCTGCATCTTTGAAACCAGCAGTTTCATTTTACTGGTTGTCATGGTAACCTAATGTAACATTTTTTTTGACGCAGCGCTTGGCTGACATTTCGCTTCAGGGAAAAAGCGAATTTGTTTACATGTAAAAATGACCACGACGTTTTATTTTATTTATTTTTTTATTTCATAACAAATATATTACTATTTACATATCAATCATGAGATCGACCATCCCTCCCTTCGAGATCGACCGGTCGATCGCGATCGACGTAGTGGGCACCCAGGAGCTAGACATAAGTGAAGAGTGAAGAGCCAGCAAAGAACTTTTGCTGGAACATGCTAGTGACTGGAAATTGGTTCTACCTATACTGTGGGACCTGAGGAGAAGCTCAACGACTAATGAGACAGCTTGGAGATGCATTCCAGGCCTGGCAGAGCCTTGTGTGCAGAATTGAGTGGGGAATGAAGCTGTCTCTCCAGCTTGCCTTCAAAGATTTCCTTCAAAGATACAGATTGATCTGTAGCTCTGTCACTATGTTAGATGAGAGGAAAGAGAGAGGGATGGGCCAGCCATCTTTAGGGCTGACTGCTCTAATTTAGCCTGCAGCAGCAACAGCCCACAGCCAGGCCATGACTCCAAAGCTTCAGACTCCTGGGAAGGTGGTGTAACATGCTGAAAGTGAGCTACGGCCACTGCCCTACATGGAGCATCTGCTAGGCAATGAAAGAATCAACTCATTCCACCCCTTCTCTCACACAGCAACAGATGGAAGCAGCCTGAATGAAAAACTCCACCATCAAATTTCCATTAGGTTACCTAAGAAAAAGAAAAATGTGTGTTGTTGAGACTGTTGTCATTTCAATCAATAAATGAGATAACTAACCAAACAAATTGACTATACATGCTACAATTAAATACTACTGATGGTCTGAAGAATAGTCCATCATATTATTTACACATTCCACAGACATTCCATCTACAATTGCATGGAGGAGTTGGATGAAAGACAATGCTATTTTTCCCCCACTGTGCAGTGGCAGCTGAACAGGTCTCAAATGTAATATGTATTTCTCTTGCATATTAAGCTGGAAATAGAATACAGCATTGGGAGATGGGAAAATTTGCTGGAGAGCCAAAAACTGCAGCCATACATTTGATCATATTAGGCAATTTTTTTTTTTGGCCTATAATGTTCAAAGCAGTCTGCCACTTGAGGGGGAGGTAAGGATTTGGTAATGTATTCAGAAAGTAACCCAAAGCAACACACATACAAAGGAGATACGGTATCATCAGCAATGGCACATAGCTGAGGAAAAAAAATATTAGACAGAGGAAGCTGGTACATTGTAGCCCGTTTGCACTCATGCTGAAAACCTGCTCAGTGAAACATGTAGACGCCTCTTCAGCATTTACACCTATTTACTTGAAGGACTTTGAACCCAAGGTTAAACTACTTTGTAGTCAGTGGAGTGCAGAGATGGAGGAAATCTGACAGATGATGGTTTGCCTTACTGTTGCCTCATGAGTGTACCTCATAGGAGGGAGGCCTGTGGTGAGAAACTGTGACATGAGAGAATGTTGAGGCTGATGAGACCTGGGCCATGCAGCATCATGTCTGCTGCCAGTTGCAGTAAAATCGCATGTTATGAAGAAATTTTCAACAGTCCATGGCCACTGATAAATGTCATCATTCCCTTCAGACAAACCAACTGTCCTCTAAAGGTTCTGTCTCATATAATGAACAGCATGTGCTGCAGTGATAAAAGGTGTGGGGCAAACTCTCTCTCTCTCTCTGTGTGTGTCTGTTCGTCCAGAAAATGTGGCTAGGACTGTCAGTAAATTTGAAAACATTCCAGGTTTTCAGAATTTTGTTACAGTTGCAAATTTGTAAATACAATGATTTATTAAATAGCAAATACTTAAATAACTATCAATTACCAACGACTATATTTTCCTAACACTTTATATATTTAGTACATTTAATTATGTGAGAAGCTACTCTTTATGGTGAAATCTTCTGGACTATATAAATAAATAAAATAATAAATAAAAACCTCCCGAATATAAGTAAATAAACATGCAAGAAAAAATAAATAATAATAATAATAATAATAATAATAATAATAATAATAATAATAATAGAAGAATATTATAAGTTTGAAAATTTATTTATTTGTTTGTTCTTTTGTTCAGTAACTGCTTTACCCTGGCCAGGGTCGTGTGTCTGAATTCAATCCAATGTGAATCCAAAGTGAAATATTTAGATTCCTGATTAAAACAATTATTATATCAACAATTATTGACCACCCTCACTAATAAACAGTGAATTTCATTTTCTAGATGGTGGCAAGTAGCAATGGAATTTTGTTTGAGCTGCTCATATACTGCTTAATTCCATCATTTAGCTTAAACCCACTCACTGATCGCTTGATAGACCTAGATTTGATACTGGAGGACAGCTGGGGGATACATTTTTGGACGATCGCTTCCATAGAGAAGTTTCAACCATGCAAAGCTATACGATCTCCTATTGCCCACGGCGAAGTGGGAAGGTCAAGGTTGCATGGTTGTCAGGACAAACAAACAAATGTCAACCAAATGTCTGGTAAGCCTAAATCAACTATTAATAACCTATAGCTTGTTGATATGTGGAGATATTCACCCATGTCCTGGTCCTGGAACCAGGAAACCCAAATATCCCTGCGGAATGTGCAACAAAGCCATAAGAAGTAACAGCAAAGCTCATCGCATGTGACACTTGTGAGCAGTGGGTACACATCAAGTGCTGTGATATACAGTACCTGTGGCCATATATGATCAGGCAGTTCAGAGCAATGGAGAAAATCGCATTTGTATGTGACAGATGTGGACTAGCTGCCATTGCCCACTATCCCAATGAAGATGACCCTGTACCTGTGCTTGAGCCAGTCACTGGAGAGGATTTAGTCAAGTAGGTGAACTCATCTGCTGCTGACTCTGCTCCAGACCAGTTCTAGTACTTGCAGAAGAAAGGGCTCCATTTTCTCCACATGAATGCTCGCAGTTTACTACGTAAACTGGATGAACTGAAGCTGATTGCCACAAAAGCTAAAGCAGCATTCATTGGAGTAATGGAGACCTGGCTGGATGAATCTGTTGGTGATTCTGAAATCGAGCTTCCAGGATATTTCTTACATCACAACAGGAATGGTGGCGGAGTCTGTGTCTTTGTGAAGAATGATCTTGCCTTCAATCCTCACCTGGATCTGGACAAAAATGGACTCAAAACTCTGTGGATAGAAGTTCTTCTGCCCAAGACTCATCCCATAATCACCAGGATCTGTTATCGACCACCAAAACAGAGTGTCTTCTATGAACTGGTGGAACAATCATTTAATGAAGCAAATGGTTTTGTTGAGTATGAATGTGTTATGCTTGGTGATTTTAATACAAATGTAATGTTAACATTTGGTAATGCTCTTGTCAATTTACTGTGTCATTTTGAATGTATGTATGGACTAAAACAGCTGATTAGGGAACCAACTAGAGTGAGCAACAACTCAGAGTCAGCTATAGACTTGATTCTAGTGTCTGACCAGAATAAAATATGACAGTCTGGTGTGATTAATGTCGGGTTAAGTGATCATATGCTAACTTTCTGTACTCGCAAAGTCACAAAGACTCAAGTTCATGGACATAACACCATCTGTATCTGAACCATGAAACAGTACAGCAAAGACGGTTTTGTTCAGGTACGAAGTGAAGAGGACTGGACTAAGGTGACAGATAACATCAATGTAAATAAAGCATGGACAACCTTCAAATCTGTCTTCACAGATATTTTGGATAAATTAGCACCCTTCAAGGAAATTTGTCTGAAACAAAGAACTGAACTGTGGATGACTCCAGAGATACAAGACCTCATTAGGCAGCGAGATCGCCTACTGTCAAAGTTTAAAAAGACTAAAGATCAATCTGTTTATGAAGAATTCTTGTACTATAGATATCAGGTCAGATATAAAAAGGATAAAGCTGAATCAGAATATTCTTGTCAATACTGTGAATGATAAAAACAATCCTAAAAAGTTGTGGAATATCTTAAAAGAGTTAGGGTCATCTGTAACATCCTTCTCAATGGTTGGGATACAAATTTTAATATTCAATTGAATGCTGGATCAAATGCTAAGGTTTGACTGCTGGAGCAAAGTGGATAATCACCTGGTTAATCACTTACAAATTCAATAAAAGAACCATACAACATAAAAAAAACAAATGGGCCCAACTCACTAAAAATTGTAAACAAAACACCCCCCCCCACCCTCCACCCCACCGGGGGATTTGATTCATACTTCGTTTACACATAGCCAGGTATTTATGAAAACGGGTATCGATCCATCATTCAGTCTGTTCTCTGCTCTTCCATCACTGTTTGGTTTGGATCGGTCACCAAGCAGGACAAGAACAGACTGCAACTTCTACTCTCAAGATGGCGGCTGGCAAGTTTGGCGTGCTGGCGGCTCTGACGGCATATGTTTTATTAAGTAATTTCTTAAGTGATTTTTTAGATAAAAACTGGGCAGTGAGAGTGCCAAGTAAATGTGCACACTATAAAAATTTAGAAATGCTCAAGCACTTTGGTTTTGGGAAGACAACCGTTCTGGATTACTTCCTCTTCACTCGCTGGTATGCATTTAAACGCAGCCCCAAGGCCATGACCACCGTGAAGCGGCAAGTGAACGGTGGCGATTTGATTATTTGCCTATGCTTACTATTATCTGGGGATATACATCAATGCCCGGGTCCAGTTGAATGTGAATCTGGTGAACTACTGGAAATAGCAGCGGCAAGGACAGAAAGCACCAGTCGCACTGGGGGCATTCTGTATGGAGGGCTTGCCGACCGGAGATAGAGATTGATTTGTGACACCGGGAAGTACAAAGAGCTGGGGCCTAGCGTGGTGGAAGTTGGAGTAACGAAGCAAGCTGGAGAAAGCTGCGATGACCAGAGAGATAACACAGGGAAACGAGGAGAGTTGGGCCCGAGAATGGGAGTAGGAAATGTGAGGCAAGCTGGAGAAGTATCTCGCCAGGGAGAATGCAACGTAGCGCAAGCGGTGGGAGTCGGATTCGCGAAGGGAGCTGGAGAAAGTTTGTCCCCTCAAGGAGAATGTATAGCAGCGCAAGTAACACAGGGAGCGCAGCTACAATCAGATCAGGTCACTACGGATAAACTGAACATCTGCCGAGATACTTCATGTGTAGACACTTTCTTATCGAGTCGGGGACTACATCTGCTTCATCTTAACATCAGGAGTCTTTTACCTAAGATTAACGAGATCAGACTTATCTGTAAAAGTAATAAGGTGGGACTTTTATGTTTTACTGAGATGTGGCTGGATGAATCAATAAAGGACGCTGAAATAGAGAATTACTGTTTAATTAGGAAAGATCGAAACCGAAAAGGTGGAGGCGTCTGTATTTATATAAGATCGGATATTTGTTTTAATGAAAGAGAGGATATGCATGAGGATCAGATTGAAGCTATATGGGTAAATGTTCTTTTGCCTAAAAGTAAACCAACACTAGTGGGAGTTTGTTATCGGCCTCCTGATCAGACAAACTTTTATGACTTGTTGGATGATGTATGTTCAAAATGTTTGGACTTCATAAATTTGGAAGTTATCATGTTGGGGGACTTTAATACGGATGTTTCCAGAGATGAACTTTCAATGTCTAAAGCTCTGAGGAACTTTTGTAGTAGCCTTAGCCTACATCAGCTGATTAAAGAACCGATGCGTGTTTGCATTTCTACTCAAACCACGATTGATCTTGTTCTAGTTTCTGACAAATCAAGAATTATAAACAGTGGGGTAATACACTACAGGTTAAGTGACCATTCTATGATTTTTTGCACCAGAAAAGTAAAGAAAACAGTATTTAGTGCTCACAATACCATAAAAAACTAGATCTATGAAAGGGTATAGCAAAGAGGCATTTATAAATTGCTTAAATGAAGTAAACTGGTCATCTGTGTTGCAATGTAAAGATGTTGATCAGGCTTGGCATTATTTTAAATTATTATTCTTGCAATCTATAGACAAAATTGCACCTTTTAGAGTTGTACGAGTAAAACAGAGAACAGAACCTTGGATAAATAATGGTATACTTGAGGCCATACGGAGGAGAAACAGACTATATGAACAAGTTAGGAAAAATAAGGATGATCAAAGTTGGACAGAGTATAAAAATTGAGAAATGAAGTGAGTAGATTAGTGGTTTGTTCTAAAAAGACCTATTTTAATGAGAAAATTATGGAGTATAAACATGACTTGAAAAAGTTATGGCAGTCATTGAAAGAGTTGGGCTGTAATAAAAGGCTGAAAACTAAAACATGTAATATTAATCTAGACCTTGGAAATAAGATTATATCAGACAAGGATAAACTAGCAAACAGTTTTAACACATATTTCTCAACAATTGCTAGTAAGCTGGTTGAAAAGTGTCCTGCCATGTCGAAACAATATGAAGAAAGTAAAGTTTCGGAGTTTTATTCCCAGCAAGGGGTTCAGGCAAATAAATTTATATTAGAGAAGGTGTCAGAGGCAGATGTACTTAGGCAGCTGGGCCATAGAAGGTTCACGCTGCACGCTGCATGCTGCACGCTACACGCGTGTAAAGAAAAGTGGACAAACGTAGCATGACTTGCTCTGGGCCATAGAACGGCGTTCACGTTGCACGCTGCATGCTGCACACTTCACGCGTGAAGCGAGAAATGAACATGCACACTTTTTTCTAGGCGTGAAGATGGAAATTCCAGTCAATGCATGCGGTCACCGCCGCGCCAGCCAATCAGAACGGGTCTAGGGAGATAACTCTATGCTTTCAGGGGAAAACTTCAGAAAAAATATAATTGAATGGTATAATTGAAAAATAGTTCTTCATCGGGATTGTCAAGCAGATTATAGAATGTTCGGTGAAATTCACCACGGGTTTCTCTCAGAAGGAAGTGTTCTCGGCTCCAAATTCTGTTCCTTTTTCTCTTCCTCTGTCTCAGTAAAAGCAGAATGAGGCAATCGTCGTCATCCGAAGAGTCCATATTGTTGGTTACTCGGTCAAAGTAGAACAGACGCAACACGTGAACATCCAAGCATGAAGTTTAATGGCCCAGGGTCCGGTTCTTCACGTGAACGTGTAGCGTGTAGCGTGCAGCATGCAGCGTGAACCTTCTATGGCCCAGCTGCCTTATGAAACTTAATAAAATAGATAGCTCTAAAGCTACAAGTCTTGATAATATTCCATCTCGATTCTTGAAAGATGCTACGGAGAACATTACTCCAAGTATTACTCACATTATAAACATGTCTATTGAGTATGGATACTTTCCTAAAAATCTTAAGCTGGCAAAAGTGATTCCACTTTATAAGAAGGGGAGCAAACTGGAGCGGGGTAATTATAGACCCATCTCCATTTTGTGTACTCTATCAAAAATAATTGAAAGACTTGTTTTTGAGCAGGTGAATAAATATCTTTTTTCTCACAATTTATTATATGAATTCCAATCAGGATTTTGTAAATTACACTCCACTGACACATGTTTATTGTACCTAACTGACTATATCAGAAAGGAGGTTGACAAGGGAAATTTCTGTGGTATGGTCATGTTGGATTTGCAAAAGGCTTTTGATACGGTAGATCATAGTATCTTACTGTCAAAATTGAGGGCTATTGGCTTTAACAACACAGCAGTTAGATGGTTTGACTCATATTTGAGGAATAGGAAACAAGTGGTCGATGTTGGGGGAACTTTATCCCAGCCACAAACTGTGCAATGTGGGGTCCCTTTGGGTCTAGAGTTAAGTTGAACAAAACCCCAGGCTTTAAAGTATTAATCGGTGACACTGCACTTAATGCTAAGGACTCAGTCAGTTATCTTGGGTGTGTACTGGATAGTCAGTTGTCTGGAGCTGGTCAAGCCCAGAAAGTAATTACTAAAGTAAATCAACGAGTACGTTTTCTGGCCAGAATTTCCATCTATCTGGATAAGAAGGCAATTGACCTTAGCAGGCGCTATAATTCAGCCCTACTATGATTATGCCTGTTGCTCTTGGTATAATGGCCTTACTAGGTATTTCAAGAACAAGCTACAGACGTCACAAAATAAATTAGTAAGGACCATTTTGGATCTGCCCCCAAGAACTCACCTTGATCCTCATCATTTTAAGCGGCTGGGATGGTTGAGGGTAGAGGATAGAGTCTCTCAAATTGAATTGAGCATGGTATATAAGATTATAAATGGAGATGTCTCTAAATATTTAAATATTTTTTTAGTAGAATGAGGGACGTTCATAGTTACTTCACTAGGGGGTGTTCCACAGATTTTATTCCTCCAAGAGTGCAAACTAAAATAGGGAAGGACTCCTTTTTATATGTTGCAACTAGTCTGTGGAATAAGTTACCAGGTAATATTAAGGTAATCATTAGTTTGGATGGATTTAAACGTGCTGTGAAAACATGGCTTAGAGATCAGATAGTGTAGGGCTTGCACTTATATAGTATGTTTACAATGTTAATCTGATGTGTATACTGTCTATGTAATTTTGTTTTACAATTTTAATAATGTCACAATGCCACCCTTGTCATTTTTACATCTGCTGCCATCCAACATCAAAGGGCCACAATGGAAATAAGCTTTCGAGCTTTATTGTGTTATCCTGACTCTCTGTTTTTAGTATAAGTATGTGGTGTGGTTTATTTGAAACTAAATCATGTATTTATTTTTATACAAGAACTGAGAATGTCAAATCAATCAATCAATCAATCAATCAATCAATCAATCAATCAATCAATCAATCAATCAATCAATCAATCAATCAATCAACGGACAATAAGGTCTGCAGAGAAAATTATTGGTGTCAGCCTGCCCTCCATCCAAGACCTGTACCTGTCCAGAGTCAGGTAACATCTCTGCAGACCCATCACACCCTGGTCACAAATTGTTTAAACTTCTCCCCTCTGGGAGATGCTACAGATCACTGTACGCAAAAACAACCAGACACAAGAACAGTTTTTTCCCTCAGGCTGTTTCTGTGATGAACAGCTAAAACTGGACTCAAATATCAGTAACATCAACTGTGATATATCTGCACACTCATACCGTCATTCTGTGCACACTGTATATTTATATTTATATTTACTAAGTCATCCTTGCACTATGCACCATTTTGCACCAAAAGATTCTACATGTACATAGCTTTTTTGTTTTGTTTTTTTGTCTACACTTTTTAAATCTGTTTGTACTAAGAGAGCTAAGTGAAACTGGAGTCAAATTCCTCGTGTGTGTTCACATACTTGGCAATAAAAAAAAGTGATTCTGAAAGTGATTCTCCTCCCCGTACTAGAAAATAATTCCATTTACACAATGCTCAAAAACAGCCAGGGAAGGCTGTCAAAAACATGTCAAACAAATAGAAAGCCAACCAGAGATCTGAAAGCCAAATCTCCACTTTGCCCGGAGTTTTCGAAAGCAGCCGTTTTCAGTGACTGAAACCTCCGTTTATGTGTAAATGATGGGTGCAACCGCATAAATAAATATCCGTTTTTATAGATACCTGGCTACGTGTAAACGGGGTATCAATCTCTATGGTGTCAGCCCACACCCTTAAGTTGTGTGGGTTCAGTGGTAAGGTCTCTCTCCTTGCGGGATGTGCAAAGGAGCAATGAAGTGCAAATTTATCCTACCACTCGAACAGAGTCAGTAAAGTTCACAGTCCATCCAAAGAGCTTCAAATTCTTCTGACATCAGTCTCATCACAGTGGATCCTGGTGGGGTGGCTCACCATCTTTGGACTGGATCGGTGTTGAATCATACATCAAAAAAACCTGACCTGTATAACACAGTCAGTGTGACATTCAAAATTCTACATTCAACTTCTTTTCCTTCCTTAATGCATACTAGCAAATTTTCATTAATCACTTTTTACAGTGTACACAAACAATTACAAAACAACCCAAAATCATTGATAAAGAGCCTTTCTTAGCAAAGGGATTAAGAAACAGGGCTCTCCTGAAGCCTCAAAATGACGACCGCATGGCGTCGTGGAGCAACTACATTAAACAACCCCCACCCCCTTCTTTTTAGAGTCCATTCATTGCACAATAAATGTAGCTATGCTCGGTGCACAAACGCACACACACTTTACAGTGCACATATAACATGTAATCTTTACATACTCTTTACAGGCAGCTAGCCAGTAGAAAATTCAACTTTTACAAATCACACACATGACAAACACACGGCTAACAGCGGTAACCATTAGCATATCATCCTTGTGAGTTTAGCTTAGCATTTTCTCATTCAGAATTGAATTAACTCACCAAGAAGAGTTCCAACATACGGAAGTGTATTGCTGCCACACTAAAAAAAGGGCTTAGTATCAAGTAATTACATGAAAACTTTATAACAATATCTTATCACGTTTTTACAATATATTTATCATGTAATAACATGATATTATCACGTAATTTCATGATATGAAATTATCACGTAATTTCATGATATGAAATTATCATGTTATTTCATGATATGAAATTATCATGTTATTTCATGATATTTTCATATAATAACATGAAAACACCTTATCAAGAAATAACATGAAAGTATGGTTTAACGTCATAGGCTAGGCTACTTCCATTAAAAGCAGACGGCCTAGCCTAGCCTACTGTATAACTTTGGTCGAGCAAAAACACCGAGCAAAAACATGGCTGAATCCTGAATGACTCAGTTTTGTATAAATAGGGGACTGCATAGGCGGCAAAATGTAGTGTTTTTCCTGCCATGGAAGTGCACTTGTATACTGAGGAGGAAGGGAAAACTGAGCCGAGGCACCATTTTGAATCCTCATTCACGGCTGTAATGCAAATTGCTTCCTCCTCGGTATACAAGTGTACTTCCATGACAGGAAAAACACTACATTTTGCTGCCTATGCAATCCCCTATTTATACAAAACTGAGTCATTCAGGATTCATCCATGTTTTTGCTCGGTGTTTTTGCTCCATCAAAGTTATACAGTAGGCTAGGCTAGGACGTCTGCTTTGGAAGTAGCCTAGCCTATGATGCTAAACCATACTTTCACGTTATTTCTTGATAAGGTGTTTTCACGTTATTACATGAAAATATCATGAAATAACGTGATAATTTCATGTTATAACATAATTTCGTATCATGAAATAACGTGATAATTTCATATCATGAAATAACATGATAATTTTATATCATGAAATTACGTGATAATATCATGTTATTACATGATAAATATATTGTATAAACATGATAAGATATTGTTATAACAAAGTTTTCACGTAATTACTTGATACTAAGCCAATTTTTTTTTGAGTGTGGCAGCAATACGCTTCCGTACCAAGAAATCCAAAAGTTTACTCCAACAGAACAATGTTCATCTGACAGTTCGTTTGCATTGTTTTTCTTGACAAATCCTACTGGAGAAAATCATCCACGTTTCCTGACTTGGAGGATTGGAATATTTTTTTTCTTTCTTTTTCCTCTCTGATCTCTGCAGCTGCCTCCCAGCGAACACAAGGGGGCGGAGCTCACACCCTGTTTACTTCACGGACTATCAGACTATCATTTACCTGCTCTTAGTTTAATTAGCATCAAATTAATTTCGCTTATTAACTCTTAATAATAAATATAACACTTCTACAAGCAGTAGCCTAGCCTGACAATAAGCAATACCGGACAATGTGCAATATAATGTGCAATATAAAATGCAATATCTCTCCTGTCCCCCCCTTCCCCATATCTTACTCTTTTTATATTTGTATATGGAAATACTTAATTTATCTATTTCTTTTTTTCTGTTTATCTGTAATGATGCTGCTGGAATCTTAATTTCCCTGAGGGAACCCTCCCAAAGGGATCAATAAAGTTTAATCTAATCTAATCTAATCTAATCTAATCTAATCTAATCTAATCTAATCTAATCTAATCTAATCTACAATATTCTGAATACACAGACAACCTCAGTAACTCTCTAGGGTTACACATCTTCTAGATGTAAAACTAAATGTAGTAACTTTGGACTGACGATCAACAATGTTCTGTGTTTTGATAAAGTGGCAGCACATTTGAATACTTTTTTTTTTTTACCACTATTGCATCATCCCTAGTGGACAAATTACCTGCTTGTACAGGGCGTTTTGGTAATTCTCATACAGAAGAGTACTATAAAGAATTAGGTGTTGAAGATAACATGTTTGGTCTATCTCTTGTATCAGAGAATCAGGTGTGTAAATTATTAGAGAATATAAGTGCAAATAAGGCAAGAGGTTTGGATAGCTTACCTGCAAAATTTGTCAAAGATAGTGCATCTGTGATTGCCTTACCTATAACGCACATTATCAATCTGCCCATTCAATATGGTAAAATACCTAATGATTTAAAATGGCAAGGGTTGTTCCCCTGCATAAGAAAAAGAGTAAAACCAACACTGGTAATTATAGGCCTGTCTCTGTACTGAGTATCATTTCGAAGGTTTTTGAAAGGATTGTACACGATCAGCTGAATAGTTTTTTAACTGACCATAATCTTTTATACAAATTTCAGTCAGGTTTTAGATTGTCTTATTCTACAGATACATGTTTAATACACTTAATGGATCATATAAAATCAGAATGTCAGAATGATAAAGGTAACTATACTGGAATGGTCATTGTTGGACCTCCAGAAGGCATTTGATACACTCAACCATGAAATTCTGTTATCGAATTATGAAATGTATAGGTCTTAATTATCGAAATATGAAATGTATAGGTCTAAATGCTGTGTACTTAAAATGGTTTGAGTCGTATCTAACAGGTTATTCACAGGTTGTAGATATAGATGGCACATTATCTAGTGCTCAGAGTATATCGTGTGGAGTACTGCAGGGTTCCATACTTGGACTGCTTGTATTTCTGATATATATGAATGATATGAAGGCGGCAGTAAAGTACAAACTTCTACTGTATGCAAATTGAATCAGCTTTGATGGTATCAGGAACGTATATATCGGAAATAGAGGATGCCTTGAGTATGGAACTCAGTTCTGTTTATGAGTGGTTGACTCAGAAAAGACTTTCATTACATCTACAGTGGTGCTTGAAAGTCTGTGAACCCTTTAGAATTTTCTATATTTCTGCATAAATATGACCTAAAACATCATCAGATTTTCACACAAGTCCTAAAAGTAGATAAAGAGAACCCAGTTAAACAAATGAGACAAAAATATTATACTTGGTCATTTATTTATTGAGGAAAATGATCCAATATTACATATCTGTGAATGGCAAAAGTATGTGAACCTTTGCTTTCAGTATCTGGTGTGACCCCCTTGTGCAGCAATAACTGCAACTAAACATTTCTGGTAACTGTTGATCAGTCCTGCACACTGGCTTGGAGGAATTTTAGCCCATTCCTCCATACAGAACAGCTTCAACTCTGGGATGTTGGTGGGTTTCCTCACATGAACTGCTTGCTTCAGGTCCTTCCACAACATTTCGATTGGATTAAGGTCAGGACTTTGACTTGGCCATTCCAAAACATTATTCTTCTTTAACCATTCTTTGGTAGAATGACTTGTGTGCTTAGGGTCGTTGTCTTGCTGCATGACCCACCTTCTGTTGAGATTCAGTTCATGGACAGATGTCCTGACATTTTCCTTTAGAATTCGCTGGTATAATTCAGAATTCATTGTTCCATCAATGATGGCAAGCCATTCTGGCCCAGATGCAGCAAAACAGGCCCAAACCATGATACTACCACCACCATGTTTCACAGATGGGATAAGGTTCTAATGCTGGAATGCAGTGTTTTCCTTTCTCCAAACATAATGCTTCTCAGTTAAACCAAAAACTTCTATTTTGGTCTCATCCATCCACAAAACATTTTTCCAATAGCCTTCTGGCTTGTCCACGTGATCTTTAGCAAACTGCAGATGAGCAGCAATGTTCTTTTTGGAGAGCAGTGGCTTTCTCCTTGCAACCCTGCCATGCACACCATTGTTGTTCAGTGTTCTCCTGATGGTGGACTCATGAATATTAAAGGTGGGGTATGAGATTTTGGAATAACGGTTCCTGCAAGCCATATTTTGAAAAGAAACACGCCCGCCCTCGCCATGCTCCCACCCCCCGCGTCTCCACCCCTCCTCCCCCTTAGAGCAGAGTGTAGAGAGCTTGGAAAAATAGCTCAAACTTTCTCATTTAAACTGTGTTTTCAGCCCCAATTTTCACTCCACACACATAATTTTCTCAAAAGTAGTAGCCACACTTGTCCTGATTCACCCAATGTGTCTACCTACACGATAGGACTTACAGTTTTTGAATGAGAAGCCTGAAAGTGAGGAGAGCACAGCCGCCCAGTCATAGGCATCCTAATACATAGACGGAGCATCCAATGTAAATTCTAAAAGCGCTGACGAGACGTGGGGCCGCCATCTTGGAGTGGTGATCCGCTGCACTCAGTGTAATACTAAATACATTAGATATAAACAGCTTAACGCTTTTCTATCGGCTACAACCACCAATCTGTTGCAAATAAAATGCGGTTTTAACAATCTAAATCCATTATAATGATTCAAATGTGTGTATATTTTCTTTAAATAGATTGTTAAGAACATATCAAAGGGGAAATTAATCTAGTCAGTGAATTTATAAGAGCCTTTTACATCCTTCAACACAATCTGACCCCCCTTCAGCAAAGCTGATGTATTCAGGTTGAGTGGGGCACTTTGTTTGGTATGTAGGACAATGTGTGATGACCATATATTGACCACAAACATTTTTGTCTTGTTTTAAAGCATATCAAAACATTTATTTATAACAAATTAATGTCAAACATAAAAAATATAACAATGTAGTAAATAAATAAACTAGTAAATAAATAAAAAAGGTAGTATATGAATAAACATTTAATAACAATATAGATAATATTAGCATACAACATTAAAACATCACTCGTGAAACCACTACCTGATGACGATTTAAGTCTCTTAGCTCCTTCTCAGCTCTGGTAATATACTATTTAAAAAAAAACAACAAATAGTACGGTAATGTTAAATCTTACTTGTGAAAAGTAATCCCCCTGCTTCTGTTTGAAACGGTTCACTTGTTTGAGCAGGAGTACGCTGAGCACCAGCCTGGCAGCTTGTCTCTTGTCTTCTTCAGTCGTGCAGTAATAGACGGTACTTTTTTTTTATTATTATTATTTCCCAAAACATTCAAAATACAAACAAATAGAGCACCATATATATACAGATCCAAAACATCAAAATAGTAAAACACACACATAGCAATAAAGTAAAAAATATGAACAAGAAAGGGGTTACTTAACTATCTTTACATATGTTAATCGAGTAAATCAAAGTCATCCAAAAAAGATATAAAATAACCAACATCCTTATTTTCAACTAACTTTAAAGATTTGGCAAAAAGCTTGAGGTCATTCTTCCAGTGTGTAACATAAAGTTTAGTTTTAAATAAAACGACATTTGTGAATAAAATGTTTACCTAAAAGTAGTAAATTATTAATACCATATTCAATTTTGTTATTATTTAAAAACACTCCAAATTTAATTTCTTTAATGGATAAAGGGGGGCGGCACGGTGGTGTAGTGGTTAGCGCTGTCGCCTCACAGCAAGAAGGTCCTGGGTTCGAGCCCCGGGGCCGGTGAGGGCCTTTCTGTGCGGAGTTTGCATGTTCTCCCCGTGTCCGCGTGGGTTTCCTCCGGGTGCTCCGGTTTCCCCCACAGTCCAAAGACATGCAGGTTAGGTTAACTGGTGACTCTAAATTGACCGTAGGTGTGAATGTGAGTGTGAATGGTTGTCTGTGTCTATGTGTCAGCCCTGTGATGACCTGGCGACTTGTCCAGGGTGTACCCCGCCTTTCGCCCATAGTCAGCTGGGATAGGCTCCAGCTTGCCTGCGACCCTGTAGAAGGATAAAGTGGCTAGAGATAATGAGATGAGATGAGATGGGATAAAGGGGCAAACTGAATCCCCCTAGACTAATAGATGGTACCTTGATATCTCACGCTTTCTCACCACTCCAAGATGGCGACCGTATTTCTCGCGTCAGAACAGCCAACTCTCCGTCTATGTATTAGGATGTCTATGCGCCCAGTCCCATAGACTTCCATTATAAAACTTGCCAGAAAAGTCACTCGTTTTTAACTCGCTCTAGTGACCTCATTTTTTTACACTACAGACAAAAAAATTACATCAGTTTGTTCAGGAGATCCTTGTGGCACTCACTGTGAAATAATTTTGTGAATATCTCCTTCCGTTTTTGTGTAAATCCCCATTGTTTGGAGGAAGCGCACTGAGAGAATCCTGCGCTCTGTGTGACACTGCTTGCTCTCTCTCACACACACACACACACACACACACACAGAAGGGCCGGGCTGCTCGGGCTTCAGTCTGATTGACGTGTCAGTATCCAATCATTTTGAGGTGGTACCTCGATATGATTGGATGGCGTTTTTCCTTTATTTTACACTGTAGACTGAATTAAAATATTTCGTTTTTGGGTCAAACCTTCTATTGTACTGCTTGCAACATGGGTGTGAGGAGCTTTTCAAGCAATATGGTAAAAAATACTCCTGAAAAAATCTCATACTCCACCTTTAACATTAGCCAACATGAGAGAGGCCTTCAGTTGCTTATAAGTTATCCGGGGGTCCTTTGTGACCTCGCCGACTATTACACATCTTGCTCTTGGAGTGATCTTTGTTGGTCGACTACTCATGGGGAGGATAACAATGGTCTTGAATTTCCTCCATTTGTACACAATCTGTCTGACTGTGGATTGGTGGAGTCCAAACTCTTCAGAGATGGTTTTGTATAGTCTGGCTAACGCGACTGCAAAGCTCTACGAGCTATTGGTCTGGCCATGATATTAAGCCCAACCGTTTCCCAGAGCCCGTGGTTGACCCGCCTCCCTGAAATGCCTCAGTTTGCTACTGGTCGAAGCCAGAAAAGGCTGTGACGAAGCTTAAACCAATCACATCACTCTGACGTATGCGATGCGACGGGGCTAACTGGTAGATTAAACCATAGACATCCTATTATTAAACTCTTACTGAAGCCTGTCGGAAGCAAGGCGAAAACATCCTTCCTTTCAATAAATACCTCCAGGGCTGCTCTTTGCTCCGTTTTCAATGAGAACTTCCCGTTGAATGCTTTCAATACAGCATTCGTGAATGAAGCGCTTCCGGCATAGATTCTGTAAACAATCTATGGCTTCCAGTCACAGTTCTACTACGTCAGTGCCTTGAACACGCCTCTACCCAGGGCCGTTGGAGATGCTCAAAGTTGATTGGTTCCCGATTTTTCGGGAGCTTGGAAGAGCTGTAGATAGCTTGCCTGGCCAGACTAAGCTCGCAACAGGCCCTCGTGTTGCGTCACGTTTAGGATGGGCGGGCCCAGGCTAGGTTTTGTAACCTTTTCCAGCCTGATGAGTATCAACAATGCTTTTTCTGAGGTCCTCAGAAATCTCCTTTGTTCATGCCATGATACACTTCCACAAACATGTTGTGAAGATCAGACTTTTATACATCCCTCTTCTTTAAATAAAACAGGGTGTCCACTCACACCTGATTGTCATACCATTGATTGGAAACACCTGACTCTAATTTCACCTTCAAATTAGCTGCTGGGGCGGCACAGTGGTGTAGTGGTTAGTGCTGTTGCCTCACAGCAAGAAGGTTTGGGTTCGAGCCCCGTGGCTGACGAGGGCCTTTCTGTGCAGAGTTTGCATGTTCTCCCCGTGTCCACATGGGTTTCCTCCGGGTGCTCTGGTTTCCCCCACAGTCCAAAGACATGCAGGTTAGGCTAACTGGTGACTCTAAATTGACCGTAGGTGTGAGTGTGAATTGTCTGTGTCTATATGTCAGCCCTGTGATGACCTAGTGACTTGTCCAGGGTGTACCCTGCTTTCTGCCCATAGTCAGCTGGGATAGGCTCTAGCTTGCCTGTGACCCTGTAGAACAGGATAAAGTGGCTAGAGATAATGAGATTTTATATATATATATATATATATATATATATATATATATATATATATATAAAATCTCATCTCTAGCCACTTTATCCTGTTCTACAGGGTCGCAGGCAAGCTAGAGCCTATCCCAGCTGACTATGGGCAGAAAGCAGGGTACACCCTGGACAGCAGGCTATATATATATATATATATATATATATATATATATATATATATATATATATATATATAGCCTGCTGTCATCAAGAGGTCCACATTGGAAATAAGTGTTTTTATACTTTTATGTGTTGTCCTTGGTGCTATTTATACTTGTTTTTACGTGTATGAATTTTACCAAACAATCCATACCATACCATCTAGACATGGTGGTGGATGGGACAACAGACCATCAAAGGAGACCATTCACTCACATATTTACATACTGATTCACACCTAATGCCAATAGCCCAAGCTCAGGGTTGAATTCCGGAGCTGTAAGGCAGCAGTGTTCCCCAATGTGCCATCATGCTTTTCTTTCTTTCTTTCTTTCTTTCTTTCTTTCTTTCTTTCTTTCTTTCTTTCTTTCTTTCAAATTCAGTTCAATTATTCATCCATCCATCCAGGATGTAAGGGGATGTGTTCCCAGGCTAGCATCCGGATCTACCACACCCAGGTGGTTATAGAAGGTGGCTGGATGATAAACAAATAATCAAACCAAGAAATTGACCTCTCAGTTTTTACTGTATTGTTATAGATTATCATATTACACAGGATACTGTATTTAAATAATATTCTGAAATATTCATACATAACAGTGACTTGTTGAAGTGTATGAATTGCTATATGCAGTAAATGTTTTCAAATATTAGCTATAATATTTATGATGTTGAGCATTGATTCAGGTTTGGCAGTATATACTGCATTTTGAAGGATATAATTACATTTTTATGTGATTTGGTAGACACCCTTACCCAGAGTGACCTACATTAAAATAATAATAATAATAATAATAATAATAATAATAATAATAATAATAAGGGTGGCACGGTGGTGTAGTGGTTAGCGCTGTCGCCTCACAGCAAGAAGGTCCGGGTTTGAGCCCCGTGGCCGGCGAGGGCCTTTCTGTGTGGAGTCTGCATGTTCTCCCCGTGTCCGCGTGGGTTTCCTCCGGGTACTCCGGTTTCCCCCACAGTCCAAAGACATGCAGGTTAGGTTAACTGGTGACTCTAAATTGACCGTAGGTGTGAATGTGAGTGTGAATGGTTGTCTGTGTCTATGTGTCAGCCCTGTGATGACCTGGCGACTTGTCCAGGGTGTACCCCGCCTTTCGCCCGTAGTCAGCTGGGATAGGCTCCAGCTTGCCTGTGACCCTGTAGAACAGGATAAAGCGGCTAGAGATAATGAGATGAGATAATAATAATAATAATAATAATAATAATAATAATAATTCATGCAGCTGAGCATTAGGCGTCTTGCTCAAGGGCCCAGCAGTGGCAGCTTGACAATTCTGGGATTTGAACTCATGACCTGTCCAGCAGAAGCTCAATGTCTTATCCACTGAGCATAACTTTCCTATTACCACTTACATTTCTGCTCTCTATTCTTGTGAGGAGAAAGGCGATTTTGAAGAGGCTAAAACAACTAAAGCATATTTAACTGCATAGATGGAGTTGCCCTCATCTACCCACTCAATGAATTCTAAAAGCTGGCTTCATCTCAGTCAAATCAAAAACCAAGGACATACATTCGCCAGTACTGCAGTGCCCACACAAAAGCCTTATCTATCTTTCCACAGATCTTCAATCAAGTTCGCTGCTTTTTCAGGGAAATTAATTACTTGAAGCACAAATGTGTGCCTGTGGTCCCGGTGGGATTGTTAAACAGGCCACATGGTGTTTCAGCTGGCTGAATACATTCCTGATGTAGGGACTGATTGAGAAAAATGAAAAGTGCATTATAATGACACTAGTTCTTTTCATAAATCCTGAACTTAGTTCTGAGGGCCCACAGAAATGACAGAAGCTGTTCTTATTAAAGAAATAGTACCAATGTGCCAACCATGGCAGCTGGTTTGATTCGTCAACACTTAGATCTGAGCAAGTTTCTGTATTTTGGTTGCATAAAGTCATAGTTACATGTTCATATCATTGTTAAATGTTTGTTTTTACACCAAACTAAGTTGTTAGACTACTACTTTAGTGGTCACTCACCCAAGTTTATACCTCATTTTATAGCTATGGAAAGCAAAAATTTTGATTTTTTTGCTCATAGTATCATCAGTACAGAAATATGTGACATTAGTTTGTGACCCTCCCAATACCCACAGTAGCTATTTCTATGAAGAATTAACTGCTCTTGGCTTAAATGCACAGTAATCTTTGCACTGGAATAAGGTTATAATTTAATGTGCAGGTTCCTGTTGATTTAAAACAGGGACATGCACAAGTCATCATTTTAAAGATAATTAGACTGTCCTATATAAAACAGGGTATAAAACACTTCCCACTTAGATGTAATTGCTTCCCAAGGCTATATTTTTATGGCATTTTAAATAACTGCACCCCCCCCCCCAAAAAAAAAAAAAAAGCCCTTTCTTGGGATTTGAACATGTTCTTATTTCAGCCTTTAAAATGCACCATGGCCACATTGTCTTAGAATTAAACTAATTAATGAAGTTAAGTGCCTCCATCTTTTGAATGCAAATGTATTATTAAAAATGAAAGTTTACCAAGTTTAATACAGACACATACAAATTTGATTTGAATCACACAAGACAGATTTTTTGAATAGATTGAGGTCGATAGATCAATTGAAGTAGAGAAAAGCTTAGTTTTGGTCTATAAGGATAGAATAAAACACTTTGGGACATCCTCTTATTGGAAAATCATCATTACTGGGGTGGTATGATGCGGTTCTATGTGAAGTGAAGTTATTGTTACCACCCCAAAGTCAATTATTTTCCTATAACACCATGTTGTGAAGTGATTTCTTCCTCTTCTACCACAGAAAATTGCCAGTACTTAAAAATTTAATTTATTAAAGAACATCATAATTTTTAAACTTTAATAGTTATTTTTAAACTTGTGTTACCGTAACACTTACACTGTCACAGCTATAAGCATCAATTCCCTCATTAGCCTCTCTTTTGTGCTCTCTTTAAGTTAATAAGACCAACATAAATAAATAAATACATAAATAAATAAATAAATAAAGAAAGAAAGAAAGAAAGAAAGAAAGAAAGAAAGAAAGAAAGAAAGAAAGAAAGGCATGCATTGTCATGTTACTGAGAAACAGAAAATGTAAGACCTCTGTCCTGAAGACTTTTCCATGGGAGAAAACTTATTGACTGTTACAAAGTGCTGACATTGGAGATTCCTTCCATGAATTTGAATTAAACCTCTCCTAACCTTAATCCTTTTCTAATCCATTTATTATTAAACTTAGATTCTGTGGTGCTTTCACCCTATATGTCTCAGTGAATGAGATGTTACTATAGAAACAATAATGTGTCAGAATGGGTACCTTCATTTACAATAAACCTGCAATTTGAATTACTGTCAGAGCTGCTGTCATTGCAAATTATTATTATTTTTTCTTTTTTGAATTTACTGTTTTATGAATGGGCAGCATGGTGGTGTAGTGGTTAGCACTGTCGCCTCCTAGCAAGAAGGTTCTGGGTTTGAGCCCAGTGCCTGACGTGGGCCTTTCTGTGTGGAGTTTGCATGTTCTCCCCATGTTTGCGTGGATATGCTCCAGTTTCCCCCACAGTCCAAAGACATGCAGGTTAGGCTAATCGGTGGCTCTAAATAGACCCCAAGCATAACTACGCCATCACTTGTTTACCATAATGCATTATGGGGGGTCAGTACTTGAGTGATATAGTGGATGTTAGATTAATTTTACGTGAGAGGAGCAATTTTGCCATGCTCTGTCATGGAAGACAATGAAATTTGTGATTTAAAGAGGTGGATAACATGTCGAGGGTTTACAGCAGGAAAACCAGAATTCAAATCAAGCTTGGTGAGAAGGTAAGTTTTGGTTTTTTTTTAAACACACCCACAGACTACAGGGCCTGGGAGCATGAAGCAATCTTAGACTTAAGTCTAAATTTGTTTCTTTTAATCTTCAGTTATTCCTTACTATTTTCTAAGAAGCTTTGTTATAATGAAATCTTAGCCTTGTACTTAATCTTGATCCAGCACAATGAAAGTTACAGATGCAGTAAGGGAAACTATTAGGAAAAATCAACTTTTGACTTATGTCTAAGATTGCTTCATGATCCTTGGCCCAGATGAACAGCATCAAAACATTTATAAATGAGTGATTAGTTAAATAAAACTTGATATTGTCAGATGCATGGTTGGAGAAGGATACAAATGCAGAAGGAATCTTTATTTACAACAGTGAAAACACACACAAGCAAACAATCCAAAATCGGCAGGCAAACTTGTAAACATGAATCTAGCAAGTGGTCGGGCGAGGCACAAACAGAATATCACAGGCACAGGAGACAGAAAACCATGAAATCTAAATGGGGACTCTAAGGCTTGGTAATCCGCACTGACATAGCATAATACTTTGCACAGAATGTGCGTTGACACAGTCCTTATATAGGTGCATAGCTTGCTCTTTAAAGGATATGGGACATGAAACATAAATGCACGCTATATCAGTTTCTTTCCATTAAAAATATGAATTAATTGCATCAACAAATACAAAATCATCTATTAAATTCAGCAAAATCGTTATATTCGTGATGATTATATGGCATTTCTGCTCGACTTCCGATATGCATTTTCTACAACCGGAAGAGCCGCTGTCACGTGATCATACGTCACAAAAACTTTCGGGCACAGCACAAGCGGGTAGATGAATGGAGAAGTGGATGACAAGAAAATTGTTTTTATAGTCTTTAACATACATTGAACATCATGGTGTATTGTGCTGCTTATGGTTGCAATAATTCCAATGGGAAATGCCCTGGAGTAAGTTTTTTTGCATTCCCCAAGGACCCGAAGCTGAGGAAAGTGTGGGCTCACCTGCGCATGCGCAGTAGTGATGTGTCGGTCGCGAACAATCCGGTTCAAAGAGCCGGCTCTTTGAAGTGAACGACGGGAGCCGGCTCTTCGGTGGGAGCCGAGTTGGGGAGCCGAATTAGTTTTTTGTCCTTAGGTGCCTCAGAGAGAGAGAGAGAGACTTTCACAAAAAAAGTTGCTGTCCTATTGCGTCTTTGTATTGTCCATTACCATTCCAAGGAAAAAAAGTAACATGATGTACGCCTACTTTTTTTGGTTGGGGGGGGTTGATGTCATTCACAGCTGCGAAAATACGAAAATTGGTGTAATGCTTAAAGCTGTGGAGCGCAGGGGAGAGGAGTCTAATATTTTATTTAATATTTTATTTAATAAAATATTTTGTTGCACATTGTTCTGTGTTTGTTAAAATAATTTCCAACTTTGCTTCATAGTTTCTTAGGCCTGATTTATACTTCATAATTTATTTTGTGGCATTTTGTTCAAGGTTGAGTGTGAAATAAAACCATAAAGGATAAACAGTTGATGTCTTCTGTGTATTTTATATTGGTAATATAGCACAGTTTTGCATTATGTTTGTGAGAAAATAATTTATTAATTGGTAAGTACGTTTTATTTCTATAGCTAGAACATTGTTACACTGCTATACTTTACAAAGCTTTACAATGGCTACAAAAACTAAAAAATAAAATGGAAAACATCCTATTGATAAAATATAAATAATAATGTAATTAATTAACTAGTTAATTGCAGCAATTAAATCAAAAATAAAATCTTGGGAGCCGAAAGAGCCGGCTCCTTATAGTAAGAAGAGCCAAAAGAGCCGGCTCCCAAAAAAGAGCCGAAATTCCCATCACTAATGCGCAGTAGGCTTTGCGCATGCGCAGTAGGCTTAGTAGGACAAATCCAAGAGGTAGGATAACTTTACAGAACACCTGTTGAAAAAACTTTGCACCTACTGTTTCCCACAAACTGTGTTCGGACCATTTCACTGAGGATTCTTTCAACATTAATACTCAGGTACTGAGCGATATTAATTGCCAAACCAAATTTAAGAGGCTACTTAAAGATGGAGCCGTTCCCAAAGTCCCAATTCAGGAACAAGACGGCGGAGTGAAACCCAAAGTGCTACGGCCACCACGAGGTGCATTCGCTAAGCGACTGAAAGCCAAGGTAAGGATTAGTATTATAATTTTGGGTGTATCAATTATTGATTATCATAATTCTGACTCGTTTCGCCATTTTGAATGTTTTCATCTCAGACTCTGGAAGCATTGTATCTCAATCAATCTCGAAAAATATCAGCAAAAAAAAAAACTAGCTTGCAATGGACTTTAGCTAGATCTATGATGAACTTTCAATGTATGATACAAAAATAATACTTCTTTCAACAGATCATTAGCCTTTGAGCAGAATTGTTTTTAACTTACCAGGAAGTGTTATCGAGCCAACCGCTTTCAGTTTCATGGGGACTGAATGAACTCTCACTCTCAGAATCATCTGACCCGTCAGAGTAAAGACAAGATCCATGTTCATGTGAATTTCCAGCTATTGGTTCAAATTGATAGGGTCTAACTTCACATCTCTGTGAAACATCGGGAATATCACTGTCGATGGTGTCCATTTCGGTAACCTGTTTACATTAGATTCCCAAGCGCTGGCTCCTTGGAAAGTTTTTGTTATGTCACGGGTCACGTGACCACCTAGCTCATTAACGAATACTTGTTTTACGCTGATGTATAAAAAAACTTGAATAATGTGATGATTTTCACATTTTTGACGCCCTGCAGTGATTTAGATGGCATTTCTTATGTCCTCTATACATAATTATGCCCAGAAAAAAATCCATGTCCCATATCCTTTAATCATCCGCAGGTGTGCATAGTTAACAGCGCACTTGCGAGAGTCCACTCGGCACGCGCACAGCCTGGAGTGCGCCTGAGAATCCCACTGATGCACGCAGTAAAGCTTGTAGGACTGACAGATATCAAGAAACATTACAAAAAAATCTTTGGAAACCCACTGATCTGCTATGTAGAATAGAATAGAATGCCTTTATTGTCACTATACACATGTACAATGAGATTAAAAGCAACTCCAATCGCAGTGCAAACAGCATAAAATATAAAATATGCAATAAAAAAGAAAAAGAAAAAAAGGGTGCTATGTACAGTGTTGTGTTCCACATTATGGAGTGGGGTATTGCATATTATACATATTGCACAGAGAGAGTCCAGGTATTGCACATTATAAGTATTATAAGTATTGCACAGAGAGAGTCCGGGTATTGAATATTGTAGTATTTCACAGGGAGAGTCCGGGTATTGCACATTATAAGTATTGCACAGAGAGAGACTGGGTATTGAACATTAAAAGTATTGCACAGGAAGAGTCTGGGTATTGCACATTATAAGTATTGCACAGTGAGAGTTAGACTATAAAGTCAGTGCATATTCGAGTTCAGGGTGGTTATGGCTTTTGGAAAGAAGCTGTTCATGTCATGTTCAGTATAAATGCATTTACTTCAATAAATGCTGCTAGTGAGGTCCACTGAACATTATACATACCCAAAAGAGAACCCTTTGTGGTTTGGGAGTTTTATGGGTCCGACAAGCTCGTTTGGCTGCCGAGTGCTTTGGTACATCGAGAGGCAAAGGCCAAAGAATGCTTTTTTGTTTTACAGGCTTTGGAATATCACTAGTTTCAAACGATGAACAGTGTCGATTGTTATAATCATCTATAACCAAAGGCCATTCCACAGACAATGGAAATATTGCTGGGTCACAATGGAAATATTGCTGGGTGCAAGTTTTCGTTGCAGATTAAACTTATTCATTTCTTCTCTTCTTCTCGACTGGCAGCTGATAAAAGCTCAAATTAGGTGTTCTCTTTGTTGTGGAGACACAGTTAGGCACACAGCAATTCACTTTAGGCATAGTTAAAACCTGTTTAACAAAGGCAAATGTAAACAATATAGTGGCACTGACTTCAGATATCACCCACAATGCATTACGGTAAACAAGCGATGACATAGTTATGGGTTAGGGTTATTGACCATGAGTGTGACTGGTTGTTTGTCTCTGTGTGTCAGCCATGTGATTATCTGGTGATTTCTCCATGGTGTACCCCACCTCTCGCCCATAGTCAGCTGGGACAGGCTCCAGCTTGCCCAGGACCCTGCACAGGATAAGTGGTTATGGGTGATGGATGTTTTGTGAATTATGGCACACTATGGCATTGGTGAATTATGGCATTCTACAGTCTGTTATTTCTGTGTAACAGAATACCAGACAATTGCTATGGACCACATCATTAGCAGAAGTAATAAAATTATTTTTTTTAATCAATATTTTGTGCCAGTGTTTTTTGTTTCCTTAGTAAGTACCCATAAGAATAAGCAGGATTATGTACAGCAAGCCAGTCATTATTTTGAAACAAATCATTTCAGGGTTATTCAAGACATCTTTGCTTTGCATCAGGGTCCTACATCACTCTATCAGGGTACTTTTCACAATAAGAACCTGCTCACTGTATATTATCTCTTCCTTAATCAACAACTTTTAACCAATTAGATTTAAAAATTCAGCAGCACAATGATTTGGAGCAGAATTTTTTTTCCTTGGAATTATTTAAAATTACAACTAAGTATAATGTCTTCCTAGAAAATGAGAATGTATTTTATTGTTTCTTAGAAGTGTCACACCCTTGTACACTCTTAGAAAGGAGGTGTTAAAACTGACACAAACTGTGTTAAATTCTTACATATCAGTGGGTGAGTTTTGGGACAACACTTGTGTTCATTTTGACACTTTCACCATGTAAATGATTTTAACACACTGCATGTGTCAAGAAGATTAACATGAAGATGTGTAAACATGCATAATACACTGCAACCCTGCTATTACAAACTCTTTTACTACAAACTTTTGCATATAATGAACTAATTTTGTGTCCTTCGCCTTTAGTGACAATGAGTCGGAGTCTTCAAAAAACATCACTGTGTCATGTCCACATGCATAGGTGCTTGGAGTACCAATTACAACATGTACAGTGCCATTAGGAATAATTACTATGCACCTGTTCTGGATTAGAGAGCAATCACAGCACACACTTATAAGGACTCACTAAACACAGAGACTTGGCAAAGTATATGCGGTGTACCTAGTGTCTCACATTACCAAGCCTTGTATCTGTGTATTGTCTTTCTAGTTTTGACTGTTTTGTATATTTGGAGTCTGCCTTTTGTCTTTGCCTCTGCCATTTTGTTTGTGCCTCGTTTGACCATTGCCCATTTCACATCCCTGCCTTTGCCTTATGTTTTTGAACTGTTTGCCTGCCTGTTTGAAAATAAAAACTCTTCATGCAATTACAGTGGTGCTTGAAAGTTTGTGAACCCTTTAGAATTTTCTATATTTCTGCATAAATATGACCTAAAACATCATCAGATTTTCACACAAGTCCTAAAAGTAGATAAAGAGAACCAAGTTAAACAAATGAGACAAAAATACTATACTTGGTCATTTATTTATTGAAGAAAATGATCCAATATTACATATCTGTGAGTGGCAAAAGTATGTGAACCTCTAGGCTTAGCAGTTAATTTGAAGGTGAAATTAGAGTCAGGAGTTTTCAATTAATGGGATGACAATCAGGTGTGAGTGGGCACCCTGTTTTATTTAATGAACAGGGATCTATCAAAGTCTGATCTTCACAACACACATTTGCGGAAGTGTATCATGGCATGAATGAAGGAGATTTCTGAGGACCTCAGAAAAAGCATTGTTGATGCTCATCAGGCTGGAAAAGGTTACAAAACCATCTCTAAAGAGTTTGGACTCCACCAATCCACAGTCAGACAGATTTTGTACAAATGGAGGAAATTCAAGACCATTGTTACCCTCCCCAGGAGTGGTCGACCAACAAAGATCACTCCAAGAGCAAGGTGTGTAATAGTCGGTGAGGTCACAAAGGACCCCAGGCTAACTTCTAAGCAACTGAAGGCCTCTCTCACATTGGCTAATGTTAATGTTCATGAGTCCACCATCAGGAGAACACTGAGCAACAATGGTGTGCATGGCAGGGTTGCAAGGAGAAAGACACTGCTCTCCAAAAAGAACATTGCTGCTCGTCTGCAGTTTGCTAAAGATCACGTGGACAAGCCAGAAGGCTATTGGAAAAATGTTTTGTGGACGGATGAGACCAAAATAGAAGTTTTTGGTTTAAATGAAAAGTGTTATGTTTGGAGAAAGGAAAACACTGCATTCCAGCATAAGAACCTTATTCCATCTGTGAAACATGGTGGTGGTAGTATCATGGTTTGGGCCTGTTTTGCTGCATCTGGGCCAGGACAGCTTGCCATCATTGATGGAACAATGAATTCTGAATTATACCAGCAAATTCTAAAGGAAAATGTCAGGACATCTGTCCATGAACTGAATCTCAAGAGAAGGTGGGTCATGCAGCAAGACAACGACCCTAAGCACACAAGTCATTCTACCAAAGAATGGTTAAAGAAGAAGAAAGTTAATGTTTTGGAATGGCCAAGTCAAAGTCCTGACCTTAATCCAATGGAAATATTGTGGAAGGACCTGAAGCGAGCAGTTCATGTGAGGAAACCCACCAACATGCCAGAGTTGAAGCTGTTCTGTACAGAGGAATGGGCTAAAATTCCTCCAAGCCAGTGTGCAGGACTGATCAACAGTTACTGCAAATGTTTAGTTGCAGTTATTGCTGCACAAGGGGGTCACACCAGATACTGAAAGCAAAGGTTCACATACTTTTGCCACTCACAGATATGGAATATTGGATCATTTTCCTCAATAAATAAGTGACCAAGTATAATATTTTTGTCTCATTTGTTTACCTGGGTTCTCTTTATCTACTTTTAGGAATTGTGTGAAAATCTGATGATGTTTTAGGTCATATTTATGCAGAAATATAGAAAATTCTAAAGGGTTCACAAACTTTCAAGCACCACTGTACCTCCATCATTCACCTCCTTACATGACACACTGAGCTATGTGTTCCTCTTCCCACCAATGGCCTTGATCAGTCAATGTTGACTTATTTAGTGTCTCTCAGTCACTGTGTTAGAGCATCTTCATCAGTGGCTGAAGAGATTGATCCTGGAGTAACAGTCATGACTGCAGATGTCACACTTGTATGTAGACTCAGCTCTGGTGGAAATGCAGCATTCCTTCCTACTGGCTTGTTTGGCTTCAGTTGCACTGTGAAGACTGTCCCCTCCAGACTTGGTGTGCTGCTGTAGGCCACTTCTCCACTTAGACTGGTCTGCCGCAAGCTCTTCCCAGGAGTCGGTGTTGATGCCCATGGTATTCATGTCTTGTTTACAGAGATCATTATAGCACAATTGTGGATGACCAGTGTTCTTTTTACTGGTCATCAGTTCACCATATAAGATGTCCTTTGGGATGCAACCATCTTCCATGTGATGCACATGACACAGCCAATGCAGCTGACACTGCCTGAGAAGGGTATCCATGCTGTTGAGACCGTCATGAGAGAGGACCTTTGTGGAAGGCACCTTGTCTTGCCAGGAAATGTGCAAGATACAGTGATGGCAACACAGATATAAGTGTTGAGCCTCTTCTCCTGCTAGGCATAGGTGGTCCATGTACATTGCTGTACAGCAGTGTGCTGAGGACACAGGCATTGTACATTGCCAACTTTGTCTTCAAGGAGAGCTTGGCATTCTCCCAGACATGTGAAGTGAGGCGAGCAAGGGTTATTGTGGCCTTGCCAATCCACTTGCTTATCTCCTTGTCCAGGGAGAGGTTGTCAGTAATGGTGGACCCCAGATACGTGAACTGGTGGATGACATCCAGCTCATAGTCATTGATGGTGATGACAGGGGGGCCACAATGTCCTGACCCATCAATGTTGTTTTCTTCAGACTGATGGTAAGAACAAAATCCTTGCAGGCCTGGGAAAAGCAAGCTATCACTGTCTGGAGTTGCTGCTGCTTATGGGTGGTGATTGCTGCATCGTTAGCAAACAGCATATCTTTGATGAGGGCCTCCCGTGTTTTGGTCTTGGATCTAAGCCAAGCTAGGCTGAAGAGCCTGCTGTCTGACCTGGGGTAGAGGTAGATGCCTTCTGTTGCAGTACTAAAATCATGATGCAAGAGTAGGGCAAAGAAGATCCCAAAGAGTGTAGGAGCAAGCACACAGCCTTGCTTCATGCCACTGCATATATCAAAGCACTCTGAGCAGCTGCCATTGAACTGCACTATCCCCTTCGTGTTGTCATGGAAGGATTCAATCATGCTCTGCAGCTGGGGTGAGCAGCCTATCTTGGGTAAGATCTTAAAGAGTCCTTCTCTGCTAACTAGCTTGAAGGCCTTAGTCAGGTCAATGAAGGCAATGCAGAGTGGCTTCTTTTGTTCTCTGCATTTCTCCTGAAGCTGGCAAATGGAGAAAATCATGTCCATTGTTGATCTAAACCACACTCAGGGTAGACTAGCTCTGCTAGTTTCTGCAGGTGGACCAGCAGCACCTGGGCGAAGCCTTCGCCAATGACACTCAGGAAGGAGATGCCCCTGTAGTTGTTGGAGTCACTCCTGTCACCTTTGTTTTTGTACAAGGTGATGATCTTGGCATCACACATGTCCTGTGGTATGGCACCTTCCTGCCAGCACTGGCATAGCAGCTCATGCAGTGGTTGCAGGAGAGTGGTCTTACACTGCGTGAAGAGGTCTGGTGATATGCCGTCACTGCCTGGGGCCTTTCCTGAGGTCAGGCTGTTGATGGCCTTGCTCAGGTCCTCCACGCTGGGTTCCTCGTCCAGCTTGTGCATGGTTGGCAGGCTCTCAATGGCATCCAGGGCTGAGGCAGAGACAGTGTTCATTCTGGAGTAGAATTCTGAGTAGTGTTCCACCCATCTGTCCACCTGCTTGTTCCTGTCCATGATCACCTCCCCACTGGTGGATTTGAGGGGTGCCAGCTTGCTCTGTTTTTCCATCCAAAGGCCTTCTGATGCCATTGTACATCCCCCGGTATTGCCCATTTGTGCCGCAGACTGAATGTCCTCACTGAGCTGCATCCATTATTCATTGACACAGTGCTTGGTGGTCTGCTGGACTTTGTTCCTTGCCACCCTGAGGATCTGGAGGTTCCTCTCACTTGACTGATGTTTGTACTCTGCTAGGGCAGCCCACTTGGCCTCAATGACAGGGGACATCTCTCTGGACTTGGCCTCATACCAGTCACTTGTTTTGGAGGGCTTCTTACCAAAGGTAGTTATAGGTGTGCTGCATGCATACCTTGCAGCACACCAGCAAGCAGTCTGAGTCACAGTCCACACTGTGAAATGAATAGGTGATGAGAATGCATTTGAGCAAGAAGTGTCTGACCAGAATCAAGTCCAGCTGATGCCAATGCTTGGACCGGAGTTGTCTCCAGGAGACCTTATGCTATGGCTTGGTGTGGAAGTAAGTGGTGGTGGTGGAAAGTGCAGAACTCAAGCAGCCACTGGCCATTGTCATTTATCTTGCTGGCTCCAAAGTGCCCAAGACATGAGGACCAGGATTTGCTGTCAGTGCCTGCTCTTGTGTTGCAGTCACCCAGGAGAATGAACCATTCCTTGTTGGGGATACTGCTGATGGTGGGTGACAGGTTCCTGTAGAACTCATCCTTGGACTCTACGCTGGAGCACAGCATGGGGGCATACGCACTGACCAGGCTGACTGGGCTGTCTGTAATGTTAAGGCAGAGAGTGAGGAGCCGCTCCGAGCTATTGCTGCCTGTTTCCACCATCTTCAGCAATGTGTTCTTTACTGCAAAACCTACTCCATGCTCTCTAGGCTCATCAGAGGCCTTCCCTTGCCAGTAGAATGTGTAGTCCTTCTCCATGATAATGCTGAAGTACTGTATGCTAGCTGTGTTTCCTGGAGACTGGTGATGTCCATGTTCAGTCTGCAAAGCTCATCATTGATCATGGCTGTCTTCCTGGTGTCACTAGTGTCCTGATGTTTGTCTGAGAGTCCAGTCATCATTGTTCAGACATTCCAAGTTCCAAGGTCTCTTTCTGTTTTTTAGTGCAAAGTTTACATCCTGCCTTTTGGATTACTCCTAATCCTCATGCACCCAATGAGGAAAGCAGATGTGGCAGGACAGCACTTTATTGGCTGGGGGCTGCCCAGCTTGAGGTGCATGGTACCTGTCCAATGGAATCCTAAGATCCCTCCCACCCTCGAAAGCGGCCCCTGGTGCCACACTCTACACCAGTCGAGCAGTGTAGCTTATAACTGGTAACTGCCACTCTCCACGTTGTCAATGCCATATGACGAAGCTGAAGTTGTTAGGACTAGGACTGTTTTGGCCTCTAGAGGCCGCTGTTATTTCCTTTTCATGTCGTGTTTATTTTGGCCTCTAGAGGCCGCCACTGTTCCTGTGTTTTGTGTTTGTGTTAATTGCCTAATTATCTTCACCTGTGTCCTTAATTAGTTTGTCTATTTATACCCCTGAGTTCAGTCCTCTTGTCACGGAGTCTTTGTGCTGTTATGTTTATCTCCAGTTTCCTTTGTACTGTGTTTTTTGATCTTCTTAGCTTTTGAATTTTTGCACTTTGCTTTTCTTTTGGATTTTACTCTTTGGTTTTTTTTTGTCTTTTGTTTTGCCCTGTATATAGTGTATATAGTTTAAATAAACCTTTTGATTCTTTTTCTACTTCCGCCTCACGCCTCTGCATTTGAGTCATCCCCCTGGTGGCCTAGTGGGGGTTTGCTGGATTATCACACCAACGAACCAGGTTCGAATCCCAGCAAAACCCTAACAGAAAGACTCCGTCATGACCGACTCAGCAGAGGCTGCTTCAACTGTCTACCCGGCCAACCTTCAGGGAATTATGGCAGCTTTGACACGCTTCGGAGCGACCATGGACGCTCATGGACGTACGCTCACCAGCCAACGTGAGGCCCTCGCTCGCCACGAGGAACTGCTTCAGCAAATTGGGAAAACCCTGGCACAGCTGACATCTCTGCCTGCATCTCCTGCTCCTGATCCAGTTCCTGCTCCTGATCCAGCTCCCACTCCTGCTCCAGTGCCTCCTGCAATGCTGCCTTCTTCACCTCGCGAACCCAGCCTTCCTGCACCACAGAGGTATGACGGCAAGCACAGTGAGTGCCGAGAGTTCCTTACCCAGTGTCAACTCACCTTTGAGCTTCAGCCTACCACCTACACTACGGATCGCCGCAAGATTGCCTTTGTGATCACCTTATTAGCTGGTAAGGCGCGAGCCTGGGCTACTGCTATCTGGCAAAGACAGGGACCTGAGTGCTTTGATTTCCAGCTGTTTTCTGAAGAGATGCTTCGGGTCTTCGATCAGGCAGACATCAGTACCAACGCAGCCCGAAAGCTCATGTCCATCCGGCAAGGAGGAAGCGTCGCAGATTACGCCATCTCGTTCCGAACACTCGCAGCAGTAAGTGGATGGAACGAGACTGCCCTGGTGTCAGCCTTCCACCATGGTCTGTCTGACCCCATCAAGGACGGTCTGGCCTCTATTGGATGCCCAAGTGACCTCGAAACCCTCATCTCACATGCTATTCGTCTGGACAACAGGATGAGAGAACGCCACCAAGCCTTGAGCCCCCCCAGCCTCCCTACCTCTACCTGGAGACCGTCTACCTCCTTCAGTGACTGTCCAGAACCCATGCAAGTGGGTCATACTCGCCTCTCCGCATCTGAGAGGGAGCGCAGAAGGAGGGACAAGTGCTGCATCTACTGTGGCAAGCCTGGTCACTTCCGAGCATCATGTCCCGAACTCTTGGGAAAAGGACCGCCCCGTCCAGCCGAGGGAGGGTTGTGACGGGGCCTACCCTCTCTCCCGGACTCCCTGGCCAAGGAATCTACATCCCGGTCTCCATCTCCTGGGGTGAGTCTGTCCACTCTTGTCAAGCTTTGATAGACTCAGGGGCGGCTGGGAACTTTATGGATATTCACTTCGCCCAAAGCATCAATATACCTACTGCACCTCTTGAAGTCCCTCTGTCTGTGTCTGCCCTCGATGGCCAAGCGTTAGGTGATGGAAGAGTCACCCAAGTTACTTCTCCAGTTTTCCTCCAGTCTCAAGGTCACAAGGAAGAAATATCCCTGCACCTGATTCCTTCACCTGAGTTCCCAGTTATTCTAGGCCTTCCTTGGCTTACTCGCCACAACCCTCGCATAGACTGGGTAACAAGCCAGGTTGTGGAATGGGGCCCTGCATGCCATGCCTCTTGTCTGCTCTCTAGCTCTCCTGTGTCTCCTGCCGAGCCCCCTGATCTCACCGAGTTATCTCAAGTTCCCACAGAGTACTGGGATCTCAAGGAGGTATTCAGCAAGAGCAGGGCCGCCGTTCTTCCTCCGCACCGGGCCTACGACTGTGCCATCGACTTGCTCCCTGGGACTACCCCTCCTCGTGGCAGACTGTTTTCACTCTCTCAGCCAGAACGCAAGGCCATGGAGGAATACCTCAAAGACGCCCTGGTCTCTGGGTTCATTCGACCCTCCACCTCCCCTGCTGGTGCCGGCTTCTTCTTTGTCGGCAAGAAGGATGGGGGGCTCCGACCATGTATTGATTACAGGGGCCTGAATAAGATCACTGTGCGCAACCGATATCCCCTTCCGCTGATGTCCACAGCTTTCGACCTGCTCCAAGGCGCCACCGTCTTCACCAAGTTGGACCTACGGAACGCATACCACCTCATCCGTATCCGACAGGGAGACGAGTGGAAGACTGCCTTTAACACCCCGTCTGGGCACTACGAATACCAGGTGATGCCCTTCGGACTCACCAACGCACCAGCTGTTTTTCAGGCCCTAATCAACGACGTCTTAAGGGACATGATTAACCTATACGTTTTTGTCTACCTCGACGACATCCTTATCTTTTCCAAGACCGTGCAGGAGCACCGCCACCATGTCCGCCAGGTTCTCCAGAGGCTGCTACAGAACAATCTGTTCGCCAAGGCCCAGAAATGCGAATTTCATGTTCCCGAGGTCTCCTTTCTGGGATTTATTGTACGGACAGGCCAACTCCAAATGGACCCTGCCAAGACCCTGGCCGTCCGGGATTGGCCTACTCCCAAGTCCGTTAAGGAGGTTCAGCGGTTCTTAGGATTCGCTAACTTCTACCGCAAGTTCATCAGGAACTTCAGTTCTGTGGCAGCACCCATGTCAGACCTCACCAAAGGGACAGGTGGATCTTATGGCTGGTCTCCTCAGGCAGAAAAGGCGTTCAAAGACCTCAAGGACCGCTTCTGCACGGCACCCATTCTGGTTCTCCCGGACACCTCCCAACCATTCATCGTGGAGGTGGACGCCTCGGACAGTGGTGTCGGCGCGGTGCTCTCTCAACGTTCGGAAGGAAAGCTGCACCCCTGCGCTTACTTCTCCCACCGCCTGAGTCCTGCTGAGTCCCGGTACGATGTGGGGGATCGAGAACTGCTAGCGGTCAAACTGGCCCTTGAGGAGTGGAGGCACTGGCTGGAGGGAGCACAACATCCATTCCTGGTTTGGACTGACCACAAGAACCTGGAGTACCTCCAGCAAGCCAAGAGACTGAACCCTCGACAGGCTAGGTGGGCCCTGTTTTTCAGTCGGTTTGACTTCACCCTCTGACCATTCCCCGGCGTCCCTGGTCCCACGTGGCAGTCGACTTTATCACGGGTCTCCCTGAGTCACAAGGTAACACGGTCATTTTGGTCTTAGTTGACAGATTCTCCAAGGCCTGCCGCTTCATACCACTGTGCAAACTCCCCTCTGCTCTTGAAACTGCGAAACTTTTGTTTAATCATGTCTTCCGAGTCTTTGGTCTTCCACAGGACATCATCTCAGACTGAGGGCCCCAGTTCTCCTCCCGAGTGTGGCACGGGTTCTGCAAGGTCATCGGAGCCACTGCCAGCCTCTCCTCTGGGTTTCACCCACAGTCCAATGGTCAGACGGAGAGGCTCAACCAGGACCTGGAAACCACCCTGCGAGGCCTGGCTATGGATAACCCGACATCGTGGAGCACCTGGCTGCCATGGGCGGAGTACGCCCACAACACCCTGCAGTCATCGGCCACCAAGCTGTCGCCATTCCAGTGCCAATTCGGGTTCCAGCCACCTCTGTTCCCGGACCAGGAGGAGGACGCGGGGGTGCCCTCGGTCAACCAATATGTGAGACGGTGTCGCAAGACCTGGAGCAAGGTCAGGAAGACCCTCATACAGACCTCCAGAACCAACCAGACTCAGGCCAACCGCCATAGAAGACCTGCACACGCTTTCCGCCCTGGGCAGCGTGTTTGGCTGTCCACTAAGGACCTTCCACTGCGGGTGGAGAACCGCAAGCTTGCTCCTCGCTACATTGGCCCCTTCAAGGTGGTGCGCAGGGTGAACCCTGTCTCCTACCGGCTCCAGTTGCCCCGGACTCTGAGGATCAACCCCACTTTCCATGTTTCCCTGTTACGGCCCGTACTGACGTCTACGTATGCCCCTGCCCCTAGGAACCCCCCTCCCCCCCGCATCTTCCAGGGGCAGACTGTGTTCACTGTGAATCGCCTGCTTGACTCCCGCCGGGTCCGCGGCGGGTTGCAATATCTGGTGGACTGGGAGGGCTATGGTCCTGAGGAGCGCTGCTGGGTTCCTGCTCGGGATGTCCTTGATAAAGAACTATGTCGGGACTTCCATTCGGCCCATCCGGATCGCCCTGGGAACGTCAGGAGACGCTCCTAGAGGGGGGGGTCCTGTTAGGACTAGGACTGTTTTGGCCTCTAGAGGCCGCTGTTATTTCCTTTTCATGTCGTGTTTATTTTGGCCTCTAGAGGCCGCCACTGTTCCTGTGTTTTGTGTTTGTGTTAATTGCCTAATTATCTTCACCTGTGTCCTTAATTAGTTTGTCTATTTATACCCCTGAGTTCAGTCCTCTTGTCACGGAGTCTTTGTGCTGTTATGTTTATCTCCAGTTTCCTTTGTACTGTGTTTTTTGATCTTCTTAGCTTTTGAATTTTTGCACTTTGCTTTTCTTTTGGATTTTACTCTGTTTTTTTTTTGTCTTTTGTTTTGCCCTGTATATAGTGTATATAGTTTAAATAAACCTTTTGATTCTTTTTCTACTTCCGCCTCACGCCTCTGCATTTGAGTCATCCCCCTGGTGGCCTAGTGGGGGTTTGCTGGATTATCACACCAACGAACCAGGTTCGAATCCCAGCAAAACCCTAACAGAAGTGTCCTCTCCAGGGTTGTAAGATGCCTCATGGCAAAGTTGAGATGAAAAGCCTGGGTGAAAGACAGCACACCATTGCCTATGCAGCCTTTCCATGCAGCTGGTGAATCCAAAGGAATGGCAAGGACCAATAAAATTTGGCACCAGTGTCATCACAGGAGTTGTGAGAATGAGAATGTAAGCAATGACAAACTGTCTTAGGGACTCCAATTCCAAATTTTTCCTTAGAGTTGGCTCCTGAAGCCTTTCCCATGAGTGGGGATGTCTGCAAGGCAATGGAAGTTTGAAAGTGGAGTTTCCCTCTTCTGGATGAGCAGCCATCCCTCACTAATGAGCCCTATCTGCTCAAAGCAAGCTGGTTATGGTGCCAGCAGTCCACCATTGCCCCGTCTCCTGTCAGTAGAAACAGTTCTGCCAAGCTCAGAAGCTAAGCCACACAAGAAGGCCAGGAGCTGGGCTGGGTTCTAAGAGGCTGTTTGAGATGCACACCATTGGGAGCACTTTATAGGTAGTGGGAGCTTATCACCACCATCACCCCCAGCTATAACAACTTTGGAATCTCTTCTTCATCTTCCCACCAGAGACAAACAATAAGTAATCATGTCCACAGTCAAGTTAACAATACATGTTGATGCCATAAAACAAAAGCTGAATGAGCCTAGCTGAGGTGTTGATCACGAACAGTTATTGACAATGATGATCAAAGGATCAATAAAAGGACAAAATGACTGCTGATACCACTAAACTTAACATCTAGATAAAGCATACCAGCAGCATATTTAAACTCCCCTGCCCAGCCCTGCAGCATGACATAAATGACATCATAGGTGATTTGCAAGACAGGAATGAACTGAATGGTGAAGATTTAAAAAACGAGTGAGTGGGTGGCCATTGACAATGATACACTGGCAACTTCCATCATTTCCATAATAGACAAAGAAATCATTGCCTCTGCTCGTGATCCTTTACAGTGGTGCTTGAAAGTTTGTGAACCCTTTAGAATTTTCTATTTTTCTGTATAAATATGACCTAAAACAACATCATATTTTCACACAAGTCCTAAAAGTAGATAAAGAGAACCCAATTAAATAAATGAGATAAAAATGTTATACTTGGTCATTTATTTATTGAGGAAAATAATCCAATATTACATATCTGTGAGTGGCAAAAATATGTGAATCTCTAGGATTAGCAGTTAATTTGAAGGTGAAATTCGAGTCAGGTGTTTTCAATCAATGGGATGACAATCAGTTGTGAGTAGGCACCCTGTTTTATTTAAAGAACAGGGATCTGTCAAAGTCTGATCTTCACAACACATGTTTATGGAAGTGTATCATGACATGAACAAAGGAGATTTCTGAGGACCACAGAAAAAGCATTGTTGATGCTCATCAGGCTGGAAAAGGTTACAAAATCATCTCTAAAGAGTTTGGACTCCACCAATCCACAGTCAGACAGATTGTATACAAATGGAGGAAATTCAAGATCATTGTTACCATCCCCAGGAGTGGTTGACCAACAAAGATCACTCCAAGAGCAAGGTGTGTAATAGTTGGTGAGGTCACAAAGGACCCCAGGGTAACTTCTAAGCAACTGAAGGCCTCTCTCATATTGGCTAATGTTAATGTTCATGAGTCCACCATCAGGAGAGCACTGAACAACAATGGTGTGCATGGCAGGGTTGCAAGGAGAAAGCCACTGCTTTCCAAAAAGAACATTGCTGCTTGTCTGCAGTTTGCTAAAGATCACGTGGACAAGCCAGAAGGCTATTGGAAAAATGTTTTGTGGATGGATGAGACCAAAATAGAACTTTCTGGTTTAAATGGGAAGTGTTATATTTGGAGAAAGGAAAACACTGTATTCCAGCATAAGAACCTTATCCCATCTGTGAAACATGGTGGTGGTAGTATCATGGTTTGGGCCTGTTTTGCTGCATCTGGGCCAGGACGGATTGCCACCATTGATGGAGCAATGAATTCTGAATTATACCAGCAAATTCTAAAGGAAAATGTCAGGAACCATGAACTGAATCTCAAGAGACAGTGGGTCATGCAGCAAGACAATGCTGCATGACCCTAAGCACACAAGTCGTTCCACCAAAGAATGGTTAAAGAAGAATAAAGTTAATGTTTTGGAATGGCCAAGTCAAAGTCCTCACCTTAATCCAATCGAAATGTTGTGGAAGGACCCAAAGCAAGCAGTTCACGTGAGGAAACCCACCAACATCCTACAGTTGAAGCTGTTCTGTATGGAGGAATGGGCTAAAATTTCTTCAAGCCGGTGTGCAGGACTGATCAACAGTTACCGGAAATGTTTAGTTGCAGTTATTGCTGCACAAGGGGCCCACACCAGATACTGAAAGCAAAGGTTCACATACTTTTGCCATTCACAGATATGTAATATTGGATCATTTTCCTCAATAAATAAATGACCAAGTATAGTATTTTTGTCTCATTTATTTAACTTGGTTCTCTTTATCTAATTTTAGGACTTGTGTGAAAATCTGATGATGTTTTAGGTCATATTTATGCAGAAATATAGAAAATTCTAAAGGGTTCACAAACTTTCAAGCACCACTGTAACTCAGTCAATTAACTGCGATAGTGACTTGGAAGGAGAAATTTGCAATGAAGAGAATGTGCCTAAAATTGCACATATAATGTAAGTGTTTGGTGTGACAAGTGGGTATATTTCAGTATTATGAACTTTTTCGTATAACAAACTATTTGGATGTGCCCCAAGGTGTTCGTTATAGTGGGGTTGCAGTATATTATGACACATTATGTGCTATCCTTGGCTACACACATTGTATTCAAATAATACAAATAATACACTATTTATGACTTCAAAACATTTATTTTCATGAAGTACTAACAACAAGATTCACAGAAATCAAACTGCAGAATATAACAATACAAATTCAGAGAATACAATTAAATAGAATTTCAGCAGTAATAAAGGAAATATTCAACATAGGACAAAACAGTTCTTTTTCCAATTTTATTAGGCCACATGACACAACCACACCTACATTTCATTTCTTTAAAAACTTTTTATTTTGGATTGATGTAGATCTGATCATTCAAGGACCCAGGAATCACTCGCCGAGGATCGCCTTCAGATTTGTCAAGTTTATTTGTATAGCGCTTTTAACAATAAACATTGTCGCAAAGCAGCTTTAGAATTTGAAAGACTTAAAAGATGAGCTAATTTTATCCCTAATCTATCCCCAATGAGCAAGCCTGCGGCGACAGTGGCAAGGAAAAACTCCCTCAGACAACATGAGGAAGAAACCTCGAGAGGAACCAGACTCAAAAGGGAACCCATCCTCATTTGGGCAACAGACAGCATGACTATAATATTAACAGTTTTAACATGAAGACAGTTTCATTGATGATGTAACTCTTCATTGATGGAAACTTGAGTGCAAAACTGTTCATGACAACTGCAGTCCTAAGTTAGCAAGTCAACTGTAGTCCTCAGCCATAAAAGCATTACTGTAAGAGTCCAGAGCATCCTCCAGGTGTAACTTTCAACTGTCCTCATGGGGCCATCCTCCACAGGAGCGATGCGATAAAACTCCAACCAGACACAGGGCAGATGGATCAAGCAGGTCCGAGGGGCAGAAAAGGTCAGCATCTCGATCCCAGGACCGACATGTAACTCAGAGGGACAGATTTGGGGGGGGGAAAACACAGGTTTGTCCATTTGCTGCATAATAAATTAATAAAATGTTAACATTTAGACAGATAATGTAGCAGCCACTTTTTAACAATATTTTTACACAAAGCATTCACTGATATCATAGCTCATTTCCTTTTTTCCCCAACATAAAATCTATATACTTAATGTTAGATAACATGAGGTTGCAGCTACACATTCATACACCAACATTCTTACAGACCTGAACTAAATTTTCTGAAATAACATTTGTATTAAGAAGATTGCTGTCATAGGAAATAATTGGATTAAGCTAGGCATGGTTATATGAGGTACATCTTAGTTAGCTATACAGCAAAGTTAGATAGGAAGAAAAAAATCACGCCTCATGATGCTGAATAATTAATAGAACTTATAGTTCTAGCTAGGCACTTTCATAATACAGTACCAAGTACAATATAAATGTGAATAAAATGGCACACAACTACATAAAATATCTCACAAGTTAAATTTCCATCTTGCAAGTTGAGCAACAATACTTAAAAAAAAAAAATAATAATAATAAAAAAATCTCCCCGCTGTGTTTGTGCCATGTAAATTGGCTGCCTGTGCCAGTTTTACAATAAAATTAGCAAATTTTTCTCAACATCGAAAGTTAGAGAACACTGTCGAACAGTTCTGTTAGAAACTAAACTAAACCAGCATTAAAAAATAACAGCAGTGAAATGTCTTTTTTTTGCATGTAAATATATATTAAGAAACGATTTCAAGTACAACTTACCTCAAGAATTTTTCTCTAGCTGTCACTGGCAAGAATCCCCTCCCCGTCAAAATGGCACTTTCAATGGGGAGTAAGTACTGACTAGCTTCCAATGATGCTTATTACACACTCCAGCCACAGTCACTGGAAGTTAGTAGTACCCTGTGACACCATGCACAAAACACACACTTGCTAAAACCAGTTAACTACTACTATAACTACAACATAAACTAGCCTTTACCCACTTCAAGAACATATTGAATATAGTTGTTAAAAAGAAGTGGCAAGCTAGCATTATTCAAGCTGAAGATAGAAAAAAATAGCGTTAATGTAACACTACTTGAGTAAACCCATTAGTTAAAAATCCTCCACTGAAATTCCTTACCTGAGTTACTATCATTCCACTCATTTCCAGGGGGTTGTTAGCAGGGGGCTTCAATCTTATCCACAAAGGGCCAGTGTATTATACTGCGAGTAGTAAGTAAGTAACGACTATGTGAATATTTTAAACAATTCACATAGTGAAGTGATTATAATATAAAATATGTTATTTTATGGACAACAGTATACAATAAAATGAAAACAAAATGGCAAGTCATTGTCAGACTAGGGGCTGGCTGCTGTTCAGCTAAATCAAACAGGTCATGCATTTAAAAAACAAACAAACAAACAAACAACAACAACAACAACAACAACAACAAAAAACCTGACACTCAGTTTGTGTAGAACAGATCAGTCTCCACACATTGTGTTGATTGTTGTGAACAAAGTCACAGGTTGTGTAAATTTTAAAACTGTACATAACTATGTGTAAGAAAGCTGCATTCTTCCAACACAATTTTAATTAATCTTGATACCAAATGTGTAAACTAGAGAGCTACATGTCATTTGTATAATTTTTCTACACATTCTGTATGCAGATGGGGCAGCATGCCAGAATCACTACCGTGTCCCTTGGATGCACTAAACCATATTGTTGCTTGGCTTGAGCTGATGTGAGGAGGAACACACTCTTGCCACTGGCACTAGTCGGCTGAGTGCCCACAGAGTGCCAGGCTACAGGATCCAGCTTGCTGTCAGTGTGAGTTATAGCTCTGTCACACCAGCCTCTGAAGCACCAGCACCAAAAAAGCCTCCAGGCTGAGCTTCCCAAGAGCTTCGTCTACTAACAGCTTCTGTCCTGTTTCACAATGATTTCAGTGTGCGACCTATATTATTTATTTATATGATTTGTGAGTAATTTTAAATCCCTTTTGAGTACTTCTTTAAAAATACTGCCTGTAGGTTGTATTTTGCCTTTTGGTATCTTATTTGCATGTTCACAAATAACTATTCTGAGGAACTATACAGTTTCTCACAGTGATTTTTTTTTTAATACTGAGTTCTTTTGCTGCCAGGTGGTTGGATTATATTCTGCCTTGCTTGGGCTGAAACTGTCTTCCAAATGAATAAATGTAGATGTAAATCTGTTCAAACAGCATAATTTTAGGCAGATGCTAAAAGTGTTTCTCAGGCTGTGCAAGGTAACGTGACCTTCATGAATGTTTTATTTACCGTCCTTCACCTCTCAAACTACCACAGGAACCAAAACCAAATATGTATGCCATGCACATTGAGCCAATACCTAAAACACATCCCTCTTCATTCCCTGCCTTAATCAAATGCTATTGATTTCCTTAAGTGAAGCATTGATTTATATGGCACCTGCTACTGAAATATTCAAGCTGAAAGGAGGTGGATGGACTGGCAGGGGTAAAGGAATCTCACTGTTTTATTGCTGACAGCAAAGGAAACTATGAATCAGAGCCTGTGACTGACAGCTAGTGTTATTCATATCCATGCAAGAGTGCATTAAAAGCCACTGGCAAGGACAACATTGTACAACACCAATTCATAATATTAATCCACTGAGTTCATATTTTCAAAGTAAGAAAAAACAATACTGATAGTACTGAAGGTTTCTTTATATATAAACAAAGCAAAATTAGTTCGAAAAGCGTTTAGTCATCAAATTAAATTCTAAAATTGTCTGCAATAATATCTAATATGGGCTACTTGCAAGGTAAATAATTCACTTTTAGATATGAAAGACCTTCAGGACATTAGAGTGTTGTCTGCCATTGCTTGCTGATGGAAAAGCAAACTTTACTATGTCTGACTGAGTACTGACTTTTTGTCATGGACATTTTTAAACATTAAACAATCACCTCCCCCCTCCTAGAACTGCCACCTTACATAGTAAACATAGTCAAGACATAGTAAAGTTTTTTTTTTTTTTGAAAAAACAAACTTTACTATGTCTGACTGAGTACTGACTTTTTGTCATGGACATTTTTAAACATTAAACAATCACCTCCCCCCTCCTAGAACTGCCACCTTATTGTGGTGGAGGGGTTTGTGTGCTTGAATGATCCTAGGAGCTATGTTGTCAGGGGCATTATGCCCCTGTTAGGGTTTCCCAAGGCAGACAGGTCCTAGGTGACAGGCCAGACCAAGAGCAGTTCACCAAAAACCCCCTATGGAGAAAAAATCCAGGACCATGACGTCGCCCGGTAGGACGCAGCCGGGGCCCCACCCTGGAGCCAGGCCCGGGGTTGGGGCTCGTATGCGAGCGCTTGGTGGCCGGGCCTTTGCCCATGGGGCCCGGCCGGGCTCAGCCCGAAGAGGTGACATGGGCCCGACCTCCTGTGGGTTCACCACCCACAGAGGTAGCAGTAGGGGTTTGGTGCAGTGTGGATTGGGTGGCAGTCGAAGGCAGGGGCCTCGATGACCTGATCCCCGGACACAGCGGCTGGCTGTTGGGACATGGAATGTCACTTCGCTGGGGGGGAAAGAGCCTGAGCTTGTGCGGGAGGTTGAGAGGTACCGGCTAGAGATAGTCGGGCTCACCTCCACGCACAGCTTGGGCTCTGGAACCCGGCTCCTCGAGAGGGGCTGGATTTTCCACTTCTCTGGAGTCGCCCATGGTGAGCGGCGGCGGGCTGGTGTGGGCTTGCTTATAGCTCCCCAGCTCAGCCGCCATGTGTTGGAGTTTACCCCAGTGAACGAGAGGGTCGCCTCTCTGCGCCTTCGGATTGGGGAGAGGGCTCTTGCTGTTGTTTGTGCCTATGGGCCAAATAGCAGTATAGAGTATCCGGCCTTCTTGGAGTCCCTGGGAGAGGTACT
This sequence comes from Neoarius graeffei, assembly GCF_027579695.1. Classification (NCBI taxonomy): domain Eukaryota; kingdom Metazoa; phylum Chordata; class Actinopteri; order Siluriformes; family Ariidae; genus Neoarius; species Neoarius graeffei. The sequence continues at coordinate 80,961,612 of NC_083573.1, forward strand.
GAGGGGTGCTCAGACTGGGGACTCCATTGTGCTACTGGGGGACTTCAATGCTCACGTGGGCGATGACAGTGACACCTGGAGGGGTGTGGTTGGGAGGAACGGCCTCCCCGATCTGAACCCGAGTGGTGTTTTGTTATTGGACTTCTGTGCTAGTCACGGTTTGTCCATAACGAACACCATGTTCGAGCATAGGGGTGTCCATAAGTGCACGTGGCACCAGGACACCTTAGGTCGGAGGTCGATGATCGACTTTGTAGTCGTTTCATCTGATCTCTGGCCCTATGTCTTGGACACTCGAGTGAAGAGAGGGGCTGAGCTGTCAACTGATCACCACCTGGTGGTGAGTTGGATCCGCTGGCGGAGGAGGAAGCTGGACAGACCTGGCAGGCCCAAACGTATGGTGAGGGTCTGCTGGGAATGTCTGGCCGAGCACTCTGTTGGGGAGGTCTTTAACTCCCACCTCCGGGAGAGCTTTTCCCAGCTTCCGAGGGAGGCGGGGGACATTGCGTCTGAGTGGACCATGTTCTCTACCTCCATTGTGGACGCAGCTGTTCGGAGCTGTGGCCGCAAGGTCTCCGGTGCCTGTCGTGGCGACAATCCCCGAACCCGGTGGTGGACACCGGAAGTAAGGGATGCCGTCAAGCTGAAGAAGGAGTCCTATCGGGCCATGTTGACCTCCGGGACTCCTGAGGCAGCCGACGGGTATCGGCAGGCCAGGCGTGCTGCAGCTCGGGCAGTTGCGGAGGCAAAAACTCGGAACTGGGAGGAGTTCGGGGAGGCCATGGAGAAGGACTATCGGTCGGCCTCGAAGAAATTCTGGCAAACCGTCCGGCGCCTCAGGAGGGGGAAGCAGTACTCTGCCAACACTGTTTACAGTGCGGGTGGGGAGCTGTTGACCTCGACTGGGGACATTGTCGGGCGGTGGAAGGAATACTTTGAGGATCTCCTCAATCCCACCGTCATGTCTTCCACTGAGGAGACTGAGGCTGATGACTCAGAGGTGCACTCGTCCATTACCCAAGCCGAAGTCACTGAGGTGGTTTGCAAGCTCCTCGGTGGCAAGGCACCGGGGGTGGATGAGATCCGCCCTGAGTATCTCAAGTCTCTGGATGTTGTGGGGCTGTCTTGGTTGACACGCCTCTGCAACATCGCGTGGCGGTCGGGGACAGTGCCTCTGGAGTGGCAGACTGGGGTGGTGGTCCCTCTTTTTAAGAAAGGGGACCGGAGAGTGTGCTCCAATTATAGGGGAATCACACTTCTCAGCCTCCCAGGGAAAGTTTACTCCAGGGTACTGGAGAGGAGAATTCGACCAATAGTCGAACCTCGGATCCAGGAGGAACAATGCGGTTTTCGTCCTGGTCGCGGAACACTGGACCAGCTCTATACCCTTCATAGGGTGCTCGAGGGTTCATGGGAGTTTGCCCAACCAGTCCACATGTGCTTTGTGGATCTGGAGAAGGCATTCAACCGTGTCCCCCATGGTATTCTGTGGGGGGTGCTTCGAGAGTATGGGGTTCGGGGCTCTTTGCTAAGGGCTGTCCAGTCCCTGTACGAACGGAGCAGGAGTCTGGTTCGCATTGCCGGCAGTAAGTCAGACCTGTTCCCAGTGCATGTTGGACTCCGGCAGGGCTGCCCTTTGTCACCGGTTCTGTTCATAATTTTTATGGACAGAATTTCTAGGTGCAGCCAGGGGCCGGAAGGAATCCTGTTTGGGAACCACAGGATTTCATCTCTGCTTTTTGCGGATGATGTTGTCCTGTTGGCTTCTTCAAACCAGGACCTTCAGCATGCACTGGGGCGGTTTGCAGTCGAGTGTGAAGCGGCTGGGATGAGAATCAGCACCTCCAAGTCCGAGGCCATGGTTCTCGACCAGAAAAGGGTGGCTTGCCCTCTACAGGTTGGTGAAGAAGTCCTGCCTCAAGTGGAGGAGTTTAAGTATCTCGGGATCTTGTTCACGAGTGAGGGAAGGATGGAGCGTGAGATCAACAGGCGGATCGGTGCAGCCTCCGCAGTGATGCGGTCGCTTTACCGGTCCGTTGTGGTGAAGAAGGAGCTGAGCCAAAAGGCGAAGCTCTCAATTTACCGGTCGATCTACGTTCCGACTCTCACCTATGGTCATGAGCTTTGGGTAATGACAGAAAGAACAAGATCACGGATACAAGCGGCTGAAATGAGTTTCCTTCGCAGGGTGGCTGGGCGCTCCCTTAGAGATAGGGTGAGAAGCACAGTCACTCGGGAGGAGCTCGGAGTAGAGCCGCTGCTCCTCCACATCGAGAGGAACCAGCTGAGGTGGCTCGGGCATCTTTTTTGGATGCCTCCTGGACGCCTCCCTGGGGAGGTGTTCCAGGCATGTCCCCCCGGGAGGAGGCCCCGGGGAAGACCCAGGACACGCTGGAGGGACTATGTCTCTCGGGTGGCCTGGGAATGCCTCGGTGTTCTTCCCGAGGAGCTGGCCGAGGTGTCTGGGGAAAGGGAAGTTTGGGCTTCCATGCTTAGACTGCTGCCTCCGCGACCCGGTCCCGGATAAGCGGAAGAAGACGAGACGAGACGAGACAATCACCTCCAAAATTATTGCCAACACAACATTAAAATTAAATTTAAACAAAATTTCTTCCATAACAAAGTGTGTGTGTGGGGGGGGTATATATGAGGTGGCACATGTAAACATGTACAATCTCTTTGTTACTTATCAGCATGCTGTTAATTGTAAGTCTCATCTCATCTCATTATCTCTAGCCGCTTTATCCTTCTACAGGGTCGCAGGCAAGCTGGAGCCTATCCCAGCTGACTACGGGCGAAAGGCGGGGTACACCCTGGACAAGTCGCCAGGTCATCACAGGGCTGACACATAGACACAGACAACCATTCACACTCACATTCACACCTACGGTCAATTTAGAGTTACCAGTTAACCTAACCTGCATGTCTTTGGACTGTGGGGGAAACTGGAGCACCCGGAGGAAACCCACGCGGACACGGGGAGAACATGCAAACTCCACACAGAAAGGCCCTCGCCGGCCCCGGGGCTCGAACCCAGGACCTTCTTGCTGTGAGGCGACAGCGCTAACCACTACACCACCGTGCCGCCCTAATTGTAAGTCACTTTAGTAAATTAGTAGAACACAAAATTGACCTTAACTTCTCTATTTTTTCAGTTCAATTTTGTTCTTTTTTTGTTTTCCATAAATCATGTTGCAGGATTTATATATATATATATATATATATATATATATATATATATGGTCAGAAGTTTACATACAGTGACATGAATGCCATCTTGGATATGAATATGAATGTCATGGCAATATTTGGGCTTTCAGTAATTTCTTTGAACTGTTCTTTTTCTGTGGCAGAATGTACAACATACATCTTTAATTAAAAAAAAAAAACACTAGAACTTGGTGCACAAGTTTTAATTTTATTTGGGTTTCTGAAATCAACACTGGGTCCAAAATATGCATACAGCACACCTAATATTTGGGTAAAATGTCTCTTCACAAGATTCACCTTGACTAAACATTTTGTTTACCATGAACAAGCTTCTAGCAGAATTCTGGTTGAATATTTCACAACTTTTCAAGGTAGAATTGGTAGAGTACAATTATTATTATTTTTTTCTTTGCATGGACTCGACTTATAAGCACGGTCCATGTATTTTCAACAGGGTTGAAGTCAGGACTTGTTTTAAGCTTAATGTTAGCCTGCTTTATCTTCCACAACCAGTTCTGATGTGTGTTTGGGTTCATTATCCTGTTGTAACTCCTAAATCCCAAGTCGTGTTCAAGTTTCTGATGGTTTATGCTGAAGGATTCTGAGGTAGTCCTCCTTCTTCATTATTCCAGCCACTTTGTGCAATGAACCAGTTCCACTGGCAGCAAAACAGCTCCAGAGCATGATGATCCTACCACCACCAGTTGGTACAGTGTCCCTCTGTAAATGGTGGTCACTGTGGCCAAACAACTCAATCTTTGTCTCATGTGACCATACAGCTTTCCTCCAGAAGGCCTTTGTCCATGTGGTCAGCTTCAAACTTTAGTTAAGCTTGAAGGTGTCAATTTTGAGGCAGGGGGTTATTTCTTGGATAGCAGCCTCTTAGTCCATGGTGATGTAAAACTCACTGAACTGTAGACAATGATCCATCAGGTTACAGTTCATGGCAGGACTGCGCCATGGTGGTTCCCAGGTTGTTTCTGACCATCCAAACCAATTTCCTTTCAGCTGAGGGTGACAATTTGGGTTTTCCTGAAGCAAAGTGGCTTGGTAAAGTAACTACACCTCACAATAACTTGCATACAATTGTTTGAACTGATCTTGGAATTTACAGTTGTTTAGAAATGGCTCCAAGAGACATTCCAGAGTTGTGTACATCTGCGATCCTCTTTCTCAGATCTGCACTGAGCTCCTTGGACTTTCCCATTGTATTGTGTGTTGGTCAATCCAGTGAGTGCTGTCAACAAACCCTTTTTATGAAGACACAGAGGAGCTACCAGCTGTAGTCAATCATGATCACTAACAGGAAGTTAAGAGGCCTCGGCCTTGGCAAGATAAAAGACATTTTGGAAGCTTCAGTACCTCTGAATTAATAATCTAAGTGAGTGTATGTAAATTTTTGACCCAGTATGTATAATTTTGACCCTGTGTTGATTTCAGAAAACCCAAAGAAAATTAAAACGTGCACCAAATTCTAGTGTTTTTTTTTTTTTTTTTATTAAAGATGTATGCTGTACAATCATTCTGCCACGGAAAAAGAACAGTTCAAAGAAATTACTGAAAGCCCAAACATTGCCATGGCATTCATATCTAAAATGACATTCATGTCACTGTATGTAAACTTCTGACCATATATAGTGTGTGTGTGTGTGTGTGTGTGTGTGTGTAATTAGTAGCAGTATTTGTGTCAGTAACATCACTGAAAACCAGAGTTCATAGCAGCCTCCAAACATGGCCACTCCGGACTACACTTCCCAAGAGCAACAGTACCTCCTGTCACCAGAATTCTAATTACTTCACCTGTAGCCAATTACCACGCAATCACCAACCCCATATAAGCTCAGCAGTCACAAGCACTTCTCGTGAAGTATCGTTCTGTCTTGTACCTGACTTTACTAAGCCTTCTGTTTATCTAACTGATGTCCTGTTAAGACCTCTGTTCTTGTTTTCTCCTGACTTCGTCTTCTCATCTGCCCTGCACTGCACTGTTCACTGATCAATCGACCCACGCCTGTTTCCTGACTATGATTCCTGATCCACGTTTTGGCTTTGTCTGCAGTTTGTGCCACAGCTGCTCTCCTCTACGTTTGCATCTGTAAGTGCCTGCGATATAACAGGATACTTTGCCATCATGAATGCAGCAAAGGAAGCAACCAGCTGGATGTTGCAACTCACTGCTGTGGTGTCACAGGCCATCTTAACATGCCCCTCATCACCTGCCGATGCGCCTCGTTGCATTCCCCTGCCTAAAAAGTTCTCCGGGGAGGTTTCCAATTGCAAGGGCTTCCTTCTCCAATGTTCACTATATTTCTCCACCCTCACTGGAGTCACCGATGAGCACAGGATCTCCCAGTTCATCAGTCTTCTCATTGGTAAGGCTCTTCAGTGGGCAAGCATTGTATGGATGCACGGGGGTGAACACATTACATTCTATGACCGTTTTCTGGAGTTGTTCATGAGGGTGTTTGATCATCAACCTAAGGGTATAGTGGTCGGAGAGAGCCTACTGACAATACAACAGGAGAAAGGAGTGTTGCCGAATATGCACTGGATTTCTGCACCCTCACCACCGGTAGCAGTTGGAATGAGCCTGTCTTAAAAGCCATGTTTCAACAAGGGTTGCATCCAGAAATGCTCAGTGAGCTAGCCTGCCACGACAAACATCTCTCACTAGACTCTCTCATTGGTCTGGCCATTTGCTTGGCTCACCTCCTCTGCAAATGACCATCACTTCAACTGCCTCCAACCTCCTCTCCCAGCATGAACTCAGGAACTCCCATGGAGAGCTCCTGCATGCAACTATAGAAGTCAGAGAGGGAGAGAAGGATAAGAGAAGGCATCTGCTTCTACTGGGGAGAGATGGGTCATCAGATCTCAAGGTGCCCTACTCGGCCCCCACAGGATCGTCAGCCAAGCAAGGCTCCCAACCTTATTAACCAGCTGAGTCCAGAACCATTTCACAGCTCACAGTCTTTCCAAATACCAGTGTTATTAAAGCTATCAGACTCAACCCATGTACTTTCTGCCTTCATTGACTCAGGGGCTGAGGGAAACTTCATAAACAGTGTGATTGTACAGAGGTATCAACTCTCCACTCACCCTCTCCTACAACCTATCAAGCTAAAAGCCATTGATGGGGGACCCATAAGTGAAGGTCTAGTCTCAACACAAACAACTCCCCTCAAGATTCAAGTAGGAGCCATCCATATGGAACACATAACTCCGCTTGTCACCCCAACTTCCAATCATGATGTAATACTAGGATATCCATGGCTACATCTACATAACCTGCTGATCTCATGGCAACAATGGGACATCTTTCAGTGGTCACCTTCCTGTCTACAAACTGCCTGAAACTTCTCCAGATCATACTCTCTTCCACTTCAGTAGAGACCTCACAGCCTGATTCCCTTGACAATATCCTAGCCTGTTACCTGGATTTAATGGAGGTGTTCAGCAAAGGGAAAGCCTGTGGTCTCCTCACTTCTCCTATGACTGTGCCATCAACCTCCTCCCAGGTACGACTCCTTCACAAAACCTCATCTACCCTTTGTTGTTAGCAGAACAAGCAGCGATGGAGGAGTATGTGCAAGAAGCTCTGCAGCAGGTGTACATCCGAAATTCAACATCTCCAGCCTCAGCAGGGTTTTTCTACATCAAGAAGAAAGGAGGGGGTCTCTGGCCATGACTATTGAGGCCTGAACCAGATCACAGTAAAGCATCCCTATCCTCTTCCCTTGGTACCTTCAACTCTAGAACAACTCCGATCAGCTAAAATATTCTCCAAGCTCGACCTTCACAGCACTTACAACCTGGTCAGGCTCTGTAAGGGTGATGAGTGGAAGATGGCTTTTAGCACCATGGCAGGTCACTTCGAATATTTGGTCATACTGTATGGCCTCTCTTGCACACCCAATGTCTTCCAGTGTCTCATCAATGATGTGCTCAGGGACATGTCAGGGAGGTTCATAATCCCCTACATTGATGGCATCCTGATCTACTCCCTAGATGAAAGCACCCACCACGAGCACATCAGGTCCATCCTCTCTCACCTGCCCCAACACCACCTATACGTGAATGCTGAGAAATGCTAGTTTCATATCTGTCAGATCTTGTTCCTGGGATATGTCATCAGCTCGGAGGGAGTGAATATGGATCAAGCCAAAGTTGCTGCAGTAACATCATGGCCCACTCCCACCTCCATCAAGGAGCTTCAATGCTTTCTGGGGTTCGCCAACTTCTACCGCCACTTCATCCACAGCTTCAGCTTTGTCGTAGTTCCTCTCACTAGTCTTTTGAAGAAGGGACCCCGTCACCTCCACTGGAGTCCAGTGGCCAATCAGGCTTTCAACCAGCTGAAGGACACTTTCACCACAGACCCTATCCTTCAACACCCTGATCCTTCTAAGCCATTTATAGTGGAGGTGGATGCATCAGAAACAGGAGTCAGAGGGGTTCTATCACAGCGCCTTGGAGAACAACCCAAGTTGCATCCAATTGCTTTCTACTCAAAGAAAGTCGCATAGGCTGAGCAGAATGACTATATCGGGAATCGAGAGCTCCTGGCTGTCAAGCTGGCCCTGGAGGAGTGGAGACACTGGTTGGAGGGCCCAGCACACCCATTCACGATCCTGACAGACCATAAAAACCTGGAATATCTGAGGACAGCTAAACGGTTAAACTTCCATCAGGCTAGATGGGCCCTATTCTTCACCAGGTTTCAATTCACCATTTTCTATTGTCCAGGTTCCAAAAACACCAAGGCTGATGCACTTTCCAGAATTCACACATCCTCACCCAACCTTTCTGAACCCACTACTATCCTTCCACCCGAATGTTTTCTGCAAGCCATCACTTGGGATGTTGACAGAGAGATCAGGCAAGCTCAACCCACCAGCCCACCTGAAACTGCCCTCTGGGTTGTTTGCATGTTCCACCGAGACTTAGAAGCAAACTGATCACCTGGGCACACTCCTCTCCTGCCACCAGACATCCCAGCAGCCAACGCACCTGCCAACTCCTCAAACACAAGTATTGGTAGGAGAATATGATGACAGATATTAACCAGTGTATCTCCTCTTGCTCAGCCTGTGCCCAAGCCAAGATCCCCAGAGGTCCATATATATATATATATATATATATATATATATATATATATATATATATATATATATATATATAATATTAGTAGGCATCCTTCTATCTTGTAAGATCATTATCTTACAAGATAGAAGGATGCCTACTAATATATATATATATATGGACCTCTGGCACCATGGCAAAAAGTCAGTCCTGTGGAGAGCAGTGTTTGGAATGACTCAATAGTCCAATCCTTGCATGACAGTCCTTTCTGCACAAGTTACAAGCAAGCTTGGAGTGTGGGTTGGGGACCTGGGATTGCTCTCTCTGTTTACTCCATTGTCTTCTTTCCTCTGACTACTGGTAAAGCTTTTCTTAACCCCTTTTGAGACCTTCAAATATGGTGTGCTGCCAGCAACTGTGATCTTCAGCAAGTAACTCCCAGTTATTTGGGTTGATTCCTGTGAATTTCATATCACACTTGCAGATATCTTTGTAGCGCAGCACTGGGTGGCCTACTGGGTGGTGTCCTGTGGCCAGCTCTCTGTATATGATGCCCTTTATAATGTGTCCATCCTGTATACGATACACATGCCCCAGCCAGTGTAAATGGTGCTGGCAAAGGAGGAGATGTATACTCCAGGAACCAGCTTGTTGCAACATGGTAGTGTTGGTGACTTTGTCGAATCTGTCATAGGTAACGAAGGTGGAAGCTTTCAAGACGTTTCTCCTGTCTGGCATTAGTAGTCCAGATTTTGCAACCATAAAGCATGGTACTCAGAACACATGCCTGATAAACTTTGAGTTTGGTGTTTAATGTTAATTGGTTGCTTTCCCATACTCTCTTGCTCAGTTTTGCCAACATGCCTGTGGCTTTTGCAATGCATTTGTCAATTTCTCTGTCAAGGGACAGATTGTTGGTGATGATGGAGCCCAGATAAGTGAAGTGATCAGTGACTTCAAGCACTTCGTTATCAATTCTAATCGAGGGTGGTGCACGGATGTCCTGGCCCATAACGTTTGTCTTCTTAATGCTAATAGTTAGCCCAAACTCATTACAAGCATGAGCAAACTGATTGATCACTGATGTCAAACTGATGTCACAAAATTTTCTTCAGCTGAACACAGATAAAACAGAAGTAATTCTATTTGGGGAAAAAAGATGAAAGACTCAGGATTACCACTATTCTTGACACAAAGGGTATTAAAACAAAAGATATGGTTAAAAATCTTGGTGTTTTCATTGACAGTGAGCTAAACTTTGACAGTCACATGAAAGCAATCACTAAATCGGCATTTTATCACCTAAAGAACTTTTCCAAACTAAGAGGACTTATGTCAAAAAATGATCTGGAAAAACTTATAGGGGAGAGGGGGGTAAATTGAGCCAGTGGGTAAGTTGACCCACCCCCTGTATTAAGGCACTGGTACACCTTTAGAGTCATGTGATCAGAAATTCTACAATCACCATTCATTTGCTGTTCCATGTGAAGGAGAGATGTCCATGCTTGCGTGGTAAGTATGTTTTTTTCACAAAAATACATTTTTTGTTTGTCAAAGTAAATTTTTTACACATCAGATATAAAGGGTATTTTGCTAAAAGCAAATTTATCAAGGTCTAAAAACATATATCATACATGTTGATGGTTAGCTAGTGTATCAAATCATGGTGATAATTTAGCTAAAGATTAGCCTGATTAGCCAGAACAGGATGTTTTTTCCAAAATGGTGACTGTGGGGTAAAGTGAGCCAGTTGCCTTGGGTCAAATTGAGCCACTGGTTCAACTTACCCCACCTTGAGCCACTAGTTATTTTAATCCTAAAAAGTCTGAAAATGGCATTTGTACGATTTCTATGACTTTAAATGACCTTTATATTGTAAACATTATAGCCATCATGCCAAGAACATACAAAAGGAAGACAAACTGGGCCTCAACACCTCTTGAAGAGATGGAGCGAGCTGCTGCTGAGGTCAAGTCTGGAGGGTCCATAAGAGCATATAACAGAGACATCTTTCCTGATGCAGAGTTTGAGCCCTCAATGGTGTCAGACAGGCCAAACCCTACAGCAGATGATACACCCACTGCCTCAACCTCCATGTCTGCAGACCTGGCTCCATCAACCTCTACCCCAGCATGTGCATCACCAGATGATACAGATATGAGTCCAAGTCACCCTGCGCATGTGTCTCCAGATGAAATCCTGCCCTTACCCAGAAATCCACATCCCAGGGCAAAGACAAAGCGAAAGCGTGTAAAGACAAGAGTCCTCACCGACACACCTGAGAAGCAGGCAATCGAAAGGGCTTATGAAGAAAGAAAAAATAAACTGCAGGGCAGAAGCAAAAAGCTCAAGAAGAAACAAACAAAAAAGAAAATCATGGTGAGCAGCGGCTCTGAGGAAAGTGATGTTCCCATCCCATTTGATGACATGTCCGATTATGAGAGCTCTGAGGATGAGACAAGCGAACCAAGCACCAGAGATCTGTTAGTTGGCGACTTTGTTATTGTTAAGTTTGAAGCCAAAACCAGAAGCTACAATTACATTGGCATGGTGGAAAAACTAGAGAATGATGAAGTGACTGCAAGGTTTCTGAGAAGAATCCGGGGAAGCACTGCCAATGAGAAACCCACTTTCGCTTTCAAGGAAAATGATGTGGCACTTTTTCCACAAAGTGATGTGCTGAAGAAGTTACCTCAACCTCAAAAGGCAGGAGGAACTGCACGGAGGCAACAGCACTTCATATTTCCTTGTAGCGTTGAAGGTTGGAATGTGGAATAATTAGTTGTTGAGTAAGAAAAACAAAGCCTTGTTCAATAAAGAATGTTAGGTCAAGTTAAAGAATTTAAAAAAGTTAAAGAAGTTAGAAAAGGTTTTGCATACACTGTTGTTATTTTTGTGTCTGCACTGTATTAAAATATTTAGAACAATACCCTTGCATTATCTATTTATTTATTATTTTAAGTAAAGCTCGAGTTTTACACGAGAAAAAAACTGCATTGGTCACTTTACCCCCAGGTGGCTCAATTTACCCACTTAGATGGCTCAACTTACCCTTAAGGTGGGGGAAGTTGAGCCATCACACCACTTTTTTTTGATAAGTCATTTTTTCATTATCGTTTGTCATAGATACATACTTGCCATTTCTATTTACAGCACACATCCTGGACTATATGTGGGTGGTTTTGTTTTTGTGCTATAACATTTTTCCTTGCTGAGAAGACAGCATTAGTAAGAAATGGCTCAATTTACCCCACTCTCCCCTACATGCCTTCATCTCTAGTAGGGTTGACTACTGCAATGGCCTTTTCACAGGCCTGCCAAAAAAGACCATCAAACGACTTCAGGTGATTCAAAATGCAGCAGCTAGGGTTCTCACACGAACAAAAAGAACAGAGCACATTACTCCAATTCTAAGGTCCCTTCACTGGCTTCCAGTAAGCTACAGAATTGACTTTAAAGCTTTGCTGCTGGTGTGCAAATCTCTAAATGGTACAGGGCCCAATTACCTCTCTGATATGTTGCAGCAGCCTAACCCAATCAGATCTACCAGATCGCAGCAGCAAAATTTACTGGTAAAACCTGTTGTTAAAACAAAGTGTGGTGAAGCAGCTTTTAGCTACTATGCAGTACAGCTATGGAACCAACTCCCAGAGGACATTAAAAATGCTCCTGCTGTTGGCAGCTTCAAATCTAGATTAAAGACCAAGCTGTTTTCAGATGCTTTCTGCTAACTGATAAATATCATCATCTTTACATGTTTTAAACTTTACTTAACTTTTACAGTCTTTTTTGAACTTTACTTAACTTTTATTCTATTTTATTCTGCTGTTTTTACTGAAATTTTACTTCATTTTATTATTTTATTTCTACTGTTGTTTAATTCTTATTTTTTTCTCTCTTCTTCCCCTTTTATTTTATGTAATTTTATTTTGTATTGTTTACTGTTTTGCCTTTACCTCTGTAAAGCACATTGAACTGCCACTGTGTATGAAATGTGCTATATAAATAAACTTGCCTTGCCTTGCCTTGATCAGGGTTTGGAGGCCCTCTTCCATGTGCGAGGTCAGGGCAGCCTCATTGGCAAACAACATTTCTCTAATGAGCACTGTGCGCACTTTTGTCTTGGCCCTCAGATGTGCCAAGCTGAATAACCTTCTGTCACTTCTGGTATGTAGATGGACACCCTGTGAGGAGTGTTTGAAAGAGAAGTCAAGCAGCAGCGAAAAGAAGATACCGAACAGAGTTGGTGCAAGTACACAGTCTTGTTTCATCCCACTCTGAATTGCAAAGGGTTCTGAAACTTCACCATCATAGATTACCACACCCTGCATGTCTTCCTAGAAAGAAATAATTATGCTGAGCAACTGTGGAGGACAGCCAGTCTTCATCAACAGTTGGAACAGACCTTTCCTACTCACGAGATCAAATGCCTTTGTGAGGTCAATGAAGGTAATGTATAATGTCTGTGAAGATTCTCAGTCATCCAGGTCATAGTAAACTGTGGGTGGTAAAAGAGAGCAACTGGACTTGCTTGAAGATTCTGAAGATGTTTCACCTCTCATCCTAAAGGCTTCTTCAGTTCTGTCTGACTAATAGGGAGTATCAGGTATTTATCCTCTCATGGATGAAAAGCAATCCTAAGGTGTCGTTGAGTCATCCTGTTGGTGTGGGTCACTGGGGGCTGGGTGTGAACGGCCTAGAGAGTTGTTGGGGTGATCAATGGATTGTTGGTTCTCTCTGTCCTCCTGTGAGTCACTGAAAACAGCTGGATTTTGGTGTGCATTCAGTTGTCTGGGAAGTGTGGCAAGGACTGCATTGTAGGTGGCTGATAAATGATGTCTTAGACCACCACCTCTGTTCAGTGATTGCCATTCCAGGTTGACAAAAATGGCTTCCTTAACTCCTTGCTCATACCAACGATCCTCTCTGGCTAAAATGCGTATGTTGCAATCCTGAAATGAGTGTCCTTTGTTGTTAAGATGAAGATAGACAGCAGAGTCCTGGCCTGAGGAACTGGCTCTCCAATATTGACTCATGTGCCTGTGAAGCGGTTTTGTTTCCCCAATATACGAGACCATGCATTCCTCACTGCACTGAATTGCATACACTACCTTGTCCTGTTTGTGTCTGTCTATTCTGTCCTTAGGGTGGACCAGTTTCTGCTTCAGGGTGTTACTGGGTCTGAAATGTACCAGAATGTTGTGTTTGTAGAAGATCCTCCTGAGTTTCTCAGATAGACCAGAAATGTAGGGAATGACAATGTTCTTACGTTTGTTGCTGTTATCCTCCTTCTCCATTATGTTCCTTTTTCTGTGCTTGAAGAAAGCCCAGTTGGGATACCCGCAGTTCTGAAGTGCTTTCTTGATGCAGGTATCCCAACTGGGCTTTCTTCAAGAGCAAAAAAAATGAACATAATGGACAAGAAGGATAACAGGAACAAACACGAGAACATTGTCATTCCCTTCTCTAGGCCATTCACACCCAGCCCCCAGTGACCCACACCAACAGAATGACTCAACGGCACCTTCATTGCTTTCATACATGAACGGATAAATACCTGATACTCCCTATTAGTCAGACAGAACTGAAGAAGCCTTTCAGATGAGAGGTGAAACTTCTTCAAGAATCTTCAAGCAAGTCCAGTTGCTCTCTTTTACCACCCACAGAGATGTATAATGGCATTTGCTGTTCTCGACATTTCTCCTGGAGTTGACAGATAGAGAAAATCATGTCTATTGTGGATCTTTTAGCCCTAAAACCACACTGAGATTCTGGGTAAATGTGTTCAGCCAGAACTTGGAGACGTGTCAAGACCACACGGGCAAAGATTTTGCCAACTATGCTCAGCAAGGAGATACCCTGATAGTTATTACAATCACTGCGGTCACCCTTGTTCTTGTACAGGGTTACTATTTTTGCATTACACATGTCACAGGGTACCTTGCCTTCTCTCCAACAAAGAAGCAAGAGCTCATGAAATGGTTCCAGCAGGGCTGGTTTTCCACATTTGATGATATCTGATGGAATACTATCCTCACCTGATGCTTTACCACTGGACTGGGCATCAATGGCTTTACTAAGCTCTTCCACAGTGGGTTTGAAGTCCACTTCCTCCAAGACAGGAAGGTCTTCAAAGCTGTCAAGTGCTTTCTGAGAGACTGAGTTTTCTCTGGAGTAAAAGTCTAGATAATGTTCGACCCATCGACCCATTTGCTTGTTTCTGTCAGGAATCACCTCCCCTGTTTTAGCTTTCAGGGGTGCAGTCTTCATGGTTGTTTTGCCTGTTGCTTGCTTAATACCCTCATACATGCTTCTGGTGTTACCAGAGTCTGAGACATGCTGGATATTGTCTGTGAGTTGAAGCCAGCAGATGTTTGTACAGCAACGAGCAGTTTGCTGGGCCTTGCTACAAGCGGCTTTCAATGCTTGTAGGTTTTGCTGACTAGGGTCACGCTTGTAATGGATCAGTGCAGCATGCTTGGCATCAATGACTGGTTCTAACACAGAGATGCTAGCTTCAAACCAGTCAATATTCTTGCATATTTTATTGCCATAAGTCTTGGCTGCAGCGCTGCAGACGGTGTTCTGAAGAGATTTCCATCTTTCTTCCATGTCGAGCGGTTGGTCATTGGTCAGAGACTCCTTAAGCTGTTCTGTGAACTCCAGGTTTTTGTCAGGGTAAGCCATCCTGCTGATGTTAATTTTCGGATTACATTTTTTTCTTGGAATGATAAAGTTTCTTTGGTTTTAGCTTTGCCTTTGAGACAACCAGAGAGTGGTCAGTGTCACAATTGGCACTGTGGTATGCTCTGGTATTGTGGACATTGTTTAGAGACTCGCGTCTAGTAATAAAGTCAAGCTGATGCCAATGATTCGACCTAGGATGTCTCCAAAATGCTTTATGGCCTGACTTGTTCTCGAAGTAAGTGTTTGTCACACACAGGTTGTGGTAGCAGCAAAGCTGCAGGAGCCTCTGGCCATTGTCATTCATTTTCCCTATGCCATGATGACCTAATACGTTTAGCCAGCATTCGTGATCTGTACCCACCCTTGCACTGAAATCACCCATAAGAAAGAGATGCTCTGTTGCTGAGATTCTTTTGATAACGCTGTCTAGATGTTCATAGATCTTTGGCTTCAGGTACAGTGGTGCTTGAAAGTTTGTGAACCCTTTAGAATTTTCTATATTTCTGCATAAATATGATCTGAAACATCATTAGATTTTAAAATAATTTCTAAAAGTAGATAAAGAGAACCCAGTTAAACAATGTAGAATATTTATGTAATGTTGTGGACCAGTTTAAATAATATGTGTTTCCCCACGTACCTGTTAGCAGTGAACACTAGAGTGCGCATGCACGTAAAAGACCACATTCTAGAATCAGTTACCAGTTCCATGCCATGAAGTCAGGCTGCATATCTGTAATGCTCTGAGATGATGACCAAGTAAAGTTCAACACGGAATCCTGAACCCAGTTTCTCATATCATTTATTCAACATGATATTCAACATGGTGCCAGAAGATGTGGTTACTTCAGCTCTGCCAACGGTGTGGTAAGGCGAAAGTTTTCTTAGCGCTTCATAGACATAGCAAGCAATCAACCAGCTAGTGTTGTTCAGCTATCATAGCAAAGGCTAGTCAACATAATGTCAACGACCATGGCAGAAGGATTCCGTAGACCAGAACCATTGACTTTTAATGGAAACATTGCCGAGAAATGGCGTGTGTTCGAGCAGGAATACAATATATTCATTGCAGCTGCTCATTCAGATAAGGATGCCAGAACCAGAGCGTTCATCCTGCTAAACTTAGCTGGCTCGGAAGCCATCGAGCAGGAACATGCTTTTGTTTATGCACCTGCTGTGTATACGGGGGAAGGAGAGACCAGACGGCCCATGGCCAGAGCAGAATCGAGGGAAGATCCGGAATGCCTCAAACGAAAATTCCGCAAACTATGCAATCCGCAAATGAACATAACCATGGAAAGGCACAAGTTTAATACTAGAAACCAATGACCAGATAAAACAATAGAGTTGTATGTGAGTTACTTGAAAAACAAAGCAGCGAGCTGCAGATTTGGCCAGCTCAAAGACGAGCTTATCAGAGACAGACTCGTCTGTGGCATAACCAGCGACAGCATGAGAAAGCAACTGCTTCGTGACAGTGACTTAACATTAACCAAAGCAATTGAAATGTGCCAAATTTATGAACAGACAGATCAACACACAAAAGCTCTAGCAGCCCCAAAACTAGCAGCAGCGAATGTGGACAGTTTGCATCACAAAATTAAGAAAAGACAACCACAGAAATTTAAGACAAAGCCAAGCAATGAACAGAGCACTACACAACCAAAGACTATAACTAACTACAACAATTGTGGAGGCAACCATGAGGCAAAAAGAGATAAATGCCCTGCGTATGGCCAACAATGTCACAAAAGCAAAAAACGCAATCACTTTCAACATTGCTGCAGGTCATCACACACAAATGGATTCAAAAAGAGATCAGTGAACCAGGTTGAGATGCAACCACCCAGCAGTGATGAGGAAATGTTCTATGTGAATGGAGTGGATGTAGACACTGTTGATTCCCGTCTTCTGCACAGGAATAACATATTCACCACAGTGCATGTCAATAGAAGACCAGTCGAGCTCAAAGTTGACACCGGTGCCAAGTGCAATGTCATGCCAGCCGACCTCTTGGCACAACTGGGACAAAGTGGACGGCTCCAGCCATCTCAGGGAACCAAACTGGTGGCATATGGAGGTGAGGAAATTCACACAGCAGGTTCAGCTACACTCTCATGCTACTCTGCAGGCAAGGAATACCCCCTGCAATTCTACATAGTAAAACGAGGCGTGCAACCTCTACTTGGCCTACCAGACTGTCTACGCTTAGACTTAATCACACTGAACAAAGAAGTCCATCACATAGACATTGGTGACATAAAAGAATTCTCAAAGCAGATTTTCTCAGAGTATGCTGACCTCTTCAAAGACAAACTTGGCAAGCTCCCAGTCACCTACTCAATGAAAATAGACCCAGAGGTCCAGCCAGTTGTAAAGACTGCACGCAAAATCCCAGTACCAATGCAAGACAAGGTTAAAGCAGAGTTAACCTGGATGGTCAATTTAGGCGTGATCACTCCTGTCACTGAGCCTACAGAATGGGTGTCGTCTATGGTGGCAACCCATAAGAAAAATTCAGATGACATCAGACTCTGTATCGATCCAAGGGATCTAAACAAGGCACTGAAACGCCCGCATCACCCTATGCGCACCATAGAGGAAGTGGCCGCACAAATGCCAAAGTCAACAGTCTTCTCTGTCCTAGATGCGAAATGCTCCTTTTGGCAGACAGTGCTTGACCACAAGTCCTCCATGCTCATGACTTTCAGCTCTCCATTTGGCAGATTCCGATTTCTCAGAATGCCATACGGAATCAACTCAGCCAGCAAGGTGTTCCAGCGTGCCATGGAGCAGATCTTCGCCGGGTACCCCTGCGCTGTGATCGTTGATGACATAATCATTGGTGGGAGAGATATGAAAGAGCATGAGGAGAACCTCAGAAAGGTACTTGACTGTGTGAGGAAAGTCAAACTGAGACTCAACCCCTCGAAGTGCAAATTCGGCTTGAAAGAAGTGTGCTACATTGGACATGTTTTCACAAGCGAGGGATTGAAGCCTGATCTGGCCAAGACCAAGGCGATCAATGAAATGCCCATACCTGAGAATGTCTCAGCCCTCCAGTGCTTCTTAGATATGATTAATTACTTAGGAAAGTTCATTCCCAACTTCAGTGAGCTCTCAGCCCCACTTCACGAGCTGACATGCAAAGACATCCAGTGGTGCTGGCTAAAGCAGCATCAAGATGCATTCGATGCTTTGAAAAAGAGCCTGACCAGTCCACCCACTCTTAGCTACTATGATGTCCGGAAACCTGTCACACTTACCTGTGATGCTTTGCAGTACGGACTCGGTGCAGCATGCCTTCAGGAAGGTGCCCCGATCGCCTACTCCTCTTGTACCCTGACACAGACGGAGATGCGCTATGTGCAGATCGAGAAGGAGCTGCTTGCAGTCATCTTTGCATGCTCCAAATTCAATGACTACATCTATGGGAAGCAGATCCAGATTGAAACTGATCATCAGCCATTAGTCACAATCCTCAACAAGCCCATACACTCAGCTCCAGCCAGATTGCAGCGCATGATGCTGAGACTGCAAAAGTACAACTTTCAGATTGTGTACAAGAAAGGGTCACTGATGTATCTCGCTGACACTCTGTCACGTGCTCCCACAACCTTGACAGACCAGCACAGCAATGAAACAGCGGACTACAAGGTCATGTCGATCCAGCACATCTCCTCCACGAGGCTGAATGAACTGAGAGAACATACTGCCTCTGATCCAGATCTACAGAAGCTGAGCACAGTCATCATGAGGGGCTGGCCTCACAGACAAACTCAGCTGCCCACAGAGATTCGTCAATACTACCCGTTTCGAGATGAACTCACCATTGAAGATGGTATCGTCATGAAAGGCCCGAAGACAGTGATCCCCAAGTCATTGCAAAAGGACTACATCGCTATTCTTCACAGAGGGCACCCAGGCACAGAATCCACCAAGCGCCGTGCTCGTGGCATAGTGTTCTGGCCCTCCATGACTGAAGACATTGAGCAGGAAACAACTGCATGTCCGGTATGCAACAGCACAAGGCCGCACCAACCCAAAGAGCCACTCAAGCTACATCCAGTGCCAGACTTACCTTGGTCAACCGTCACCACTGATATCTTCGAGTGGAATGGCAAACACTACCTAGTTGTAGTTGACTCTTACTCAGGTTGGTTTGAGATAGACTTGCTTCCTGACCTAACAACCAACACTGTCATCACAAAGCTCAAAAGACACTTTTCAGTTCACGGCTGCCCGCACAAAGTGCTGTCAGACAATGGCGCCCAGTTTTCCAGCCAACGCTTCACAGACTTTGCCCTGGCCTGGGACTTCGTTCACGTAACAAGTAGCCCAGAATATCCACAGGCCAATGGTCTGGCTGAGTGTGCCATTCGCAGTGCCAAGCAGTTGATGGAAAAGTCAAAGAGAGATGGAACAGATGTCTTTCTAAATCTACTCAATCTTCGCAATGTGCCACGCGATCACACACTAGGCTCTCCAGCTGAAAGGCTGATGTCAAGGCAGACATGCACCACCCTTCCTGTGTGCAAACAACTGTTAGCCCCAACACCCAAAAGCAACACTGTTGTCAAGGCAAGCCTAGTATGTAAGCGCCATGCACAAAAGCAGTACTATGACAAGTCCAGCAGAGCCCTCCGTCCTCTACTGCCAGGTGAGGTAGTGAGAATGCAGACACGTCATGGACACGATTGCCTAGGGACTGTCAAGGAAGTCTGCAAGGAACCCAGATCATACATCATCCAATCAGAAGGAGGCGAGTACAGGCGGAACCGCAGGCATGTCCTCCCGGTCTCTGAACCACCTCCACAGCACAGAGATCTCCACGACGACTCTCCTGTGGACCAGCCATCACCCACCTGTCCTCAACAGCAGTCTCCGAGACCTGTGCAACACACTGAGGAACAGACACTTACCCGCACACACAATTCATCACAGGCTCCTGTCCAGTCTCCCCATCGCCCTGCAAGTAATACTTACGTCACACACTCTGGGAGCGTTTGCAAGCCAAACCCCAAGTATGACCACTAGGAGATGGACTAAAAAAAAAAAGAAGAAGAAAATTGTGATGTGATGTGAAAAAAAAACTGATGTACACTGTATGCAATTTAATGATTTGAGGATGATTTATGATTTGATGTTGACAAGGTGAAATTCTGACTATGATGTTATTACCACTGAGACAGGTAAAGGTTTGAAATGAGTTAATGGCATTATTAATGGTTAATTTTCAAGCTATAGTGGCATAGATTTGAATCATTTGTCTCTGCATTATACCGAAGGTGTTATTTTCTGTTTACACAGCCTTAAGCTAAAGAAAGGGGATGTAGAACATTTATGTAATGTTGTGGACCAGTTTAAATAATATGTGTTTCCCCACGTACCTGTTAGCAGTGAACACTAGAGTGCGCATGCACGTAAAAGACCACGTTCTAGAATCAGTTACCAGTTCCATGCCATGAAGTCAGGCTGCATATCTGTAATGCTCTGAGATGATGACCAAGTAAAGTTCAACACGGAATCCTGAACCCAGTTTCTCATATCATTTATTCAACATGATATTCAACAAACAAATGAGACAAAAATATTATACTTGGTCATTTATTTATTGAAGAAAATGATCCAATATTACATATCTGTGAGTGGCAAAAGTATGTGAACCTTTGCTTTCAGTATCTGGTGTGACCCCCTTGTGCAGCAATAACTGCAACTAAATGTTTCTGGTAACTGTTGATCAGTCCTGCACACCAGCTTGGAGGAATTTTAGCAAATTCCTAGGTACAGAACAGCTTCAAATCTAGAATGTTGATAGGTTTCCTCACATGAACTGCTCGCTTCAGGTCCTTCCACAACATTTCAGTTGGATTAAGGTCAGGACTTTGACTTGGCCATTCCAAAACATTAACTTTATACTTCTTTAACCATTGTTTGGTAGAACGATTTGTGTGCTTAGGGTCATTGTCTTGCTGCATGACCCACCTTCTCTTGAGATTCAGTTCATGGACAGATGTCCTGACATTTTCCTTTAGAATTTGCTGGTATAATTAAGAATTCATTGTTCCAACAATGATGGCAAGCCGTCCTGGCCCAGATGCAGCAAAACAGGCCCAAACCATGATACTACCACCACCATGTTTCACAGATGGGATAACATTCTTATGCTGGAATGCAGTGTTTTCCTTTCTCCAAACATAATGCTTCTCAGTTAAACCAAAAACTTCTATTTTGGTCTCATCCATCCACAAAACATTTTTCCAATAGCCTTCTGGCTTGTCCACGTGATCTTTAGCAAACTGCAGACAAGCAGCAATGTTCTTTTTGGAGAGCAGTGGCTTTCTCCTTGCAACCCTGCCATGCACACCATTGTTGTTCAGTGTTCTCCTGATGATAAACTCATGAACATGAACATTAGCCAATGTGAGAGAGACCTTCAGTTGCTTAGAAGTTATCCTGGGGTCCTTTGTGACCTCGCTGACTATTACACGCCTTGTTCTTGGAGTGATCTTTGTTAGTTGACCACTCCTGGGAAGGGTAACAATGGTCTTGAATTTCCTCCATTTGTACATAATCTGTTTGACTGTGGATTGGTGGAATCCAAACTCTCTAGTGATTTTTTTTTACCTTTTCCAGCCTGATGAGCATCAACAACGCTTTTTCTGAGGTCCTCAGAAATCTCCTTTGTTTGTGCCATGATACACTTCCACAAACATGTGTTGTGAAGATTAGACTTTGATAGATCCCTGTTCTTTAAAGAAAACGGTGCTCACTCACACTTGATTGTCATGCCACTGATTGAAAACACCTGCCTCTAATTTCACCTTCAAATTAACTGCTAATCCTAGAGTTTCACATACTTTTTCCACTCACAGATATGCAATATTGGATCATTTTCCTCAAGAAATAAATGAGCAAGGATAATATTTTTTGTCTCATTTGTTTAACTGGGTTCTCTTTATCTACTGTTTTGACTTGTATGAAAATCTGATGTTGTTTTAGGTCATATTTATGCAGAAATATAGAAATTTCTAAAGGGTTCACAAATTTTCAAGTACCACTGTAAGGCTGTAAGTGTTGGTATTGGTTGGAGAATGTAATTATGATCCGGCAGCTATTTACACCGGATCCAGTGTAAATAGCTGCCAGAGCGCGCTCTGGCTTGCTCCCCCTCAAATTAAGCAGCGCACTCCGGGAAGCCGGAGCGCGCTGCTTAATTTGAGGGGGAGCAAGCCGGAGCGCGCTCCGGCAGCTATTTACACTGGATCCGGTGTAAATAGCTGCCGGATCATAATTACAGTAAACTAGTAAATACAGTAAAAGAAAAACTTGAGACTGAAAGGTTTTAACAGTCATCCAAATGACTGAACGTAAACATTGCTACAGTAACATACTAGCTACTATGTTGTTGACATTAGCTAGTGCTAACAGCTAGCTGCTAGTACACTGCTACAACACAGACACCGACCCTAATAATACAGTTCTTGGTCATTGCCTGGTAACAGCAAATTTATAACGGGCCATGTCTCAACAGACTAAGAAGTTATTTCAATGACATTTAATGACATTTTGTTTATCCTGAGGACCGAAAGTAAATGAAAATGTGAACAAACCTTAGCTGTAATAAGATGGCGACCACCGGCTCCAGGGACGACCCACTGATGTAGGCATGTTACCCAGCCTGACACAAAATATTTGTAGGCATCCAAACTCTTATACGCTTTCAGATCAATACCTGTGTATGGCGATGGGTTTTTAACAACATAGGTATACAGATCATGTGGGCCGAAGTCAGGTAAAGACGAGGGCTTCGTGTACTTCCGTACGTCAGTGAACAATCCTGGTGGAAGCAGGTAAACGTCGTTCTCTAAGTCTGCTAACCTCAATTTTTGCAAATACCTCTCCCTTTGCTCGCCCTGTAAATGCCCTACGTCGCTGGATAGTGAAGGTGTTTTCTGCATCTCGCTCCTTTTTCTTTTATGTTTTTCGTTTGTCGCCTTCCTCGCATTCAAACTGATTCGAGCTGTGACGTCCAAAATGGCAGCCTCACATGACTTGGTCACGTGGGTGAAAAACCTCAATTGAGACAGAATGTTTATCTCATTGTATTTATGCTCAATGTATTTTGTTTTGGTTTTAAATAAACTAAACAAAAATTTTGAATGCTTAAATATTGCCATGTTTTGTCCATATGTGCCCCCCTGAAAAAACACTGGCCCCACCTTGGCCCCCCTAGTAATTTTGGTCTAGAACCGCCACTGAACTTAAATTACACATTTTTTCAGTTTTACTCAAATTAGGGTGGTGCAAAAATGAGTACACCCCACAACAAAAACAATTACATCTAGTACTTTGTATGGCCTCCATGATTTTTAATGACAGCACCAAGTCTTCTAGGCATGGAATGAACAAGTTGGCGACATTTTGCAACATCAATCTTTTTCCATTCTTCAACAATGACCTCTTTTAGTGACTGGATGCTGGATGGAGAGTGATGCTCAACTTGTCTCTTCAGAATTCCCCATAGGTCTTCGATTGGGTTCAGATCAGGAGACATACTTGGTCACTGAATCACTTTCACCCTGTTCTTCTTCAGAAATCCAACAGTGGCCTTAGATGTGTGTTTAGTCATGTTGGAAAAGTGCACAACGACCAAGGGCATGGAGTGATGGTAGCAACTTCTCTTTCAGTATAGAGCAATACATCTGTGAATTCATGATGCCATCAATGAAATGCAGCTCCCCGACACCAGCAGCACTCATGCAGCCCCACATAAGGACACTGCCACCACCATGTTTCACTGTAGGCACCATGCATTTTTCTTTGTACTCCTCACCTTTGCGATGCCATACAGTTTTGAAGCCATCAGTTCCAAAAACATTTATCTTGGTCTCATCACTCCAGAGTACAGAGTCCCAGTAGTCTTCATCTTTGTCAGCATGGGCCCTGGCAAACTCTAGGGGGGCTTTTTTGTGCCTGGGCTTTAGGAGAGGCTTCTTTTGTGGACAGCATCCATGCATGCCATTCCTCTGCAGTGTACGCCGTATTGTGTCACTGGAAATAGTCACCCCAGTTTGGCTTTCTACTTCTTTAGATAACTGCAGTGAACTTGCATGCTGATTTTCTTCAACCCTTCTCATCAGAAGACGCTCCTGTCGAGGTGTTAACTTCCGTGGACGACCTGGACGTCTCTGTGAGATGGTTGCAGTTCCATCTTTCTTAAATTTTTGTACCACTTTTGCTACAGTATTCTGATACAGTGACTGATAAGTAAAGCTTTGCTGATCTTCTTGTAGCCTTCACCTTTGTGGTATAAAGAAATTATTTTCTTACAGGCCTGTTTCTTTACTCCCCCAATTCTCCAAAATACTCGAAAAACTTTTTTCAGATAGACTGGACAAATTCATTGAAAAACACAACCTCCTTACAGACAGTCAATATGGATTCAGAACGGACAGATCAACATCGATGGCACTAATGGAACTAATAGAGGAAATCACAAAATGTATAGACAATAAAAAAATAGCAATTGGAGTATTTGTGGACCTAAAAAAAGCATTCGATACGATTGATCATAGTATATTATTAAGTAAACTAGAAAAGTGTGGTGTTCGGGGAGTTGGGTGGAGCTGGCTGTCGAGCTATCTAAGAAACAGGCAACAGTTTGTGCAGATAGGTGACCATAAATCTGATTTCATGAACATTACATGCGGGGTACCACAGGGGTCAATATTAGGTCCGAAATTATTCATAATATACATCAATGACATATGTACAATTTCGCAAGAACTGAAATTTGTTTTGTTTGCAGATGACACCAATATTTTTTGTTCCGGTGAGAATTTGCAGCAGACTTTAGAGATAATCACAACTGAAATAAATAAACTAAAACTATGGTTTGACAAAAATAAATTATCATTAAATCTAAGCAAAACAAAGATTATGTTGTTTGGGAGACATAAACTAGATTGTAATGTAGAATTGATAATAGACAATACTAAGATAGAAATGGTACAGGAAATTAAATTTCTTGGTGTGATTTTGGATCCTAAAGTCTGCTGGAAACCTCATGTAGGATACGTACGAGCAAAACTGGCAAAGTGCTCGGCAATTCTGTGGAAAACAAAATATATTCTTGATTGTAAATCTTTGCATACTCTATATTACTCATTATTTTTGCCATATCTGACTTATTGTGTCGAAGTCTGGGGAAACACCTACAAAACCACTCTGCAGCTGATATGTACAATACAGAAAAGAGCAATAAGGACAATAAACAAAACAGGATACAGAGATCACACAAACCCACTATTCATAAAATCACACATGTTGAAATTTATGGATCTGGTCAAATTCAGAACAGCACAAATAATGTACAAAGTAAGAAATAATCTATTGCCAAAAAATATACAAGGAATGTTTAGTGAGAGAGAAGGGGGAAATAATCTAAGGGGAGACCTAAATTAAAAAAAAAACAAAGGTTCGAACAAATATGAAAAGCATGTGCGTATCGAGCTGTGGGGTGACTTTATGGAACAGACTGGAGACAGAAATAAAACAAAGTGCAAATATAAATCTGTTTAAAAAAAGGTACAAAAAATATTTTTAAACAAGTATATTGCAGAGGAAATATGTTAATGGAGGATGATGAGGGATAAATAGAATAGGGTTGATTGTTATATTAGAACTAGCTTAGTATATGGTATATATTTATTTATAGGGATAGATATCTTCATATTTACAGGGATAAGTATGTAGTAGATATTTTTTTTGTAATTATATATTTATATAGATATTTATGTGTATATGTATATATATGTATATGGATATGGTATGTAGTATATATTTATTTTTGTAGTTATATATTTATATGGATAATCATGAAGTGTATATATGGTATATATTTTTATAGGTGTATTAATGTAGGTTGGATTTCGGGGTAGTTAAAAAGGGGTGGGAAATTAAAAAAAGTATTGTACTTCTTCCCACTCCTTTTTCGAACAATGTGCAGTGTATTGTAATGTATTAGCTCTTTATGTTATTTTATTTATTCTTTTTTTGTCACTTTTTCATTTTCTTTCTTTTGTATGTACAAATAGTTACATACATTTTTATACATGTTCGAAATAAATAAATTCATTCATTCATTCATTCATTCATTCATTCATTCAAAGAAATTATTTTCTTTGGGGAATTCCTAAGAGACAAGTTGAGCATCACTCTCCATCCAGCATCCAGTCACTAAAAGAGGTCATTGTTGAAGAATGGAAAAAGATTGATGTTGCAAAATGTCGCCAACTTGTTCATTCCATGCCTAGAAGACTTGGTGCTGTCATTAAAAATCATGGAGGCCATACAAAGTACTAGATGTAGTAGTTTTTGTTGTGGGGTGTACTCATTTTTGCACCACCCTAATTTGAGTAAAACTGAAAAAAATGTGTAATTTAAGTTATATTATTGACCTTACTTTCACATTATAAGTTAAACAGATGTTCTATTAAACTTTGTCTTTTCAACATTTTGGAAATTGTTTGTGTTCATTGAGATATTGTTAAAAATGTTACTTTTCAAAGGGGGTGTACTCATTTACGCTGAGCACTGTGTGTGTGTGTGTGTGTGTGTGTGTGTATATATATATATATATATATATATATATATATATATATATTGTATAACTGAAAAAAAGTGTGTAACCTGGTTGCCTTGAAATTTTGAGTTTGTTGAAAATAAGTTGGCACAATGAGTTCATATAATATTTGGTTCACATTCTGGCAGATTTTTATAAAATATCTGCTCGGAGGAGGAACTCCTGTTGCTGTGGCACCCCATGCTCCATAAAGGTGTGTTTGGGGGCGGGCTGGGGCTGTGTAAATCTAAAGGCAGAAACCAATTGCAGCAGGTCAAAGTTTCTGTTAATTAGCCACTGTGTCTCTGGGAACTTTCATGAAATTGCTCTCTCTCTCTCTCTCTCTCTCTCTCTCTCTCTCTCTCGGGTGCATGCGCCATCATTTGCTGTCTTGCTACTGATTTTGAGATTTTATTTCCTTTTTGAATTGATGGTACTTTTTCTACTGTGCAAGATTATTTCAGCTGGTACTATAGACCCATGTGTAAGACTTATAATAACTCCAGTATGATTTTGTCTCATTCACTGTTTCACACTATTGAGGTATTTCACCCACGTGACCAAGTCACGTGATGCAGCCATTTTGGACGGCACGCTTAAGTCCTTCAGTGCAAGGCAGTATGAGATGGTGGAGACCTTTGCACATTTTAACAAGAAAGTAAGCTGTGATTTGTGTTAAATTGGATCTGTCTTTTATCATAAACACTACCCAGCCTTGGTATGGAGCCAAGGTTGTCGACAGAAGTCAACAGTTTGATGAAGGATGACTCCAGCAGTTTGAAACGGTACAAGGTAGGCTATGTTCACAACACTGTCTTGTTACTCGGGGAATCCGAGATCCCCTGAAACAGACATGAGATCCCTTGAAAACATGATTTGGAAATGTTGGGGGTCTCTAAAATATTGGCAAAATGATGTTTATTGACATAGCAATCGTGTGTAACGGGAAGCATTTGCATATCCGAAGTGTTGTGTTTACATGACAACGACTGCTGCTGCCAGGTTGGTTGTTGAGTAGCCTGACTGTTTTTTTTTTTCTTGCGTGTGGTATCATTGTTGACGCGAGGTTGTTTTTTGAACATGCCAATGTGGACACGATTTCCCCTGATGAGTTATGACTTCAGACGCGATGCGTGTGTGGAGTCCGCGTGATATGTGCGTAAGATAGGCTTCTCATGTGTTTGGAGATCCACGCTCTTTTTTTCTTTTTTTTCTCTCTTTCTTTTTACTTAATTTCCCTGTGTCCCGTTTCTTTCTAGCCTCTGTTATTGCGTTTTATGTCTGATGTCTGCTACATGCAACCCTAGACAAATTAACACTGCCTTGTTTCACTGCTCAGATGGGTTAACAAACACTGACCCATTTACTTTTTGCTATATATTTTATCAAAATTGTGTTAACTGATAAACTAACCTGAAATGAAATGATCACTGCAAAGTCTGGAGTACTCTGTTGGCTCTCAATCCTGTCTTTTCACAGATGTAATCCCTCTTGTCTGGGTCAGTAGTAAACCGGTAGTGATGTGTCAGTCGCGAACGATCCGGTTCAAAGAGCCGGCTCTTTGAAGTGAACGACAGGAGCCGGCTCTTCGGTGGGAGCCGAGTTGGGGAGCCGAATTTTTTTTTGTCCTTAGGTGCCTTAGAGAGAGAGAGAGACTTTCACAAAAAAAGTTGCTGTCTGATTGCGTCTTTGTGTTGTCTATTACCATTCAAAGGAAAAAAAATAGCATGGTGTACGCCTACTTTTTTTGGTTGATGTCATTCACAGCTGCGAAAATACGAAAATTGGTGTAATGCTTAAAGCTGTGGAGTGCAGGGGAGAGGAGTCTGTGAGGCACCTGAGGAGGGGAAAATCAGCTGTGTATTTTATATTGGTAATATAACACAGTTTTGCATTATGTTTGAGAAAATAATTTATTAATTGGCAAGTTTTATTTCTATAGCTAGAACATTGTTACACTGCTATACTTTACAAAGCTTTACAATGGCTACAAAAACTAAAAAATAAAATGGAAAACATCCTATTGATAAAATATAAATAATATAATTAATTAACTAGTTAATTGCAGCAATTAAATCAAAAATAAAATCTCAGGAGCCGTTTGGGAGCCGAAAGAGCCGGCTCCTTATAGTAAGAAGAGCCAAAAGAGCCGGCTCCCGAAAAAGAGCCGAAATTCCCATCACTAGAAACCGGTAAAAGGAGCGTCCTGCACGCTGTCCCTGTCTGTTGTGGCAGCCCACAGCACAACAAGCAAACACCATGGTTATTTATAGAGTGCTTACTGACAAATTAATCTATTCTAGGTGTCTGTAACACATTTTTTTTCAAGCTGGTTCTCCCTCTCTGTCTGCAGCGTTAGTATGTAGCTTGACGTTCAAAATGGCGGACACGGGGCGTCACGTGACCCTGTGATATCAGGTGAAATACCTCAATACTATATAATTTATGTCCATGCCAGCCTTGAAATGTGTTTCTTGTGGTTTACATTAAAAGAGTCAACCTCATATCCAACAAGTAATTTATTGCAGTGATCATAAAGGCTTTATGCTTTATGGTTTATGTGCCACACCACCATTTGCTCATGTGAAAAGTTAACCTTGTATTGTTACACACACACTGTGTGTGTGTGTGTGTGTGTGTGTGTGTGTGTGTGTGTATCTTAAAACACCTTCTTGCTTCAATTACTTTGAGTACATGTTTGAGATTTTCTAAAGTGGTGTTACAGGATATTTTCATCATTGGAATGGATGCTTGATTCCGGGATCATTTGAAGGATGGTGTCATCACTGCAGGTTTGAGTTCACACAGACAATGCCCTTAAGGATGTGGCTGAATGAGACATTCCCAACTTTTGTAAAATCATCCATCCATCCATCATCTGTAACTGCTTATCCTGTGCAGGGCTGCAGGCAAGCTGGAGCCTATCTCAGCTGACTATGGGCGAGAGGCGGGGTACACCCTGGACAAGTTGCCGGGTCATCACAGGGCTGACACATAGTGTCAACCATTCACACTCACATTCACACCTATGGTCAATTTAGAGCCACCAATTAACCTAACTTGCATGTCTTTGGACTGTGGGGGAAACTGGAGCACCTGGAGGAAACCCACACAGACACGAGAAGAACATGCAAACTCCACACAGAAAGGTCCCTGTCAGCCACTGGGCTTGAACCCAGAACCTTCTTGCTGTGAGGCAACAGTGCTAACCACTGCACCACTGTGCTGCCTTTGGTGAAATCATCTCATCTCATTATCTGTAGCCGCTTTATCCTGTTCTACAGGGTCGCAGGCAAGCTGGAGCCTATCCCAGCTGACTACGGGCGAAAGGCGGGGTACACCCTGGACAAGTCGCCAGGTCATCACAGGGCTGACACATAGACACAGACAACCATTCTCATCTCTCTCTAGCCGCTTTATCCTGTTCTACAGGGTCGCAGGCAAGCTGGAGCCTATCCCAGCTGACTACGGGCGAAAGGCGGGGTACACCCTGGACAAGTCGCCAGGTCATCACAGGGCTGACACATAGACACAGACAACCATTCACACTCATATTCACACCTACGGTCAATTTAGAGTCACCAGTTAACCTAACCTGCATGTCTTTGGACTGTGGGGGAAACCGGAGCACCCGGAGGAAACCCACATGGACACGAGGAGAACATGCAAACTCCACACAGAAAGGCCTTCGCCGGCCACGGGGCTCAAACCTGGACCTTCTTGCTGTGAGGCGACAGTGCTAACCACTGCACCACTGTGCTGCCTTTTGTGAAATCATGCAAAAATAATTCATTACTTTATTTTCAGAAGCCATTTTATTCTGGTCAAGGTCACAGTCGATCTGGAGCCTATCCCAGGAACACTGGTTATGAGGTGGGAATATGCCTGCCCATCATAAGCCACCATTTCCATGCACATATGCATACACCTGCTGTTTTATGCAGTTATCTAATCAGCCAATCCCTTGACAGCAGCACAATGCATAAAATCATGCAGTTACAAATCAAGAGATTCAGTTAATGTTCACTTCAAACATCAGAATAGGAAAAATTGTGATCACTTTGACTTTCACTGTGACATGGGTGTTGGTGCCAGATGGACTGTTATGAGTATTTCAGAAACTACTGATCTCCTGTGGTTTTCACACACACACAATAGTCTCTAAAGTTTACACAGAATGGTGCAAGAGAAAAAAAATACTGAGTGAGCAACAGTTCTGTGGGTGGAAACGACTTGTTGATAGGAGAAGTCAGAGAGAGAGAAAAATGGCCAGATTGGTTTGAGCTGCCAGGAAGGATATAATAACTCATATAATCATGCTTTACAATTGTGGTGAGCAAAAAAGCATCTTCTACAACAGCAGAAGACCACATTGGGTTCCCCTTCTGCCAGCAAGAACATCCATCCATTATCTATAGCCGCTTATACTGTTCTACAGGGTCGTAGGCAAGCTGGAGCCTATCCCAGCTGACTGTGGGCAAGAGGCAGGGTACACCCTGGACAAGTCACCAGGTCATCACAGGGCTGACACAGAGACAAACAACCATTCACACTCACATTCACACCTACGGTCAATTTAGAGCCACCAATTAACCTAACCTGCATGTCTTGGACTGTGGGGGAAACCAGAGCACCTGGAGGAAATCCATGCAGACACGGGGAGAACATACAAACTCCACACAGAAAGGCCCTCACCAGCCGCTGGGCTCGAACCCAGGACCTTCTTGTGAAAAAAAATACTGTAGTGAACAGCACTATACCACCATGCTGCCCCCAGCAAGAACATGAATCTTAGAATAAAGTGGCTGGTGAGTATATACACACATATTTTTTGGAGGTATGAATATAACCCAGAAGAAACCCATGCAAACACAGGGAAACATGCAAATCCCACAGACAGTAATCCCAGCTCAGAATTTATGCAGAGGCTGGAGCTATGTGGCAGCAACACTACCTACTGCACCACCATGCCACAATATTGATGTATCACTCATTTAATTAGCATTTCTTTACTTTGGCTCAGTACAGTATTTTAGATAAAGCTTTTCAGTCAAACTCATCGAGAGTTTATAAATAAATTTTGTTTTTCAGTCACTTGAGTGCTAATTGATCACTTATTTGGTAGAAGGCCTTCTGTTTCATCTGAAGACTACACTACATCCTTCTGAAACATCGTGAAACTTGAAATAGGAAGTAATGTGACTAATCACATGTTTGGGTATTTACATTACTTCATGCCCAGCCTGAGGTGTTGATCAATTTCCCACATGGTGCAGTTTACTGCTTTTAAGGTGGATAAGGTGGACTGTACTGCATTTGAACATTCATTGAGTGCCTAAAATTGCTCAAATGAACATCTGTAATATCTTGATTTCTCTTTCAAAACAACATGAGCCATTTTGGAGAACTAGACCACATCCTACAGCTCCCATCTGGCTCTCAGACAGGAATAGAACAAGTTAAGATGAAGTGAGAAGTCAGTCAGTTTGCCTCCCATGGCAGTCTCCTTCACATCATCTTTTAATGAAGGTGACTAATCTTAAGTGGATGGAGAGAGGGTGGACAGAACCCTTGAGACAGGTACAGTATCAGAGACATCAAAGGGAAAGAGGAAGCAGTCAATCAGATTTCAGTTGCTGAAGAGAATATAGGAAATGTTCACAGTCTCAGTCTTGGACTGTCCTCTGGACTCCATTGAGGTGGTGGGTGAGAGGAGGATGTTAGCCAAGCTGACCTCAATCATGGATAACCCCTCTCACCCCCTACATGAGGCTGTGGGGGCTTTAAGCAGCTCTTTTAGTAGTAGACTGCTACACCCACGGTGTAAGAAGGAGAGATACTGCAGGTCATTCATACCGGCTGCTGTCAGACTGTATAACACCCACAACTTGTAACGTAGCACCAATAACCTGTTTGTCATTATATTTGCACTACTTCACCACTACTACCTCTGCCATCTTTCATCAATGCAATTATTATGTGCAATAATATAGGCCTTAAACTATTTTTATGCATACTTATATTTATATATATATATTATTTATGCATATATGTGTGTATATATACAGAGTCTACCTGTCATGTGCAATTTTTCCGAGCCTCTCAATAAGGCAATTTTTTTCTATACTTTTTCATGGTAGATGATGCAAATAGCCCTCTGTATTTAATCCTTCGTTTGTCTAATTTTTATTTCAGTTTTATTTGTTATCTGTTTTGACTTTTTCTTGCTACTGTAACACGTGAATTTCCCCGATGTGGGATGAATAAAGTGAATCTAATCTAATCTAATCTAATCTAATCTAATCTAATCTAATCTAATCTAATCTATTTATTTATTTATTTACATGTGTATGTGTCCAAGTTCACTTGTAATCATATCTTGAAGAAACAATAATACAAAAATATATGTTTTGGTGAGGGGCGGCACGGTGGTGTAGTGGTTAGCGCTGTCACCTCACAGCAAGAAGGTCCGGGTTCGAGCCCCGTGGCCGGCAAGGGCCTTTCTGTGCGGAGTTTGCATGTTCTCCCCGTGTCCGCGTGGGTTTCCTCTGGGTGCTCCGGTTTCCCCCACAGTCCAAAGACATGCAGGTTAGGTTAACTGGTGACTCTAAATTGACCGTGAGTGTGAATGGTTGTCTGTGTCTATGTGTCAGCCCTGTGATGACCTGGCGACTTGTCCAGGGTGTACCCCGCCTTTCGCCCGTAGTCAGCTGGGATAGGCTCCAGCTTGCCTGCGACCCTGTAGAACAGGATAAAGCGGCTAGAGATAATGA
The DNA here is from genome assembly GCF_027579695.1 of Neoarius graeffei. Lineage (NCBI taxonomy): Eukaryota > Metazoa > Chordata > Actinopteri > Siluriformes > Ariidae > Neoarius > Neoarius graeffei. Next base: position 80,994,990 of record NC_083573.1, read on the forward strand.
GATGAGAATGAGATGTTTTGGTGAGGCGGCATCGTGGTGTAGTGGTTAGCACTGTCTCCTCACAGCAAGAAGGTCCTGGGTTCGAGCCCAGTGGCTGATAAGGACCTTTCTGTGCGGAGTTTGCATGTTCTCCCCGTGTCTGCATGGGTTTCCTCTGGGTGCTTTGGTTCCCTCCACAGTCCAAAGACATGCAGGTTAGGTTAACTGGTGGCTCTAAATTGACCTGAGGTGTGAATGGTTGTTTGTCTCTGTGTTAGCCCTGCAATGACCTGGAGACTTGTCCAGGGTGTACCCCACCTCTCGCCTATAGTCAGCTGGGATAGGCTCCAGCTTGCCTGCAACCATGTACAGAATAAGCAGCTACAGATGATGGGTGGATGGATGGATGGATATGTTTTGGTGAAGGTAAATAAAAAAGAAGCACCTTTTTCCAATGTGGCCAAAATCATTTCCTAAATACAATGTCCAGTGGATCTAATGGCACTTCTAAACCTGAGCTGTAAACATTTAGCAGTTTTTTGAGGTGTAAACTAAATGATATGAGTGTACTTTGATGAAACACATACAGTGTACTCCACGATTATTGGTACATCATATATTTTTGTTGAAAACTATTTCTTGATAAAGGATTTGTTTTCTCTGAATAAATTCATTTCAATTAAACGTTGGATTTTTCTCATTTTTTCAATGTAAGATGAAGCTACTTCAAAAAAGGGTAGATTTTTTTCTAACCCTTTTTTGAATCTTTACAAGGGGTGTACTGTAAATGCTGGTAATATTGACAAAATTGCCATTTTTATAAAAATCTGCATTTTTATGGATTGAAAATGGCTCAAAATGCCATCTACTGGTTAAAATAATCTTGAACCTTGTAAGGCCATTGCTGACATAGATTTAATATTGTTTGGTACTTCTCTACATCATGATATCGGATATTAATAAAAAATAAATTCATACATAGTCATTAACTTCACTATTTATATTTGTCTTCGACCCACATATCAAACAATCTTTAAGATAATGTATATACACTATTTGACCAAAGGTTTGTGGACACCTGACAAAAACCATATGCACTTTTTTAAAGAATCTCATTCCATATGTATTCCCCCTTTGCTGTTATAATGACTCTTCTGGAAAGACTTTCAGCTATATTTTGGAATGTGGCTGGGGGATTTGCACTCATTCAGCCACAAGCGCATTCGTGAGGTCAGACACTGATGATGTGCGAGGAGGCCTGGGGTGCAGTCAGCATTCCAGTTCATCCCAAAGGTGTATATTTTTGGGTTGAGTTTTGGAGCTCTCTTTGTGTACAGGGGCATTGTCAAACTGGGAAATGTTTGGCCCCCTGAATTTCAGTCAAGGGAAATTGTAATGCTGCAGTATACAAAGACATTCTAGACAATTGTGTGCTTCCAATTTTGTGGCAGCAGATTGGGGAAGAACCACATACAGGTGTGACAATCAGGTGTCTATAAACTTTTGGCCATATAGTGTATATGCGGAATTAATAAGATATCATTTAGTTTATGGTCTCCAAAGCCCAGCTTTCGTAATTCATAGTGAATACAAATCTCGATTGCACATATGCTGCCTGAGGCTTAGCATCCCTGAGAGTGAAATTGGTTGCACTTATTGGGTTGAAGGCACATCAGAGTGCCTTTAAGTGATGCATCAAGTAATCAGGGCATGTGTTTGGACATCTATATAGAATCAGGCAGTTACTTTCTCCTTCCAGTTGCTTGTGCTGTTTGATGATGCCTTGGGGCTAGAAGGTGAAAACATTTTGTGGTGTGTGGAAGGTCTTCATTTCACTGTCACCACAAATAACTGGTACTGTAGCATCACAGAGGAGAGACATACAACTGAATGAAAATGATTTTGTTTCCTTTTGCATTGTTGCATTATTACAAATGTGATGTGTATTATTTGTGAAGGTTCTCAGTCATCCAGGTCATAGTACCTACGATGTGTATTAGTACCTTTTAACACCTACGATGTGTATTATCCTTAAGTAAATACACTATTTCAAATATGTTACTTTATTCATAAATAATTAAAGGATTGGTAACAACATAAAATTGCATGCTGGTGATATAGTGCTCTCCTTTTGCTAAAATGGCTCAACTCTTTTCTGGTTGAAAGGAAACAGTCTTCTTGACAGCCCTCTGGGATGATGTGTCTTAACCCCTCTCAGCAAATGTCTGCTGAGGATCAAAATGGCATTTTAGGAGATTTTACCATTTACAGAGTTCCCCTTTGGTCGCTAACTGCTGCATTTGTGACATTTTAACTCAATTTTTCCTTCACTTATTGCATTTTTTTCAGGTAACATAGCCTTCTGGACATTAACACTATCAGCTACAGTTGCAGTTGGAGCTTCCATTCAGACATTGTCATCTAAGAAGGCTACCAGTGTCTGGAGGCTATGGTTTACAGTATGTACAGAACAACTAGAAATGCTAACATATCCAGAGGCATTTCCCTTACTGGTTTATTCCTATTGCCTGTAAGAGCAGGGACAATTCAAAACATGTGAAAATCTTCTATTATCTCATAACTTTTCTGTGTACACTAGATTAAGAACATTACTGTCAGTAATGGATTTGTTGTTATTGTTCAGATTAATTTAGTAAATAGACTTTAAAACCTGTAAATTAAACATGTGTGAGAAAACTGCTTAAAAATAGAGTGTAATTTGTGAAAATGGACATGTCTCTACTTCTGTATGTCAATTCAACACTTTGTGTGTGGGGGTGAAAGTATAGAAAATGAGAATTAAGCAGCAAGACAAGTTATTTATAATTTATAGCTGTTGCTTCTACAACTCCAAATTAAAAAAAAAAAGTTGGGATGGCATGTTGAAATTAAAACTGAAAACATACATCCATTATCTGAAGCTACTTATCCTGTGCAGGGTTGCAGGCAAGCTGGAGCCTAACCCAGCTGACTATGGGCGAGAGGCGGGGTACACCCTGGACAAGTCACCAGGTTATTGCAGGGCTAACACATAGGTGGGGTTTACATTAGACCGTATCAGCGGATCATCAGATTAACGTTTTTAAAACGATTAGTGTGCACACAGCAACGCCAATACACGATTCGCGTGCACATAGCAACGCCAATACACGGATACGCTCGGCTCCGCAGGCATCCTGCGCTCCAAATCACTCCGCCCTGAACAGCGAGTGCCCTCTGGAGGGTGCGCACTCCAGCCCTGCGCAGCTCACAGAGCGCGCGAGTATAGCGCATGAGCAGTGATTTGGGACTGAGCCGCTGTGTGTGTGATCTCAGTGCATGTTGGGCATGCGCGTCACTTACCACTTGCAAGTGGAAGGATGGCAAGCCTAAAGACAATCATAACTACACAATGGGCAGTATTTGCATCAGTATTTGCAGTATTTTCATACTTTTATACTCTTTCATGAAAGGTGATACAAGGCAGAAGTCCGCGCCGTTTTTCAGCAGTCGCGTCACATGACCAACGCCAGCGAATCAGGAAGGTGGATGTCACAGTGACGTTGTCCAATGACGACGCCAGCTAGAGCTCAGCACAGCGTATCCGCGTATCCGCGTATTCTCAATGTTTACACAGCACCGGACCAGACACGATTTGGATTGAATACGTGGACCCTGGCGGATTCCCGTTTCCCGGCGTTTCCAGGCGTTTTAATGTAAACGGACAGTGCATCCGCGAAGAAAATGAGACAGATACGGTCTAATGTAAACTTGGCCATAGAGTCAAACAATCATTCACACTCACATTCACACCTATGGTCAATTTAGAGCCACCAATTAGCCTAACCTGCATGTCTCTGGACTGTGGGGGAAACTGGAGCACCCGGAGGAAACTCACACAGACACGGGGAGAACACGCAAACTCCACACAGAAAGGCCCCTCATCAGCCACTGGGCTTGAACCCAAAACCTTCTTGCTGTGAGGTGACAGTGCTAAACACTACATCATCGTGCTGCCAAAACTGAAAACAATGATTGGTAAATAATCTTTGACCTGTACTGTACACAAAACAATACAACAGCACATTATTTGATGTTTGACCTCATGAGCTTTATTGTTCTTTCTAAACAAACAGATTTCAATTTTGATTCTTGCAGCATATTTCAAAAAAGTTGGGATGGTAAAGTATTTACCACTTTGTAATGTTGCCATTTCTTCTCACAGCACTTAAAAGCTGTTTAGGGACTGAAGATACCAAGCGATGAAACATTTAATGTATGATTTTGTCCCATTCTTCCTGCAAACAAGTCTTAACGTGGGCAACAGTATGGGGTCATTGTTGACATTTTTTTTTTTTGTATTTCAAAATTTGCCACACATTCTCTATTGGGGAAAGAGGAAACAGGCACCTACAGTATGTCTTCTGCAGTTATGTCTTTGTAGTGTGTGCAGAATGTAGTTTTGCACTGCCTTGTTGAAATATCTCTGAAAAAGATGTCATTGTAACACCTCTGTAACTTGTGGGAAACAGAGGGACTAGAAGCAAGCTTCAGTTTTGATAACATCACCCGGATAGCTTTCTTTCATCTCAGAAATATTGCAAAGATAAGAAATTTAATGTCATTGCATGATGCAGAAAAACTAGTCCATGCTTTCGTCACCTCCAGGTTGGATTATTGTAATGCCTTACTGTCTGGATGTTCCAATAAGTGCATAAACAAGCTCCAGTTAGTTCAAAATGCCGCAGCAAGAGTCCTTACTAGAACTAGAAAATATGACCACATCACGCCTGTCTTATCCACACTGCATTGGCTCCCAATCAAATTTCGTATTGATTATAAAATACTACTATTGACCTTTAAAGCACTAAATGGTCTCGCACCACAGTACCTGAGTGAACTTCTGCTCCTCTATGACCCGCCACGCCTACTTAGATCAAAAGGTGCAGGCTATCTGCTGGTACCTCGTATAGTGAAGGCTACATCAGGGGGCAGAGCCTTTTCTTACAAAGCCCCACTGTTATGGAACAGCCTTCCAAGTAATGTTCGGGAATCAGACAGTCTCAGCATTTAAGTCTAGGCTGAAAACATATCTGTTTAGTCAAGCCTTTTGTTAATGGTGTTTATGAGGTAAAGGAGTAGATCTGGAGGGTCCTCAGACATAGAGTGTTTTGGTAAACTGGGATGTATGGATGCTGTCAGTCCCCACTCGCTTGCTCACTCGAGTTTGTTGACGGTGCAGTGGCTGGCTGCTTTATGTCCCGGGGCTCCCTCATGCCTGTGTTACCTTCTGGCTCTCTCCTTTTAGTTATGCTGTCATAGTTAGTTGCCGGAGTCCCTGCTTGTACTCGGTGCAATATGTATACTGTTCCTACTTATTCAGGTGACATTGGGCATACCTAACCACCTGTGTTTTCTTTCTCTCCCCCCCCCACCCCAAATCTGTCCCTCTGAGTTACATGGAGTCAACAGGAAATCTTTTGGTGGAGACGGTGGGGACCTCGACTGGCTATCGTAGCCTGCAGGGAATCGGCCGTCAGACATTCTGTCACATGTCCCAGACCCGGTGAAATGTAACTGAATTGTCTTGGCCAGGCCTAAGGGTCCCATCTGCATCTCATCATTGCTGAGGAGTGTGCTCCCATCACCCAATCAAGCATCCAGCCAGAGCAGGTCATGATATATTTTTTACCATATTAACATGCCATTGTGCGTCATGCCTGATGTAAAGACTCTCGTCTCTGCGAGCCTACCACACAGATTTAATACTTGTCATTTTTAGGGCATACCTAACAACGTGTTTTCTTTCTCTCCCCCCCCCCCCCCCCCCCCCATCTGTCCCTCTGAGTTACATGTTGATCCTGGGATTGAGATGCTGGCCTCTTCTGCCCCTCGGACCTGCTTGATCCATCCTGGTGCCCTGTGTCTGGTCGGAGTTTTATCGCCCCACTCCTGTGAAGGACGGCCCCATGAGGACAGTTGAGGGTTATACCTGTTAAAACTGTTAATATTATAGTCAGGCTGTCTGTTGTTGCCCAAATGAGGATGGGTTCCCTTTTGAGTCTGGTTCCTCTCGAGGTTTCTTCCTCATGTCGTCTGAGGGAGTTTTTCCTTGCCACCGTCGCCACAGGCTTGCTCATTGGGGATAGATTAGGGATAAAATTAGCTCATGTTTTAAGTCGTTCAAATTCTGTAAAGCTGCTTTGCGACAATGTTTATTGTTAAAAGCGCTGTACAAATAAACTTGATTTGATTTGATTTGATTCAGAACAGGTGTGTTCTATTTATTTTTCACTTTTCAGTGACAACTAATGAACCAACGTAAACACACATGTGGGGTGACACAGCTCCCTTTCTCGTTCCTGACTGTCTGAAAGACACACAGAGATACAGGTTAATAGACAGCCAGTAATTCGACACAGGCGCCCTTCATCACATATTACCTGCTGGTTCAACCTGCCTCCTTGCCGTTCACAGCCAACACTTGACCATGCCCCTGCTGCCACATACTCCTACTGCCCAACTCAGGCCGGGGAGCTGTCCAGCCTACAGCTGACTCCTCCCTCTGGCAGGAGAGGTAATCCACCACCACCATCGGTGCCTCCTGTGGACCACCTGTGCCTGTGGACCACCTTGAATTTAGCTTACAGCAGGTTATGGTCGCTGAACTGCTGGTCATCCAGGTGGTGCTCTGAAAACAGTGTGGGCTTTATAGATAATTGGGCTAATTTTGAGGGCACTGCTGGCCTGTTAGGGTGGGATGGTTAGAATGTTTTACTCCCCTAAAAGAAACTGAATTACTTTCATTAAGCTCGGCATCAAAAGCCTCAACTTGTGTACAAGATCCCTTACCTACACATCTATTCAAACAGATAATACCTGAAGTAATTGAACCGCTTCTAAAAAATAATGAATTCTTCTCTTACAATTGGCTATGTACCCAAATCCTTTAAACTAGCAGTTATCAAACCCCTGATGAAAAAAACCTGACCTTGATCCCTGTCAGCTGTCCAATTATCGGCCAATATCAAACTCCTTTATCTCCAAGATCCTTGAAAAAGCTGTGGCACAGCAGTTATGCTCATATTTACATAGGAATAACATCCATGAAATGTATCAGTCAGGATTTAGACCTTATCATAGCACAGAGACAGCTCTGGTTAAAGTAGTAAATGACCTACTGTTGGCGTCTGATCAGGGCTGTGTCTTGCTGCTTGTGTTGCTTGGCCTTAGTGCAGCATTTGATACCACTGATCATTCCATTCTTCTGGATAGACTAGAAAATGTTGTGGGAATTAAGGGAACGACCCTCTCCAGGCTCAGGTCTTATTTCACTGATCACTATCAGTATGGTGATATAAATGGTATTTCTAGACATACTGAGGTAAAGTTTGGTGTTCCACAAGGTTCTGTCTTGGGTCCACTGCTTTTTTCTTTATATACGTTACCTCTGGGTGATATTATTTGTAAACATTGTATTAGTTTCCACTGTTATGCTGATGACACACAGTTGTATGTTTTTGCAAAACCTGATGAGAGACACCAGCTTAATAGAATTGAGGAATGTGTAAAGGACATTAGACACTGGATGCTTATTAATTTCCTTCTGCTTAACTCTGACAAGACTGAAGTACTTGTACTAGGACCACATGCAGCTAGAAGTAAGTTTTCTAATTACACAGTAACTCTGGATGGCCTTTCTGTTTCTTCACATGCAGCAGTAAAAGACCTCGGAGTGATTATTGACCCCAGTCTTTCATTCGAAACTCACATTGATAATATTACCCAGATAGCTTTCTTTCATCTCAGAAATATTGCTAAGATAAGAAATTTAATGTTACTACATGACTCGGAAAAACTAGTTCATGCTTTCGTTACCTCCAGGTTGGATTATTGTAATGCCTTACTGTCTGGATGTTCCAATAAGTGCATAAACAAGCTCCAGTTAGTTCAAAATGCAGCAGCAAGAGTCCTTACTAGAACTAGAAAATATGACCACATCACCCCTGTCTTATCCACACTGCATTGGCTCCCAATCAAATTTCGTATTGATTGTAAAATACTACTATTGACCTTTAAAGCACTGAATGGTCTCGCACCACAGTACCTGAGTGAACTTATGCTCCTCTATGACCCACCACTACTACTTAGATCAAAAGGTGCAGGCTATCTGCTGGTACTTCGTATAGTGAAAGCTACATCAGGGGGCAGAGCCTTTTCTTACAAAGCCCCACAGTTATGGAACAGCCTTCCAAGTAGTGTTCGGGAATCAGACACAGTCTCAGTGTTTAAGTCTAGGCTGAAAACATATCTATTTAGTCAAGCCTTTATTAATGGTGTTTATGAGGTAAAGGTGTAGATCTGGAGGGTCCTCAAACATAGAGTCTTTTGGTAAACTGGGATGTATGGATGCTGTCAGTCTCCACTCGCTTGCTCACTCGAGTTTGTTGACGGTGTAGTGGCTGGCTGCTTTATGTCCCGGGGCTCCCTCATGCCTGTGTTACCTTCTGGCTCTCCCCTTTTAGTTATGCTGTCATAGTTAGTTGCCGGGGTCCCTGCTTGTACTCAGTGCAATATGCATACTGTTCCTACTTATTCAGGTGACACTGGGCATACCTAACAACCTGTGTTTTCTCTCTCTTCTCTCCCTCCCCCCCAAATCTGTCCCTCTGAGTTACATGTCAGTCCTGGGATCGAGATCCTGACCTCTTCTGCTCCTCAGACCTGCCTGATCTATCCTGGTACCCTGTGTCTGGTTGGAGTCTCATCACATCGCTCCTGTGGACAGTTGGGGGTCACGCCTGGAGGATGCTCTGGACTCTTGCAGTGGTGCTTTTGTGGCTGGGGACTGCAGTTGACTTGCTGACTTTAGGACTGCAGTTAACTTGCTTACTTTGGGACTATGGTTGTCATGAAAGGTTTTGCGCTCAGGTTTCTGTCGGTGGGGGGTTTATAGCATCAACAAAGCTGACTTTATGTTAGGACTGTTAATGTTATGGTCATGTTGTCTGTTGTTGCCTGGATGGGTTCTCATTTGAGTCTGGGGATAGATTAGGGATAAAATTAGTTCATATTTTAAGTCGTTCAAATTCTGTAAAGCTGCTTTGCGACAATGTTTATTGCTAAAAGTGCTATACAAATAAACTTGACTTGACTTGAATTTAAAGGGCTGAAGGGCCAGATACCAATGAGTGATCCATGTGTTGGCATCCTTCATGCAGTGGAGCCACTGGAGTTGGGCATGATTGGAACAGAGGGTGAATGGGCATCCTAGAAGGTAGTACTGGAGAGTGAGGACTGTCCACTGGATGTCCAGACACTCCTTTTCTATCGTGCTGTACTTTGAGTCTCGCATGGAGAGCTTGTGGCTGATGTACAGCACTGGACGCTTCTCCCACTCCACCACCTGTGACAAAATGGCTCCCATCCCTCTGTCTGACACATCGGTCTGTAAAACAAAAGGGAGAGAAAAGTCAGGAGAATGCCCCAGTGGGATCCCACACAAAACCGCCTTTACCTGACCAAAAGCCTGTTGGCATGGCTCTGTTTACTGGACTGGATCTGGCGATCCCTTTTTAGTGAGGTCAGTCAGCAGGCTGGTGATGTCGTCTGAAAAATTAGGCAAGAACTGCCTATAATAGCCAACCAGCTCCAGGAACTGCCTCACGCTCTTATCTTAGGTCTCAGGCAGGCCATAATTGCTGCAGTCTTATCAATTTGGGGACACACCTCCACATGACCCAAGTGGAAGCCCAGATACCGTACTTTCACCCATCCAATTGCACACTTCTTCAGGTTTGCTGTGAGCCCAGCATGCCTTAGCAACCTCAGGATCACCCTAAGATGCTGTAAATAACACTCACAATCATTATTATAAATGATTATGTCATCTAAGTAAGCCGCCACATACGCATTGTGGGTACAGAGAATTCGGTCCATGAGACACTGTGTGACGACCATACGGTCTATGGTGACGACTGCGAGTGCTCCTGGGTGCGGCTGCACTGATTGCCTGATTGCCACTTGGCGGAATGAGCTCACCTGTGCCCTTATTTATTGGACTTCCCTCAGTTGTTAGTTGCCCGTGAGCATTAGGCTTCACGTTGGCCGCTTGTTGTGTGCGTTTGGTTTTCTGTGATTGTGTACTTGCAAGTGTTTTAATAAAAGACCCATGGTATTTTGAATTTGGTTTGTGGGTATTTTTTTTTTTTTGGTGTTGTTACGTTTTTGAGCCGCACGTAACATATGGGGGCTCGTCTATTTGTGATTACTTGAATTTGTTGTTTTGTATCTGGTTTGCATCTGGTTTAGTCAGTGTGGAGGATAGTGAGTGCAGTGTGCGGGATTGTCCATTGTTGGAGATTTAGTCTTATCAGGTGAGTAAGCAGTCCTCAAATGAATGTGATTTAACCCTGGGTAGGTCTAGCGGCGTGTTTCATTTTGAGGCATGTCGGGTTGTTTTTATAATAGTGTTGTGGTGAAGGCGAGTAGAGCATTGCTCGGGAGCACTTCCGTGGAATCGCAGGCTGTTGCTGATTGCCAGTCGCGGCCGGCGTTCTGCAGGTAATAGTGCATAAGTACCCCTCACTTGTAACCGCATGAAGACTAGGTATAGTGTAAATAGGGTTTTGGGTTGTAGTTAGTTGGGGTGATCACTTTTATTTGTGCTTGTTTACGCTTTTATTTTCTCCAACATGGATGTCAGTACATTTGTTGAGACTCCGTGTGACTCGTATTTGGACAGTTGCACTAAAGAAACACTGTTGCAAATTGCCTCCCATTACAAGATTCCTATTTCAGACATGGACCATAAATTAAAAGATAGCATTAAGCTGTCGCTGAAAGGGGCTTTGCTTGACAAGGGAATTTTGCTTCAGGAACCTGGCCCAAAGTCCGCTCCGGGGACGCCACCTGGAGGTGAAATATTGATGTTCAAGCAGAGGAAATAATTGCTGTTGCTGGAGATAGAACAGGAAAATTTGAGACAAGCTTCAGAAACTAACCGTATTGGTTTAGAAAAGGAGAAGTTAGACCTGGAATATCGAAAGCTTGATTTAATTAAGGATGGTAAATTGGGTGTAGAGGGTTCAAAGGAGGTGTCATCTAGTTTGCGGTTGGTTCCTCAGTTTAATGATAAGGACCCTGATGTATTCTTTACTTTGTTTGAACGTGTTGCAGACACCAGGAAGTGGTCCGATGAGCACAGGTGTTTGTTGCTGCAGTGTGTGTTACAGGGGAAAGCACAGGAGGCTTACTCCTCTTTGTCCTCAGAGGATGCAAGAGACTACTCTAAGGTTAAAGCTGCTGTTTTGCAGGCATACGAGCTTGTGCCTGAGGCATACTGCCTGAGATTTCGGCAAGCAAGGAAAGAAGTAGGACAAATGCATCTGGAGTTTGCGAGAGATTTGCGTAAGCATTTCACTCAATGGTGCTCTGCCGGTGACATTAAAACGTTTGATGGTTTGTCTGATTTGATGATAGTTGAACAGTTTAAATCTTCTGTGGCTGAACGTGTAGCTACCTTTATCTCTGAGCATAAAGCTAAAACTCCTGAAAAAGCGGCGGAACTGGCTGATGAATTTACATTAACGCATAAAAATAGTTCTCATGAAGTTGGTAAGCCTGGGTTAAATGCAGCCCAGGGGGCGAGTAGACCATTGCCGGGGCCCTTGACATCATTGTCAAGTTAGGCCACAGACTTGGCATGCAATTACTGTCGCGAAATTGGGCACTGGAAGGTGGATTGCCCCCCCCTTAAAAAATAGACCACCGTGCTCGACTTATAAGTACGTTAAACCAAATGCACTAGCTAGGTCTTTGCATTGTATTGAGTCGTGTGCACGGAGCTCGGGGGGTGACAGAGATTTTGCAAAAGATTGTTTAATGTCCTATTTGCCCTTTATTACTGATGGCTGTGTTTTTTTCCCAGGTAAGAACAGTGTTCCGGTGAAAATTCTGCGGGACACAGGCGCTGTAGATTCGTTTATTTTACAGTCTGTGCTACCTTTCTCTGAGCAGTCATACACTGGTGATAATGTTTTAATTTGTGGAATTGGTTTGAATACGGTTTCTGTTCCCCTTCACAGAATTAATATTCAGTCTGATTTTGTGCTGGGGGAAATTGTCCTCGGAGTTCGTCCGGCCCTCCCTGTGGATGGAGTCCATATTATTTTAGGCAATGCAATTGTGGGGCACCGTGTTTGGGGTGACGCACCTTCACCCATTGTGTCTGATTCCCCTGGTACACCTGTTTGTGCTCCCAGTAATGAGGGGGAGAGCCCAGCCTGTGCAGTGACAAGGTCGATGAGCAGCACTGATCATCATGTGGTGCCGACTGCTGTGCAGAGGGAAAGTTTGGGGTCTGTGCTGGGTGTTCCTGATTTGTCTAATCTGCCCTTTCCTTTGTCAGGGGAGGAGTTGCGCAATGCACAGGCTGGTGATCCAGGGTTGGCTGATTTGTTTAAGAATGTTTTGTCCCCCACAGATGCATTGGGAGTAGCGAGGGGGTACTTCCTGGATAATGGGGTTCTCTTCCGTAAGTGGGTACCGCAAGGGGAGGTGTTTGTGGGGGATGCCTATGTCCAGGTGGTAGTTCCTGCTCAATTTCGAAATTCCGTATTGCAGGTTGCGCATGACCAGTGCGGTCATGGGGGCGTGAAGAAGACGTATGATCGAGTTCTTAGAACTTTTTTTTGGCCGCGTGTAAAAAAGGATGTGTCCGCGTATATAAAGACATGCCATACCTGTCAGATCATTAGTAAGCCAAATCAAACGCTCAAACCCGTGCCTTTGAGCCCAATTGTAGCTGTTGGGGAACCTTTTGAGCACATTGTTATTGATTGTGTAGGTCCACTGCCTAGGTCTAAGAATGGTAGTAATTATATTTTTACGCTAATGTGCTTGAACACTCGTTATCTTTTCGCTTTTCCTTTGCGCACTATCTCTACGAAAGCGGTACTAAGAGCTTTAATTCAGTTTATGTCTGTTTTTGGCATTCCAAGATTTGTGCAAAGGGACCGCGGGTCTAATTTTACTTCCCGTGTGTTTGCTGATGTCCTAAAACAACTGCGCATAGAACACCTTACATCTACAGCATATCATGCACAGTCGCAGGGTTCCGTTGAAAGATTCCATCAGTCTATGAAATCTCTCCTCCGCGCTGGATGCAGACTGGGAGGAGTCACTACCGTGGCTCATGCTGGCTGCTCATGAAGTTGTGCAGGAGAGTACTGGGTTTAGCCCGAATGATTTGATGTTCGGTCACAAGGTGTGGGGACTTTTGTCAGTTTTGGGGGATGTAGGTAAACCTGTTGTACCGCCCACCAATGTTGAAGGTTATGTGCTTGGGTTTAAGGACAGGTTGTCCAGGGCTCGGGATATAGCAAGAACAAATCTGGAGAGCGCACAAAAGAAAATGAAAACCTTGTATGATCGAGCCATAGAGCATCGCTCTTTTGAAGCTGGGGATCAAGTGCTGGTGCTTCATCAGTTAGTGGGGTCACCATTTGAGTCTAAATTTGATGGCCCATATTCGGTTATTCGTAAGGTTTCTGACGAGAATTATTTGGTGTCTACCCCATTTCGTAGAAAAAAATCTACGTTGTACCATGTAAATTTGATGAAGCCCTATTATGAGTCTATGTGCACCAAGCCAGTCTTAACCTCTGCTCCTGTTTTTGCTGGAGAAACTGGTGATGAAATTGTCGATCCAAACGATGGCATTCTTTGTGGGCGTTTGAAGAACTCTGAGTGTTTGTTGCAGTTGGAGGGGATATTTGCGTACATACCTGAACCCCAATGGAGGGAGTTAATCCATCTGATATGTAAATATCCCGAACTGTTTGGAGACACTCCGTCTCGAACCACCTGGATAGAGCATGATATTGATGTTACTGATTCTGCCTCTATTAGACAACGCTTTTACAGAGTGTCACCAGAAAAACGCAAAGTCTTGGAAACTGAAATTAAATACCTGATTATTGATAACCTTGCTGTACCTTCCTTTTCGGAGTGGGCGTCTCCGTGCATCCTGGTAGAGAAGCCCGACAAAATGGTTAGATTCTGCACAGACTTTAGAAAAGTGAATAGTGTCACCAAAGGAGATAGTTTTCCTTTGCCTCGTATTGAGGATTGTGTGGATTCGGTGGGCTCTGCCAGGTTTGTAACAAAACTTGATCTCTTGAAGGGATATTGGCAGGTGCCGTTAACACCAAGGGCCAGGGAAATATCATCCTTTATCACCCCGTTTGGATTATATTCTTACACTGTTATGAGTTTCGGTCTGAGAAATGCGCCCGCCACGTTTCAGCGGCTTATGAATCGGGTAATTTCGGGATTAGAGGGCTGTGCCATTTATTTGGACAATTTAATTTTGGTCAGTGACACTTGGGAATCACATCTGCAGAGGCTCAAATCAGTGTTTGATCACTTGATCAAGGCGCAGTTGACGGTGAACTTATCCAAATGTGAATTTTCCAGAGGGACCATGACTTACCTCGGCAAAGTTGTTGGCAAGGGTGAAGTGCACCCTATTGATGCTAAAATTATGGCTATTCAACAGTACTCACCCCCAATAACAAAAAAAGATTTGCGGAGATTTTTGGGTTTAGTGGGGTTTTACAGATGTTTTTGTAAGAATTTTGCCACTGTGGTAGCACCACTGACTAATCTTTTGAGGGATGGAGAAAAATATGTGTGGACTTCTGGCTGTCAAATGGCTTTTGAAAATGTCAAGTCAATTCTGTGTTCTGCTCCTGTTCTGTCTGCCCCACGTTTTGATAAGCCTTTTGCATTACAGGTTGATGCCAGCAACGTCGGAGCAGGCGCTGTTCTGATGCAGGTTGATGAGCATGGCATTTACCATCCTGTGTGTTTCTTTTCCAAAAAATTCTGTTCCTACCAGCTTCACTATTCTGTGGTTGAGAAAGAGACACTGGCGCTAATATGGGCTTTGCAACATTTTTCCGTTTACATCATTTCCGCAGTAGCTTTGACTGTTTATTCAGATCATAACCCTCTAGTCTTTTTAAATTCACTGAAGTGTTCAAATCAGCGTTTAGTGCGGTGGTCTCTGTTTTTACAGTCATACTGCTTGGACATAAGACATATCAAAGGGTCTGAAAACGTTGTGGCCGATGCGTTATCCCATGCATGATTTACTGTTGTTTTTGTGCTCTCTCTCTGTCTCTGTGTCTCTTCTACTCATGGGATTGGGGGGGGGAGATGACCATTTTTTTTTTGTCTTAGGAAACTGTGGAAAAAAAACCCCTACGATCCAGAGGGCTCTGCGTTTTTTGAAAAAGGGGGTGGGGGGGATGACCATACGGTCTATGGTGATGACTGCGAGTGCTCCTGGGTGCGGCTGCACTGATTGCCTGATTGCCACCTGGCGGGATGAGCTCACCTGCGCCCTTATTTATTGGACTTCCCTCAGTTGTTAGTTGCCTGTGAGCATTAGGCTTCACATTGGCCGCTTGTTGTTTAGTTTAGTTTATTAGCTTATTTGACAGGGACCATGTACAAGACATCGCTAGTACCAGAGTTAGCCAGAAAGCTAATTTGCATCTGTGGTCCCTGGGCAGGGAGCTATAAAAACACAAACATACACACATGACTTACTGTTGCCAATATGAAGTACACACTAAAATAGCAACAGCATTCTAAAACATGCATCATACTAAAACATATAAAAAACATATACTATCACATCATCACATAAAAACAACACACATACAACAATAGACATCGTCATATAAAACAATACACATACCATTTCACAATACTTACTATAAAACAGCACACTGATTAATGATCACATATTTGATTAGCCTTAAGCCATACCTTTAATGATAATTTAAACTGGCTAAAGCTTGCACTGTTTCTAATGTGAACTGGAATTGCATTCCATTTTTCAGCTGCACTAACAGAAAAAGCTGATTGACCAAAGGAAGTTTTCCTATAATCCACATAGCAATCACCTCTCACAGAGGACCTTGAAACTCTTAAATTGTCTCTGCACAGTGATATACACTGCCTAAGAGGTGATGGTGCAAGATCATGGAAAAGTTTATACAATAAACACATATTAGCAAAACAAATAAAACTCTCAAAGGACAGCATATTGTATTTTGATATAATAGCACAATGATGGTAATATCTTGGCTTTTTGTCCAAAATCTTTAAAGCCATTTTGTAAAGAGAGGCTAATGGTTTTATGGTGGTCACACCTGCCTGTGACCAACTTGTACAACAGTATGACAGATGTGAAAAGATCATTGAGTGTAGGAACAATTTTGCAGCAGACAGTGGCAACTGGTGTCTGATATGCCTAAAATTTACTAAACTAACTCTAACACATTTGGATATCTTCTTGATATGCGTTTTAAAAGACAAATTAGAATCAATGATAACACCCAGATACTTGAAGTTATCAACAGTTTTTATGGCCTCTCCCTTAACAAAGATGTCAGGTTGCTGGCTTACATCACACCTCTTGATGGAAAAGTACATGGTCACTGTCTTGCCCACATTAAGAGTAAGACAGTTATGTGTCAGCCAATCCGACACCTTGTTTAAGGCTGAGGTAAGTTTTAGTGCAGCTTGTTCTCTGGTTTTGGCATGAACAAAAATAACTGTATCATCTGCATACATTTGCATTTGAACATCTGGGCAAACCAAAGGTAAATCATTAATATATAAGCTAAATAAAATTGGTCCTAAAATTGATCCCTGTGGCACTCCAGTTGTGCTATTGGACAGAGTGGAGCATGTGCCATTAATTCTTGTGCACTGCTTTCTAGAGTCTAGATATGATTCCATCCATGTCAAAGCGGTAGTAGAAAAATCAAGCTGTGAGAGTTTAGATAACAAAACATTGTGATTAACTGTGTCAAATGCCTTCCTGAAATCCAGGAAGACAGCACCAACTACACCACCTCCATCAAGCTTAGATTTTATTTGTTCTATAAAGTAACAGAGGGCCGTTTCTGTTGAATGGTTTTTCCTAAATCCAAACTGCATAGGATGCAGCAGGAAACGGTCTTCTAAGTAGGCCATCAACTGGTTACACACAACTCTTTCAGTTACTTTAGAGATGGTGGGAAGACTGCAAATAGGCCTATAGTTGGTAACGTTGGTAACATCCCCAGATTTAAAAATGGGGGTTATTACTGCTGTCTTCCAGGCAACAGGAAAATAGCTTTCTGTAATGGATAAATTGACCAAGTGGGTAATAGGGGTACAGAGTATCTCATCTCATTATCTCTAGCCGCTTTATCCTTCTACAGGGTCGCAGGCAAGCTGGAGCCTATCCCAGCTGACTACGGGCGAAAGGCGGGGTACACCCTGGACAAGTCGCCAGGTCATCACAGGGCTGACACAGAGACACAGACAACCATTCACACTCACACCTATGGTCAATTTAGAGTCACCAGTTAACCTAACCTGCATGTCTTTGGACTGTGGGGGAAACCGGAGCACCCGGAGGAAACCCACGCGGACACGGGGAGAACATGCAAACTCCACACAGAAAGGCCCTCGCCGGCCCCAGGGCTCGAACCCAGGACCTTCTTGCTGTGAGGCGACAGCGCTAACCACTACACCACCGTGCCACCCGGTACAGAGTATATTTGCGTATTTTTTGACAAATGCACAATCGCAGTCAAAAATATCTTTTGCCTTAGAATTTTTTAACTGCCTTAGGATTTTAGTTACAGAGGTTTCTGACACTTCTGACATGCTAAAGGATGACATACCATCTTTCACTAGTGTAATGGTTTTCTCTCTTGCACCAAAACCTAATACAAGATCATAGACTGAGTTAATAAAATAGTCATTGAACATAGAGGAAATTTGGACTTTATCCCTTATAAGGGTCCCCTGCACTAGCAATTCATACTCAGTATATTTTTTATTATTGTCTTTCTTAAGTACTCTATTGATATTTTTCCATGTTTTCCTTGTGTTCCCTTTTGATTCATTTATAATATTAATAAAGAAATTAGCTTTAGCCTTCCTCAAGTCATTAACAACTTTGTTACGTAGCTGTTGAAATGTTCTCCTGTCACATGCTAATCCAGAGTTAAGTGCAATTTTCACTTGTGTGCGTTTGGTTTTCTGTGACTGTAAACTTGCAAGTGTTTTAATAAAAGACCCATGGTATTTTGAATTTGGTTTGTGGGTATTTTTTTTTTTTTGGTGTTGTTACATTTTTGAGCCGCATGTAACACACTGCAACATCACAAGGAGCCCCAAAAACCCTGAAAGGAAGAGTGACAAATTGGTGTAAGCCAAATGGAGTGGAAAAGGACATTATCTCATGGGATAATGACATCAAGGGAATCTGCCAATATCCCTTTGTTCAAACTAGTGTTGAGTAAAAGTGAACCGTGCCTAACCGATCGAGCAGTTCATCAATGTGAGGCATCAGATATGTGTCAAATTTAGACACCGCATTGACTTTTCTATCATCCACACAGAACCAGACCGACCTGTTGTTCTTGAGAACCAAGACCACCGGGCTGCTCCAGTTGCTGTGTGACTCCTCAACTACTCCCATCTTGAGCATAGCCTGGAGTTCATCCTGAATCACATTTTTCTTGTGCTCAGGGAGCTGATATGGGTGGCTGTGCACCACCAACCCTGAGGGAGTCTCAATGTGGTATTCTGTGAGGTCAGTGTGACCAGGGATGGGCGAGAACACATTAGAGAGTTCCTCCTGCAACCTAATCACCTGTGCTCTCTGGGATGTTGAGAGGTGGTCTCCACAGGGGACCAGGGTGAATTGGGCTGCACGTTTTAGACTTACCTCCAGTCCCAGCTTTGCCTTCTTTGGAACTATCATTGCCAGAGCCACAGGAACCTCCTCTTTCCTCAGTTTCAGGAGATTGAGGTGATAAACTTGACATGTGTCACCCCTATCTGGCCATTTGACCTCATAGTCAACCTCCCCAATTCACCATGTGACCTCAAAAGGCCCTTGCTACTTGGCAAGCAATTCTGAACTTGAGGTGGGCAATAAAATGAGGACTTTATATCCCAGTACAAGTTCGCTTAGCTGTGCCCCTCTGTTGTACAGGTGAGCTTAAAATTCTTGGGCCTGTAGCAAATTCTCCTGGGTTATGTGACTCAGTGCATGGAGTTTTACACTCAGGTCAAGAACATCCATCCATTATCTGTAAATGCTTATCCTGTACAAGGTCACAGGCAAGCTGGAGCCTATCCCAGCTGAACGTGGGCAAGAGGTGGGGTACATCCTGGACAAGTTGCCAGGTCATCGCAGGGCTAACACATAGAGACAAACAACCATTCACATCTATGGTCAATTTAGAGCCACCAGTTAGCCTAACCTACATGTCTTTGGACTGTGGGGGAAACCGGAGCACTCAGAGGAAACCCATGCAAACTCCACACAGAAAGGCCCTCATCGGCCACTGGGTTTGAACCCAGGACCTTCTTGCTGTGAAGCAACAGTGCTAACCACTACACCACTATGCCACCTGGTCAAGAACATATAGAATTTCATTTTTGCTTGGAGAAGGCTCCTCCTCCCAGTTTTCTCTAATGATGTCTAAAACATCACGGGGCTTGTGCCTATACAACAGTTCAAATGGGGAAAATCCGGTGGAGGCTTGTGGGGCCTCGTGTACTGCAAACAACTGAGGGTTGAGCCACCTGTTCCAGTTTTTAGCATCCCCATGAATGAACTTACGAATCATGTTCTTAAGTGTTTGGTTAAATCGTTCGACCAGCTCATCCATTTGTGAATGATAAACACTCATACAAATCAATTTAATTTCCAATAATTTGTACAATTCGCACAGTGTGCATGACATAAAAGTAGCACCTTGATCAGTCAGGATTTCTTTCAGAATCCTGACTTGGGAGATAATGCAGAAGAGTGCCTCCACAACACTACGTGCTGAGATATTGTGAAGAGGCACTGCTTCTGGATATTGTGTTGCATAATCCACTATGACTAACACAAAGCGATACTCGTGTGCAGATTGATCTAATAGCCTGATGAGATCCATGCCAGTTTTTTCAAAGGGGCTCTCCATCAATGGCAATGGGCACAATGGCGCTTTTGGTATGGGCCAGTGGATTTATCAGCTGACATTCACAACATTCCATACACCACCTGTGGACTTCAGTGTGAATCCCTGGCCAATAGAAATGGGCCCTGAGATGATTTGGTGTTTTATCCTGCCCCAAATGCCCCACCATAGGATTCTGAAGAGCCTCATGGAATAAAAGTTCCCTACGGCTCTTTGGGACCAACAACTGTGCCATCTTTTCTTTTGTTTGAGTGCCCTGCATCACTTGATATAGCCTATCCTTAATAATACAAAAGTACAGGAAGGAAAGCGTAACGTTAGGCTAGAGGATTTGGCCATCAATTACTTTCACTTAGTCAAAAGTGTGTCTCAGAGACTTGTCATGTGCCTGTCCCAATGGGAAGTCCCCTAAGGGATTCCCCAGAGAGGAAGGAGGGCCTTCCCCACTCTCTCTGTCATCATGATGTGGAACTGACATGGGCAGCCCTGAGCCTGCCTCCCCAGCTAACATTGCAGTGGGATTCCCCTGTGACGTACTACTGCAGGACCCACCCACTCACTAATAACTGTTTCATTAACATTTTAAACCCTGGCCAATCAGTTCCCAGAATCAGAGGGTGGGTGAGGCTCAGACTAACCATCACCTCTACACTATTCTTTTCTCCCCGGAAATGAACAGTGACCAGCATTAGTGGATATTTGTGTATATCACCATGCACTGTCAGGGACCAGACAGGAGAGGAGATCAAATGCACTCAAACCACAGTTTATTAATAACAGGGGAAAAGGGAGTTGGGAGAATGTGTGAAGTTCAGTGGCAGGAGAACTGAGAGGCAGGGATGGCTGGTGGTGACATCTGAGGTCTCCCATCCAAGTACTGGCTGGATCTAACCCTGCTTAGCTTCTGAGATCAGACGGGATCAGGCATTGTCAGAGAGGTGTGGCTGTAGGCTGACAGCACTTGGGTTTCAGGCAGTCTCCCAGCAGTAGTCCCTCAGCAGGCTGGAGTTAGGGAGCAGGCTGGAACACAGAGTCACAGATCAGATAGCAAGATAGGGGACAGAAATGCAGGGTCAGGTTACCGGGGCTGGAGAGTAGGGCTCCAAGCAGGGCTACTCACACCGGGCTGATGGAGAGGCAGGCGAGCAGCAGGGCTGGGCAGGCTGGAGATCAGGCGAAGGTACAGGCGAGGTAGGCAAGAGGCAGAGTCGACAGGACAGAAGGCAGATCAGGTTATCGGGGCTGGAGAGCAGACAGAGTCAGATGGAACAGAATATCGTCAGGAGTCAGAGTAGTAGGAACACAGAGCAGGTTATCACGCTGGAAGTTGCAGACGATCTGACACAGAAGCTTGGGAGGACTGCAGCTTAAATACACACGGGGGGAAGCAGGTGATTGGCAACAGCCAATGACAGCCACTGGAAGTTAATAAGAGGAAGTGAGTGTGGGCATGGCCGGTAATGCTGAGTGGAGATGTTACCTGAAGAGAGAAGCCCACAGGTAGGACCATGACAATGCACACACTTAACATTCATCAATCATGCATTTCCCAGTGCCCCACATCGAATCAGGCTTTGCTGTATGGAGGTCTGATTACAACTAGAATCCACTAAAGCCTGATGTTTACCCCATGGAATACTTAAAAATATCCTGTATGCCCCTGCTCGATCAGGGGAAGCCTGTGGTGTATCAGAGATGTGAATCAGTAGTCCCACCTCCTCATGGAAGCACTGATTCCCTGCCTTCCCTCTGTGCCTACAGACCTGCCCATGCTCACTCTCGGTTCTGGTGGGCATGGATGAGTTCACCCGTGGAGAGAGAGAGGGGATTAATGGTGGCACAGACACAGAAGAAGGGAGAGTAGAAACATGAGAACAGACATGAGTGTAAGGAGCAGGTTTGGGGGGAATTGACCCACATTTCCATGGGGATGAGGTGGGGGGGCAAGGAGAGAGAGGGGGAGAAAGAGAAAGCAGAAGTGAGAGAGAGGGCAGAGAAGTTGTAGCAGCTCCTACTTCTGGAAATGCTGTCAGGTGGTCCTCTGTCAGCTGGACCGTCTCCTCCAGTGACTTCGTTCGGTGACAGCGGATCCACACTGACATCTCACTCGGCAGCTGGGTGATGAATTGCTCCAGTGTCACTCCCTCGATGATGGATTCGGCGTCACACTCACCAGCCAGTCAGCAGGGGTCCCAGAGCTGTTGTGCGAACACAAATGGCCTGCCCACTTCACCGTATGCCAGTGAGTGGAAGCGCTGGCAGTGCTCTTCTGGGCTGCAGCCGACCCACTATAGGATGGCTTGCTTCAGATGGGGGTACTCCAGCATCTTAGTGGTTGGGAGCTGCCAAGCTAAGAGCTGGGCTTCCCCCAACAGGAGCGGCAACAGGCGAGCTGCCCACTGTGAGGTTGGCCATGTGCTTGCCTCTGCGACATGCTCGAACAGCTCAAGGAAGGCATTGGGGTCATCAGGGACAATGGGTGGATCACCCATGGACTGGATCCAGCTCCGAATCACCTGCCAGTCTTCTGCTTGGGCTTCAAGCAGAGCCTGGAAGCACTGACAGTGACATTTGGAGGAGCTCTCTGATTGATTTTGACTCCATAATGGCATTCGTTCCTCAGTCCTGGGTTTTGACACCAGTGTAACCACTCTCTAACTTGTGGGAAACAGAACTGGAAGCAGGCTTCAGAAGAGGTGTGTTCTTTTTATTTTTCACTTTTCAGTGACAACTAATGCACATACGTAAACACACACGTTGGGTGACACAGCTCTCTCTCTCTCATTCCTGGCTGTGTGAAAGACACACAGAGACACAGGTTAATAGACAGCCAGTAATTTGACACAGGTGCACCTCATCAGATGTTACCTGCTGGTTCAACCTACCTCCTCGCTGTTCACAGCTGACACTCGACCATGCCCCTGCCACCACAGTCATCTTGAAGACAGCATATTTTGCTCCAAAATCTCAATGTACTTTTCTGCATTAATGCTGCCATCACAGAAATGTAAATTACCTTTGCCAAGGGCACTGACACAACATCATACCATGACAGACCCTGGCTTTTAGACTTATTGCTGGTAACAGCCTGGATGGGCCTTTTTGTCTTTGGTTTGGAGCACATGGTGTCCATTTCTTATAAAAAAAGGCCTGGGATACTAATTTATATAATCACAATACACTTTTCCACTGTGTGATGGTCCATTCCAGATGCCTCGAAGCCCAGAGAAGTTGATGGTGCTTCCAACACAGTGAACATAAGGCTTCCTTTTTGCACAGAAAAGTTTTAACTGGCATTTGTGGATGTAATGCTTATAGATGATATGAGGAATGATGGTTCTTGATGCAGTGGCATCTGAGGGATCAGAGATCATGGGTGTTCAGCTTCGGCTTGCACTCCTGCCCTTTATACA
The DNA here is from genome assembly GCF_027579695.1 of Neoarius graeffei. Classification (NCBI taxonomy): domain Eukaryota; kingdom Metazoa; phylum Chordata; class Actinopteri; order Siluriformes; family Ariidae; genus Neoarius; species Neoarius graeffei. The sequence goes on from NC_083573.1 coordinate 81,018,415, forward strand.
CAAAAATTCCTCCAGATTCCTTGAAATGTTTAATGATATTATGCACCATTGAGGGTGAAATACCCAAATCTCTTTGTATCTTTCTTTTGAGGGACATTGTTTTTAAATATTTCAATAATTTTCCCGTGCATTTGTTGAAAAACTGGAGATCCTCAGCCCATCTTTGCTCCTCAAAGACTAGGTCTTTCCTGAATACTGATTTTGTACCAAATTATGATTACAATCACCTGCTGACTTCACCTGTTTCAAATCATATCATTATTTACTTGTTTTACCTCATTACAAACCCTAAATTGCCTCTGTCCCAACTTTTTGGGAAAGTGTTGCAGGCCTGAAATGCAGGAATGGATGTATATTAACAAATGAAATGAAGTTGACCAGAGAAAACATGAAATATCTTGGGTTCATACTGTCTGCAATGAAATACAAGTCAAAGTAAATTAAGACATTACTGCTTTCTGTTTTTTATTTGCATTTTCCATACAATCCCAACTTTATCTGATTTAGGGTTGTACAATCAAGACATCTAAATAGCTGTTAATGGATCTAAATAGCTAAACATCTAAATAGCTGTTCATTAGGGTGCATCAATTGCCCCCTAAAAATGAAAAGTTCCTCCGATCATGATGCATTTTTGTTTTTATGTTCCTTTTGGTAAGAAAACACACTGGGTGAAATATTTTGACAAAATTCAAAAGTTTAATGGTGGCACCAGGACCTCAAAGTTATGGAAAAAGCTGCTATTTTACAGTATGACTTTTATGACAAAATTTCGATCACTTTTCATGAAACATTATGGCACCTTATAGAGTATACCAAATATCTTAGATACACATTTTAGTACATATTCTAAATATATCAAGCACAGTTTGAGTTTTAGCTGTTCATTGAATCATTGCTCAACTACTTTTAAACAATACAAATGTATTATGAATCACATTAATGCTTCTCAATCCCTTGCAAAGGTTCTTAACATGATCTCTGGGTCACAAGAAATCAATAAATGGAGTCCAACATTGTGATTCAAACCTTACGCGAAAACATAAAATAAGCATTTTTTGGCAAAAAATGAACCTCATGGTGCCACCATTAGACTTTTGAATATGGTCAAAAAATTTTACAGGATGTCTTTATTGGTGAAAAGGAACACCCAAACAAAAATGCATCAGATTTTATGAAAGTGAGGGCAACTGATGCACCCTACTGTTCATGGATGAAACTTTGCTAAGTTTTTTGAAGGTTTATTCATGTTTATGTTCTCATTCATTCTCATCTCATTATCTCTAGCCGCTTTATCCTTCTACAGGGTCGCAGGCAAGCTGGAGCCTATCCCAGCTGACTACGGGTGAAAGGCGGGGTACACCCCTGGACAAGTCGCCAGGTCATCACAGGGCTTGTTTGTGTTCTACTTCTTATAAATAAATTTGCTGCAAATAGACATATATTTCAAGTACTGACTGGAAAGATTGCCATTTGTTTTTTTTCCCTCTCCCTAACCCACTTCTAATATAATATATATTTTTTTTAAATGTCAGCCTGTTTTTTTTCCACATCTCTTTATTGGTACATCTATTTATTATATTAGATTATCAATCTATGTATGAAAAGTTTGTCTGACATTTAACTTTACTCACCTAGTCTCTTCTCTGTATAGTTGACCAAGGTGCAAAAGCACTCATCTCACTTTGCTTTGAGCATCAATGCTGGTGTGTGGAAGCCAGAGGTGATCGTTTGGATGTGGCTTGAATGCTAACCTCTGGCATCAGGGTTCAGACTCTTACAATCATTACACACCCATGAGTTTAAACAGCTTTTCGGAGATGGACTCTTGTGGATGGACAAAAATCGAATAAAATATTGGATTTTACCTCACCAATCTGGTTAAGCATACATTAAAGCTTTTGAGGGAGAAATACTAGACAAGGTTTTGAATTTTCATCTCTTAAGCACTGACATTTTCCAGGGGAGTAAGCACATGGAATAAAATTAAGACCTGCTTTTCAGCAGCATCTAATAAGGAGTGGATGGCCTAATAAGCATTTGTGGGTTCAGGGGCAGTATCTGTTATCAAGAGTGGAAAACAAAAAACAAGCACAAATAATAAAAATTGATAATGTGATTTGCTTATTATATTTCCACAGATTGAAATCTATAGGCAGTTATCCGGTCTTGAAGAATAACTAATACCTTCAATATGCATATTAATATGCAAGAATAGGTTGACTGTTATGACAACAGATGTGACCATTTCTCTGATCTAACATGGCAATAATTCCAGTTTGTGATGAGGTATTCCCTTAAATTTTAACTTTGTTCTCTCAGCAAATGAAACACAAGCAGGCCATTTGAATGCAAACCTCATTATGTCCTGGAACATACAGATAGCGAGAGGTCCAATTTGCATTTAGATTGTTTCTGGAGAAGTAAATTAATCAACACTTTTTTACACACACACACACACACACACACACACACACACACACACACACACACACACACACAGGCAAATTTACTTTTTTCCTTTTTTTAAATCACATTTACTCAAATTTTCACATCTCACTAAACTGGTGTTGAGTGCTCCGAATGCCTGGTTCATGCTACACCTGACCCTTACCATAAGCAGACTACAGATCAGACAGGGCTTGTACACTGTCCATCTAAAAATAAAACCCTGGCAATGGAAAGAGGTTGAAGAGATAACTTTATTTCTATAGATTGTGAGATGAAGAGGAAGAATGGCTCTGGGTCAGAACTATCAACATCTTTACTCAGATTGCTTAGCTATGCACCATGAAGCTGATGTGTGCTTAGGGGATCTTCTCCCGAGTCAGTAAAATTTTAGTTGTTTATGAATCTTAATAACTTGCAAATTTTCTGACATGTGAATTACTTTTTGTGACCTTTTTTTCCATACAGTATATTTATAAGCTAGCTCACTGGGTAAGAAAAAAAAGCAAAAAACAAAAAACTGACTATGCCAAAATGTAGTAGCTAACATAATACCATATGGCAATCTAGTTCTTTAATACAGACTAACTGAAACAAAACAAGCATGTTTATTATCCTCACCTAACAAAGTTTCTAATGTAGGGCATCATGTTTGCGTCCTCAATAAAAAGCCAGCAAGTTGTTTATTTTAACCATGTGGTGACTGCATTTCTGAACTTGAAAATGTACATGTATGAAAAACTCATCATTTGTCCACCCCTGCTTTCCACCCGTCCTCTTGTAAACAATTTATATTAATTACATACAGCATGTAACAATTACTCAGTTATTGGCACAACATTTCCACATTGTATTATAAAGTACTCCATCAGCTGTATAAAAACCACCAGGCTTGTGCTGCAATACTTAATGTTACACTGTGGTAATTATTTGCAATTTAACAGGCAATAACATAGACATTACAGGCAATACGTAATGCAAATGAAATATGTATATGCTACAGTATGGGCATAGTAACTAATGTGCAAAATGATTGAATATTTTAGGTTGTCTATAAAACTCTGGCTCATTTACAGTACAGCTGATACTAATTATTAATAGACACTGTCCCTGACAAATAAAGTAGTACACTAAATAGCTTGAAAATAAATACATTAAATAAATAAATAAATAAATAAATAAGGGCGGCACGGTGGTGTAGTGGTTAGCGCTGTCGCCTCACAGCAAGAAGGTCCGGGTTCGAGCCCCGTGGCCGGTGAGGGCCTTTCTGTGCGGAGTTTGCATGTTCTCCCCGTGTCCGCGTGGGTTTCCTCCGGGTGCTCCGGTTTCCCCCACAGTCCAAAGACATGCAGGTTAGGTTAACTGGTGACTCTAAATTGACCGTAGGTGTGAATGTGAGTGTGAATGGTTGTCTGTGTCTATGTGTCAGCCCTGTGATGACCTGGCGACTTGTCCAGGGTGTATCCCGCCTTTCGCCCGTAGTCAGCTGGGATAGGCTCCAACTTGCCTGCAACCCTGTAGAAGGATAAAGCGGCTAGAGATAATGAGATGAGATGAGAATGAGATAAATAAATAACTAGAGTGACATAGTACTACCAATATGGTTTATTATATTCACTACATGCATACCTAACTGAAAAGTAGTTATAGGGTATTATAGAGTATAATGTGTGTATTATAGTGTTATAGGTGATTGATAATATGGATCTTAGTACCTGGTATTCTTTCACATTATTTACTAAGTACTTTCAGGATGGTGTGTGGACCAGGTAATTACATCTAAAATAGGCACTATATAAATTGAACATATTATTATTATTATTATTATTATTATTATTATTATTATTATTATATACATGTACTCAAATTCTGAACAAGAAGAAAGGAGTGATGCCATACAGAGTTGGCAAATGTTACATCAATATTTATGCAGGGAAAGAGTCATGCTACACAGGTGTTTTACTTGATTTTTATTTTATTTTGTCAGTTCATTCAGGTTATTATAATGAACTGTTTGCATTTCACAACTCCAAGATTGCCACGTTTATGATAATGTATACAGTAGGTCTCAGAATCTTCTTCTTCTTCAGTGCACACTGATGAACTAAATTGTCTTTGTTGTCAAATGGAAAAGGTTGTAACAAATTAGCAATACAGTTTGGATTATGAAAATATACCCATGAGAAGGCAAATATTTTTAATAAACTTTTAATATTAATTTAACATTAAGGCCAATTGTCATGAATAAGGCACAGAAAAGACTATAAAACATAATAATTATAATATGTTAATTTGTGATTATTGAAAACTTCTCTATTTAACAAAATAGGTTTGGGTTGTTTGCTACCAACCTGTAAGAGCATATAAAAAGCACATTCCTTTTGTGTGTGATGAACTAGAAATAGCCTCAGATTTTGTATTCACAGGAGCACAAACTGTGAAGCTCAGGTATATCTGAAAAGCACTGCATGTGCTGTTGAGAATTACAAAAATAACTGACTGAAGAGTTCATAAAAAAGATTTATTATTTCTATTTTTGTGTTCCAATTTAGTAAATTAGATGCAAATTAGTGTAAAAATAAGAAACAAAATTAATGTGTGCACAATGTACTTGAAAATAATTTAATTATGCTATGTTGAGTTTTAGAATTGTTATATAAAAGCAAACTGTTAAACTAACCAAGCAATCATCTGCTGGCCTCTACAAGGATTCTTCATACAATTAATAAATTCATTATATGATTATCTTTCATGGGATTTATAACCTTAATTCAGGAAAAAAAATTGAGACGCTGTGGAAAATTCAAATAAAAAAAAATGATTTCTAAATTTACTTTGATTTGTATTTCATTGCAGACAATATGAACTCAATATATTTCATGTTTTGTTTGGTCAACTTAATTTCATTTGTTAAGATACATCCATTCCTGCATTTCAGGCCTGCAACACATTCCAAAACAAACAAAAAAAAGTTTGTATGGGACAATTTAGGGCTAGTAATTAGGTAAAACAATGAAATGATGTGATTTGAAACAGTTGATGTCAACAGGTGACTGTAATCATGATTTGGTACAAAACAATATGCAGGAAAGGCCTAGTCTTTGAAGAGCAAAGATGGGCTGAGGATCTCCAATTTGTTAACAAATGTGTGAGAAAATTATTGAAATGTTTTAAAACAATATTCCTCAAAGAAAGATAAAACTAGATTTGGGTATTTTGCCCTCATTTTTGCATAATATCATTAAACATTTCAAGGAATCTGAAGGTATTTCGGTGCATAAAGGGCAAGGGTGCAAGCTGAAGCTGAACACCTGTGAGCACTGATCCCTCAGATGGCACTGCATCAAGGACCATTATTCATCTATAGCTGATATAACCACATAGGTTTGCCAAAGTAATCCCAAGCCCTTGTTAAGCACTACAATACAGAGTTACATCCTCAAATGGCAGTTAAAACTTTACTGCACAAAAAGGAAACATTATATTAACTGTGTCCATAAATGCCGTTGACTTCTCTGGGCTCAGAGGCATCTAGGATGGACCATCACATAGTGGAAATGTGTATTGTGTCAGACAAATCAGTATTCTAGATCTTTTTTGTAAGAAATAGACACTTTGTGCTCTGGACCAAAGACAAAAAGGATCATCTAGACTGTTACCAGCAACAAGTCCCAAAGCCAGGGTCTGTCATGGTATGGGGTAAAGGTAACTTGCCCTTCTGTGATGTCAGCATTAATGCAGAAAAGTACACTGAGGTTTTGGAATTTAAAAAAAAGTCTCAATGTAATTTTCTGCATTAGTATAAATTATGCATTCATGCATTAATGAATATGTGCCTTTAAAGACAACATCTTTTCCAAGGACATTTCAACAAGACAATGCACAACCACATTCTGCACTGTAAAAAAAAATCCGTTGTTTTTACGGAAAAACACTGGCAGCTGTGGTTGCCAGAATAATCCTGTTAAAAATACAGTGAAATGTAAACAACATTACAGAATAACTTGTACATTTCACTGGGATTCCATGTACAATTAATGATAACTAAATGTAAATTTTACAGGTATTCAATGTACAATAATCAATACATAACTGTTAATTTTACAGATATTCATTGTACAATAAACAATGATTCAAAATGGTTACAAGCAATGATCTACTAGACAGATATTTTTTTGGGGGCTTTTTTCACCTTTATTGGATAGGACAGTGTAGAGACAGGAAATGAGCTGGAGAGAGAGACGGGGAGGGATCGGGAAATGACCTTGGGTTGGAATCAAACCCAGGTCCCCAGATTCATGGTATGACGCCTTAGTCGACTGAGCCATGACGGTGGCCATTTTTTAAATTTTCTTAACAGGGCAATGATGTAATTTTAACTATCACATTCTGTTTTAGTATTACAGTTTGTCTGTGTTTAAACTACAACAATTTGTAAATTCTACAAAAAAATATGATCAATTCAACATATTCTTACTGTTAAATTAACAGTGGTATTTGGTTAGGAGTTTTACAGTATATTGATGTAAATTACACACTGCTTCATTGTTTTTGTATTTACAGTTTTTTTATGTCATGAATTTACATAAATTCACTGTTAATTCTACGGACACTTTTTACAGTGTGGACACATTACAAAGGCATAGCTGTACAAGAAGAAGGTGCCTGTCCCTCTGTCCCCAATAGAGAATCTGTGGCAAATTTTGAAAAAAAAATATCCATCCATTATCTGTAGCTGCTTATCCTGTCCTACAGGGTCGCAGTAAAGCTGGAACCTATCCCAGCTGACTATGGGCAAGAGGTGGGGTACACCCTGGACAAGTCACCAGGTTATCGTAGGGCCAACACAGACACAAACAACCATTCACACCTATGGTCAATTTAGAGCCACCAATTAGCCTAACCTGCATACCTTTGGGGGAAACTGGAGCACCCAGAGGAAACCCATGCAGACACGGGGAGAGCAGGCAAACTCCACACAGAAAGGCCCTCATCGGCTGCTGGGCTTGAACCCAGGACCTTCTTGCTGTGAGGCGACAGTGCTAACCACCGTGCCGCATATATAAACAATGATGACACCATACTGTTGCACACCTTAAGACCTGTTTGCAGGAAGAATGGGACAAAATGCCACCTGAAATGTTTCATCACTTGGTGTCTTCAGTCCCATCAAACCTTATGAAAATGTTGTTGTAACTGTTGTGAGAATGACTGGCAACATTATAAAGTGGAAAATGATTTACTGTCCCAACTATTTTTGAAATGTGTTGCAAGAATCAAAATTAAAAGTGTTTGTTTTGAAAATAACACAAACTCATGAGGTAAAACATCAAATATGTGTAAATAAATGTGCTGTGTTGTTTTGAGTGCTATGCACATCAAAGATTATTTACAAATCATTGTTTGCTGTTTTAATTTCAGTTTCAACATTCCATCCCAACTTTCTGATTTGTGGCTGTATTATTATACAACAGTTAGCTCTGGTCCACTAATTTGATTGGTTGAGCTTCATTCCAAGAGTGCTGATATTTTGAATAACAGCACTGGGACATTTCACTGTGTCTATCACTCCACTCGTTTGTGTCCTGCATGTAAAATTTCACTTAATAGTCTGAAATGGTTACTAAGGTAGTGTTCATGACATCGTCAGCAGACATGGCAAACTATACTTTTCAGGAATAAACCTTTTGAAGTAAAATATGAAAGGTCATCAGATGAAGATGAACAAGAAGGAAGGATGCCAAATTTTACGAGAAACACCTTTAATGGCAATGTACAAAGTCAATGTGAGTGAGATAACCAGCTAGCCAACATGCTATTAAGTGACTGTGGCTCCTTCGGGATCTATTTCCACTAATGTAGCAAAAATAACCAGAACATTTGGCTATATTTTGTCCAAAATGTCACTTACTGGATATGAATTTGTTGTTTATAGAACTGTTGTATGACAGCAATACTGCACATTTGGTTGTACTGAATATCAACATGGCTGTGATTAGCTACAGCTAATGATATTCAGTACAACAGTCTCATTTGATATTGCTTATATATAGTGCATTTAATATTGCCCTTGAATTGCAATCCATATTTTCAAGTATATGTGAATGCAATTAAATATTGTGCTTACAACTTTTTTCTTTTTTTTCTTGCAAAAGCCAATTTAACACAAGAAAAATCTCTCAAGCAATTGCATGTGCACCTCCAGAGCAATTGTCATGAGATCTGAATACCAGTGTGTATATTTTTTTTTATTAAAAAGATTCACTATTTATGACTTGTATATTTATCTATAATTAAGTTGTGCTCTTCACTGACATCCAGTATTTATTTTGTAATGCATTTCTAGATAAACTTAAAAAAAAAATCAACATCTTGGTCTATTCTCACTTTGCTTAACAGTTCAATACCATAATGTCTTGAATGCCATCATGCTTGCCATCTAGTAGATCATTAACTAGCCATGCTGAGTCTCTGCTGTAATTTTGGAACTTTGAATCCAGCCACATGGGAATATATAGCACCAACCAGCAAATTAGTACTGTAATCATTAAGCATGTCACTAATCAGTCAATATAACATATTGAACAAGTTTTTTTTTTCCCTTTAGTGATGCATAACTAACTAATCTCTGAATATGGTCCTAAGTTGTTATGTAGAGTATGTTAATACTTAACATACAATGGATGTAATAGACATCACTATTTATTGCTACATATGAAACAATAAGTACTTGGGAGAGTTAAATAAATTGAGTTTTACCATGGCTTTCAAAAAAAATCATAATACCGGTCATCCTGTATACTACACTGTCTCAGATATGATATTTATCCATGCTGTCACAACTGTTATCCTTGCAGAAACATTCACTTTTATATATAGTGACATCCTTTGGGAGTGAATCACATGCCTGCAGACGTTAATGATTAATCGATTCATACTGAGTGTTGACCCCTCTCCCTCGGTCAGCCTGCCTGAAAGGTGCCCTTGGTTTATGCCTACAGGTGTTTGGCAAAGCTGAGGTAGAAATAAATGGTGACAAGTCATCCAGCATACGGTGATCCATTTGGATGGCAGATGGGATGAAGGTGTATTACCTGGCATGAGTGTTTATGTGAGTTACGGTGACAGTAAGAGGCCAGTGTACATTGTAAACTTGCAGCTGGGAGGGACACAGTTACCATCAAGGTTAAGAGCTTTTAGGCTAAGCACTAATTTATCAGACTTAAACATGAAAGCAAGGTTCAAATAGCTCCGAGAAAATATTTGGCTAATAATCAATATAGATTCAATGCAGAGTGATATAATGATAGGCAAATTCGTTTCTGACATTAATTCTCCCTCACATGTTAGTGTTTTCTCTTCTTTAGTACACTGATGTTGACTCCATAAGCACCTGGTAGTAAGCTGATAGCTGGATACAGTGTGATGGATTCCAGTAAGGAAAGAAAACACAATATGCAAAAGGAAGTGTTACTTCAGAACAACGGCTTAGAAATCCTGCTCTATCTTAGTGGTGAAAAAGAGATCCAGTTTAAAATACACCAATCTGGATACACTGGCACTTTAATTGAATTGAATGCTCTTTAGACTTAATAATGCAATAATAATCCAATCCTGGAGTTTAATGGAACTGTGTTTCCATTTATAGAAACATATTTATCTATTTTTATATCCTCCCATTTAATTTTCTCATGTTGTTAAATTGTACGTACACACACACACACACACACACACACACACACACACACACACACACACACATCACTGCAGAGTGCACAATGGTGAAGGGGCTGTAATCCTGACCTTGTCTTTGTGTCATCCAGACACCTCAGTAACTTTGTAAAACTTGTTGCAGAACCTATCCCAAGGTCACAACATTGACCAATTGTCATCCAAGCCAAACCTGGCATCAGTCTGCTGAACACCAAGCATATCCTCAGATTTAATTTCCGGAAGGCCAAATGGGAAAACTTTACAACTGAACTGGATGCTGAAATTGGCCACATTAACACAGACCCAAATAACCACAATAACTTTCAAGCTCTAGTATGGAAGGTAGCAAAGCAAAACATCCCCAGAGGCTGCCGAAAAGCATACATCCCTTCTCTTACTGACAAGAGTAAGGAACTATACCAAGAATATACATGATTATACAATGATGATCCTTTTGCTGACAGCACCTTAGAACTTGCCGAACCCCTACTTGCCTTCACTCTAAAAAGTAACTCAGAGGATCTGTTACGACCACTTGATTTAATATATGGATGCAAGTTAAAAATTCTAATTAATTAATTTAGATAAACCTTCCAAGTTGCAAACTTTATTTTTATGAGTTGTGATGAAATAATAATGTTGGTAATTACATCAACTTAATTTTACATGTAATTTAAACTCAAATTTCATTGTTAATGGGTGTAAAACAAAATTCAAGTTGTCATAACTTGACAAAGTTGGCATGATAACTTTATTTTCCTCCACATTGACTTCCGGATTTCAAATTACCCCTCCCACCCACATGACGCACCTGGACATGTTCTGATCAGTGTTGCCAGCGGTTTTGAATTCTACTGCAAATGAATTACATGTGGGCAAAGCCACCACTGTAGGCTGTAAAGTGAACCCTGATATTGTTTCATCCCACTCCAAAGTCACGGGACCACACAATCTTTGCTCAATTCATGTTTAGCTAAGCATCAGAGAGTTCGTAGCTGATAACACCACACACCTCCCCTGATCACGGCCATAATTATGAACTAGCTCCTTCTGAGCGTAATGTGATTTTGGCGAATGGTAGCATGGTCGTCATGTGACTGCGCTACACTAATACGATATGCCCTGGTTTTCAGAGCGGGATGTAAATGTTTCCTCACTGTCGCACGAAAATAAATCACTGCATCTGACTCACAGCCTCAGTCACTTAGTTAGGTTTGTACTTTTGCTAGTTTTAGCCACTATTATGATACACTTTAAAGTTAGTATTTTTACTGGTCTAAAAGGATGGGGTTTTTTGTGTGTAAACTGTTGCTAATATAATTCTGACAGTATCACACATGTGTACGTGACTTGTACATACTTAAGATTTTGCATCTATAGTTATTACATAGATACTGACCAAAAAACCAAATTCATGTTTTGTTAAGTTTGCTGATATTGTTTTAAAGATGGGCTGTGAGTGCAAACTGTGTAAATTTGAATCCTCTACACAAACAGTGTTGCTAAAACATTACAGGTTACGCCATGGTCATGGTGGGGAACATCTGCCATGTATTCACCAAGACTGTTTTTGTTCCTTTAAAACATGGGGTAGCCTAAAATCACATCTTTCAAGAAAGCACTCTCATGAAACTCAGGAAAAAGTAAGATCTGCAGAAAGTCTCTCGTTCACTTGCTAATGTTGCACTAGTGTAATATCCACAGAGAGAGAGTTTTTTGAACACCTTGGTCAACATTTGAAAAAACACGAAACTGTGATGTGTTTTTAAGAACTGCAATTTCAGTACTAATATTTATGGTACATTTGCCTCCCACAGAAGCCGGAAGCATACACCACACACACTGCAAGACTTTAAAGAAGACCTGCTAAAGAGGTATGCAGATGACTGCAGTGATATGGGTGTTCAAGATGTGGAATTTTCAATTACTGATGATGGTAATGATGATGAGGATGTGAGAGATCTACCAAACCTCATTGAAAGAAGGTTAGCATTGTTGTTTCTAAAACTGGAAAGCATATTTAATGTATCAAACAGGTGTATTGATCAAGTTATTGAAGAGTTACACTTCATCTCCCATTCAGCATCAGGTCCCATCATCAAAAACATTTTGCAGTCCTGTTTGAGGAAGCACAATTGTGAGATTGATGATGCTGTTGTGTCAGACATGGTCACAGAGCTCTGTGATGCCAACCCCTTTACCTCTACCCTGAGTAGTGGTGGTCCACTTTCTTCTGCCTACAAGAGAAGGGAATTTTTTAAGGAGCAGTTCAGTGTGGTTGAACCAGTGGAGTATGTACTCAGTAAGGAAGAAAACAGGAGCTTCCAGTATGTCCCTATTCTCAAGTCATTGCTTCAGGTTTTGACCCAGAAACAGATCCAGGATTTTATCTTCCATGATGGTGAAGCTCACACTAACAATGACACTCAGTACAGGGCATTTTCTGATGGCAGTTATTATAAAACAAATGAGTTGTTTTCTGGCGAATAGCCTACCATTGCTATCATTCTCTATGTGGATGACTTTGAGATATGCAATCCTCTGGGCACATCAAGGAAGAAACACAAAGTCACTGCTGTGTACTGGGTGTTAGCTGGTGTTCCTGCACTGCTCAGATCTTCACTGACCTCCATCTTCTTAGCAATTCTCTGCAAGGCTGACGATGTGAAAAAATGTGGTCATAGTCAGGGGTGAAAGTAAGCCGGTTCTGGCCGGTCCGGCGTACCACTAAAAGATTTGGCCATACCGGAAAGAAAAATATACTGTCTCTGAAAAAAAATGCACTTTCAGCATAACAACACACCTGCTAACGTCAATTTACCAAAAGCAACACGTTTTCCTCAATATACATTGCATATACGGTAACTCGTTCTGACCTGTCTCTGAATTATGTCTGAAGTGAATTCCTTCCATGTTTCACTCAACAGACAACGTGCGAAATAGTGCATGTAGCCCACTGCTTAACCATCTTGCGCCAACATGCGCAGCTGGTATCCAAAGTGTTTTAGTAGACAGACGTTTGTTGCAAAGTCTCCCAAATAAAAACAACATATACAGAAGCATATGTTGATGTTTCAGTATTCTATTATGTGTGCAGTGTTTTGCTGGACAAACAACGAGTGAGCTACAGCGCGCGTACGGCTTAACCAGATCTTGTGCTATAATGTGCGCAGCTGGTAATCAAAGTGTTTTAGCAGACAGACATTAGTTGCAAAGTCTCCCAAATAAAAAGGCATACCGGTATAAAGAAACATGTTAATGTTTCATGATAGGCTATGTAAAAATTACTTTGATCAGAATTCGTAAATCGAGTGGAAGTTGGGGCAAAGATTCTAGATTACTGTCTGGTTGGAGCGAGCAGAGTAACTAGGCTACCAGTGCATGGCACGTGCACTGAGAACACACACACTTACTGTTCAGCTAAAAATAATGTGATTAAAATGATTGTGTTGTTGAAATGATGTGTTTGCAATTTATTTATAATCAAAAACTGATACAGGTGGATGAAAGAGTGATAGGCCCAATCCCAATTCTAATTTCTACCCCTACCCCTCCCCCTCCCCCTTCCCCTTGGCCCTTCCCCTTGAAACTGAGCTACAAGGGATAGGGCTTGAAATTCAACCCCTACGTATTGGGATAGCCCTTCAACGATCGCATACATCATCGCGTACCTCCGTCAGCGTTTACGTTAGCAAAACGCGACCAAATGCGTCATTGGCTGCGACCAGCCGCTGCAGTCAGAGCCAGAGGCAGAACCAGAAATCTCTGCTGAAATGCCGTCTGCTGCTGTTGTGATCACTGTGTCCTGGGCTATAGGCCTCTTTTTACGGTTGTCTGCAGCTAAACGGAGAAATGTCAGGTGTCAGAACACTCATGTAAACAATAAAAGCGAGAATAACAGAACAAAACGTACGCAGTCAAGCAACCGAAAACAATACTCACTCCCAAAGCTTTTTAGCAGCAGCTTTGGATTTCAGAAATCGCTGCTCATTCTCAGCTCGAAAGCGAATCAAGCGGCGTGTTTCCTCTGGATTCCCTAGTTCAAGTACACAGGGATGGGAAGCTGGTTAACGTAACGACACAACAGAAAAGCAGATCCTCTGTTGTTTGTAATTACTTGAGCTAACTGCTAAATAACAACTTTGTTCACAATTTTCATTGCATCAACCGATCACACAACGTTAATGTTATAGCATGATAACGTTAATAGGCTAGTTAACACTATTGACGTAGTAATAGAACGGTTATAACAACTTACGTAAATAATGAAGAAAATACTTACATTTATGACAATCTTTCGCTGCGGGAACCGCCATCTTTCTGAAATCCGCATGAAATCTCGCTGAAATCCGCATGTCAGAACACTCATGTAAACAATAAAAGCGAGAATAACAGAACAAAACGTACGCAGTCAAGCAACCGAAAACAATACTCACTCCCAAAGCTTTTTAGCAGCAGCTTGGATTTCAGAAATCGCTGCTCATTCTCAGCTCGAAAGCGAATCAAGCGGCGTGTTTCCTCTGGATAACAACTTAAAACACGTAAATAATGGAGAAAATACATTTATGACAATCTTTCGCCGCGGGAACCGCCATCTTTCTGAAATCCGCATGGCATTGTGGGAAATCACTCAAACCCCTTCGTTCGGAGTCAGCTCCAGGAAAATCTCCGTTTGGAGGGGTACAGAAGCCCTACCCCTTCCCCTACCCCTCCGCGTTAACTGGGATTGGGATACCCCTACCCCTTCACGTGAACGCGCAAAATGGAGGGGAAGGGCCAAGGGGTAGGTCCAAGGGGCGAAATGGGATTCAGCCTAAATAAACTGGTCAGAAGGGCTGGCTCAGTCTTGGACTGTTCTCTGGACTCGATTGAGGAGGTGGGTGAGAGGAGGATGTTAACCAAGCTGACATCAATCATGGATAACCCCTCTCACCCCCTACATGAGGCTGTGGGGGCTTTAAGCAGCTCTTTTAGTAGTAGACTGCTGCACCCACGGCGTAAGAAGAAGAGATACCGCAGGTCATTCATACTTACTGCTGTCAGACTGTATACCACCCACAAATTGTAATGTAGCACCAATAACCTGTTTGTCGGTTTTATTTGCATTACTTCACCACTACTACCTCTACCTCATCAATGCAATTATTATGTGCAATAATATAGGTCTTAAATTATTTTTTACATACTTTATATATATATATATATTACACACAGAGTCTACCTGTAATGTGCAATTTGTTTTCGAGCCTCTCAATAAGGCAATATTTCTATACTTTTTCACGGTAGATAATGCAAATAGCCCTCTGTATTTAATCTTTCGTTTGTCTAATTTTTATTTCAGTTTTTATTTGTTATCTGTATGACATTTTCTTGCTACTGTAACACGTGAATTTCCCTGATGTGGGCTCAATAAAGTGAATCTAATCTAATCTAATCTAATCTAATCTAATCTAATCTAATCTAATCTAATCTAAGATCTCATCTCGCTACTTCCAGATATTCTTGGAAATTTAGCTGAGACCATTTTTGAGTACGCTGCTTATCCATCAAGTGCCCAACTAAGTCAAGTAGCAGAGGCCTTGGTCAAAAAACATCCCTGCCTCAAAGAACCTGGGTCCTTCAATGGGTGTTATGGATGGATCCAGTATCTCAAATATAAAATGAACAACTTCAGATCCAAACTTCATGGGATTAGCTGCCCAGAAATTGTGGTGAACTCACTCAAGAGAAAACCGTCACATGAGCAGGCTCCTGCTAAAAATGTTAAAAAGCCAAAAAAGGCTGAGATAAATTACCTACCTCCTCATCCACAAGGTGAAACCAGTGAAAGTTTGGAAAAGAAGAGAATGGAGCTCTTGTGTGAAGTCATGAAAAGGGATAACTGCCAGGTGGTTGCAGAGAAAATGGCCAAGACATTCTCTCTTCGGAGGCAAGAAATCATATATGAGGCACCTGCAATCAGGGGCTTCATGCAGCGGTGGCCCGCTTTATTTGATGCCACACAGGTAAAAAAGTTTTCTGTTATATTTATGCTTATGTTTTCTCTCTCCCTCCGAATTCTATAGCCCATACTGTATAATTGTGTGCAAGATTTGATTTTTATGTTTGTGTGGTCCACAGATAAACAACAAGTTCAAGAAAATAACAACTGTATTATAAATAACAACTGTAACGGAGAATAACAACTGTAAACCTTGAACCTACATTCATGGCCAAACTTGACAATTGCATCCAGAAAGTGATGGATATGGAGGAGGAGCTTCAGGATTAAGAGTCAGACAGCTGAAGGACATGCTTCTTGTGGTATGTTAATTATTTATACTTTGTGTATATTTGAAATATATGAATATATATGAAATGCACTCTATATGGACAGTCACCCATATAAATTATACTTTAGATACTTCATCCTGATCCCCCCCACCCTTTTCCCCATCAAGTCAAAGTCAAAGAGTCCCATATACGTTTTTCATACGTATGTTGGGGAGTGCCTGTTAGAGAGCACACTTGTCCTGGGCCGTCAGCATGGTGAGGTAGGGTGGCCAGTTCCTTTCCTCACCGCCTTAACTTCCCCAGTGTTTCCACCAGGTCCCCATTCACTGCTGGGTGGACAGGAGGCGAGCCCCAGATCACTGTCCGAGAAGAGGCTCGAACCGGGGACTGTTCGCTTAGTGGTCAAGCGCTCTAACCATTTTGCTACCTCGCCTCCCTTTTCCCCATAGAACAATACAATTGAAATGCACAGAGAAGTAGCCATCCATTGCCTTGTTGTATAACTTGGAGAGAAGGAAGAGGACCTGTTCAAGGAGTTTGGGGTAAGTACTTTCATATTTTGAAAGAAAATTAAATCCTTACTAAGCATAGTGTAAATGCAACAGCAGAAGCCTGCTACTGTACTACTGTATTCCTTGAATACAAACAAGAATCTCTATTTGAAACAATGAACCTCATGTTGAGCAATTGAAAACCTTGACAGAAATTTACTTAAGACAGGCCAAGTTGGTCACTGAACATGTTTAGTTGTGTGATAAAAAGAGAAATGTGTATATGTATTTTACCATTGTGATTTATCACACAGTTATTTTTTACAAGGACAATGAGGAGTTCGAGGCCAGCCTGGAAAGTCAGGTTATAAAAATTGCCCATCATTGGTGACCATCAACCATCGTGGTGGAGGGAACAAAAGTCCTGGAGGAAAAGGACATCCCAAGGTGCTGTGCTTTGCTGATGGGCATTATATACCGTATGCGCTCAACCTGAGCTACTGCAAGAAACTTAAATACACTTTTGAAGTTTTTCAGAGGTTGTTCCTCGACCTTGATGGACAGAAAGCCAGTGCAAAAATGACGAGTCTCAAGAACAATATTTTCTAAAGATTCTACCTGTTTCAGAACACTATTACATTTTCCTCAGATTACATTGTTTTGTATTTGGAAGACAACTGAAGAGACAATGAAAACAGTTGTGAATGTTTCTCTTTCAGGTTAATTTTGTTATGCTTTATGTCCAACAAATCTTGTCTTGACAGTTAACCAAACAAAGATGTTGTTTAAGCAAATACATATTTTAGCCCAAAGAGAATGTATTTTTTATGTTTTGGAAATTAATACTGTGGGCTTACTCATGCAGCTTAGTATGTTGCAAAGTTCCATGGCTTTCGCTGTTATGTCTATGGAGATTTAGATTTTGAGGTGGTCACACTTCTTCAAGATGCATTTGCAGGTCTTCAAAATCTGTTGCATTGCACTTTTCAATACACATAAAGAATGTTTACAAAGGTCTTACATATATAATGCATTTGTCTCTGTTTTTTAAAGGCCTGCCAGACACTGAGCAGAGCCCATCTCTTCAGTAGCTAACGAAGAGGACCTAACAGCAAGTTGAAAACATGTCTGAACAAGTTCGTGCCTGTGTTATTTGTGGCAGTAAGACATCAACAGCCCTGTTCACACGGCACATATTTGCATCGATGCTGCACCGATGTATTTTGTTGCGATATATCTTACACCGGTGTAAATTTTGTGGAGCGTTCACACGTCACAACCCTGCTTACTAGAGAGAAGCGTGTTAGCACCGGTGCAGCCCCACTTGCGGTCACACGGCAGTTTCTGCGACCGTGCAATAGTAGCAAAAACTTTATAATTTCCTTTGATAGTAATAAAGTTTTGATATCATTTCCTTTTATTATTATCATTTCCTATCATTATTACTATCATTTCCGATAGTAATAATGCGGAAATGAAATATGCGCATGCGTGAAAATGTACTTCCTTTTCCCGGTTGTCATGGCATCATCAAGCGCCGGGAAAACAACGTGGATGAAGACACCAGTGTTGCCAGATATTGCTGACTTTTTCCAGCCCAAAATATGTTCAAATCCACCAAAATGCACTTAAAACTGACAATCTGGCAACACTGGAAGACACGCAGTTCTGTTGTTGTTGATATTCGCCATTTTGGAAGCGCAAAATACCAGGATGCAAATTATGCAATGCCCGTATGTAATCAACTCTCCTCACGCGTAGCGAGTCTACCCCTGTAGCGTTCAGACGTCCCATTTTATATCGGTGCTGCCCCGCAAACTAGCATTTACTCCGGAGTAAATTTCTTAAACCACCTCCCGAGCAGGGTTAGATTTGCACCGGTTTAAGCAGCTTTCAGGGGCTACACCGGTGTAACTTTGTACCGTGTGAACGCTCTACCGGGGCAGCCCCGGTGCTACACCGGAGTAAAAGTTGCCGTGTGAACACCCCTAATGTTGCATTTCTTGCCCAAGATAGAAGAGGTGAAGAATAAATGGTTGGAATTTATCTTTGGAACACCACCAGCGAAGTATAATGCAACGTTAGTACTGTGTTCTGATCATTTCAACCACAGTGACTTTTCAAACTTCGGTGCCTTCGGTAGTGGTTTTGCTTCGAGGTTGCATTTAATCCCTGGATCTGTGCCGTCAAGACGATCGACCACCAGCTCACAAGCTGGAAGTAAAACATGAACTTTTTGTTCGAAGGTTTTTGTTACAAAATAGCATGTTCATATTCTCCACGTTAGCATGTATGACATGATCACAAGCTAGGCAGGGATGAGAGTTCTCCACTTTTTCTGAGTAAAAAACGACCTTTTTATATTATGCCAAATCCATTGAGAATTTTTTTTATTAATTTCGGGGGGTTGGGGTATGTTCCTTCATGCTGTTCAAACTTTATTAACTCCAACGATGTTTGCACATTATTTGTAAGTCGCCATCTTTAGTCTCATTTAAATCTCATTGAATGTGATGTAAAATTCGTGTTATCTACATTGTTATTGGTCAAAACATCGATGTCGAGACCATAATAGCCAATCAAAACAATTTTTACAAAGACACCCACATTCTTTATTTTTAAGTCACTTGTTCATTTTATTCGTGTGTTTGTTCAGTAAAAACCCAAACGAATTTTTCTTATTTCCTCGCGTCGCACCTCAATGACGTCAGCGCGCGGTATTTTTGTCTTCGCGGTTTGTTCCTTCTCTCTCGCCGTAGTAAGATACCCACATCCGCTTGTTCTGACTCACTGGAGGTAGCGTTACAGTGCTGTTAGCCAATCAGAGGTAATATGTTTACATGTCATGAATATTAATGAGTAAGAGCTGAAATCCTGTCATTCTCCCGCCACCCACTCCTCCAGCAAACTAGAACAGCCTGAAACAGGAGAACCACAGCATTTTTTTTTTTTTCACTAAAACCGGCTCACAGGGCATTCATTCATACTAGAGACTAGACCCCGAAGCCGTTTGTTTTCAGGATAATGGCTGGCTGATGAAATTATTGGCTGGCTAGCTGACTCAGCCAAAACCTTAATGGCTGCTGCAGCCACCAAAATGTTTATGGCTACAAATGGCTGATACTGGACGTCACTGTGTGGCATATATCCGGGCGAACGGATCAAACAAATGGGGGGAATAAATAGCAAATTACCACAGGTCCCCTGGTCTCTTCATTGTAAATATAAATCTAGCAAGATTGTAGTTCAATGCTAATAATAAGCTAATCTGGATTGTTCGAGGAAGGCATCTAGCTATCTACTCTCACTAGCAATGACCAGTGAAGGACTGGCAGCTATCTTACTATGATGAAAGTAGAGTGGTGGAGTACTTTTTTTTTTATCAATCTCGAAGTATGTGAAACAAACAAACAAACAAAAAAATACCTTTACACTTTCCCTCAGCAGCGGCAAAGAATGCAGCCATCTCGTCGATATCGGAGTTGATTGATGCTCTGGGTGGGTTCCCCAGTGTATCGTGGTAACGGTGTGAGGGGAGGGAAGCCAGACAGGTAGTCACAACGGCAAGCTTGTGGTGGCTCTCTGTGCTGTGATATCAGTTCTAAATCTCTACAGTGTATGCCTATACGTCTCTATTGTGTTACTACTAGTGTGTACAGTTGATCATGTTTGTGTCACTTTTCTTGTAGCTCATGATGTGGATAAACCCATTATTTGATGTACACAATTCTTAGTGGCTCAGCCAAATTTTATTAGATAGCGGCTCAAATTGGCTTACAAAATTATTGGCTGGCAGCAGCTCAAATTCTAAATGGCGGTTTTAGCGGCGCCTGGCGGCGCCTTCGGGGTCTACTAGAGACCACCGCACAATTAATGAAAAAACGATGCAAGGAGACCTTTAAATACCCAGCTGCAGGTCAAAATAATAAAAAAAAGGTTAATTGTACAAAATCGATGGTTGAACGTGTCTTTCTTAAAAGCTACAACATGAACACAAGCAAGAAGAACCTACAAAAAACTGAAGAAATTCTAATTGGAGCAACTCAATTTTTTTTAAATGGTTGCTACTTAAAAAATTTTGTACATTATTTTAGTTATTAACTAGACAACAGGTAAAAGTACTTTAAAATAATATGGTAAAGCTAGTTGTAGCAACATAATTTTTATGAGTTATCAACTTAAAAACTTGCCTTTAGTCTAACAGCTATTAAGTAAAGAGTAATCAAAATAATCTTTGACTGAAGGGGAAAAGCTAATTCCCCTAAAGTTATGAAGTTTGTTGGTTCAATGTAATTTCAAACGATGTTGTCATAACTCAAAAAGACTAATGCAAACTGTTGCGTTGATTTTTTTTTTGAGCCTAAACATTTCTTTTTAGAGTGTTGGTCCACCAGGGGAGAAAGGAATGTTGGAAAGAAATGGTAACTAACATAGATATGGAAACGCATGGAAAACAATAAAGTAAACTCTGAACAAGAAATTCGCTCAAGAATAGCAGCAGTTACCCCAAACAAGGTAGCTAACCAATTGCTACTAAACGGAAAACTGAGCAACAAAAAATGGGGGTACCTGAAGAAGATGAAGAACACAATGGATCAAGTTATGCAGAGCATTGATGAGATGTTTCTTCCTTTCACCATTGGAGGAACTAGATGAGGCCATCAAGACCATCTAACCTGACAAAGTTGTGGGCCTTGATGGAATAACACCCAAAATGATAAAACATTTTGGCATAAAAACCCGTGAGTGGCTCCTTGCATTATTTAACAGCTGTGCAACAACATTCAGGATCCCAAAAATATGGAAGAAAGCTAAAGTAGTGGCTCAACTGAAGTCAGGGAAAGACCCAAAGTTGGCAAAGAGCTACAGACCAATATCCTTGCCTTGTATCCTGTATAAGCTGTATGAATAATTAATAATGACCTGTATTCAAGCAACTGTGGATGAATAACTCGCCAGATCAGGCAGGTTTCAGACCAGAGCGATCTTGCTGTGGACAGGTTCTGAACCTCATGCAGTTCATAGAAGATGGATTTAAAAGTGAGTTAATAACAGGTGCAGTGTTTGTTGATCTAACTGCCACCTACGATACTGTGAACCACTGAGCGCTACTCCTCAAAGTAGCCAAAACAGTGAAGAACACCACTTTTGTTAAGATAATTGAATCACTACTTACAAACAGCCAATTCTTTGTGGAGATGGAGGGCAAGCATGGCCGATGGTGACTCCAAAATAATGGATTGCCCCAGGGATCTATTCTCGCACTTATGTTGTTTTACATATAAACAGCACAATAAGTGTCCCACCAGGGACTCTAACACTCTGGACCACTGTTACACTGACTACGTTTACATGCACATCCAAATCGAGCTGCTGTCGGTAATCGAGCTGAAGGTCCCAGCAGGGTGCCAGAGAAATCCAATCCTACATGCACACGATGAAATCGAGCTATTGTGTGAGGTGCATTGTGCACCCGAGCCACAGGTGGCGCTACACACCCCATCGTGTTGGTACACTTCCGGTTCTCGTCATGAAGAAGAGCTATTCAAGAGTATAAACAAAGTTATCAGCAGTGTTGCCAGATACTGCTGACGTTTTCCAGCCCAAAACATGTTCAAATCCGCCAAAATGCACTTAAAACCGCCCAATCTGGCAACACTGGCAGTTCTGTGTTCACAAGTTCTGTGCTCAAGCTGTTAGGCTTGCTCTAACAGACTGTATGGCTACAAACTGTCCTGCACAGACCACTGTTTTGTAAGACAACTTATTTTGCACAATTGTATATTTTTCTAAAGTCCATTTTTTGCTTACAATTTAACTTATGTCTTAATAAACACACAAAAAGTTCAATTGTTTTGTTTTTATTGACATTCTTCAGATGTTGGACATCTATATATACACACACAAACACAGTGACTTGTTTATGTACACAATTCACAGCTATGCAACAGCTGTACAGATGTATTTGGTGATACAGTAAGTGAGCTAAATTTTAACAGTGCAAACAATGCCATAAAAAGAAAAGATTCATGCCGTTGTCATGCCGACCGAGGCTGTTGTGTTTCCCGCTTGTGGTCTCGTCACTCGTCACTTGCGGAAGGGGCAGTGCTGAAGTAAGTAGCTCGAATACATAGCTCAATAGGGTATACATGCACTAAGTAGCTCGGCAGAAATCGCATAATCTAGGTCGTGGAGCTCGATTCCGAGAAATCAAGTTCGGTTCAATTTCAGCCGAATTAAGGTGTATACATGGCATTTTGAACTTCGATTTCAGTCGAGCAACGGCAGAAATTCGATTCTCTCTATGTGCATGTAAACACACTGACTGTTTTAAAGGACTCCTACCACTCTGTCCCCTGTGCAGCCTTGGGACTATCTGATCACTGTATAGTTCATCTTATCCTGTCCTACAGGCAGAAGCTGAAATTTGCTAAGCCTGTAGTTAAGACGGTGAGGAGATGGTCTGATGAGGCCAAAGTGGAACTACAAGCCTGCTTTGACTGCACTGATTGGAGTGTGTTTTTGAGGCTGCAGCTTCAGACTTGCATGAACTGACTGATACTGTGACATCTTAAATCAGTTTTTCTGAGGATGTGTGTGTGCCCACCAAGACCTTCCGCACATACAATAACAACAAACCATGGTTCATCGCAAAACTCAGCTTCGCCAGGCCAAGGAGGAGGCCTACAGAAGTGGGGACAGAGTCCTGTACAAACAGGCCAGAAACACACTGACTACGTTTACATGCACATCCAAATCGAGCTGCTGTCGGTAATCGAGCTGAAGGTCCCAGCAGGGTGCCAGAGAAATCCAATCCTACATGCACACAATGAAATCGGGCTATTGTGTGAGGTGCATTGTGCACCCGAGCCACAGGTGGCGCAACATGCCCCATCGTGTTGGTACACTTCTGGTTGTCGTCATGAAGAAGAGCTATTCAAGAGTGTAAACAAAGTTATCAGTTCCATGTTCTCCATTGCGCGTTTTTCTCCCGTCCATGAATTTTAATATATTCAACTCCTTAAGCTGAATGAGCATGAACTCTGTCTCCTCATTGCTCCAGAAGTGCACGTTTCTGCTTGCCTGTGGCAGTGGGGGCGTGGTCAAGCGCCAGTCTGTGACAGGAGGGCGGAGCCAGGGAAGGTGAGTGGCAGAATCACTTCACCTGACGGTAATTAACCTGTGTTTGTGTGTCTTCCCAGTAACCGCGCCCTATTTAAGGAGGCAGAGGGAGAGCAGAGGGGAAAGCTCATCCCAGGACTAGAACACAGCGCGCGCGTGTGTGTTTTTCTCTCAAGAATAAAAGTAGGCTGTTAAACTGAAAAGTCTGACAATAAAAAGCCTATTAGTACCAGAAGCTTTGTCCTGCCGTCCTCTGTGCTCCACCCACACTTCAGAGAGCTCTACATCGCCATTTTCTCTTCTTCGTTTGTTCCTCCTGACCTCTTCTGCTGCTCGCTACTACTGTTGTCATGCCGACCGAGGCTGTTGTGTTTCCCGCTTGTGGTCTCGTCACTCGTCACTTCCGGAAGTAGCTCGACAACTAGCTTGATAGGGTATACATGCACAAAGTAGCTCGGCAGAAATTGCATAAACTAGGTCGTGTAGCTTGATTCTGAGAAATCAAGTTCGGTTCAATTTCAGCCGAATTAAGGTGTATACATGGCATTTTGAACTTCGATTTCAGTCGAGCAATGGCAGAAATTCGATTCTCTCTATGTGCATGTAAACGTAGTGACTGACAAAAGAGGTGAAATCAGCTAAGAGGAGCTACGCTGAAAGGATCAAAAACAGCCTTTCAGCCAACGATCCGGCATCAGTGTGGACAGGCCTGAAGAATATCACTTACTACAGGAGACCATCCCCCTACACTGCAATGAACCATCAACTGGCTGACGAGTTGAATGTGTTCTACTCCAGATTTGTCAAATTCACACCTCTCCCCCCCCTCAGACATTAAAGACCCATTTACACCCCCTGCTATTCTGCCTCCTCTCGCCTCTGACCCCACACCAGCACTCAAGATCTGTGAAGAGGATGTTTATCAGCTTTTTCGCAGACAGAAGATCAGGAAGGCACCTGGCCCAGATGGTGTGTCACCCTCCTGTCTGAAGGTCTGTGCTGATCAGCTGGCTCCCATCTTCACCCAGATCTTCAATAGATCCCTGGAGCTGTGTGAAGTCCCCTCATGCTTCAAACGCTCCACAATAATCCCGGTTCCCAAGAAAACCACCATCACAGGACTGAATGACTACAGGCCTGCAGCTCTCACATCTGTAGTCATGAAGTCCTTTGAGAGACTGGTGTTGTCACACCTGAAGGACATCACAGACCCCCTGCTGGACCCCCTGCAGTTTGCCTACCGGGCAAACAGGTCAGCGGATGATGCAATCATATGGGACTGCACTACATCCTGTAACACCTTGACTCTGCAGGGATGTATGGCAGGATTTTGTTCATGGACTTCAGTTCGGCATTCAACACCATTGTTCCAAACATCCTCCACACCAAGCTCACCCAGCTCACTGTGCCCTCCTCCACCCGTCAGTGGATTACAAACTTCCTGACTGACAGGAAGCAGTAGGTGAGGATGGGGAGCATCATATCCAGCACTCGGACTATCAGCACTGGCACCCCCAAGGGTGTGTGCTCTCCCCACTGCTCTTCTCCCTTTATACCAACGACTGCACCTCAAGAGACCTGTCTGTTAAACTCCTGAAATTTGCAGATGATACAACGGTCATCAGCCTCATCCGGGATGGTGACGAGTCTGCATACAGATGGGAGGTTGAACGGCTGGTCTGGTGGTGCGATCAGAACAATCTAGAGCTGAACATGCTCAAAACTGTGGAGATGACAGTGGACTTTAGGAGGAGCCCCCCACTCTGCTGCCCATCACCACCACCACCAACACTGTGACTGCTGTTGAAAGCTTCAGGTTTCTGTGTTCCACAATCTCTCAGGACTTGAAGTGGGAGACAAACACAGTCACTATCATCAAAAAGGCTCAGCAGAGGTTGTACTTTCTGTGCCAGCTCAGGAAGCTCAACCTGCCTAAGGAGCTGCTGACACAATTCTACTCTCCCATCATTCAGTCTGTTCTTTGCTCTTCCATCACTGTTTGGTTTGGATCGGTCACCAAACAGGAGAACAACAGACTGCAATGGACAATAAGGTCTGCAGAGAAAATTATTGGTGTCAACCTGCTCTCCATCCAAGACTTATACTTGTCCAGAGTCAGGAAACGGGCAGGTAACATCTCTGCGGACCCATCACACCCTGGTCACAATCTGTTTAATCTTCTCCCCTCAGAGAGGCGATATAGATCACTGTATGCAAAAACAACCAGACACAAGAACAGTTTCTTCCCTCAGGCTGTCTCTGTGATGAACAGCTAAAATCCAGATTCATATATCAGTAATATCACTTGCAAAATATCTGCCCACTAATACTGTCATTCTGTGCTCACTGTTACTTATTATATTTATGCTTATTTAAATTTACTATTTCATCTTTGCACTATGCACCATATTGCACCAAAAGGGAATCCTTTCTGTGATGAACAGCTAAAATCCAGATTCATATATCAGTAATATCACTTGTAAAATATCTGAACACTTATACCATCATTCTGTGCACACTGTATACTTTATATTTATTTAACTATTCCATACTTGACTTACCTGGATTATTTTGCACTATGCACCTATTTTTGTTGTTGTTGTTTGCTTGTTTGTTTGTTTTGTGTATACGCTTTTTTTAATCTGTTTTGTACTATGAGAGCTAAGTGAACCGGAGTCAAATTCCTCGTGTGTGTCCACATACTGTACCTGGCAATAAAAGTGATTCTGATTCTGATATATATGAATGACCAACCTTGCTTCTAAAACATCCGGAGATTCATCTATGCTGATGACCACTGTATCGCTATTCAAGCAAAGGCTTTCTCCACCATAGAAAGAGACTGACCAGTGCACTTAAAGATCTTTCAGCATATTACAAAGAGTGGTTCCTTAATGTTAAATCTGGAAAGACACAGGTGTGCGCTTTCTACCTTAAACATCTAGCAAATGGGACACTAAAAATCAAATGGAGAAACAAAGTGCTGGAAACCAACCCAGTGAGGATCTTCCCAGTGGAACTTGCCTCTGCAGGAAAGACTGGGTCACATTAAATCGTGAGAGAGCCAAGGTTGGCAAAACAGGAGACAACCTTCTGAAGTGGGGACTCAACGCAAGCACTGCATGCCCCTGTGGTAAACCTGTCCAAACCATGGATCACCTACTCCGAGGATGCCCATTGGGCCTAAGCTGCACCAACCAAGATCTTCTGGAAGCTAACAAAATTGGCCTAGTGTGGATAAAGTGGTGGCATGAGAAGATACGATGATGGTGTCATGGCAACATTAGAAGCACATGTTATGTGATACATCATAATGTTGCCAGAGTGTTTTGGTTTTCATTAATTATTTTCTTTGCGTATTGACATTTTGGAGAGGTTGGGTTCAAATTTCATTTGTAATATTTTGGGATCAAAGGCTGGTGATTCAATTTGATCTGGACCTAGTTTGAATTGGAGTTGTAAATGTGTGTGATAAACTAAGAAAATTCAGAAACAGTTCACCTTTAGTTTAGACACTAAATAATTTGTCCACAAAATGGAAATGCATATTTACTGATAAAGGATACAATTAAAAAGAAACAAGAAAAGCTTCAATTTCAGGGACTGCAAAAAGTCATAATTAGTGAATTAATGTTTTTTTTTTTTTTTTATAAATGACAAGATTTGAAGCTCAAAACAGAGGTTACAAACAATTCAAGGCATAAATTATATATGAACAATTTACAGGTTCATTAAGGTATGGCAGAAAAATCTATAATTAAAGAATACCTATCACAATTAAATGTGAACAGGTGTTTAACAATATAAGCACTTTTTTTTATAAAAACTAAACCATTAAAATAATTTATCATCAAATATACACACTGGATAAAAGCTATCCCTCACTGATACTGTTTCAACATGTACTAATATTTTATAGCTGATTTATTAATAAATAATATATTGTCAGGGTAAAGTAAGACATGGCCAATACAATCATCAGTACATACATGAGCAACTACAGTGGTGCTTGAAAGTTTGTGAGCCCTTTAGAATTTTCTATATTTCTGCATAAATATAACCTAAAACATCATCAGATTTTCACACAAGTCCTAAAAGTAGATAAAGAGAACCCAATTAAACAAATGAGACAAAAATATTATACTTGGTCATTTATTTACAGAGGAAAATAATCCAATATTACATATCTGTGAGTGGCAAAAGTATGTGAACCTTTGCTTTCAGTATCTGGTGTGACCCCCTTGTGCAGCAATAACTGCATCTAAACATTTCCGGTAACAGTTGATGAGTCCTGCACACAAGCTTGGAGGAATTTTAGCCCATTTCTCTGTACAGAACAGCTTCAACTCTGGGATGTTGGTAGGTTTCCTCACATGAACTGCTCACTTCAGGTCTTTCCACAACATTTCGATTGGATTAAGGTCAGGACTTTGACTTGGCCATTCCAAAGAATTAGAATTACAAAGAATTAGAATTCTTCTTTAACCATTCTTTGGTAGAACGACTTGTGTGCTTAGGGTTGTTATCTTGTTGCATGACCCACCTTCTCTTGAGATTCAGTTCATGGACAGATGTCCTGATATTTTCCTTTAGAATTCGCTGGTATAATTCAGAATTCATTGTTCCATCAATGATGGCAAGCCGTCCTGGCCCAGATGCAGCAAAACAGGCCCAAACCATGATACTACCACCACCATGTTTCACAGATGGGATAAAGTTCTTATGCTGGAATGCAGTGTTTTCCTTTCTCCAAACATAAGGCTTCTCATTTAAACCAAAAAGTTCTATTTTGGTCTTATCTGTCAACAAAACATTTTTCCAATCACCTTCTGGCTTGTCCACACGATCTTTAGCAAACTGCAGACGAACAACAATGTTCTTCTTAGAGAGCAGTGGCTTTCTCCTTGCAACCCTGCCATGCACATCATTGTTGTTCAGTGTTCTCCTGATGGTGGACTCATGAACAGTGGCTAATGTTAATGTGAGAAAGGCTTTCAGTTGCTTAGAATTTACCCTGGGGTCCTTTGTGACCTCGCCGACTATTACACGCTTGCTCTTGGAGTGATCTTTGTTGGTCGACCACTCCTGGGGAGGGTAACAATGGTTTTGAATTTCCTCCATTTGTACACAATCTGTCTGACTGTGGATTGGTAGAGTCCACACTATTTAGAAATGATTTTGTAACCTTTTCCAGCCTGATGAGCATCAACAACGCTTTTTCTGAGGTCCTCAGAAATCTCCGTTGTTTGTGCCATTATACACTTCCTCAAACATGTGTTGTGAAGATCAGACTTCGATAGATTCCTGTTCTTTAAATAAAACAGGGTGCCCACTCACACCTGATTGTCATCCCATTGATTGAAAACACCTGACTCTAATTTCACCTTCAAATTAACTGCTAATCCTAGAGGCTCACATACTTTTGCCACTCAAAGATATGTAATATTGGATCATTTCCCTCAATAAATAAATGACCAAGTATAATATTATATCTCATTTGTTTAACTGGGTTCTCTTTATCTACTTTTAGGACTTGTGTGAAAATCTGATGATGTTTTAGGTCATATTTATGCAGAAATATTAAATTCTAAAGGGTTTACAAACTTTCAAGTACTGTACCACTGTACATGGACTAATTTATTTTGAATAACTTTTGTTCATAGTAGCTAATGATGCAGTAGAAGTGTATAAAACACACGATCAACCACATCAGTGCCATTTTTAAACAATTTAAGATTTAAATTATAAAAGGATTATCACTACTATTAAATAATTGAGCAACACTGTGTACATACAAATGATTGGTGAAATTATAGATAGTTTTCACTGATGTCACGGCACTCCGGGGAACGCCCCCCCAGCCGCCATCTTGCGGGGCAAACAAAACGGACCATCGCCACTACCGGCTACGTTATCTCGGACGAATTTATGAAGTAATATAGTCAGTTTTCTAAAATAAAGATCAATGTCGGCAAAATCAAGCAAACAGAAGTATATAGATACATTAGATGACATCTCACGACAACAGTATGCAGCCAAACTGGCCTTGATTGGGGGAACTGACCCCTATACGAAGTGGACAAAGATGCATTTTCAAGTGACTATGCAGGGCTGCCAAAGCCTGAAACTGCCAAAGCCTGCTCCAAAGCCTGAAACTGACTTCATCAAACTTTAAAGGCTGTCTGATATATACAACTTTATATATTCACAGCGCGCCTTTTGGCGGATGCCGCCTGAATCTCGCAGATCCGATTTTTTTTTTTTTTGGGGGGGGGGGGGGGCGTTGGAGTGTCTGATTATAATTTCAAAGTAAATTCTGTATTAAAATTACTAAATAAGCAAATCTGTTACAGTCCATGAAACAAGAAGTATAAGGATGAGAAAAAAACAGTTTAAATCGCAAAGCTGCGCACATTTGCGCAGCCCGAGCGGTGTGCAGGACTGCGCAAATGTGCGCAGCTTTCCGATTTAAACTGTTTTTTTTCTCATCCTTATACTTCCTGTTTCATGGACTGTAATGGATTTGCTTATTTAGTCATTTTAATACAGAATTTACTTTGAAATTATAATCAGACACTCCAACGCCCCCCCTAAAAAAAAAAAAATCGGATCTGCGCGATTCAGGCGGCATCCGCCAAAAGGCGCGCTGTTTGCATCCCAAACACAAATCAAATCATACAGAATAGACCTAAAATGTTTTTCAAAAATGACCCTTGCGTGAATGAAGTGACAAGTTTCAAATAGAAACGTGACGAACGACCGATATTAAGTGTACATTACAATGTAAACGTACACTCAGCGGTTCCAGTTAGGCATTCTCCAGAGATTGTTCACATGATGTTTTGGTTTCCAAAAACAAACTTAAACACAATTGATTGTTTATTTAAACAACTTACCACTTATAAAATGATCAGAGCAGACTTTGCTGTGTTTGGAAGGCTGATAATCCTTGCGGTTGATTCTCGCAAGCCATAGGTTTCTCCTTTGTATGCTGAGTTTGTTTGCTCGCCTTCGTGCTCCTGTACAGTGGGAATTCCAT
This sequence comes from Neoarius graeffei, assembly GCF_027579695.1. NCBI lineage: Eukaryota > Metazoa > Chordata > Actinopteri > Siluriformes > Ariidae > Neoarius > Neoarius graeffei. The sequence continues at coordinate 81,049,501 of NC_083573.1, forward strand.
AAAAGCTCCGCTTGACTTCATCATTTGACCTATTACGACAGCCGTGAATACAACAGGTGTGCACCATTGCTAGCTTTAAATAGCCTGCTTGGGTTCTTTTGAAGACTTTGTACTCGCGCGTTACAATTTGTGCTCAGTCACCCGTATGGTAAGCTTGACCCGCAAGATGGCCGCCACTAGGGAATCCCCGACTCTGTGACGTCATGTGAAAACTATCTATACAATACACTTATTGAAGGAAAAAAGCTCCCCTCTGAATTGGTGAACATCAAAATGAATAAATTCTCTCATGATGGGAATGGTACAGTTATTTTCTTGCTATTCAGTGACAAGGCTGCAGTTTAGCATTTACTAATTGAGTTCTAAAAATCTTCAAGTGAAATCAAAGGTAAAAGCCATTGTGTCATCGCCTGGCCTGGTGTTTCACCCAGGGTGCATTCCCTCACTGTGTCCAGTATTCAGGATAAAAGTTAATGAACATGAATGAATAAGCAAAACTACAAACAAATACATAAATATAGTGTTTGTTTCTATATAAACTGTAACACAAGTTCAATGAACTTAAGATATTTATTATAATCATAAACATTTAAACCATGTTGGAGTCACCATATTTTAACTTTTTATTAAATTTTTGATTTTCCATACCATACAGGAAAATGTGTGAATTATTTTTCTTCATCAGCAGTTCTTCTTTTGTAAGGCAATGAATGAAGAGTCAGGAGAAGTGTGTGGACAAAATAAATTAGTGTTGATACTGTTTTCATACCATGTCCAGTATACATACATACATACATACATACATACATACATACATACATACATACATATGAACTCAATCTGTCTGAACACAATGCACTCTACATTGGCTGCAGGAAACTGATTAGTCAGTTTTCATTTTGTATCATCAACTTCAACAATTTATTCATGTCATCTGGTCAATTATGGATTGGAGATATTGTAGCATGCATTATTGTGAAAGGAATACATTAGCAAATTATATTAGTTTTGGTGAGAGGATCAGATAATATCATTATTCTTTTGCTCTGTTCTGAGAGGTCATCCTCTGTCCACTTCATTAATTCAGGAAATGAGGCTTAAGCATACAGTGGAGGGAATTACTTCAGGCTTTTACCACAAAGCAGTAAAACCATACTCTATCCTAAACCAGTGTACACTAGAGTAAATGTACAGACATTCACAGTATACAGAAATAAACAGTGGTAACATTTAACATTTGTGGCATATTTAGATTAATATGTACATTAATACTGGAAGCAGAATGAACAGTTCATTCTTTGTCTATAAATTCCTCTCACTCAAAATATTTAACTATGCCTGAACTCACAAGCCATGCAAGGTTTCAGAATATGCAAATGATCATTGTGAGGACAATTTTGATAGAAATGAAATGTAGCATCTGAAACAGAGTGAAAGCTATTGACCAGCTGCTGCCATCTCACCATAAGTACTTCACAACCAACATCCACCTCAACATAAGCATCAGTCCCTAATTTGGGGGGGGTCATGCTCCAAATATTTTCATTTCTAAATGATCAATACATATAGGGCACAGTATACATTATATACATATATAATCCAATATAAAGACAAAACAGCATTCAGGTAAAGGGCTATAATTTTAGAGGTCACACTTTACAGCACTTGCCTGCAACCAGAAGCTGGTTCAAATCAGTTGATGAAGTTGATGTTGGTTGACCATTATCAACTCAAATAAAATGGAAATGCTCCTCATGGTTATCAAAAGAACTCAAAATAATAATTTTGGTCATTTTTCAAAGGGTGTTCTTTCCATCTCAGGAATGAAAAGCTTCAGGGGAATTTAATCCCCTGTGGACCTTTTTCTCCATGGATAATTATACTCCCTGGACTGCATCAACAGAAATAAGCATGAAGAACATACGGATTCTATAGCAGTTGCAGGTCCCAGAGTGACATCTCTGGAGTGACAATTCCTGTGCTGGATAATTCAGGTTATCCGAGTGTTTCTATCTATGGAGGGGATTTGCATTTTTAGCATTTTTGTTAGAACAATATATCCTTTTCTTTTTAATCCCTTCTTTGTACTTACTCGTTCTCTGTGGAGACCATGACATTATTTCTAATCCATAGCCCTTGATCTAATCCTAATCTAAGAATAAACCTATCCCTATACTGGAGAAATTGTTATTTTAGGAAGTAAAATGTCTTGAATGAGAACAATTTATCTAATATTTCTCATTATTAGATCACAGAATAAGAAATTGCTACCTCAGTATTATAAGGGTTCATGGGGCATGCTGGTTGAAGTGATATAATACTAATTGGGGAATATTTTCATTCTCCTGTTGGCATGTACATACAAACTGTATGTTTGTATTCCAAACCAACAGCTAATTTATTTTTGGATAAATACTGTACAATAGTTTGTGTATATATATATATATATATATATATATATATATATATATATATATATATATATATATATTAGTTGCACAGAAACATGCACTGTGTCAATGTGTTTTAAAATTACTGTATTTAAATAAAGTTAAAAATTAAAGTGTTTAAAATTTTAAACTTGGAGATTAAAAACAAACAAAAAACATCAAGAATAACACATCCATAAAGACTTCTTACTGGGCTTAATCAGGTATTTATTTAACCTAATAAAGCAAAACAATATTTGAACTTACAAAAATCATACATCCTGATCCTGGTCAGGGTCATAGGAGATCCAGAGGCTTTCCCAACAGCACTGGAATACGCTTACACACCTAAGGGCAGTTTAACATAGCCAATCTACCGATCTGTAGATTCTGGGACAGTGCGAAGAAACCTACACTAATATGCAAAACTCCAAAAACAGTAACCTGAGCTCAGGATTGAACTGGGGACCCTGGAGCTGTTAGGAGGCAAGGCTACCCACTAAGGCCAAGTTTACATTAGACCGTATCTGTCTCGTTTTCTTCGCGGATGCACTGTCCGTTTACATTAAACCGCCTGGAAACGCCGGGAAACGGGAATCCGCCAGGGTCCACGTATTCAATCCAGATCGTGTCAGCTCCAGTGCTGTGTAAACATTGAGAATACGCGGATACGCTGTGCTGAGCTCTAGCTGGCATCGTCATTGGACAACGTCACTGTGACATCCACCTTCCTGATTCGCTGGCGTTGGTCATGTGACGTGACTGCTGAAAAACAGCGCGGACTTCTGCCTTGTATCACCTTTCATTAAAGAGTATAAAAGTATGAAAATACTGCAAATACTGATGCAAATACTGCCCATTGTGTAGTTATGATTGTCTTTAGTCTTGCCATCCTTCCACTTGCAAGTGGTAAGTGATATGCACTGGGATCACACACACAGCGGCTCAGTCCCGAATCACAGCTTGTGCACTTCACTCGCGTGCTCTGTGAGCTGCGCAGGGCCGGAGTGCGCACCCTCCAGAGGGCACTCGCTGTTCAGGGCAGAGTGATTTGGAGCGCAGGATGCCTGCGGAGCTGAGCGTGTCCGTGTATTGGTGTTGCTGTGTGCACGCAAATCATGTATTGGTGTTGCTGTGTGCACACTAATCATTTTAAAAACGTTAATCTGATGATCCGCTGATACGGTCTAATGTAAACATGGGCTAAGTCACTGCTATGCAAGATAATAAACCGGTGTTCAGTCAGATTTTAAAAAGTATACAGTAATTGTAGCTTTCTTTCTTTTTTTTAAAAGTATGTTCTTAGATGGAATTTCAAAACATTTGCTCCTCCATATCTCATAACAGTTCTTCACCCTGACAGAGCCTTATAATATGAAGTTCACAAAAATATGAAATGTTATGCAAGTTATTTTAAGACTATTGTCAGGTGTACATGAGATACTGTAGATATAAAAGTAGAACAGAATTAATTGAGGCAAACTGGCAGAGAAATCTAAATCAAGAGGCAAAAAGCAGAATGAAAAAAAAAACAAGCAATGGTCAGGCGAGGCACAGAATATCGGAGGCAAGATGAAAAGACAAAGTCCAAAAAACACAAAGTCAAAAACCAGAAACAGCAGACCAATAATAAAGGCTTGTGAAGTCAGACACACAAAACTGAGTATTTACTTCACAGTGAACAGAGAGAACTAAAGTCCTTAAATAGGTGCATTGAGATTGTGAACAGGTGTGTACAATTAGCAAACAGGCGCTTGTGAATGGTTATGTGCATGATGGGTGTTATAGTCCATGGTGACCATGTTTCAACACCACTGTGAATACTGGGAAGTGGAGTGTTGAGTGCTAGCAGGTGCAGACTTGAAAACTATTTTGAGACCTGTCTAATATTTTCAAGCTTGATATTGTCTTATTCTATTAGCAGATACTTTAATTTATAGTTTATTTCAAACAAACAAATAAACAAATAAATAAAGTAAAAAAAAAGACAATTTCAAGTTTGAAAGTAATGGGCATTCATAAAAATGTCTCCAACATGCCTTAATATTCTTATTCCAGACAGGCTCACTTACTAAGACAGTATTCCTGGAGTGTAGTCCAGTACCAGGATACACTGATCAGCCATAACATTATGACCACTGACAGGTGAAAAGAATAACACTGATTATCTCATTCCAGTGGCACCTATCAAGGGGTGGGATATTTTAGGCAGCAAGAGAACAGTCCGTTCTTGAAGTTGATGTGTTGGAAGTAGGAAAAATGGGCAAGTGTAAGGATCAAAGCAAGTTTGACAAGGGCCAAATTCTGATGGCTAGATGACTAGGTCTGAGCATCTCCAAAATGGCACATCTTGTGGGGTGTTGCCTATGTGCAGTGGTTAGTACCTACCAAAAATGGTCCAACCTATCAAAAGGAAGGACAACCGGTGAACTGGCGACTGGGTCATGGGTGTTGAAGGCTCATGAAGAGGTTGATAATCTGTTGCCATCACCTGTTTCAAATAACATCATTATTTAACTGTTTTACCTCATTACTAGCCCTAAATTGCCCTGTCTCAACTATTTTGGAATGTGTTGCAGGCCTAAAACACAGGAATGAAATGCAGAAGTTGACCAGACATACTGTCTGCAATGAAATACAAGTCAAAGTAAACATAGAAATCGCTGTTTTTTTTTTTTTTTAATTTTCCATCCCATCCCAACTTTTTGTGATTCAGGGTTGTATTCTACAAAACATAAAGATTCAGTCAACACAAATAAACAGAAATGACCTGCCAGGGAATTAAAACTTTTTTTTTTTATGAATTCCATGTTTATTTACTACATGGCTATTCACTGGCACTCCTCTATACATTTATATGTGGATATACATATTGGTAAAATTGTCCATGTAGAGTGGTTTCACAGATTGCAAGTTCATACCACAATTCCAAAGAACTATGACTTGTTGGCTGCAATAGAATTTGTTGTGTAATTAATAATCTTTGCACAAGGACACTTGTTATGTCAATGCCAGAAGTTGCGTAACACTATGCAATCTCCAAAATGCATCAGAGCCTCCAAAATGGCAGCTGCAAAGCACACAAGCCTAAACTTCTTGTAAGTATCTGCTCAGTGTATTTTTGCCTGATGTTACCAGGCCTTACATCCGATGTTACATCCGATGTCTTGCCTGATTCAGTCTGTTTGTATGTTGCATGATGCTTGAATGATGAATCAGCTTCAGCTGTGTGTAAATAAGCTCTTGGGACTAGCCTAAGAGTCTATTATTGAGATAGGCACACTGTATGCCTTATTTTACCCTCACTGCTAGTCAAAACCATTTGAACACCTTAAATTTGAGCATTTTTTAAAATTACCTCATTTTAAATATTGTAAAATTTTAAAATCTAGGAAACAATATGGTTAATTGAGAACTGTTAAGTTAAATCACTTTATTTTATTGGAATGATCTAGCTCTTTTATTGCTCTAATCAGGCACAGCACATAATTATGTGTTATAATACTAGCACTGTCTGAGAGTCTTTTACCTACAGGTATAACAGGCTTACCCTCCTTCCTTTAATAATGCAATTATTTTGAGTCACATTAAGATATGAGAGTAACCAGTTAATAAGTTCCACAAAAATGTAGCTTTCCAATTTAATATGTTAGTCTCTATCATTTTATTTGGTTTGTGGCAATAATAGTGATTAAACTATAACAGAGCATAAGAAACTCCCAGTATAAAAATTTTGTCAGGTAGTATACATTTAATTTACATTATTTATGCAGGTTTTATGACAATGTGCCATTCAGCAAGCTGCTTTCATTCAAGATATAACAAAATAAGCAAATGGTAAGGTAAAAATATACACTTTGATGAAGCTGAGTGAGGTGTTTGACCTAGGATGTATAAAACTGAAAATGAAAATCTTTCTATTTTAAAAGCTTCAAAACTGCTATTAAAGGTGCAAGACAAAAGGCAAGCTTTATACTGTATAAAAGAGCATCAAATGTTAAGAGTTCCAGTGAATAAATGGATGGTCCAAAAATGCTTTGGCCATAGTTTTTGTTTGCCAAAATTAATGGTATCATGAAGGCGTAGGATTTTTTTTTTCATTTTTTTTTAAATGCATGAGCTATTTGATTTAGCTAAACAGCAGCCAGCCTGTAGTCTGATAACAACATCAACTTCTCATTTTGTTTTCATTTTAATGTATATAATTGTACATAAAATATCATACTTCACTCTGTGAAGAGGTTAAAAAAATCAGCAGCTCGGTGGTCATTGAATGGTTCTGAACATTCTCTCAGTTTCTCAGAGACAACATAAACAACACTGCTAATGCCAGCCATTGAGAAGCTGGTCAGTACTTATGACTCACAGTAAAATACATTGGCTCTTTGCAGGTAAAATTGAACCCCCCTGCTTACAACCCCCTGGAAATAAGTGGAATGATAGTAACTCAGGTGAGGAATTTCAGGGGAATTTTAACTCATGGGATTACTCTATTAGTGTTAGGTTAATACTAGCTCTCTCTCTCTCTCTCTCTCTCTCTCTCTCTCTCTTCAGCTTGAATAATGTTAGCTTGCTGCTTGTTTTAAACAACTATGTTTGATGTGCCCTCAAAGCAGGCAAAGACTGGTTTATGTTAATTGGTTTTGGTTGTCAAGTGTATGCTTCATGCATGATATCACCAGGTAATGCTAACTTCCACTGACTGTGGCTGGAGTGTTCAATAAGCATCATGGGACCTGTATAACTTTGAAACTTCCATTTTGACAGGGAGAGGATTCTCCCCAGTGACAGCTAGCAAAATTCTTGAGGTAAGCTGTACTTGAAATAATTTCTTAGCATATATTATCTTCTGCTGCTGTTATATATATAATACTTGTTTAGTTTGGTTTCTGACAGAACTGTTACACCTTGTATTTTAATTTGTATTAACTTGAGACATTTTGACAAATTTGCTAGCTGTAATGTCAAAATGTCACAGTAATGTCAAAATTTGCATGGCACAAATATGGCTGGGACATATCTCTCTCTCTCTCTCTCTCTCTCTCTCTCTCTCTCTCTCACTCGAATATTGTGAAAAAGTTCATTTTTTCATAATTTAATTCAGAAAGGTGAACTTTCATATATTCTATATTCATTACACATAAAGTGAAATATTTCAAGCCTTTTTTGTTTTAATTTTAATGATTATGGCTTATAGCTCATGAAAATCAGAAATCCAGTATCTCAAATTATTAGAATAGTCCTTTGATCAATTTTTAAAAATATACAATATAGTAATGTCCAACTTATGAAAAGTATGCTCATTTATACACTACTTGGTTGGGGCTCCTTGACAACAAATTAAGTACTGCATCAATGTGGCATGGTATGGAGGTGATCGAAAGCACCCTTCAGCTCATCTGTATTTTTGGTTTGGGTGGTTCTCACTTTCCTCTTCACAATACAAATACAAATATGTTCTGTGTTGTGAAAGAGTGATCCAGGTCCATCGTAAGTTAAGAACGAACTAAGGTCCTACTTTGGCTATGACACTGTTCAAAAAAAAAAAACCACAGCTTAACGATGGATCTTAAGAGGCAGTTAAAATTGCTCTTAGCCTTAAGAACCTTTCCGAAAACCTACCCCTGTACTGTTCTGACTGAGGTGGTGTTAGAAACATGTCACAGAACATGACAGATACTGAATGAAATATCTTAATTTCAATAAATAAAATGCTAAAACTAAATAAATTTAACACTGAATAAAAAAAACTACTGCCAAACTGAATATCACATCCACTATGTTTTAGAATTTACATGAAATTACATAAAAATGAAAGTAATGATCTCCAGCTATCTTTGAATAGCTGTCTGTCCAAGAGTCCATGCCAAGGTAAGAGCTTCATGATGTCTCATTTACAGTCATGTTTCTGTTACTCAATTAAACAGATTTACATTCACATTTTACATTTTGACACTAAACACTGACCTTAATTACCTTTATTTTATATAGCTTTATTTGCAATTGTATTTGTAATTGTCCATCCATCCTTCCTTCCATCCATCCATCATCTGTCCATTATCTATACCATTTATTCGTGAGGGTCATGGGGCCAAACCCAGCTGACTTCGGGCGAGAAGCAGGGTACACCTTGGGCAGGTCTCCATTCTACTGCAAGCCTAACACAGAGATGAACAATCATACACACTTAGGCCAAGTTTACATTAGACCGTATCAGCGGATCATCAGATTAACGTTTTTAAAACGATTAGTGTGCACACAGCAACACCAATACACGATTCGCGTGCACACAGCAACGCCAATACACGGATACGCTCGGCTCCGCAGGCATCCTGCGCTCCAAATCACTCCGCCCTGAACAGCGAGTGCCCTCTGGAGGGTGCGCACTCCGGCCCTGCGCAGCTCACAGAGCGCACGAGTGAAGTGCACGAGCCACGATTCGGGACTGAGCCGCTGTGTGTGTGATCCCAGCGCATATCACTTACCACTTGCAAGTGGAAGGATGGCAAGCCTAAAGACAATCATAACTACACAATGGGCAGTATTTGCATCAGTATTTGCAGTATTTTCATACTTTTATACTCTTTAATGAAAGGTGATACAAGGCGGAAGTCCGCGCCGTTTTTCAGCAGTCGCGTCACATGACCAACGCCAGCGAATCAGGAAGGTGGATGTCACAGTGACGTTGTCCAATGACGACGCCAGCTAGAGCTCAGCACAGCGTATCTGCATATTCTCAATGTTTACACAGCACCGGACCAGACACGATCTAGATTGAATACGTGGACCCTGGTGGATTCCCGTTTCCCGGCGTTTCCAGGCGGTTTAATGTAAACGGACAGTGCATCCGCGAAGAAAACGAGACAGATACGGTCTAATGTAAACTTGGCCTTATATTCACACCTATGGGCAATTTAGAGTAGCCAGTTGACCTAATCTGCATGTTTGTGGACTGTGGGAGGAAACCAGAGTACCCAGAGAAAATCCATACTTTGCTGCCCACAATATTATGTGCAATCGTAATTTTCAAAGCTAGTCTATTATATTTCTCACTTCTATTCCTACAATTACTGTAATTATTGATGATATTAATATTGATTTTAATTATTTAAAGGCAACTCAGATGTGGGTGTGATCAAACAGATTTGCCAAAGATGAAATTTATAAATAAGGAAACTAATGGTGGAATTTGTGTACACTGGTTTAAGATCAGATTTGAGCATGTTAATAAAATATGAATAAAATATTACATTACATCACAGGCATTTAGCAGATGCTCTTATCCAGAGCGACATACATCAAGCACACACATTTCTAGCGCCTGGGGAACAGTTCGTGGGTAGGTGCCTTGCTCAAGGACACTTCAGCCATGGATTTTCCTGTTGAGGTATCGAACCTCTGACCTTTGGGGCCTAAGGCTGTTTCTCTAGCCTTTAGACCATGGTTGCACCCATGGCCAAAATATTAATCAACATCGAAATAAAAATTAATAAGGCATGATGATGTCATACTTTCATATTTCACAATACTCTCAGCAATATGTTTGTTACATTTTCAGTGCACACACAAAAACTCACACACCTTCAACAGCTTAATTCCAAACAAACCATGTGGGAAGGATTAGAATAAATCCAAAACTGGATGCACTGTTAATCTATTATCTCATCTCTAAATCCTCTCTGGATCCATTATTCAAACTCAGGTGAGAGTTGCTCTCGATTGTATGCCAAAGTGGTGAATTAAAAGACAAAAATATAAAGTTTTTGTATTCATATGTAGCTTTATTTATTTATTTATTTATTTATTATGAGCTACATCCAGGACATGGAGAACCAAAACCATGACGTAAATCTCTATATGTCACTCATGACAAAATCAATGAGTTGTTTTGATAAATTTGCATAGTGTTTGTTTGTGGATATGTCTATATAATAAAAAGAACATCACACATTGGCTTGAAGATATGACGTTTATCTTCTTGTTTTGAAAAACTCACATTGTTCATATGAAATACCTCGTGGATCTGAGTGACATATTTAAATAATACTGGTTGGCTTTGAGTGGTCTATCAGATATATTCCATTCAGCTACCATGATATTGAACGAGTCGAAGAAGAATTCAGTACCATGTGACCTGAATGGAATATATCTGATAGACCATGAAAAAAGCCATTATTATTATTATTATTCACTCTCTTCATATCAGCATTCTCGAAGGCCAACGTGAGCTTACCTGTGACTCGGTGCTGTTAGCGAGGCAGTCCAGTTACCTTCTAGCCGGTGTAGCATTCATCACTAGTGTTAGCGAAGGCAAACATGAGCTTAGCCACAACTCGATGCTGTTAGCGCAGCAGTCCAGTTACCTTATGGCAGGTATAGCATTGAGTAGGAGTGTTAGTGAATATTTATTATTATTGTTATTATTATTTTCCCTGTGGGGTGGCACGGTGGTGTAGTGGTTAGCGTTGTCGCCTCACAGCAAGAAGGTCTGGGTTCGAGCCCCGTGGCCGGCGAGGGGCTTTCTGTGCGGAGTTTGCATGTTCTCCCCGTGTCCGCGTGGGTTTCCTCCGGGTGCTCCGGTTTCCCCCACAGTCCAAAAGACATGCAGGTTAGGTTAACTGGTGACTCTAAATTGACCGTGAATGTGAATGGTTGTGTCTATGTGTCAGCCCTGTGATGACCTGGCGACTTGTCCAGGGTGTACCCTGCCTTTCGCCTGTAGTCAGCTGGGATAGGCTCCAGCTTGCCTGCGACCCTGTAGAACAGTTTTTATTCCAACAAAAATTGTGCTGTATGTATAATAATTTCTGATATCTTCACTCCAACTCAGTGTTTTCCTGCTGACTAGATGTGCATTGTCAAAATGGTGAACCAGTTCAAAATTAAAATTCTTTTGATTAACCTGCATTTTCTTTTTTTTTATGTGGATGCATACTTGCCAACTTTTCAAAATTCTCATGGGAGAGAAAAGTGCGTGAATGGCATTTTCAATTGGACGAGGGTATGATGCGTGGTTGAAACAATAAAAACAGTGTCTGTGAAGATTCTCAGTCATCCAGGTCATGGTAAACTGTGGGTGGTAAAAGAGAGCAACTGGACTTGCTTGAAGATTCTTGAAGACGTTTCACCTCTCATCCGAAAGGCTTCTTCAGTTCTGTCTTACTGGTAGGGAGCATCAGGTATTTATCCTCTCATGGATGAAAAGCTCATCTAAGGTGTCATTGAGTCATCCTGTTGGTGTGGGTCACTGGGGGCTGGTTGTGAACGGTCTCGAGAGTCGTTAGGATGATCAATGGATCACACAGAATCACACAGCCTCTTCAGCCTGCTGCCGTCAGGGAGGAGACTGCAGAGTCTCCGGGCCAAAACCAGCAGGCTGAAGAACAGTTTCTTTCACCAGGCAGTCAGGAGGCTCAACTCCCTCCCTGTTCTGCCCCTCGTCCCCCTTCTGCCCCCTGCCACAGATTCTGCTCGCACACCCCCCTTCAGCATCTGACATGTCATCCTCACAGTTCCCCCCCCCCCAACACACACACACACACATACATACATACATCTCATCGTTCATTAACACACTGAACTCAGGGACCGCACATCTCACTTTACCTCGCTCATTTGCACTATAGAGGATGTGCAGTCATGTGACCCGCACGTGTGTACTCCACCATATTGGAAGGCATCAGGATTGTTTACCTTGCGCGAGCGTAATGGATCCAGGGAGTAATCCCCAAGAAAATTCGGAAAATACCCCATCTACATCGCGCGATTACTTGTCTAAGTTTGTTCAGCATCTTGAAGGTGATGTAAGGCAGCGTAACGTGGAAAAGTGTTCCAGGTTGGGGATTGCAGATCTGTACAACTTGCCGCAATCCTTGTTCAGGGAAATTCAGAGCTGCGGTGCTGGCGATTTGCCCGATCTGGCCTACCACGACATTTACAATTTTCTTGTTAATCATGAATCGTGTTACACTGGCAAAGCCCTCAAAGTTTACAAGAGCCTGGAAGCTTATAAATATTTTGTTGCAGGATGGGCATCCCAACTATACCTCTGGAAGGTTCCGAAGAAGAATGTCTACTTGATAACTTCACGGGTAAGTGGCATTAAGACATTTATCATAAAGAGACTATGCAGGACGTTTTATCGTAGGAATGTTCGAAATCTAAACTCAGTTCCAGATAAGTATGAGAAGAAAACAGTAAATCAGAAAGCTGCGCACATTTGTGCAGCTTCCGCGAAAACGTGCACAGCTTTCTGATTTACTGTTTTCTTCTCATACTTCCTGTTTCATGGACTGTAACGGAATTTGCTTATTAAGTAATTTTAATACAGAATTTACTCTGATGAAATTATTCAGACACTCCAACGCCCCCCACCCCTAAAAAAATAATCGGATCTGCACGATTCAGCCGTGAAAAAGGTGGCATCCGCCGTTTGCATCCCTGTTTAAACTCATAGGTTAACCGACTTTAACCGGCTAATGAGGCTCGGTGGTCGGTCAAGGTTTTTTTTAGTTTTCGCCATCCCTACTATGGATTGGCCTTTCAAAGGCATATATAAGCCAAAAAGATAAAACATTGTCATAGACTAGGCCAGGGTAGTAGGGCTAGGCATAGCCATTTTAAATGTTAGAGATCAAGCGGACTGATGGCCACAAACGCTGTACTGTCTAGTTTCTCAGTATGCAGTTATCATTCAATCCGAAAATCAACTTAACAGATGTACTAGGAGTATTGAATTAGAAGATTACACCTACCTGATATGAAGTGTTCACTACAAATTCGGCTGGTAGAACTGGGGTTCCAGTTTTCTCTTCGCACAGCGGACACCCATTTTGCGCGTCTCTCCTCGTTTGCGGGGAATCTATAAAATGACAGGCCCTCCTTTTGGCCCTGTCTATAGATAGTTTTCACTGACGTCACGGCATTCCGGGGAACGCCCCCCAGCCGCCATCTTGGAGGGCAAACAAAACGGACCATCGCCACTACTGGCTACGTTATCTCGGACGAATTTATGAAGTTATATAGTCAGTTTTCTAAAATAAAGATCAATGTTGGTAAAATCAAGCAAACAGAAGTATATAGATACATTAGACGACATCTCACGACAACGGTATGCAGCCAAACTGGCCTTGATTGGGGGAATTGACCCTACGAAGTGGACAAAGATGCATTTTCAAGTGACTATGCAGGGCTGCCAAAGCCTGAAACTGACTTCATCAAACTTTAAAGGCTGTCTGATATATATACAACTTTATATATTCACAGCGCGCCTTTTGGCGGATGCTGCCTGAATCGCGCAGATCCGTTTTTTTTTTTTTTTTTAGGGGGGGCGTTGGAGTGTCTGATTATAATTTCAAAGTAAATTCTGTATTAAAATTACTAAATAAGCAAATCCGTTACAGTCCATGAAACAGAAAGTATAAGGATGAGAAAAAAACAGTTTAAATCGGGAAGCTGCGCACATTTGCGCAGTCCTGCACACCGCTCAGGCTGCACAAATGTGCGCAGCTTCCCGATTTAAACTGGTTTTTTCTCATCCTTATACTTCCTGTTTCATGGACTGTAATGGATTTGTTATTTAGTAATTTTAATACAGAATTTACTTTGAAATTATAATCAGACACTCCAACGCCCCCCCTAAAAAAAAAAAATGGATCTGCGCGATTCAGGCGGCATCCGCCAAAAGGCGCGCTGTTTGCATCCCAAACACAAATTAAATCATACAGAATAGACCTAAAATGTTTTTCAAAAATGACCCTTGCGTGAGTGAAGTGACAAGTTTCAAATAGAAACGTGGCAAACGAGCGATATTAAGTGTGCATTACAATGTAAACGTACACTCAGCGGTTCCAGTTAGGCATTCTCCAGAGATTGTTCACATGATGTTTTGGTTTCCAAAAACAAACTTAAACACAATTGATTGTTTATTTAAACAACTTACCACTTATAAAATGATCAGAGCAGACTTTGCTGTGTTTGGAAGGCTGATAATCCTTGCGGTTGATTCTCGCAAGCCATAGATTTCTCCTTTGTATGCTGAGTTTGTTTGCTTGCCCTCGTACTCCCGTACAGTGGGAATTCCATAAAAGCCCCGCTTGACGTCATCATCTGACCTATTACGACAGCCGTGAATACAACAGGTGTGCACCATTGCTAGCTTTAAATAGTAGTAATGTAACTATAAATGTAAATAATATACAAATGAATGTAACTTGCGCGCTACAATGTGTGCTCAGTGACCCGTACGGTAAGCTAGCCCTCCAAGATAGCCGCCACCAGGGAATCCCCGACTCTGTGATGTCATGTGAAAACTATCTATTGGTACAACCAAATGCTGAACAAGATATAACCATTCTCGAAAGATCTACTCCCACACACTTGATAATTAGAACGGGTTCGTCTAAGTTCTATGCACGGCCTTGCCGTCCAAGATGGCAGATAAACAAATATCACGTGAGCTCGTGATGTCACGTGCATGCTCTCTATTCCACACTACCTCATCTTAACAGCTGCTAGTTTGTTTATACTGCTTATTTCATGTTTCATGTTTACCTGCTATACCTCAAGTGCCCCTGACTGTTTGGTTATTTGAACCAATTTATGTGTGTGTGTGTGTGTGTGTGTGTGTGTGTGTATATATATATATATATATATATATATATATATATATATATATATATGAGTGTTTAGTCTATGTCTAGTTCATATCTAGAGTGTTTATACTGTTCATATTGTCTGTTTGAGTGTTTAGTCTGTGTGTAGTTCTTATCTAGTGTTTACTCTGTTTATATTGTCTGAGTGTTTAGTCTATGTCTTGTTCTTATCTAGTGTTTATACTGTTTATTTATACTGTTTATATTGTTTGAGTGTTTAGTCTATCTCTAGTTCCTATCTAGAGTGTTTATACTGTTTATATTGTTTTTTTTTTCAATTATTCTTTTTTTATTTATTGCATTGCCTGTTTACACCGTGGGTCAGAGAGGACTGATATTTCATCTGTGCTGTATGTCGAGCATGTATAGCATATTTGACAATAAAGTTGACTTGACTTGACTTGACTTAGATTGACCATTAGGGTGATCACCCTAATGGGCAATCCATTGATCATCCTAACGACTCTCGAGGCCGTTCACAACCAGTCCCCAGTGACCCACACCAACAGGATGACTCACTCAGTGCGTTTACATGCACATAGAGAAATCGAATTTCTGCCGTAGCTCGACTGAAATCGAAGTTCTAAATGCCATGGAAACACCTTAGCTCGGCTGAAATCGAACTGAACTGGATTTCTCGTAATCGAGCTACGTGACCTAGATTATGCGATTGTAGCCGAGCTACTTAGTGCATGTAAACCCTATCGAGCTACGTAGTCGAGCTACTTACTTCAGCACTACCCCTTCCGGAAGTGACAAGTGACAAGACCACAAGTGGGAAACACAACAGCCTCAGTCGGCATGACAACAGTAGTAGTAGCGAGCAGCAGAAGAGGTCAGGAGGAACAACATTTCTCGATGTTGCTGTCCTCATCGTCGTTCTTCTTGTGAACACGGAACTGATAACTTTGTTTATACTCTTGAATAGCTCTTCTTCATGATGACAACCGGAAGTGTACCAACATGATGGGGCGTGTAGCGCCACCTGTAGCTTGGGTGCACAATGTACCTCACACAATAGCTCGATTTCCTTGTGTGCATGTAGGATTGGATTTCTCTGGCACCCCTGCTGGGACCCTTAGCTCGATTACCGACAGTAGCTCGATTTGGATGTGCATGTAAACGCACTGAATGACACCTTAGATGAGCTTTTCATCCATGAGAGGACAAATACCTGATGCTCCCTACCAGTCAGACAGAACTGAAGAAGCCTTTTGGATGAGAGGTGAAACGTCTTCAAGAATCTTCAAGCAAGTCCAGTTGCTCTCTTTTACCACCCACGATAAAAACAGTGGATCCCAATTACTTGCAAACCATTTGAAATTTATTCAATTAAAGAGTTTTTGAATTGTTGATATTGTTCTATCAATTACTATAGGTTATGGGATTCATGGATCAGGCATGAGATAGCTCAGAGTGAAAAATCTGAAATAATACTCGTCTTGAATTTTAATATAATAACAATGAAAGGGAAGTCTTAAATCAGATTTTTAGCTGAAAAATCTCATGCCTGAATATTGTATACATATAGAGACCCACAGAAAATAACACAAGTGATGCTTTAGAAGAATGTTTATAATTTCTTAAAATAGTAACAGTGAATGAAAGTATTATTGGATTGCATCAAATGTGTTTTCCTTCTGTAAGCTCATGTACAAATACAGAGAACTAGAATATATATAAATTAAATTTTAATAAGATTCAGTGTTCGAAATACCTGTCTGTAGTCTGCATTTTGCAGAATGATTTTCAAGATTGCAGAAGAAAAATTAAACAACCTGCAATTTTGCAGAATGAAAAAAATCAGGCTCGGGATTCAATGGTTCTCAATTTAGCAAACTAGCGGTGCTGTAAATAAACTGAAACCTGCGCCGCGCGAACCTGACGGTGTTTTCCAGGTCAAAGTTGAGCAATATTACATAATGGCGACAACAACCAAATAAGGGCAGTTGCCATTTTCCGACGTAAGATTTCGTTACTTTTAATACCCGCCGGGAGGACCCAACAACTACCTCGACAGTGTTCGGCAGTTTCCGCCATGCATCTCCCAGAATTCAATGCAGCACAACAAACATGGCTTCCAAGAAGAGGACTGTTTCTTCGGGGCAAGAGTCCGACAAAAACGCCAAGAAAACAAGGACGATTTTGTCGTATCTCGGCAAAACTGGCAGCCAGCATGACTCCAACAACAACAGCGACAGATCGCGCATCCACGAGGGGGACAAAAATGAAGACGGGATCTGGTTCAGAAAGCGAAGACTCTGACTAGTTCTTATCTTGCATACATATATATTGGTAAATTGTATAGGTTTGTATATATTGTATTGTTGAATCATGCAAAATTATACTGATATTATATCCCTTTTGAAGACAGCAACAGTATTTTACCTTTATTCATAGATACTTTTGAATATTTTGTTTTTTCATACCAAGCTACACTAATACATGTTTTGTGTACGTACATGTTATTTTATTTTATTTATTTTTTTACTAGTGCTGTCTTGCCTGTGGTGCAGACTAGCACAAAGTAAAACAGTTGCCCTGTAAGACAAAGCTCATAGGTTCAGTTCTGTAGCTCTCAGTTCTGCCATGATTAGTTTCTACCCAGTTCTCTGTTGTTAGTTTAGAGCAGTGAAGCCCCTGTAGTAGTTCTCAGTTAAGTTCAGTTCATGACCTTGCACTTTAGAAGCCAGGCAAACACAATGAACCCAAACGTCTTTCCATTTGCCAGTTGGGTTTTATTCCTTAATGGCATCAATTCTTTGCATCATCGTAAGATGTAACAGAGTGTAGAATTGAAACCTTGCTTTCAATTTAAAACTACAGGTTGCAGATGCAAACACTGTGAATGAAGTACATTCTGGGTAACAATCTATTGTTCAAGCTAGAAACTTAATCTTGACAAAATGTAACATGACGTGTAACATGAAAATGAATATTTTGTTTCTTGAAGAACAGTTGTGTTCTATTTTTTATTGTGGTGATACCTTTATTAGTATGTTGTGTGGAAGGATAATGTGTGGGTGTGATAACTAGTACATTTATGAATTAGTTGGTATACTTCAAGTTGTAGTAGCCCGTAGTGTCAGGGCGAGGGAGATAAAAGACCTGTGGCGGTATCATGGAATGATAACTTTGCTGCAGAGAAGGATCTGTGAAGACTGAAATTAAAAATAGAGTGAGAGAATAAAGAATTACACTAATGCTATGAGTCATAAAGCTAGATATGATGTAAATATAGGCATTATTAGGTTGAGAAGGGTGTAGAATGGAGGCTTGTGTATTTGCAGAAAATATTTCCAAATTGCAGAACAAAATTGACATTCTGCAATATTGCAGAACACTGGAAAAAAGTATTTCGACCACTATGATTTAACCAAAATAGTAACAACTCAATTAAATAAATACTGCACTGTCTTAGTACTACTAAAATGCATCTCTCTCACTAAACACTTTCCAACAGAATTTTTAAAAAGCACTAGAAATACTATCAAAATCCTATCAGAATGCATCAAAGGAATTTGCTCATTTGCAAACTGACTGAAAGTTTTCAAACAAAATTTAAAAATGGCACTATAAATACTACCATACAATCAAAATATACTCCACAAAGAATTCACTTGAATGCAAAATTTTAGTACTACCAAAATGCACTCACGAGTAATCTTTCACTTAAAACCTCAAAACTCTATCAAAATCAATCACTTTCCAGATAATTCACTTGTAAACTTTCACTTTAAACTTTCAAATATAAATTCAAAATAGCACTAAGACACTACCACACTATTCAAATACACTCATCAAACAAATTCTCTGTCATGCAAAATTTCACTAAACACTTTAGAAGTTGTACAGTTTGTTTCTGAAATGGTATGGAAGACTAGTTTAATTTCACACTCAAATATCCATTATATTCTGATTTAAGGTATCTTTACCTTAAAATGTGTAACTGGCTGGTCGAACATTTGCTTATCCATGGAAATTCATTCTCTCATGCAACCTGATATTTGCATTCATATTTTTGCCGTTTGGTATTGGGTTTAGTGGCCATGATGAATGACTGCTTGTAAAAATGTCGGACAGCCTGGGTGAATCCTACATTATGGAAGTGACTGTCGTTCTGTTCGTTGATTGGTTAAAAATCAGTTGACGTCAGCAGTGTTTCTCATACAATTCTGATTGGACATAATCGAGAGTGTTTTTAACTTGGTGGTAGGGATTTCCCAAAACCGGGAGATTATCCAGTTTTTAACAAATATGATCGGGAGACGGAGGCTAAAATCGGGAGCCTCCCACCGAAATCAGGAGGGTTGGCAAGTATGTGGATGTGTCCATATAATATAAAGAACATCACTTGCGCAAAACTGTATAGTTTATATACACTTACTCGTAACCGAGTAAGACCATTTCTTGTACTCATAAACTTTTGGAACATCTTAAAGATTATTTTCTTGTCACTGATGATACCCCCCTGTGATATATATATATATATATATATATATATATATATATATATATATATATAGCACAGACATGCAGAAAAAATGAAACCAAAATCTAGGCCAAATAAACCATAATGCATTTATCTTTTAAAATGTAATTGTACCACAGTGCTGTTGAATTTTAGATTCTGATTGGTCAATTTTCTATAACGGCAGCTCTGACAATACCGTAGCTCTGGATGCAAGGCAAATAACAGCTTTATATTTATGTGCCCACTTGAATACATTATTGTTTCTATAATAATGGATACACACACACACACACACACACACACACACACACACACACACACACACACACACACACACAGAGCTAGGTACAATGTATCTGAGCCAGTTCAATTACTGGCATGTTTTTGAGAAGTGTCAGGAAACCAGAGAACAGGAGGAAATTCATGGACATGGGGAGAATATGCAAAAGTTCACGCAGATAGTAACCCAAGCTCAAGATCAAACATTAGA
Organism: Neoarius graeffei; assembly: GCF_027579695.1. Lineage (NCBI taxonomy): Eukaryota > Metazoa > Chordata > Actinopteri > Siluriformes > Ariidae > Neoarius > Neoarius graeffei. The sequence continues at coordinate 81,069,547 of NC_083573.1, forward strand.
TTTTAGACAAGGATCTGTAAATGGTTGAAAGTATGGTGTCTCATTCATTAATAAAGCCTCACTCACAACCCGCCGTACGTGCTGCTATGGGTGGTCTACGGTAAAAAATTTGGCAAAACCATGCTTGAGACTTGCGCGACACTTGCATGTGTTCAGCACTGTAGAAGGTCGCAGACTACCCGTAGAGACTTTTGGTCCTGCACATGCAAATTCTACGGCTCTTGCGACAAATCAAGAACGCATACACTATGTACGGGATCTGTACTCCTTTTGTACACCTGAACCAAGTCAGCAGTGTGGCTAGTATGGGCTTTTTGCAATGACATTAAGACTCATGAGTGATGCACAGTCATTGTATGAGTGACGTGCCTCAGAAGTACTACACAGGTATTCCACACTTGCTATTTGTGCGGCATGCAAGACAGAAGTGCATCTCACTTTCTACCCCTATGTGTGGTGTGCATGCAGCGCATGCGACCTGCACGAGACACAAAGGGCAAGACTCTGGGTATATATATTGGGGAGGAACCAAGGAACCGATCATGTAGCATTGTAGAAGGGAAGACGACCACCTGATTTGCTGTTTTTATTTGAGTATATGTTAACTTACCATGCAAACGTCAAATAATAAAACATGAGTATAAGGGAATAATGCATTTTATTACATTGTAAAAAATCCCAACTAAATAGCCCAACAGTTTGAGCACTGAAACACACTTTGACTCCGAGCTGCTGTCCTGCTCCTGCTGAGTGGTGGGACGGGGTGTCAGGATGTCCTTGTCCTCATCACTGAGCATGGCACAATGTCCTGACAGCGATGATGGGATTGTAATGTCCTCACTTCTGGGCATCGTTAGCTGAAACATACATGAAAATCAGCATATATAATAACTACATAAGCATATAGATACTGAAATGAATGTTTAAAGCATGTGTATTTACCTGTGAAAATCCCTCTGGCGGGGTGCTGTGCTTTCTGTCGGCTTGAAGGCATATTCCTCCCTGTCCGTGTAGGGCTCGCCGGTGCTGCTACCATCGTCATCAAATTCTTCCTCCTCCTGCCCCTCTGCTGTTTCAAGCTGGGTTACTTCACTTTTGCTCGCTTCTTCTTGGATCCCATTTTCTAAACTTTAAACTGAAAATTTTTAAAATTTTTCCCACAAAATATCCAATGTTCTTCAATAAAAAGACAGATGCAGAATGCTGCAGACACGCTAGTTTTATACCCATTCCTGGCTTGCATTACACGCAAGTTATGAGTGATTGTAATGTGCTAATCACATGCATCACACATGTTTCACAAGTGTGGCCTGAACTCGTAGCGCAGGAAACTGGTAAAATGCAAGTCACACCCACTCCACACCCACTGAACACACACTGATCATGTGCATCAGACATATGCTTTTCTCGGGCTAACGGTGCAATTTTTCCCACGCCTCAAGGAAGTCAGGTGTGCAACCTGTACTTGACAAGTACTTTGCCTGTACTCTGCCCCAAACTTTACTCCGGGTTCACCGCAACCCTGCGGCATGGCTGTGAGCTACCAAACCTTGGGACCCTTGCATGTCTAAAACACTTACGGCGGGTTGTGAGTGAGGCTTTAAATGCATAATCATTTTAACTTTATTGTCCTCTCAGGACAATAAACCACTGGGTGGGCTACTAATCGGAAGGTCATGAGAAAACCAGAGACCCACATGGACACAGAGGGAACATGTGAAACTCCACAGAGAGTAAAAAGAGCTCTGGGAACCTGGACCTGTGCGTTAACAGTGCTATCCACTGTGCCTCTGATTATTGCTACAGACCAAATAAAATGCAAAGAAATCGCAAACAAATTAGAATAGAAATTAAATCAGGAAAACTAAACCTCTCCATGGAGATTATTAACTGATTGATAACAGATCCTAATGAGACGCTCAGTAATTGTTTTATTAAAGGCAGGTGCAATTGGAGGGTAAACCTGTTAAGTCTGTACATAAAAGACTCAGACAGTCCTAGTATTAATGACAAAAGGTAAATATGGTATGTGCTATGCCTAAAGTGCCTAATTAGAGTAATAAAAATATAGAACTTTTTAGATTAGTTTAGATATTGATTGTTCAAAAAAAAAGGAATTCCTAACATTTTTTATTTACTTGACATTTAACAATATACATCTGAATTTACTTATACCTATTCAGTTCCTTTCAAATATCATTGGTTTTAAGTATTTAAAATGAGTTTTTTTTTACATTTAAACAAAAATACTCAAATGTTGGATATTTAAAAAGTTTTGACTGGCAGTGTATACTAAATTATATAAGACATTTATTTTTTATAGAATTTCTATGAATTTCAAGGAACAAAATATAAATTATGGTTAAATTAATGTTTTCTTTTTATTATTAATGTGCAACAGCAGTAGTTTAAATCAGCACAATTTCACAGATTAAATAATGTCACACACTGATAATGCTAAAATTAACAGTAGTTACGCTACTGTTACATACTTTATATTCCTATAAAATACACACTTTATTTTCCTATAAATACTTTATATTCCTCTAAAACTAGATGTAATCATTATAGAGATAGATATACCTAATACACTGAAGGGTCAAACAATTGGTGATGCTGCTTGTTCGGTGCTATATCAAATATATGGAAACGTTTTAATACCTGCTTACTATTCCACATCATATTTTGTTGTCCTTTCACATAGTTGTGCTTGATTTTTAGCCTCCAAAGATATCCATTCTCTGCTGTGTCCCCTGCTCATGCTCCAGAGGCCTCTGTATGTAATACACTATTGGGCAGACTACAGTGTGTAGGCATGATGGCTTTGTGTGGCTGACGGTGCTGACCTTCTTCACCAGTGCCATCACTGAGTGAATACCTCCACAGCAGCTGGGCCAAGGAACTGTTTCTCTACTGCTCTCTGACAGCTCGCATAGCCATGTTGACCTCCTTCACACACTGTGCTTTTCTGCTGAACCGGTTCTGATTCCTCCACAGGAAAAGAGCAAAAGTGAAAGAGACATACAATTGAAACAAAAGCTTAAATGGAGCACTACAGGACACTTGAGTTTCCAGAGGTTTGTGTGTATCTGGTTGTGTTTCATTCAGATGGGCAGCTGAGCATGGTAGAGTCGAAAAAGTTTCTGCTGAATTGGTACAAATTTGACTTCTATAACTAGTTTTACTATATTTCCATTTTTATACACCACTCAAAATGTTTGGTACTGTTTAGCATTGCTTAGTACTAATTTAATATTATGTCATTTAGTATTATATTATACAATATCATTTAGTATTATACTAGTACATCTAAAAAAATTAGAATATGGTGCAAAAGTTCATTTTTTCATAATTTAATTCAAAAAGGTACATTTTAATATATTCTATATTCATAACATGTAAAGTGAAATATTTCAAGCCTTTTTTATTTTAAGTCTGATGATTATGGCTCATGGCTCATAGCTCATGAAAATCAGAAATACAGTGTCTCAAATTATGAGAATATTTCATTTCAAGTTTGAGTAAAACAGAATAAATACCATGTATTTCTCAGTCTAGTCCAGTACATGCAACCACAATCATAGGGAAGACTGCTGACTTGACAGTTGTCCAGAAGATAATCACTGACACCCTCCACAAGGAGGGTAAGCTACAGAAGGTCATTGCTGAAAAGGCTGGCTGGAAAATGTGCATAAACAACGGGAATGACTGCAGACTTCAGAGGATTATCAAGAAAAGTTGATTCAAGAACTTGGGAGAGCTTCACAAGGAGTGGACGGTGGCTGGTGTCAGTCCATTAAGAGCCACCATGCACATATTATGTCTTCAGGAAAGGGGCTACAACTGTTGCCTTTCTAATATCAAGTCACTTCTGAAACAGAGACAATGTCAGAAGTGTCTTACCTGGGCTAAGCAGAGCAAGAACTGGACTGTTGCTCAGTGGTCCAAAGTCTTCTTTTCAGATGAAAGTAAATTTTGCATGTCATTTGGAAATCCAGTTCCTAGGGTCTGGAGGAAGAGTGGAGAGGCACAGAATCCAAAGTGTTTAAAGTCCAGTGTGAAGTTTCCACAGTCTGTGATGATCTGGGCTGCCATGTCATCTGTCAGTGTTGGGCCACTGTATATTATCAAGTCCAGAGTCAACACAGCTGTCTAGCAGGAGCTTTTAGAGCACTTCATGCTTCCATCTGCTGACAAGCTTTATGGAGATGCCGATTTCCTTTTCCAGCAGGATGTAGCACCTGCCCACAGTGCCAAAACTACCACCAAATGGTTTGCTGACCATGATATTACTGTGCTTGATTGGCCAGCCAACTCACCTGACCTGAACCCCATACAGAATCTATGGGGTACTGTCAAGAGGAACATGAGAAACACCCAACCAAAAAATACAGACGAGCTGAAGGGCACTATCAAAGCAACTGTGCTTCAATAACACCTCAGCAGTGCCGCATGCTGATCGCCTCCATACCACGCCACAGTAATGCAGTAATTTGTGGAAAAGGAGCCCCAACCAAGTATTAAGTGTATAAATGAACATATTTTTCAGAAGTTGGCCGTTTCTGTATTGTCAGTCCATTTTTGATTGATCTTAGGAAATATGCTAATAATTTGAGATCCTGGATTTCTGATTTTCATGAGCTATAAACCATAATCATCAAAATGAATATAGAATGTATGAAAGTTTAATTTTTTTTATTAAATTATGAAAAAATAACCTTTTTACAATATTCTATTTTTTGAGATGCACCAGTATTTAATATTGGTAGTATTTAATATTATCATCAGGGCTGTCAAATGATTTATAAAGCTTAATTTAATTAATTAAATACTTTGTGAATAATTAATCTAAATTAATCACATATATCAATATTTGGCACGAGAAGCACTTTATACACACACACACACACCCTAATATATATATATATATATATATATATATATATATATATATATATATATATATATATATATATATATAGTAGGGATCTGCTCGTCTTAGAGGATGATGGTGTAGCACTAGGTGCTGTTGCACTTTCTAGAGTGGCTGAATAAGCTGACTCTGGAGTGGCAGTCTCTCACGCATCTGGCACAAACAAATTCAGATGGAGCTCCTGAGGATGTTGCTCTTGCTTTACGATTGGCTCTTTTCACTTTGAGATGCTCATTCCTGTCCCTTTCAGCTTTCTGCAAGCCATTTCTCACACAAGCGCTACAAGACTCCTGTGAGGCCGCGATGTTCTCCCAGGTGTTTGGATTGATACCTGCCAATTTCAGGTCCCTTTTGCCCACATCCTTGAAGCGGAGGTGAGGTCTTCCAACAGGACGAGTCCCTTCGCGCAATTCCCCATACAAGAAATCCTTGGGAATGCACCTCGAGTCCATACTGTGCACGTGTACTAGCCACCTGAGATGCCTTTGGATCAGCAGAGCGTGGATGCTTGGAATGCTAGCATATTCGAGGATCTCTGGGTTGGTCAGTCTGTCCTGCCAAGAGATGTTTTGAATGCACCTGAGGCAGCAGAGTTGGAAGCTGTTAAGCTTTTTTTCTTGTCTGGCATATGGTGCCCAAGAATCGCTGCCATACAGTAGAGTGGAAAGAACACAAGCTTGGTACACGCAAAGTTTGGTGTTTGAAGATAACTAGGGGTTGGACCAAAATCTCTTGTTCAGTTTTGCCATGACACCTGCAGCTTTACCGATTCTTGCACCGACTTTGGCATCCAAGGAGAGGGAACTAGTGATCATTGAACCCAGATATGTAATGCTCTCGAATGCATCTACATAGCTGTCATCAATGACAATGGCTGGAGGGGAGGCAGCACCCTGCGCAAGAATGTTCGTCTTCTTGATGCTAATCATTAGCCCAAACTCTTTACAGGCAAAGGAGAAGCGATCCACCAATCATTGGAGGCCAGCCTTAGTGTGAGACAAAAGTGCCACATCGCCAGCAAACAACAGCTCATGAATGAGGACCTCCTTAACTTTCATCTTATCACGGAGCCTGGCAAGGTTAAAAGAGCCTACCATCTGTTCTGGTGTGGCAATAGATGCCCTTGTCACAGTCACCAAATGTGAAATCGAGGAGCATGGAGAAGAATATCCCAAAGAGAGTTGGTGCCAGAACGCAGCCCTGCTTTATTCTGCTGCTCACTGGGAATGAATCAGAAGTTGCTCCATTGAAGTAGACTTGAAGACCACTTCTACTGATTAGATCGAAAGCCTTCGTAAGGTTGATGAAGGTGATGTATGGTAGAGAGACTGCTGCTGTTGCTGGCACTTCTCCTGAAGCTGGCATAGTGAGAAAATCATATCTACTGTAGATCTACCACCTCTAAATCCGCATTGTGACTCTGGATAGACATGCATAGCAAGAGGTTGTAGGCATCCCAAGACGACACGAGCAAATACTTTCCTGAGAGTGACAAGGAGTGAGATTCCGCAGAAGTTGTTGCAGTCACCATGGTCACCTTTGTTCTTGTAGAGGGTGACAAGAAGTGAATTATACATGTCTTGTAGGACACAGCCCTCCTTCCAGCAGAGACATAGCAGCTCGTAGAGGTATAGCAATAGGGTCGGCATACCAGACTTCAGTACTTCAGGTGGAATGACATCATTTCTTGTGGCCTTCCCACTAGTGAGATGGTTAATAGCTTTACTGAGCTCATCCATAGTTGGCAGTTGGTCAAGTTCTTGCATGACAGTGAAGACAGCCAGGGGGGATCAATCTTCATCTGGTTCCTACCCTTCGACCAATATGGCATGGATGGCCCTACCAGTAGCATGGAACTCCAGCGGACATAGCTCTAGGGGTCATTGGGACACGCAAACCACCCCACCATGTTAAAGTGGTGATCCCAAGCAAGGCAGAGATATACCGTATATATATATATATATATATATATATATATATATATATATATATATATATATATGTATGTGTGTGTGTGTGTGTGTGTGTGTACAAAGTGCTTCTACACCACTGTGCCACCCGAAAGAAAAATGAAAACAAAAAAGGCCAAAATATATATATGTAATATGGTGAACACATTTGGTTCACCAAAAGTTCCCCACAAGATTTCAAAAGGATCCACAGAGGCGAGTGATGTAAAGAAAATAAAATTTATGTTTATTTTTACAATAAAAAAAAAAAAAATCAGAGGCTGACTGGGCAGCAATACAGTGCCGGTCGCTCAATAACACACAGTAGGCCTCACTATCACACAAAACCAGGTAACCCCCCCAACCTTGTTCAGTCTATAGTGAAGACACAGCACCCACATAATATGGCAACCTTACAGCAAGCACAGTACGTTTGAGGTGACTTGTAATACACGTAGTAAACCACAGTAAATCAAACATGCATTTTACGCACACAGCAATACACCGTGGTAACTCAAGTGGACCCTTGATGTAGGCTAAATTGAGCAGATGGTAGTGGGCACAGTATAATAATCCCAGAGCCTAGGCCTTATACAACAACAAAAAAAAACAAAAAAATCTAAATAAACTTGGTCACAAAACCAAGACAATGTTTAACACCTATGGCTTGGAGATATTAACCAGGAGGGGGAAAAAAGCGGCACAAACACCCCTAAGCACTGGCACCTCTGGAACAGACCAAAGACACACATAAGCACAGAACCCCATTCACATTTTTACTATAACCATTTCACATTTTTAAACAAGCACCATTTCCCGTTCTTACTACTCCAGGGCTATTATGTAGCCTTTTAACAGCATATAAACACTTTTAATAAGTATCCATAAGCTAGGGTGACCAGATTTCCCTAGTCTGAAACCGGGACACTTTTGCGCACGACCATGCTCGTGCTCGCACACCTTTTTTTTACGTAAACGTGACACTCAGAGAGGTGCTCTTATCATTTTGTTGAAGCGCACATTTATCAACATCTCACATGAAATAAAACAAACAGGCATTTTGTTATCTAGTAGCATAGTGGTATACAGATCAGTTAAATTATGGTCAGACAACAGATTTTGTAATGGCTGAGAATAGGCCAGGCTATGTCCATAGGCCAAATTTAAACTGATTTATTTCACCTGTTTGTGAGAACACCAAGAAGAATGCATATGCACATGTAGGCTATATCTCTAAAATTGTATGCATGAACTTAAAACGTAGATATGTGACCTCAACATAGCCTAGGTCAGAATCAACCTTACTAACCATTCCCCACAACTGAATGAATAAAGCAAGAAGGTGTGTACAAAAGTGAACACTTTAATGGAAGGTGCAACAAGCTGTTCAACACAGCAATATGGCCAAACTGTCAGAATGGTATGTTAAACAGAAACAAAAAAGAGACAAGTGATTTGAGAATATATACTACGGAAGCCGAGAGAGGCCCTTCATATAATCCTTTTTTTTATTCACCTTGTTATCCTGAGATAACGACATAATTAATTCAGGATCTCGAGAAAACAACACAACTAATTCGAGATCTCAAGAAAACAAAACTGTTATTCCCAGATCTCGAGAAAACAAAACAATTATTTCATGATCTCGAGTAAACAGCTGAGAAATGGTTCATTCAGGTGCGCCAAGAGACTTGTGATATGCGACTTTGGGGCTATTTCTCATTCTGTATAGATGCAACTTTGGTCATTAGAATGTCTGGAATAATCGATCACCTAATAAGGCAATATTTTGATCAGGGGTTGACACAGGGAGAGACTGCATTAAGTCTTTTAATAAGGGATAATTTCAAAATTAGTCTGCGGCACCTCCGCAGAAGACTGGCCCGGCTTCGTCTCTACCGACGGAGATACAGTGATCCAGATGAGATCATGAAATAATTGTTTTGTTTTCTCGAGATCACGGAATAATTGTTTTGTTTTCTTGAGATCTCGAAATAACGGTTTTATTTTCTCGAGATCTCGAATTAGTTGTGTTGTTTCCTCGAGATCCTGAATTAATTATGTCGTTATCTCGGGATAACAAGGTGAATAAAAAAAGATTATATGAAGGGCCTCTCTCAGCAGTAAAGGAGGAGAGGGGCGACAGCCCGAGGAAAGCCCCCACAGGAGCGCACAGCATTTGCAGCATAGGCTACCCAACTCAGTACAAGAACAAAGCACTTACAGTGTGTGCAGTAGGCTTCGTGTGCATTGTTCTGCACCTCTCGGAGGAAGGGGTAGGTGCCCTGTAAATCTCTGGAAAAGGTACATTTTCTTTTCAGCAAAATTGCTGCGGCATTACTGCTGCTAGCTGCTAGACAAAGAACATTCGCGCCAGTTAATGTTTATTTTATTGTTGCATGGCAACATGTTCTGTTGTCTGGAATAATGTGGCTAAATAAACACCCATGCCACAGGGCCAGGGGGCAGTAACCAGGAAAGTTTGCGATTCCTGTCAATTCATCAAAATAGTAAATGCAGACATTTCTCCACTAATGATTCCCACGCTGCTCAGTCGCAAACGTCGCGAGTGGCGAAAACCGGGACATATCCATGTCCCGACAGACTTTTGTCGGGACTCGGGACACACAACCCCAAATCGGGACTGTCCCGGTAAAACCGGGACGTCTGGTCACCCTACCATAAGCATAAGTTTTTTTGTAGTTAATCACCGTAGCATTTAACAAAGCGTGAGGAGGCTGGGGACAGTAAAAGAATGGTAGCTACCTGGCATGCTGGAGTCCTATGTGCTACTCCTTTGATGGCGTAGTGAGTATACCTGGCCAAACACGCGAACCCCTCCCCGTTTTTAAATGTAGACGTTCCAGTTTTATCGATTAGTGTTTGTAATACCATATAGCTGCTTCACGTTTTTTAACAGTGCATCTCTTATTGTAAACTACTTGTAAATTATTACCATGACATTCAACAAAAGAACGATAAATCAATACACCATAAATATGTTAAACGGTCACGACCTGGGCCCTGTACTACGAACGGAGGTTAACCTACCCAGAAGTAACCCAGGGTTCCCCCGCTAAACCGGGGTTGACAAAACCTGGTTATCTTGTTTGGGGTTAAACGGTACTACGATGCCAGTTATGAAGTTGATTTGTTGAACCTGGTTTAACCTAATCAGGGTTAATGCGCGTTCACGTTAAAGGGGAGGTTATCAGTGCAAATCACCACTGTTCACAATGGCACAGTCGCCGTACTTCACGGAGGAAGAATGCGCTGTCATAATGCAAAGCTACGAGGAGTTCAAAACAACATTAAGAGCAAAATCTAACACAGCGGCTGCCAATAAGGAGCGGCAAGCATGTTGGCAACGAATTGCCGATCGGATAAATGCGCAAGTACATTCTCCCTTCTACATGTTCCAGAACAGAAGTATAGGATGAGAGAAAGCTTCATGATCAATCACAAGTCACAGAAAATGGTCCTTCGACGTGGCCCCAGTCATATATAGCTTGTTTAATGTCCGAAAAATCCTGAATAAAATTTGGTATGGTAAATTCATGGAGTAGCCTACTTAAGCTGATATGTGCACAGAGTCACATGAATTAGGATGACTGACTGTTCAGTCCCTTTGACTAAGTTGGTGTATGTCCTGTGAACATTTCAGAGGCAACAGCAGTGCCAAACGCACCTGGCAACAGGTGAAAATGAAATATAAAAACATCATTCATAATGGTAAATGTGTGTGTGTGTCGTTCTTTTTCTGTACTGTGTTTCAGATGAAAAAGCTTTTGCCCAAGGACAAGAAGTAAGCTAAACAGCATTTGCCTTTTATTTATTCAAGTTTTATCTGTTTGCCTAATAGTTCAAATTGTTTTGTATATAGTTTATAATGTAGTTGTGTGATATTAATGATAATATTGTGGGAAAACTACTTTGCACGGACGTTCATTTAATTTATTCTATCGTCATTTTGTTTGTTCTATTTTTGTGTATTTTATTTATTTATCTGTTTGTCTAGTTGTATCTATTTTTCTAATAATATATTTTTTGCATTAATTGTTTTTTCCTATTAAAATAATCTTGTGTTCTTGTTATAACTTTATCTATTTATCTGACTGTTTAGTTGTATCTATTTTTGTTACAATTTCAATATTTTTAATATAAGTTTTTTTCTATTAAAATGTTCTTGTGTTATATTTATTGTAGTTGTATCTATTTTATATCTCAGACTTAAATATTTTTGTAAAACAAGTGTTTTTCTATAAAATATTCTTGCGTTCTTGATAACTATGTTCTTGAGTGGGTTCTTTTTTTTTTTTACAGAAAAGCCGTTCTGCATGGACATTCACTGAAGCCCTCATTGTTTTTTAATGGTTATTTATGAGCATTTAGGGGTTACAGTAATGTAAGTCTAGGTTGCTTTATATAAAAGGTATGTCCAGAAATATTGTCACTGTCTAAGCAGAGGGATCTGGCTTCTTTAGACGCTGTCTTCTTAAAACTGAATAAATATTTAAAAAGAGCCAAATGAGCCAGTCTTTTGAACGGCTCTTTTCAAAGAACGGATCACAAAGATGCGGATCCCATCAAAGAGCCATAAATCCCATCTCTAATCTGCGCTCCGATATCGCACGGGTCATCCAGGTATGCTGGCATTGTCTCGAGAGTTAATGTCGGTGGAGAGGTGGTGTTTAAAAAGGGTGTGGTTAATCGGAAACCTCGGGTTAACCAAGAACATAACCTGAGACGAGCAGGTTTGAGATGCAGCGTAAGTTGCCATGGCAGCATACCTCGGTTTGAACATAGCCAACTTTCGTAGTATGGGTTAATCGGGAAGTTATGCTGCACGTGATCAAGTTACTCTCGAAGTTACCCTGGTAAGCCAGAAAACCCGCTTCGTAGTACAGGGCCCTGGTCCGCCGACTCGTTGTTTATTACTTCCTCGGTAGCATGATGAGTTACTGTTCAACACGGAACCGTGAGCACGGGTGATGTGCCGTGTGTGTGTACGCTCTAGCCAGGGTTCCCGCGGGGTCTAAAAAAGTCTAAAATTCAGAAAGTTAAATTTTAGGCCTTAAAATGTCTAAAAAACACACATATTTTCATCCCAGGTCTAAAATTTAATTTATCCAAGTCTAAAATTCTTATATCCACTCAGTCCGTTCCTAGAAGTGCCTGCAAAACATTAATAAAAGATGTGCCGGTTGCGTTGTTGTCTGCCTGCTAAAAAACTTCAAATCACCGATGATCGCGGCAAGTATGCAACGGTCCAGTTTGTCCACTACGCCTACCGTAGTTCTACCCTCTAAGTTCCCGCCGAGTTTATGCAGTCTGTGGCAGTCAGAGGAGGTTAGCGGTTGTGTTGGTAGTGCGATGAAGAGTGTGGATAGCGTGTCGAATAATAGTGAGTAAAGAGGTTCACATACTTTTGCCACTCACAGATATGTAATACTGGATCATTTTCCTCAATAAATAAATGACCAAGTATAATATTTTTGTCTCATTTGTTTAACTGGGTTCTCTTTATCTACTTTTCGGACTTATGTGAAAATCTGATGTTTTAGGTCATATTTATGCAGAAATATAGAAAATTCTAAAGGGTTCACAAACTTTCAAGCACCGCCGTAAGTATGAAAAACAAGAATGTTCTGCGAGCAATAGGCTGAAGCACACTATCGCTAAAAGGAGCTGTGTTGGACTGGAACGCTGGGTTAAATAGCCGCTCACATTAGCGCGGAGAGCTTTCACACTGTCAGCGGTCTCAAAAGTAGCCGGTCACCGGCGGCAAATCGCCGTCTGTGGCTTGTTATGCCACCAGCTATTGTCAGTCGAGTCACAAAATTTAATATTAAATATTTCTGACGGCAAAAAAAGTTGTGAACGTAAATTACATTCACTATTGCCGCTTTTCCACTACAAATGCGGCTGAGTCGGGCTGAGCCGTGCCGTGCTGAGTCGGGCTGAGCGGGGCTGTTGGAGTTGCATTTCGACTACAACCGCGCTGAACCATGCTGGCTGGAAGTGGGTGGACACATTGGGTGGAGTTAGCGAAAGTGGGTGGACGTCAGGTGATGTCGTTAAGCAGCGCAAACAGTGACATCAGTGAGCTTTTAAGCGGTAGTCTCACGACCCGAACAGTAAACAATTAACATGGAGGACATGGAGTCGTTAGTGTTGCTGGTCTTGGTGCTGTGGCTTGTTGTCACCGACAACGCGGACAGATACTGGCAAGAGCGTATAGATGAGGCGAGGCGCATAAGGCTTCAGAAATCCTCGTAATTCGTAATTCTTCTTCTTCCGGGTTTATGGTGTTTACAGATCCCAGCGCGCTCGCGGGGCATGTGTGGGCATGTGAGGACACTCCTCCTCACCAATCAGTGCACAGGGGAGTGTCTGCTCACGCCCCCAGCCTCACTCGGCTCGCTTTGGCTCGCTTCAGCCCCACTCCAAAACGGTGCGAGTTTTAGGGGCTAAGCAGGGCTGAAGCGAGCTGAGTTGTGCTGGTTTTTGGTAGTCGAAACGCGAACCGTGTCGGGCTGAAGTGAGCTGAAGCGAGCTGAAGTGAGCTGAAAAAGGGTAGTGGAAAAGGGCCATATGTCATGTATGTCCGTTGCCGCATCAACTTTGTTTACATCCTCGACAAGAGTGCAGCCATTACTGCCCTGTGTTGCCAGATTGGTTTTAAGTGCATTTTGGCGGGTTTTGAACATATTTTGGGCTGTAAAACGTCAGCAGTATCTGGCAACATATTTTTTTTTTTTTACTTGATACAAGAAATTAATGGATGCCAACGTTTTTGCCAAAATGGTATTTTATTTTCCATTGTTTAGGCAGCTTCAGCAGCATACTGTGAGATTCTGTTCAAATTGTTTTTTTTTTCTTCTATGAAGCCTGAGCCATTTATTTTATTAGTTTATAATTATTGTTTAATTTAGTCTTCAGGAGAGACTGCCTGCACACAGTACTAGTAAAAAAAGCTGAGGCATTTATATTATATTTTAAGGTAACTTCATGTTGTGCTGTGAGGTTCTCTGCACTTTAACTTTTGAACCAGCAGGTGCATTTGGATAAGTAAAGCCTATTTTTCTGCATTTTTGTAGTCCTGGTAATCTTTTATATTGGTAAAGTTGTTTATAGGACCATTTCTCAGTGTCTTTGTTTTTTTAATCAATAGTTTTTCAGTAATAACTAATATTTAACATATCACTCAATTTTAAACACCCCCCCCCCCCCCATGGGCTGCCCCCATAGTCTCCAAAATTTCTGTGGAAAACACTGGCGTGCGTAACAACGCTAATCAAGCTTAAGCTAGACGACCCGCCTCAAATACCCGTCCCGGGTAAATGTTATCCCAATTTTAGACGACCTGTTCCAAACCATCCTGCCCCATGAAAAATTTGTACTTGCATCTCTCTCTCTCTCATATATATATCCCTGCATGCTTTGTGTGCATTGTCTGCCGCTGACAGACATTTTACCATTTTGCACCCTGCTGTAAATTATTTGTACCCTGCTATTCTCCCAAACTTTGAAGCCCCTGCACTGTAGACAATCTTAGTGTGCACATTACATGTCGTCAACGTTACCATGACATGGAGCGCATGAGTCCAGTCAGCATATTCAGCTTTCTAACAGTGCTCTTTTTTTTTTTAATATATTAGTCTCTCACCAATGGTGTATCTTTCCTGGCTTTATTATTTAGTATTTATTAATTTTGCATTCATATTTTGCAATGATTTTACACCTCTGTCTCAAATGGCCCCTGTTTACTCCGCTACTGCTTAAAAACCTGCTGTCTCCCTTGTATACCTCTCGTAAGGTATGACGTGATTTCATTGGTAAATCGCTGCTGCCTTGCGTGAGTTTGCTGTTTAACTGGAAGCAAGTGTGCTACGGGGCTACTACGTATGTTTTAACTATTAGTTTTAAAAGATGTGTATGCATTTTTACTGTTAATATGGTTGAAATGGTTGCTACAGCAAGTGGAGGTCTGCGATGCTGTGGTTTGCAGCATGGGGTTCACATGAGCAATCAAGAAAGTCATCATCTGACAACAGTGCATTATATAATAATGCTGTTTTATTAACAGAACACCACTAATCAAAAGTTTAAATGAGTTCTGTTGCAGTTAGGGGAAAAAACCAAACCCCTACAGACTGCATTTACTGCACAAATGCCCTTTATCACCCTATTGTCTTGTACTTTTGTTGCTATGTGACATAATGTACTAATGTTGCCATATGACATAAATAAGCACACAATCAGTTTGTATCCCTGATAGTCAGTTTACCAATACAAATGACTTTGTTTTGAGAATTGAACTCGATTGTCTTTTTTTGGGAAGGGTGGGGGTAGAGCAGGTTATAATGCTTCGTGTTGGTCTAAAAAATTTTTCATAATGGTCTTAAAAAGTCTAAAAAAGGTCTAAAATTTAACTTACTGAATCCTGCAAGAACCCTGCTAGCTTAATGCTAGCCTCGTTGCGGTAAATGCCAGTCGAGCTGCCAACTGTGACGCAGCGACCCAGAATAAGCAACAGATAATCGCACAGCAGCGCGGATGGTTAAGCTTCATTTTTTTTTATTAGCCTTAAGCTACAAACGCAGCAACTCCCCTTATGCTCTGCGCAAAAAACGGCTTGAACTGTTTCTCCCATCCCTTTATCTTCTTCCTTAATATTGCCCTCTAACCCCGGCTTCCTGTTAGGAACCTGAAGTTAGCCCAACGTCAGTGCTTCCTCCGCCGGGAGGGAGTGTATGTGTGTGCATTAAGAAGTGTACGTGTATGCATTAAAAACAAACCCAAAAATATATGATTTAACGCTATGCCCGGTCATATATATATTCCAGAATCCAGCCACTGGGGGTGCATAAGCATACTCTTGGTGCCAGTCCCAAGCCCGGATAAATTGGAGAGGGTTGCGTCAGGAAGGGCATCCGGCGTAAAACCGTGCCAAATCTAACATGTGGATTGAAAAGAGAAATACCATACTGGATCGGTCGGGGCCTGGGTTAACAACGGCCGCCTCCGGTACTGTTGGTCAACAGTGTGCCAGCTGAAAGTATGCTACTGTTGCATCAAAATGGAGAAGGAGAGGGGGAGGCGTGTTAGAAGAGAGCATGAAAGATGGAAGGGAAGGAGCTTAGAATTGAGGGTAGGAACACTGAATGTGGGAACATTGACTGGCAGAGCAAGAGAGTTAGCAGGTATGATGGAAAGAAGGAAGTTGGACATTTTGCGTGTGCAGGAGACGATGTGGAAAGGAAGCAAGGCCAAGAACATTGGAGGTGGATGCAAGTTGTTTTATTATGGAGTCGATGGAAAGAGAAATGGTGTTGGTATTGTTTTGAGGGAAGAGTTGGTCAACAGTGTGATTGATGTGAAGAGGGTGTCAGATAGAGTGATAGGCATGAAATTGGAGATTCAAGGAATGCTAATCAATGTTGTGTGTGCGTACGCCCCACAGGTTGGATGTGAGAATGAAGAGAGAGTCTTTCTGGGAAAAGATAGATGAAGTGGTAGAATATATACTGAGGGAGGAGCGCATGCTGATAGGAGCAGATTTCAATGGACATGTTGGCGAGGGAAACAGAGGAGATGAGGACGTGATGGGCAGATATGGTGTAAGAGAGAGAAATGTGGAAGGGCAAATGGCATTTGATTTTTCAAAGAGGAGGAATTTGGCAATAGTCAATACATACTTTGAGAAGAAAGAGCAACACAGGAGGACATTTAAGAGTGGAGGAAGAGCTACACAGGTGGACTACATACTCTGCAGAAAGGGTAACCTGAAGGAGATTGGAGACTGTAAAGTGATGGCAGGGGAGAGTGTAGCGAGACAACATCGAGTGGTCATGTGCAGGATGAGCTTGAAAGTGAAAAAGAGGGAGCATGAAATAGTGGAGCCAAAGATTAAGTGGTGGAAACTAAAAGAGGTTGAACACCAGAAGGAGTTTAGGGAAGAAATGAGACGAGCATTGAGTGATAATGGAAGTCTGCCAGAAGATTGGGATACTACTGCTATACTAGTAAGAGAGGCAGCAAGGGAGGTGCTAGGGTGGTCATCGGGAAGGAGGAAGGAAGACAAGGAGACATGGTGGTGGAACAAAGAAGTGCAGGAAATTATAAAAGAGAAGAGGCTAGCAAAGAAGAATCAGGATGATCAGAGAGATGAAGAAAGCAGGTGGTTATACAGAAAGATGAGACAAAAGGCAAAAAGAGCGGTAGTGAAGGTGAAAGCAGATGCAGACCAGGAGTTGTATGAAAGACTGGAGACCAAAGAAGGAGAGAAAGACCTGTACAGACTAGCTAGGCAGAGAAACAGGGAAGTGAGGGATGTACAGCAGGTAAGAGTGATGAAAGATATAAATGGAAATGTGCAATGACAAACAAAGAGAGTGTATTAAGAAGGTGGAAAGAGTACTTTGAAGATTTATTAAATGAGGAGAATCCAAGAGAGAAAAGGTCAGATTCATTGGCGACAGCAAATCAGGAAGCAGAGTTGGTTAGTAAGGATGAGGTGAGGGCAGTCATGAAAAGAATGAAGACTGGGAAAGCAGTTGGACCAAATGGTATCCCAATTGATGCCTGGAGATGTTTGGGTGAGAGCATGCATTTCACTTGTTAAAGACTAAACTTCAGACAGAAAGGCCCAGAAACAAACAGTAACTGAAAACCGCTGCAGTAAAGGCCTGGCAGAGCATTAAAAAGGAGGAAACACAGCATCTGGTGATGTCCATGAGTTCAAGACTTCAGGCAGTCATTGCCAACATGTAACGAACTCGATACGAGTTGTCAACAAATCTTATAAATTAGTGCATGAAACGCGCTTACAACATATTTCCAATGTGAATATTTTATTGTGTGATGGTGCAGAATGAGAGAGAGTGGGAGAATAGCCTTCAGGGCAGAGTCTTTAGTCCAACCACTGCGTAAGCAGTATAACAAAAACCGCGCACCGCCCGTGCGCTTTCCAAAAACAAAACAATCCCGCCAGCAAAAAAAAATAGGAAAAAAAAAGGAGCGATCTCACCTCTTCAGATGTGGGTTTAAGTCCGTCTGTACCTTCCTCAAAAAGGGCGAAGAAGAACAAAAGTAATCCATAAGCGTGTAGCAGTCAATTTATTTCGGATCATTGAAGAATACTGAAGGATGTCAGAATGAACACGCGCCGGCTTCCATCTACCTCCATTCATTCCTCCTTCCGCTCCCCATTCAAAAAACGAGCACGTGATTTAAAGGGTCTAAGGCCATAGGACAGGGAGCGAGGAGGTGTGTGTGTGTGTGTCAGTGACAGGGTGAGTGACAGAGAAGAACCCTATAGACTGGATATGTCGAGAGAAGGACCAAAGTAGGGCTTAAGATTCACCACGTTCACATTGTCAGTGGACTTGTCAGGGAACTGAACCTTGTAATTTAGGGCTCCCAATTTCTTCTTTACAATGCATGGTCCCGTCCACTTTGGTGCCAGTTTGGCTGAGAATCCCTTTACAGCATCAGATAGTGGATGGGCTTTGACCCACACCATGTCCCCTTCAGAAAGTTCCATGTTTCTCCTTTTTGAGTTGTAATATTTAGCTTGTTTGTCCTGTGCTCTTTTGACATTGGCAGCCACTTGTTTCGACAGTTCCAGCTGTCTTTCCAGGAGAGAGTGTTGCGAGGAGGTTGGAGGCGGAGCCTTTGACAAAAGTTGGTCAAGAGGACCTTTGAGACCACGTCCCAGATGCAGCATGGCTGGTGCAAAACCAGTGGACTCTTGCCATGAGGAGTTGATGACGAACCGGAACTCATGTACCCACAGGTCCCAGTTGTTATGTTTTTCCCCTACATAGGAGGCTATCATGGTCTTGAGTGTTCGGTTGACCCGCTCAGTCTGGTTCGTTTGTGGATGATAGCTTATGGTGAACTTATTTATCATTCCCCATGATTTGCAGGCAGCTTTCAAGAGGTGACTGGTAAACTGGCTCCCCCTGTCGGACAGAAGATATTTTGGCATACCCCACCTGGTGAATATCTCTTCTGTGAGAATCCTCACTAGCTTTGGGGTCCGGTTATCACGCACAGGGAACAGCTCTGTCCATTTGGAGTAATAATCCACAAGGACCACCAAGTAGCAGTTACCCTTGCGGCTGCGAGGAAATGGGCCCATGATGTCAATACCCATCATTTCACCAACCTCAAACACTTGGGTCGATTGCAGCAGACCACTGGGTTTAGAATTGGAAGGCTTATGTTGCTGGCAGACAGTGCACTCTCTGATGTGGGCCCAGGTGTCTTTGCGGATATCAGGCCACCAATCAACCTCTAGGATGTGCAGGAGGGTCTTAAGGCCCCCAAAGTGTCCGCCTAAAGGATTATCGTGGTAATACTGTAAGAAAGTGGACTGCAGCTCCTTTGGGACGACTAGCTGGAATTTGTGCCCATCCCATGCAATTGGCACTCGCCTGTAAAGCAGCCCCTGCTGGTCAACAAAGGTGATACGGCTAGGAGAAACAGAGTCAGAGGAAGACATCTGCCCACGGACCCCTGCGATGTAAGTGTCTCTTCCTTGAGCAGCAGAAATTTCATCCAGGGAGTTGGGCAGATCAACAACCACTTTTGTGGAGGCAGCACATACAGCAAGGCGTGGCATCATCATGGTGGTATTATCAGCGGACTTTGGACTCCGTGACAAGGCATCAGGAACAACATTTAATGTACCCTTTCTGTAACGCACAGTAAAGGTGAAGGGCTGGAGTCTCAGTGCCCAGCGTATGAGGCGTGAAGAAGTCTTGGGGGTGTTAAAGACCCAAGACAGGGCTGCATGGTCTGTCACCGCTTCAAATTGGACTCCTTCAAGGAAGTGTTGCCATTTCTCCACAGCCCATACAACAGCCAAACACTCTTTTTTTAGATGTAGAGTAGTTTTTCTCGGCACCATTCAGTAGGCAGGAAGCAAAGGCATGTTCGCTGTCATCATCGTCCTGTGTCAACACTGCACCTAGCCCAATATCACTAGCATCCGTGGCCACCTTGAAGGACTTCGACAGGTCTGGATGAGCAAGCACCGGGGGAGATTGTAGTGCCTCTTTCAGTCTTTCCCAGCTCCTCTCACAGTCCTTCGTCCACTTCCATTCAACATCCTTCTTCTTGAGATTGTGAAGAGGGGTGGCCAGATCTGCAAAGTTTTTAATGAATTTATGATACCAGCCAGCAAGACCCAGAAACCTCTGGAGCTCTTTGATGTTTTGAGGCCTAGGATAGTCACTGATGGCCTTGAGCTTCTCAGAGTCAGCTGCAATACCCTGGCTGGACACTTGGGGGCCTAAGAACGTCAAGGAGGTCTTGAAGAAATTACATTTCTTCAGGTTGAGGGTCAGTGAGGCTAGATGGAGCTTCTCAAACACCTTCCTCAGATCGGCCAGGTGGGCAGCTTCAGACTTTGAAAAGACAATAATATCGTCTATGTAAACAAAACAGCATACCCCCTTCAATTCAGCCAGGACTGTCTCCATAAGCCTCTGAAATCTGGCTCCCGAGTTCTTGAGACCGAAAGGCATAGAAAGGAAATGGAAGAGACCATAAGGTGTGATGAATGCTGTTTTTTCAACACTGGCCTTGTCCATTGTGACTTGCTAGTATCCTGAGCATAGATCCAGAGAGCTAAATACAGATGCACCAGAAAAGGACTCAAGGATGTCATGGATCTTTGGCATTGGATAGGCATCAAACAGAGTCTTTTTGTTCAGGTGCCTGTAGTCAACACAAAATCGCCATTTCCCTTCAGGCTTAGGCACTAGGACAACTGGAGAGGCCCATGGGGAGGAGGAAGGCTCAATAATCCCATCAGCTTCCATCTCCTTCAGTTGCTGCTGGATAATCTCCCTCTTTAGTGGAGACACTCGATAAGCTGGACAGCGCAAAGGGACGTCATCGGTCAGCCGGATGGTGTGTTCTACAGCGGTCGTCCTCCCAAGTCTTCCAGAGCAGACGGACGGCCACTCATTCATCAACTGTAGCAGCTCAGGCCTAGGCTGCTGGGGTAAGTCAGACAGGATGCTAAGATGAACAGATGTGTTAGGTGCTGGCTTTCTATGAGGCAGAGCATAATAGATGTGAACTCTTGCTGGTTTCACTGTACACCATTCATTTCCCCACTCGTTCTGGTCAGGGTGCAGATAGTATGTTATTTTCCCTCCATTTTTTACTCCATAGGTTCCCCGCCTAAAATCCAGGTGCACGCCACTCTTTTGTAAGAAGTCTAGGCCTAAGATAAGAGGGAAAGCCAGATCTTCATCAGATAAGACATACATGGAGTGTGTCCAGTACGTGTTATGGAGGTCAAGGGTACAGTTAACTATCCCTAAGGCCTTTCTGGCTGTCCCATTGGCCAGGGCAAACTCCTGATCACCACAAGGTGACAGGTTTTCCTGTGGCTTCTTAATCTGCTGCCACAGTTTGTCATGCATCAGAGAGAAAGTACTCCCTGTGTCCAGCAGGGCGGCTCCTTGGAAGCCTCTGATAGAGAGATTGACGGCCAGGAGAGACGGTAGATGTTTGGGAGGAGCGTGGGAGTGTGTTTCAGATTTCACAACATTTACTTCAGCTTTTTTTGTCTTTGGTTGCTGTTTAGCTGCTTTCTCATTATTAACTCGTGCCCAATAATTTTTCATTGACGCTAGATCATTCTCGATCATGCTGCCTACTTTCACTAATTCAGCCACTGTGTTTACTGTTCCACGTAGGCCTGAAGCGATTTTCGGATTGGCATTACTGAGAATGCGGCGGACCAATGTAGCCTCATCAATGTCGGGCTTCCATTTCAGACAGAGAGCTCTATAATCATAAGCAAAGTCCCTAATGGGCTCATTTAGACTTTGGATACGAGTACGCAACCGTTCTTCAATTTCCTGAACAAAATCAGTGGACAAAAATGCTGATAGGAATGCAGTTTTAAATTCCTCCCATGTATGGATGTTCTTCCACTCTGCTATCCACCAGCTTTTGGCTGGACCTTTCAGCACAGAAGACAGTGTGGCTAATATTTCATTGTCTGGTGTGGGTCTTAAATCCAGAAATTCCTTACATAACTCTATGTAAGTCATGGGGTCTTTTATTTCACTGTCACCACCAAATTCGGGAAAATTCAATTTAATGGGGAGCTTATGCCGCTTTTCCACTACAAACGCGGCTGAGTCGTGCCGTGCCGAGTCGAGCTGAGTCGAGCTGAGTGGGGCTGTTGGAGTTGCATTTCGACTACAACCGCGCTGAACCGTGCTGGCTGGAAGTGGGTGGACACATTGGGTGGAGTTAGCGAAAGTGGGTGGACGTCACGTGATGTCGTTAAGCAGCGCAAACAGTGACATCAGTGACAGTGGCGGAACAAGTCAGAGCCGGGCCGGGGGCGGGGCAAATGACCGGGCCCTTTATTAAAGCTTATCATAACATCATTTTAGGCTACAAAATGTCCGCAACTGCGGTGTTTACCAATTTCAACACTACCGGGTGCAACTATGTTATTTAGTACATCAAGTCCTTCAAACGAACATGTAACTCAGAAACAAAAAACATTAGGATACTGTACATGGCTCATAATAAAACATCAATAGCCTATACTGCGCACATTATTTGAAGGGCATACGAATGAGCGCTCAGAGTGGTGACAGGAAGAGTCAGAAATAAAAGGAGGGTGGTGCAAACCTCACTGAATGCACTGTGTTTACCAATTTCAACACTACGGGGTGCAACTATGTTATTTTGTACATTAAGTCCTTCAAACGAACATGTAACTCAGAAACAAAAAAACATTAGGTGACATACTGTACATGGCTCATAATAAAACATCAATAGCCTACTGCGCGCATTATTTGAAGGGCATACGACGAGCCTTGCGCTCCGCGAACTCGTCCACGATGCTCTGTATGTCACTGATTCAGTGATCTTTTAAGCGGTAGTCTCACGACCCGAATAGTAAACAATAAACATGGAGGACATGGAGTCGTTAGTGTTGCTGGTCTTGGTGCTGTGGCCAACAGATACTGGCAAGAGCGTATAGATGAGGCGAGGCGCATAAGGCTTCAGAAATTCTCGTAATTATTCTTCTTCCGGGTTTGCGGTGTTTACAGATCCCAGCGCGCTCGCGGGGCGTGTGTGGGCATGTGAGGACACTCCTCACCAATCAGTGCACAGGGGAGTGTCTGCTCACGCCCCCAACCTCAGTCGGCACGGTTTGGCTCGCTTCAGCCCCACTCCAAAACGGTGCGAGTTTTAGGGGCTAAGCAGGGCTGAAACGAGCTGAGTCGTGCTGGTTTTTGGTAGTCGAAACGCGAGCCGTGTCGGGCTGAAGTGAGCTGAAGCGAGCTGAAGTGAGCTGAAAAAGGGTAGTGGAAAAGGGCCATTAGATGTTCTTACACCAGTAAAGCTAGAGGGGCTCTGAGTGTCATATTGAAACCTCACAGGTGATTGTCCTTCTGTCTGATTCACAGGAGACAGTTTGGGCGTGCTGGCGAGTTTTAAGTGCCTCAGCTGAGCTTCCCACTGATGGTCACGTCTTTGTAAGCAGCGCACAACTGCATCCTCTAGTTTCATGACAATATTAACAGCAAAAGTTTTCACTGTCTCAATTTTGTCAACCATTTGTCTCATTAAACCTTCTCTGTTAATGATACTGGTGTTTGATTCAGACACTTGTGTTTCTAGATCAGTCAAACAAATTTTCATTTCATCAAGTGCTCTTCTGAGTTCGTGTATTTCCACTTGGTGGACAGACGCATGAGACACAGTAACATTCGTTTCATCTTCACCATCATCGTTAATCTTTTCCTCCTCATTATAATCATCACCCTCCCCACCTTCAATATTAGAGCTTGTAGTTCTGCTCTCGTCCTCACCAAGATACAGGCTACCAAGGGATTCAGTGAGGTGATCTACCCGTTCTCTAAGGTGGGGTTTACATTAGACCATATCAGCGGATCATCAGATTAACGTTTTTAAAACGATTAGCGTGCACACAGCTACGCCAATACACGATTCGCGTGCACACAGCAATGCCAATACACGGATACGCTCGGCTCCGCAGGCATCCTGCGCTCCAAATCACTCCACCCTGAACAGCGAGTGCCCTCTGGAGGGTGCGCACTCCGGCCCTGCGCAGCTCACAGAGCGCGCGAGTGGAGTGCACGAGCAGTGATTTGGGACTGAGCCGCTGTGTGTGTGATCTCAGTGCATGTTGGGCATGCGCGTCACTTACCACTTGCAAGTGGAAGGATGGCAAGCCTAAAGACAATCATAACTATACAATGGGCAGTATTTGCATCAGTATTTGCAGTATTTTCATACTTTTATACTCTTTAATGAAAGGTGATACAAGGCGGAAGTCCGCGCCGTTTTTCAGCAGTCGCGTCACATGACCAACGCCAGTGAATCAGGAAGGTGGATGTCACAGTGACGCTGTCCAATGACGACGCCAGCTAGAGCTCAGCACAGCGTATCCGCGTATTCTTAATGTTTACACAGCACCGGACCAGACACGATCTGGATTGAATAAGTGGACCCTGGCGGATTCCCGTTTCCCGGCGTTTCCAGGCGTTTTAATGTAAACGGACAGTGCATCCGCGAAGAAAACGAGACAGATACGGTCTAATGTAAACTTGGCCTAAAGGTAATGTGAGGGTGCGCTAGATGTGCCATTTAAGCATCAATGGATATTAGTGGCCTGTCTAACCCTCTCTGTTCAGATGGCTCACGTGATGGCTC
Source organism: Neoarius graeffei (assembly GCF_027579695.1). NCBI lineage: Eukaryota > Metazoa > Chordata > Actinopteri > Siluriformes > Ariidae > Neoarius > Neoarius graeffei. The sequence goes on from NC_083573.1 coordinate 81,094,162, forward strand.
ACGTAATGGCTCTAAAGCCACCTCAGCAAGCTGCTCTGCCATATATGATGGACAGAAAAGGAAGACTATTAGTAGGCGAAAGGTGAAAAAGTTAGAAAGAAAGCGTGTTCAAGTCCTCACTGGGGCCTCCACTGTAACGAACTCGATACGAGTTGTCAACAAATCTTATAAATTAGTGCATGAAACGCGCTTACAACATATTTCCAATGTGAATATTTTATTGTGTGATGGTGCAGAATGAGAGAGAGTGGGAGAATAGCCTTCAAAAACCGTGCACCGCCCGTGCGCTTTCCAAAAACAAAACAATCCCGCCAGCAAAAAAAAAGGAAAAAAAAAGGAGCGATCTCACCTCTTCAGATGTGGGTTTAAGTCCGTCTGTACCTTCCTCAAAAAGGGCGAAGAAGAACAAAAGTAATCCATAAGCGTGTAGCAGTCAATTTATTTCGGATCATTGAAGAATACTGAAGGATGTCAGAATGAACGCGCGCCGGCTTCCATCTACCTCCATTCATTCCTCCTTCCGCTCCCCATTCAAAAAACGAGCACGTGATTTAAAGGGTCTAAGGCCATAGGACAGGGAGCGAGGAGGTGTGTGTATGTGTGTCAGTGACAGGGTGAGTGACAGAGAAGAACCCTATAGACTTCCTAGGCTCATGCTCGCCCTGAATTTCTCTTAAAGTGAGGCTTTCTATGTCTTAATTTACATAGATGTTTTAATACGAAATATAAATAAGTGTCTTAGACATAGATACTATTTTACGCTACTGATTAAATAAAACTTTATGTGGCTGATGCTACAAACAAAGGGTTTTCAACCAAGTATTAGAAATGAACATTTTATTTACAATTATTTAATTTCTCCAATTACTTTTGAGCCCCTGAAATGAAGGGATTTTGTTTAAAAAAATGCTTTAGTTCCTCACATTTTTATGCAATCATTTTGTTCAACCCACTGAATTAAAGCTGAAAGTCTGAACTTCAACTGCATCTGAATTGTTTTGTTCAAAATTCATTGTGGTAATGTACAGAACCAAAATTAGAAAAATGTTGTCTCTGTCCAAATATTTATGGACCTAACTGTCTGTGTGTGTGTGTGTGTAGAGATCTTGCAGTCACGTGACCGGAAAGTACACAACCGCCATCTTGTCGGTCAGAAACACCACTGAATACTGCTGCACTCGTGTACAGAATGGATCAATTTCAACCGACGGACTACACGGCTCATTTTTCTAATGAACAGATAACTAGATATATGTCTAAAATAAACGATCTACAGATTAGTGACCCTTATGGCTTACCGGACGGAGTTTTCACGACCGGATTTTGAACTGCCAGCGGAATACCCGGACGTGTATAATTACCTCATTAACTTTCCCTCGCTGTTCAGTGGTGAAGCACTGCGTGCTTATAAATCTCTGGACAGTTATCTTTACAGAAATTCAGGATTTGTCAGCGACTCAGATGTGGCATCTTGTAAACAAGAATCCTCATTGGACGGGTAAGTCACTTAAGTATTGAGTATAGCACTGACCAGCCGATTATAGAATAGAATAAGGTAATTCCAGCTGTAATTCCAAATCGTCCGTCTTGTTTACATGGATCTGGTGTTGGAGAGGTAGAGGCTTAGCAGTGGAGATTTGAGTGGCTGTTTTCTGAGCTTAGTCAACAGGCCGGCTCTGCCTGCAGCCTCGCTTTTGCTTCCTCTCCCGACACCGCCTCCTTCGCTTTGCTTCCGATAACAATCCACAGAGACCCCGCTGGTCTCGCTATCTCGTCCGGAATGTTGTGCATGCGATGGAAATCGCTACAAACTGTCATTTTCTGCTGGAAACCCATGTCCAGTAAGTCCATACGGTTGTAGTGGATATTGAAGTCCGGTACAGACGAACAACACGCAAAAATACACACAAAAAACATAAAAAACATGCACAGGTAGGGAGAGCTTGTAGCCGCAGCTGTTGTAGTAGAATTGTATATAGTAGGGTTTTCCAGAAGAAAAGGTAGAAGTAAAAGCAGAAGTAGAACCAGAAGTAGAAGTAGAAGGCGGAATATGGCGTTTGACCGACAAGATGGTGTCTGTCACAATCTGGATTGGCTGTGACGTCACATGCAAGTGCTCCATATATATCCCCCTTCTTCAGGGCGGCACGGTGGTGTAGTGGTTAGCACTGTCGCCTCACAGCAAGAAGGTCCTGGGTTCGAGCCCAGAAGCTGACGAGGGCCTTTCTGTGTGGAGTTTGCATGCTCTCCCTGTGTCTGCATGGGTTTCCTCTGGGTGCTCCAGTTTACCCCAAAGGCATGCAGGTTAGGCTAAATGGTGGCTCTAAATTGACCATAGGTGTGAATGTTGTTTGTCTCTATGTGTTAGCCTTGCAATTATCTGGCGACTTGTCTAGGGTGTACCCCGCCTCTTGCCCATAGTCAGCTGGGATATGCTCCAGCTTGCCTGCGACCCTGCACAGGATAAGCGGCAACAGATAATGGATGGATGGATATATATTTCAACTCAAATGGATTTTGGTAAATGAATGTGTCAATGATAATAGACATTATAAACATTAAAGGTCAACACAGCTTTTATTTCCCATAATTTCATAATATTTTTTCCCTGTGGGGCGGCACGGTGGTGTAGTGGTTAGCGCTGTCACCTCACAGCAAGAAGGTCCTGGGTTTGAGCCCCGTGGCCGGCGAGGGCCTTTCTGTGTGGAGTTTGCATGTTCTCCCCGTGTCCGCGTGGGTTTCCTCCGGGTGCTCCGGTTTCCCCCACAGTCCAAAGACATGCAGGTTAGGTTAACTGGTGACTCTAAATTGACCGTAGGTGTGAATGTGAGTGTGAATGGTTGTCTGTGTCTATGTGTCAGCCCTGTGATGACCTGGCGACTTGTCCAGGGTGTACCCCGCCTTTCGCCCATAGTCAGCTGGGATAGGCTCCAGCTTGCCTGCGACCCTGTAGAAGGATAAAGCGGCTAGAGATAATGAGATGAGATGAGATTTTTTTTCCCTGTTCATATGTAGTGCAGTAGCATCAGGGGGCTAGGTCTGACCTCTGAGCTCCCTGCAAAAGGCTTTGAGTTGAGGTGATATTTTAGGCTTGAACTACTCTTGTGGTACAAAAATTGCTTACTCAAGAAATTGCACAGAATGGTGCTCCTATCAACAGTTCCATCTGTTTTTTTTTTTAATGTAAATTTTCCATTCACTGAGCCAAGCAATGTTTTGTCATCTGCTTACATCATTGTAGCGCTCTTTGAAGTGTGGGTGGAGCACAGAGGACGGCAGGACAACGCTTCAGATGCAAAAAGGCTTTTTATTCCCAGACTTTTCAGTATAGTCGCCAGTTCTTAATCTGCTAGCGTCACACACATACACACACACTGTGTTCTTGTCCCGGGATGAGCTCTCCTCTGCTCTCCCTCTGCCTCCTTAAATAGGGCGCGGTTACTGGGAAAACACACAAAACACAGGTTAATTACCATCACGTGTAGTGATTCTGCCACTCACCTTCCCTGGCTCCGCCCTCCTGTCACAGACCGGCGCTTGACCACGCCCCCGCTGCCACATACCCCCACCGCCTGACTCAGGCCGGGCGCCCGTCCAGCCTGCGGCCGACTCCGCCCCACCCCCCTTGACGGGAGAGGAAGTCCGCGATGACCATCTGCACCCCCGGCCTGTGGACCACCTTGAAATTGAAGGGTTGGAGTGCCAGATACCAACGGGAACGCGCGTTGACATCTTTCATGCGGTGGAGCCACTGGAGGGGCGCGTGGTCCGAACAGAGGGTGAAAGGGCGCCCCAGCAGGTAGTAACGGAGGGCGAGGACTGCCCATTTGATCACCAGGCATTCCTTTTCAGTAGTGCTGTAGCGCACCTCACGCACCAACAGCTTCCTACTAATGTACAGGACGGGGCGATCCTCCCCCTCCACCTGCTGGGACAAAACGGCCCCCAGCCGTCTGTCCAACGCATCCGTCTGCAACATAAAAGGGAGAGAGAAGTCAGGGGAGTGTAAAAGTGGCCCCCCACACAGTGCAGCCTTTACCTCAGAGAAAGCCCGCTGGCACTGCTCCGTCCACTGGACCGGATCTGGCACCCCCTTTTTAGTGAGGTCAGTCAGTGGGCTGGTGACGTCCGAATAATTAGGTATAAACCTACGATAGTAGCCAGCCAGCCCCAGGAACTGTCTCACCCCCTTTTTGGTCTTGGGCCTCGGGCAGGCCGCAATCGCTGCTGTCTTATTAATTTGGGGACGCACCTGCCCGTTGCCCAAGTGGAAGCCCAGATACCGTACTTCCACCCGCCCAATCGCACACTTCTTCGGGTTGGCAGTGAGACCCGCCCAACTCAGCGACCTAAGGACAGCCCTCAGGTGTTGCAGGTGCCGCTGCCAGTCATTACTATAAATGATAATGTCGTCCAGATATGCGGCCGCATAGGTGGCGTGGGGCCGGAGGACCCTGTCCATCAGCCGCTGAAACATAGCGGGCGCCCCAAACAGCCCAAACGGAAGTGTGATGAATTGGTGTAAGCCGAACGGTGTGGAAAAGGCCGTTTTCTCCCGGGATAATGGAGTCAAGGGGATCTGCCAATATCCCTTCGTTAAATCCAGTGTCGAGTAAAAGCGAGCCGTGCCTAGTCAATCGAGCAGCTCATCAATACGAGGCATTGGGTATGCGTCGAATTTAGACACCGCGTTGACTTTTCTATAGTCCACACAGAACCGGACCGACCTGTCGGCCTTGGGTACCAAGACCACCGGGCTGCTCCAGTCACTGTGGGACTCCTCAACGATGCCCATTTTGAGCATGGCCTGAAGTTCTTCCCGAACCACCTTTTTTTTGTGTTCGGGTAGCCTGTAAGGGCGGCTACGCACTACCACCCCTGGGGGCGTCTCTATGTGGTGTTCTATGAGGTTAGTGCGACTGGGCAGGGGCGAGAACACATCCGAAAACTCAGCCTGCAACTGGGCGACCTCCGTGAGTTGGGTCGGGGAGAGGTGGTCTCCACAGGGGACCGGAGAGGTACGTGATGCCAATGCCCCTTTTGGAACCTCCGGCCCCAGCTCCGCCTTCTCCGGAACTACCGACACCAACGCCACGGGGACCTCCTCGTTCCAGAGTTTAAGCAGATTGAGGTGGTAGATCTGTAGTGCCCCCTCCCTGTCCGTTCGCCTTACCTCATAGTCGACGTCCCCGACTCGCCGTGTGACCTCAAAGGGTCCTTGCCACTTGACGATTAATTTGGAGCTCGACGTGGGCAACAGTACGAGTACCTTATCTCCCGGAGTGAACTCTCTAAGGCGCGTGCCCTTGTTGTACAGGCGGGCTTGCCATTCCTGGGCCTGCCGCAAATTCTCCTGAGTTAGGTGGGTGAGCGTGTGGAGTTTTGCGCGCAGGTCCATAACGTACTGAATTTCGTTTTTACTCTGTGAAGGTCCCTCCTCCCAATTTTCCCGCAGCACATCTAAGATGCCGCGCGGCTTACGCCCGTATAATAATTCAAACAGGGAGAACCCCGTGGAGGCTTGGGGGACCTCTCGCACTGCAAATAACAAGGGTTCGAGCCATTTATCCCAGTTACGTGCGTCCTCACTTACGAATTTTTTAATTATATTCTTGAGGGTGCGATTGAACCGTTCAACTAAACCGTCCGTTTGTGGGTGATAAACGCTGGTGCGGATCGGCTTAATACCCAATAGCCCATACAGTTCGCTCAGTGTTCGTGACATAAACGAGGTGCCTTGGTCAGTCAGGATCTCTTTCGGGATTCCAACCCGGGAGATGACGTGGAAGAGGGCCGCTGCAATACCGCGTGCTGAGATATTGCGAAGAGGCACCGCTTCCGGGTATCGCGTTGCATAGTCCACCAGAACCAATATAAAGCGGTACCCTCGTGTTGACCGATCTAATGGCCCGACGAGATCCATCCCAATTCTTTTGAACGGGGTCTCGATTAATGGTAGGGGGCGCAAAGGCGCTTTTGGAATGGCCGCTGGATTTACTAACTGGCATTCGCGGCACGCCGTACACCACTTACGGACGTCGCCGCGAATCCCCAGCCAATAGAATCAGGCCATTATCCGGGCTAGTGTCTTATCCTGCCCTAGGTGTCCAGCCATGGGATTAAAGTGAGCCGCCTGAAATACCAATTCCCGGCGGCTCTTTGGAATTAATAGCTGTGTGACTCGCTCTTTCGTCTGAGTGTCTTGCGTCACTCGGTATAATCTATGCTTCATAATAGAAAAATAGGGGAAGGACGGGGTGGCGTTCGGCTGGAGCGTTTGACCATCGATTACTCTCACTTGGTCAAACGCATGTTGCAGAGTCTCGTCTCGCGATTGTTCTAATGGGAAATCCGCGAGGAATTCCCCAACAGAAAGAGGAGGAGCTGGCGGCTCCTCACTCTGTCGCGGAGATGACGTAGACGGCTCTGCGACAGCAGCTCCAGCCAAAGCGACACCGGGACCTCCCCCTGTCAAATGGCAGGACCCACTCTTTACTAGGCGTGTCATTAAACCCCGAAATCCCGGCCAATCAATCCCCAAAATTAAAGAGTGGGTAAGGCGAGGATTAACCGCCGCCTTCACTATAGATTTTTCCCCTCTGAAATATATGTGGACCGACACCAAAGGGTATCTGTGAACATCCCCGTGCACACACAACACCTTCACCCCCTGTGCTCCCCCCAATGCCTCGTCTTGCACCAGGCTTTGGCGGCTCGAGGTCTGATTGCAACCAGAATCCACCAATGCCTGATATGTAGCCCCTTGTACACTCACCGGTATGCGATACGCTCCGGCCCGATCGAGGGCAGCTTCTGGCGCGTCGGGGATCCGTACCACTGCGCCCACCTCCATTGCTGCGCATTGTTGTTGCAGGTGGCCCGGCTCCCCGCAGCGCCAGCAAACCGGCCCGGGCTTTCCCTCTGCACCTGTGCTCTGGGGCTCACTCACCTGAGGGGGGGAGGGGGAGAGACAGACACAGAAGGGAGAAACGGGAGGGCACCACGGGTGCGGCGGGCTGGCTGGGGTGGAGCCGGCCCCCGCCTCCGTGGTGGGGGAATGGGGCGAGGACGGGACACAGAAGGGAGGGGAGAGAGAAGAGGAGAGAAGAGAAGATGTCGTCGGCCGTCCTGCCGCCGGAACAGCCGCCAAATGATCCTCCGCCAGTCCTACTGCCTGATCCAGCGACGCCAGGCGGTGGCACTGGACCCACTCCGCGGTTCCGGCTGGTAAGCGTGCGATGAATTGCTCCAGCGCCACCTGATCGAAGATTCCCTCGGCGTCGCGATCGTCAGCCCTCAGCCACCGCCAGCAGGCGTCCCGGAGCTGCTGGCCAAACGCGAACAGCCAGCCGACTTCCTCCAACCGCAGTGAGCGGAAGTGCTGGCATTCTGGTGTGCGCCCCACGCGCTGGAGGACAGCCCGGCGAAGGTCCGCATAGGCCAGTCGGCTGGGAGCTGTAGCGCGGCCAGCTACGCCTCTCCCGTCAGGAGGGGGAGGAGGCGAGGTGCGCCGCGTGCTGCTCCATCGGCCACCCCGAGGCTTCGGCAACCTGCTCAAACAAGGTGAGAAACGCCTCGGGGTCATCCTGCGGGCCCATCTTAGTCACGGTGAGGGGAGATGGGCCCGCGGCCGGGGAGCTGGTGGACCTTGCTGACGCGAGGAGATGCTGGAACGCCTCGCGATCTTCCTGCTGGGCCAGCACCAGGGCTTCCAAGCGCCGCTCTTGCTCCTTTTGGAGTGTGATGAGCGCCTGGTGCTGGCTTTGCTGAGCCGTGGCGAGGGCGTGGACCAGGTCCGCGAACGGGGAGGATTCCATGGGGCTGCAAGGTTGGTGCTCCACCTCCCAGGTTTCGGCACCACTGTAGCGCTCTTTGAAGTGTGGGTGGAGCACAGAGGACAGCAGGACAATGCTTTAGATGCAAAAAGGCTTTTTATTCCCAGACTTTTCAGTATAGTCACCAGTTCTTAATCTGCTAGCGTCACACACATACACACACACTGTGTTCTTGTCCCGGGATGAGCTCTCCTCTGCTCTCCCTCTGCCTCCTTAAATAGGGCACGGTTACTGGGAAAACACACAAAACACAGGTTAATTACCGTCAGGTGTAGTGATTCTGCCACTCACCTTCCCTGGCTCCGCCCTCCTGTCACAGACCGGCGCTTGACCACGCCCCCGCTGCCACAATCATGTTTACGAAGTTACTGTGGATAGTTGTATTTCTGTTCAAATTGTATTATGCACAGTGATATATGGAATCAAAGGGCATCATAGAGTGTGATTAATCTGCATAAATTTTTGATGCATTATTTTCTATCATTGATTAATCAAAATTAACAAATTATTTTGACCCATATCATGTTAGAATAACAGTAAAGTTGCCATTAAAATTATCGGTAACACTTTAGAATAACGGATGTTTATAAAGCATTATTAACACTTAGTAAATCATGAACTAATAAAAAACAAAACATTCATAGATATTTGTAAATGATTAGGAAATGCTATGTTAATATTAAATATGTAAGTTGTTCCTTATTTGAAAAACAGTCAATGATAACATAATGATTAAATAAATAAGTAAACAATTACAAATATTTGAATCTTTTTTACCAAACCAAACAAGTTCACTTTCCTCAAATTAATTGTGCATTATTTGTAGACATTGTAAAATGTTGAAAATATTATTTGAAAATAATTAGTAAACTATTTCTAAGTAATTTGTAGCTTTTTTTATTATTATTATTATTATTATTATTATTATTATTATTAGTAGTAGTAGTAGTAGTAGTAGTAGTACATTAAGATTAGCTTGTAAACCATTAAATGTGATTGAAATGAAAGCCATGGAAGCATTAACTAAATTATGTATAAATCACCTACTCATGTGTTAAATTAACATTTACTGAATGTCTATATCCACTGCATCCAGGAGTATTAGACAATGAACTAATTATGAACAAAACATTTAGATGGGTTTTATAAATGATTAGGACATGTTATATAAGCATGCATGGCCTTGGCAATGTGCAGGTTATAATTCCAAGAAGTAGTACAGAAAACATTAAACATTTATTGATTACTTGTTCATATGTGACTAAGCTTTTATTTAACATTTATATACAAGCCTCGTGGAGAAAAAGATTTCAAATGGTCCAGATTCACCTCTCCTGTTGTGAATCATTTGTTAATATACAGTGGTGCTTGAAAGTTTGTGAACCATTTAGAATGTTCTATATTTCTGCATAAATATGACCTAAAACAACATCAGATTTTCACACCAGTCCTAAAAGTAGATAAAGAGAACCCAGTTAAACAAAGGAGGCAAAAATATTATACTTGGCCATTTATTTATTGAGGGAAATGATCCAATATTACATATCTGTGAGTGGCAAAAGTATGTGAACCTCAAGGATTAGGGGTTAATTTGAAGGTGAAATTAGAGTCAGGTGTTTTCAGTCAATGGGATGACAATCAGGTGTGAATGGGCACCCTGTTTTATTTAAAGAACAGGAATCTATCAAAGTCTGATCTTCACAACACGTTTCTTTAAGTGTATCATGGCACGAACAAAGGAGATTTCTGAGGAAAAATGTTGTTGATGCTCATCAGGCTGGAAAAGGTTACAAAACCATCGCTAAAGAGTTTGGACTCCACCAATCCACAGTCAGACAGATGGTGTACAAATGGAGGAAATTCAAGACCATTGTTACCCTCCCCAGGAGTGGTCGACCAACAAAGATCACTCTAAGAGCAAGGCATGTTATAGTCAGCGAGGTCACAAAGGACCCCAGGATAACTTCTAAGCAACTGAAGGCCTCTCTCATATTGGCTAATGTTCATGAGTCCACCATCAAGAGAACACTGAACAACAATGGTGTGCATGGCAGGGTTGCAAGGAGAAAGCCACTGTTCTCCAAAAAGAACATTGCTGCTCATCTGCAGTTTGCTAAAGATCATGTGGACAAGCCAGAAGGCTGTTGGAAAAATGCTTTTTAGATGGATGAGACCAAAATAGAACTTTTTGGTTTAAATGAGAAGCGTTATGTTTGGAGAAAGGAAAACACTGCATTCCAGCATAAGAACCTTATCCCATCTGTGAAACATGGTGATGGTAGTATCATGGTTGGGGCCTGTTTTGCTGCATCTGGGCCAGGACAGCTTGACATCATTGATGGAACAATGAATTCTGAATTATACCAGCAAATTCTAAAGGAAAATGTCAGGACATCTGTCCATGAACTGAATCTCAAGAGAAGGTGGGTCATGCAGTAAGACAATGTCCCTAAGCACACAAGTCATTCTACCAAAGAATGGTTAAAGAAGAATAAAGTTAATGTTTTGGAATGGCCAAGTCAAAATCCTGACCTTAATCCAATAGAAATATTGTGGAAGGACCTGAAGCGAGCAGTTCATGTGAGGAAACCCACCAACATCCCAGAGTGGAAGCTGTTCTGCAGGGCTCGAAATTAACTTTTTTTCTTTGTGTCCCCCAGTGGTCCCGAATTCTGTGTTGTATTGTCCCAAATGGAAGCAATAGTGTCCCCATTTTTTTCCTCTCTGAAATAACCAGTGGTTAATATTATCATATTATCATATGAAGTTACTATTATATTTGTAACTATGCGATTTTGAACCCTTTATATCATTTTTACAATAATTCACAAGACACAAGCGACACATGTCCTATACATCATCTACTTCAAAATTACAGTTATTGCATTTTCAGTTTATTAAACTTTGGCGATCTCACTGTATGAATAGATACCCATTTATTTAAAGGGGCCAACTAGCTCATTCAGAAAATGTTTCAACTCCCTACATCTGCAGTACACTTTAGTTGAAAATAAGACCCCTTTTATGTTCATTTCATCTACTTATACCTTGAATATCTGTTGGCACTTATAAGGCCAACTTAAAATTTTCACCATTACCGTTATCCATTTTTATGAACTTTCCGTTATCCATTACCGTTATCCATTTTTATGAACTTTCCGTTATCCATTTTTATGAACTTTCCGTTATCCATTTTATGAACTTTCGCTGCCGAAACGTGGGTGCAAATGTTAGCAACATCAACATAGTGCCAGGTCCGAGCCTAGTTGTGCTGCTGACTGACTAAACTTTCTGAACTAGAAAGACACCAAGAAAACTCACTTATTCTGTTGAACAGTATCTTCTGTCAGTATCATCCACATCATTCCTGTTGTATTTTATAACGTGTCTAACAGTGTTCATTAAGTTCATCCAGTTGCTAGCGTTGCCTGCAGACCAGGCGATGACACTTTGGATCCTGAAGGTCCCGGAGACGTTATGTCTGGGCTTTCAGTTTCTTCCCCGCGGTCGGTCCGCTTCAACCACTTAAGCATTTTTGTTCTGGCAAGAGTCGGCGCAGCGTGTGCGGTAGCAGTTCCATTCCAAGTCCATATAATGCGGACTCCGGCCGAAGATTCTCGAACAGAATGCGCTGCTCTGTAGCCTACGGATGCAGGTGCATCGAAAGTGTAGCTACTATGTATTTTTCGCTGTTAACGTTTTAAAATTAAAATTGACAAATTAGGTGAATGTCTACGTATGTGTTACGGCCAGTGGCGGTTCTAGACCAAAATTACTAGGGGGGCCGAGGTGGGGCCAGTGTTTTTTCAGGGGGGCACATATAAGGAAAAAACATGGCAATATTTAAGCGTTCAAAATGTTTTGTTTAGTTTATTTAAAACCAAAACAAAATACATTGAGCATAAATACAATGAGATAAACATTCTGTCTCAATAGCCTAAACATAAAATAAATTGTGCTCAATAAATCTTAAAACCATGTTTCTCTTTTTTGTAAAATAAGATTTCTATTTTTGCATACAATGAACCTTTTATCTGTCCAATGACACTTTTTAAATTCACGGCATGAATGAATTTTCTTTTTCACAGCATGAGACTTGAATGTACAATCACTATCTTTATCTAATGGCCCTTTTCCACTACCCTTTTTCAGCTCACTTCAGCTCACTTCAGCCCGACACGGCTCGCGTTTCGACTACCAAAAACCAGCACGACTCAGCTCGCTTCAGCCCTGCTTAGCCCCTAAAACTCGCACCGTTTTGGAGTAGGGCTGAAGCGAGCCAAAGCGAGCCGAGTGAGGCTGGGGGCGTGAGCAGACACTCCCCTGTGCACTGATTGGTGAGGAGGAGTGTCCTCACATGCCCACACACGCCCCGCGAGCGCGCTGGGATCTGTAAACACTGCAAACCCGGAAGGAGAAGAATTACGAATTACGAGAATTATGAAGCTTTATGCGCCTCGCCTCATCTATACGCTCTTGCCAGTATCTGTTGGCGTTGTCGGTGACAACAAGCCACAGCACCAAGACCAGCAACACTAACGACTCCATGTCCTCCATGTTTATTGTTTACTATCCGGGTCGTGAGACTACCGCTTAAAAGCTCACTGATGTCACTGTTTGCGCTGCTTAACGACATCACCTGACGTCCACCCACTTTCGCTAACTCCACCCAATGTGTCCACCCACTTCCAGCCAGCACGGTTCAGCGCGGTTGTAGTCGAAATGCAACTCCAACAGCCCCGCTCAGCCCGACTCAGCACGGCACGGCTCAGCCCGACTCAGCCGCGTTTGTAGTGGAAAAGCGGCATAAATCACACTGTCATCTCACTCTTTATGTACAGCAGGGGGGAAAAATAGAAAGAAAAAATAAATTCACATACAGTGGTCTCAGAATCACCCTATAGCAGTGGTTCTCAAACTTTTTTCACCAAGTACCACCTCAGAAAATACTTGGCTCTCCAAGTACCACCATAATGACCAACATTAAAATACAGTAGCGTAGTAGGCCTAAGTATTCATTAAAAACAAGGCGGAGGTTTTATTTACCAAGTATATTTAATATTGTTGGCCACTGTAACATTACACACAGTACTTTGAACAGTAACACTGTGTTTAAATATAGGAAAATAAAACACTGTACTTAAATAATGAATCAAATAAATTGGCCAAATCTGCAACATCTGTAGTCTCATCAAGCTGTATGGTAAAATATCTACTGTTCTTAATGTGCTCATTCAGTGTCTTTTTAACATCGTCAGCCATGTCATTTATTCTCCTTGACACGGTGTCATTTGAAAGCGGCACCAAGTTTAACTCTGGCAGCTTTCTCTCCACACATGATACGTGTCATCTCTTTGGCTAATGGTAAACACAGCAGTTCCCCGATTGTGTGCGGCTTACCGGCTCTGGCGATCAGGAGGCTGGCACGATATGAAGCTTCCTGTGCTTTGGCTACGGGTGTACCATAGGACAGAATGGTGGACTTGGACTGCTTCAGTTCATCACGTTTTCATAAAAAAAAATCCATTGGTTTGTCCTTTAGTGCTGTGTGTTTGGTTGTAAGATGCCGTTTGAGATGCGATGGTTTCATGGACTCATTGCTCAGAACGTCCCTGCATACAATACACTGCGGCCTGGGCAGTTCCTCTGTCCCGCTCCAAATGAATCCCAGTTTTATGTATTTTTCGTCATACTTCCTCCTCACTGGTTTCTACCGTTTGCTAGCAGTTCTGGGGCTGGTTTTGCCACTGTCGTTAGCATCCGCGCTCGGCTCACACACGTCCTCTTCAGTTCTCCCTCTCTCCTGATCCACGCTCCCATTCGCGGATTTAAGCCACGACAGTAATTTTGTCATACTCGTCATAATTAGCAAAGCCACCTCCACCTTTTCCCATCACAGCCTAGTCTACCAATGGCGGATAACCGTCTGTCAGCGGAACCGGCGGGAACGCGTACGTACGCTACGTATGGCTACCCAGAAGCACTTGCAAACTTTTTAAAATTATTAACTTAATTTGTATCTCCTTTCATTTTCTTGTCATCGGTTGATAAGATATTTTCATCCATTCGGATATTATGGATAGTATTTCACGTTTCATTTTATTTTTTAAATTTTATTTATGTTTAATTAAGTGATTCTTTGGCGTACCACTAGTGGTACGCATACCACAGTTTGAGAATCACTGTCCTATAGCATTCACAGCAGGCTGAAACACTACAACAAGAAGATTCTGCGATTGTGACTCCTTGAGAAACGGTTTACAAATGCATCAAGGTTCAAAGCCTTGGACCTTCTGGATTCAATGCTGAGCACACCAAGATTGCTTAGACGCTCCTCACTAATGGTGGATCGGAGGTAGGTCTTCACCAGTTTCAAAGTGAAGAAACTCCGCTCACAAGAGGCAGAGCTCACTGGGAGTGCCACAGCTATTTTGCATAGTCTAAAGAGCTCAAAAAATACTTCTTTATATGGCTCAGTGAAACGTGTCAACGCTACTGTATCTGATGGCTTTTCAATCAAAAAACTTCGGACGTGACAGCTGTTATCACTCACGTTCGAAGTTTACAATTCGTGCTGCTGCTGGTCTTTCTGCTGCAGGTAACAGTGTGCGTGTAGCGCTTTAAGGAGTCCGTGTAGAACACTCCGTCATGTCAGTTCCGATCTTCGAGCCAGCGCACGTCGAAATTAATAAATCTTATTATCTGTTCAGCACAGGGGCCACAACAGGGGCCAGGAGCAATTTTACAGGGGCACTGGCCCCCTCTGGCCCCCGTTTAAAACCGCCTATGGTTACGGCTTTGTAAATAATATTAATGTAGAACTTTTTTCTAGATCTATTTTTTTCCATTGTCCCGGGGTTGTCCCAGATATGATGATTTTGTGTCCCGATGACATTTTTTATGGTCCCCGGGACGTCGGGACACCGTTAGTTTCGAGCGCTGCTGTTCTGTATGGAGGAATGGGCTAAAATTCCTCCAAGCCAGTGTGCAGGACTGATCAACAGTTACCGGAAACATTTAGTTGCATTTATTGCTGCACAAGGGGGTCACACCAGATACTGAAAGCAAAGGTTCACATACTTTTGCCACTCACAGATATGTAATATTGGATCATTTTCCTCAATAAATAAATGACCAAGGATAATATTTTTGTCTCATTTGTTTAACTGGGTTCTCTTTATCTACTTTTAGGACTTGTGTGAAAATCTGATGTTGTTTTAGGTCATATTTAAGCAGAAATATAGAAAATTCTAAAGGGTTCACAAACTTTCAAGCACCACTCTATTTATCAATGATATGCAACACATCTACAAAGTTAATTGCATATATGCAATGTCCTCATATACAAACACTTACCTCAATATCTGTAACTCACCATAAGCTCTTACAAATGATCCGTTAGTGTTTAGACTTATGTGGCAGCGGGGGCGTGGTCAAGCGTCGGTCTGTGACCGGAGGGCGGAGTCAGGGAAGGTACGTGGCAGAATCACTACACCTGATGTTAATTAACCTGTGTTTGTGTGTCTTCCCAGCGACCATGCCCTATATAAGGAGAGAGAGAGCAGAGGAAGTGAGCTCTCTCCCCAACCAGACGACGTGTGTGTGTGTGCGCGCGCATGGCTGGGAGAGTGGATTTTTGCATCTGAAAAGAGCAAAATAAAACAGTTTGGAACTTTATTCTGGCCTGCCGTCTTTCTGTGCTCCTCCCCCTCCTACGAACTGCTACAACTTAATTTACAAAGCTTTTTGCATCCCCTAATCTAAAGTAGAAACATGTCCTCATATTGAAACATTACCTCATTATTGTAACTCAGCATTACCTTTTACAAATGATCTGTTAGTGTTTACAATTTATTTACAAAACTTTTTGCATCCCCTAATCTAAAGTGTAAACGTCCTCATATACAAACACTTACTTCAATATGTGTAACTCACTATTACCTTTTACACATGATCTGTTAATGTTTACAATTTATTTACAAAACTTTTTGCATCCCATAAACTGAAGTGGAAGCAATTTGTAATCCATAAATGGTTCCCACACCTTCGTAGACTTCTCATGCCTTTTGCAAATGATGTGCACATGTAATGTGTATTTCAAACTTTTAGCATTCCCTAAATAAAAAATCTACCCTTCCTATTCACACTGTACCAGTAACAATTCCAGTCCCTCAACAGTGATATGAATCTGTCAGTGCACTATATTTTCACAGACACTGTACACATTGGACAATTAAAACAACATGTATCATCTACTGTGTTCTAAAAGTGCCTAAATAACACAGAAGGATTGCATTGACAGTAATTTTTTTGATCGTCACAAAATACAAATTCAGGGCACAAGGCCTAAGAAAAGCCAAGGCCTCCACAGGCCATGTTGAAAGACACAATTAACGATAACGATAATATCATGTTTAAAAAAAGTACACCTCAGTTCTATGACCATGCTGAGGAATTACACAGAACATGTGGAACAAATAGTCAAAAATGGGCCATGCCAATACTGGCCAGAAAGAGTAAAAGACACAAACAATAATCATAGGAGGAGAAGCTCAAGAAAAGTCAACTCCTCAAGCTCAAATAATTCTAAACAATTACACCTCAGGTCTATAACCAGGCTGGCAAAGACAACATAAACAGTGGGAGAACATCAATTAACAACTTACGACCTCTTTTTGATAGGAAAGAGTTGCCCACTTTTCTTTTGGTTCTCCACCTCCTGTATCAAAGTAGGGTCATTTTGAATGGTATCTCTGCACTTTTGTATGAAGGACATGAGTTTATCTCCGTGAGAATAGCCTGTTAATGGCTCCTCAAACTTGGTGGGGGAGACTACTGACAGTTCTACAATCGCCGCTCCTGAACAAATTGTGTTCCGAGCAACTCCTACTGATCTGTATGATTCTTGCAGGTTTTTTCCTCTTCGGAAGTCCTGTGGCACTTTTTTATAGCATTTGATGATGTCCTCTGGTGTTGTGGCTACAATTACATAAAAAACCCCACAATGAATGAGTTACGTAACTAACCAAACCGCAAATACAGCTACGCTCAACTTGTGTATGCATACTTTAGAAAGCTACTCTTGTGTCCCATCTACTATTGTATTAGCTAAATCCATCATTTTGCTACAGGGTAAACAAAGAAATAATATATTTGCACTTATTAGCCATAATTGATAGGCATAACTGAAGCCCTATCACAGTCATAGTCGGTCCCTCCAGAATTTCGCAAACCTTCTTTGAGATATTTTTGGTATAAAATGCCTGATTTTGTAGCAGGTTTACTGAAACAGTGAGGTGGAATTTGCAGTGTTTTTTTGGCATTTCAATTAATAAAACCCAGCATAAACACCACAACTTTTTATAATTCAAAATCACATTGAACCCAAACAAGAAAGATGTACAAAAACTGAAAAAATACCTCTACTCATGAAATGCTTGTCTTTTTTAGTTTTATTCTCCTTCTCCTTCTTCTTTTTAACCTTCCGGTGCTTCCTCTTCTTCTTCTCCCCATCACATGATGATGAGGAGGATGTAAAGGAAGATGTCTCGGAGGAGGTCGATGAAGTGTCTGACATCTCAGAGTCAGACAGAGTAAGATTCTCAGTTGCAGCACTAATTGTTTTCTTGTCTATTGCAGAGGAAAAGGCATAACATTAAAACACATACAGTTGCAACATCATTTTATGTTTGTTGCGATGATTATATAGTCAATAAGTACAAAACTTGCTTGATTGCCTGGCAAGTTAGGGTTTTACAACATGGATTTGTTATTGTATGATTCTGCATATGTGCCTGTGTTGTGAAGTTAAAAATTCTGGTCTGATACATCTCACAAACACTTTAATGGCCACACAGTTTAGGTGATATAGCTAATTTAACTGCAATACTTACACTGTGACAACTGCTTCAAAAGACAGTCTCTTTCTTCCGTCAGCTCGGCTATTTTTCTTATTTGAATATCATCTATTTTTTTTGCTTTTTCAAGCTGTTTCTTTGCAGTTGGGGCTGTCAGTGCTTGCATGAGAGACAAAAAGGGGGACAGAATGTCAATAGTTTTCCTTAAAGCAGTACATAGGGTATAGCTTACGAACTGTCTTAAATATCAATCTAAACAAGTAAGCTTTACTGTAATATGATTGCACATCTTATTGTTGTCCACAAGCACTTACCGTACACGCCGATGGACCACATTGCCCTGAAAGGAAAACTCAAGGCATGTTCAACCCATAGGGTAGCTCTTTTGTTCAAACTACAAACAGTGAAATTGAAATTAACTTGAAATTAAAGAAAAAAAATTTGTTTGGGGAGAACCCCACAATGTTCTTTATGACTAATCCTGCCGGGGGGTCATCCAAGAAATTAAGGGGGGGAGGGCTGTAGTTCATAGAGGGAAACATGAATTCTAAGCAGAGCATGATCCCCTCTCTTCGGAAACTGGGCCGCATGCAAGGCATGGCAGTTTTACAACACAATAATGACCCTAAACACACCTCCAAGATGACAACTGCCTTGCTGAGGAAGCTGAAGATAAAGGTGATGGCCTGGCCAGGTACCTAAACCCATTTGAGCACCTGTGGCACATCCTTAAGCGGAAGGTGGAGGAGCAAGGAGTCTAACATCCACCAGCTCCATGATGTCATCATGAAGGAGTGGGAAAGGATTCCAGTAGAAACATGTGCAGCTCTGGTGAATTTCAAGCCCGTAGGGGTTAAGGCAGTGCATAATAATGGTAGTCATACAAAATATTGACAGTTTGGGCACAATTAGGACATGTTCGCTGTGAGGTGTACTCACTTTTGTTGCCAGCTGTTTAGACATTAATGGCTGTATGTTGAGTTATTTTCAGAGGACAATAAATCTATACTGCTATACAAGCTGTACACTGACTATATTTTGTACCAAAGTTTCATTTCTATAGTGTTGTCCCATGAAAAGATATAACAGAAGATTTTCAAAAATGTGAGGGGTGTACTCACTTTTGTGAGATGCTGTATTTTACACTTTCATATCTAGGCTACTGCTTACACTTTCCCACTAAAAACCCTGAAAACCAGTACATGTTTACAAGCTCCAGGTATAAGCTGTGGTGTCATGTTGACTGTGAAAAGCATGATTTAACACAAATAGGCCTATAGTGTGGTCACATGATGCAGTGACTGAGAGCAGATAAAGGCTATTGAGTCTTCATATCTTGGCTATTGTTATGCATATCTCGCCACTTTGAAACCTTTTCTTTATTTTATGCATTTTTATACATTTTAAGGTTCTCTCAAGGACTTCGGCTACGTCAAGTTGACATGCCGGAAGATGGCATCACAGGAAGTTCCACATCCCTGACAAAGATGACCAAAAATATCTGTGAGGTCTGTGTGGCTGCAATGGAAAAGTTAAGAAGGAGAACAGGGCAGCGCATTGGGGGACGAAGGCAGTTCATCATAATAGATGAGAGTAAGTTCCGGCATAAAAGAAAGGCAAGTGCAATTATTGTGATTATTACAATTACCTGGCATAGTATTAACCAGGTTATTTACGTCACTTTTAGAATCAATCTTTGTTCTATGAAGATGTTTTTTGTACATTGATTATGGGCTCTGGTTAATTTGTTTGCATTTGTTTTACAGTATGGTAGAGGCAGAGTGGCCAGTGCCTGGAAAAGAAAGAAGTGGGTGTTCGGTATGTTGGGGGTATACAGACAAGGCACAGGGACAAAGCCAGTTCTCCGCCTGGTGGAAAGGAGAACAAGGAGAGACCTGGTTCCTCTGATAGCCCACCATGCTAAGAGAGGATCCACCATCATCAGTGATGAGTGGCGGGCCTACAGACAGCTACCCCAGGTAGGCTATAGGCATTTTTCAGTAAATCACAGTGTATCATTTGTTGATGCCCAAACAGGAGCACACACACAACATTTGGAGAAGGTCTGGAGAATATACAAAGAAAATATGTGTGGAGGCTGCGGGGAAACCGCACAGAAGAGCTGCTGAGGGATCATCTGGCAATGATTGAATGGCAAGAGTGGCTAGGAAAATGTCGTCATAATGGACCCCTAGGCCGCCTCTTCCATGACATTGCCAAAATGTATAAAGTCTAGCCTTACTAGTTCATGTTTTCATGTTTTAGAAATGGAATGCCAGTCTGTTAATGCATTTTTTTGTTCTGTGTTATTCTGTATTTGTTATCAACCTAATAATAAATGAAATGATGTAATAAAATACATAACAATGGTATTGTTATGTTTCCTCTTTAGAGTAAAATTTGCAAAAGTCTATAAATACATTGTTGACATGAACAAATCATTTGTAAAAGGTAATAGTGAGTTACACATATTGAAGTAAGTATTTGTATATGAGGACATGTTTCCACTTTAGATTAGGGGATGCAAAAAGCTTTGTAAATAAACTGTAAACACTAATAGATAACTTTTAAAGGGTACAGTAGTAGTGAGGTATACATATTGAGGTAAGTGTTTCTATATGAGGACATGCTTCCACTTCAGCTTATGGGATGCAAAAAGTTTTGTAAATAAATTGTAAACATTAACAGATCATTTGTAAAAGGTAATAGTGAGGTACACATATTGAGGTAAGTGTTTGTATATGAGGACATGTTTCTACTGTAGATTAGGGGATGCAAAAAGCTTTGTAAATAAATTGTAAACACTAACAGATCATTTGTAAAAGGTAATGCTGAGTTACAATAGTGAGGTAATGTTTCAATATGAGGACATGTTTCTCCTTTAGATTAGGGGATGCAAAAAGTTTTGTAAATTAAGTCTAAACACTAACTGATCATTTGTAAGAGCTTATGGTGAGTTACAGATATTGAGGTAAGTGTTTGTATATGAGGACATTGCATATATGCAATTAACTTTGTAGATGTGTTGCATGTCATTGATAAATATATTAACAAATGATTCATAACAGGGGGGCAGCACGTTGGTGTAGTGGTTAGCGCTGTCGCCTCACAGCAAGAAGGACCGGGTTCGAGCCCCGTGGCCGGCGAGGGCCTTTCTGTGCGGAGTTTGCATGTTCTCCCCGTGTCCGCGTGGGTTTCCTCCGGGTGCTCCGGTTTCCCCCACAATCCAAAAACATGCAGGTTAGGTTAACTGGTGACTCTAAATTGACCGTAGGTGTGAATGTGAGTGTGAATGGTTGTCTGTGTCTATGTGTCAGCCCTGTGATGACCTGGCGACTTGTCCAGGGTGTACCCCGCCTTTCGCCCGTAGTCAGCTGGGATAGGCTCCAGCTTGCCTGCGACCCTGTAGAAGGATAAAGCGGTTAGAGATAATGAGATGAGATGAGATGAGATGAGATGAGATTCATAACAGGAGAGGTGAATCTGGGCCATTTAAAGTTTTTTTTTTTTTTTTCTCCATGAGGCTTGTATCTAAATGTTAAATAAAAGCTTAGTCACATATGAACAAGTAATCAATAAATGTTTAAAGTGCTGATGACACGAACATGACTCTATGCAATTTCTTATATAAACTATACAACATGGCAAACATGTTAGATTTCTGTTATAATTACGTGAAAAGAAGCTGTTGTTACGCGAATATCCAACTTTTAATTGCACAGCGCAAGAAAACTGGGTCCGTGGCTCGCGGCCATGTTGTGAAGTCAGCGGAAGAACACGCTGCGGTTCACTGGCTGTTCTACTCAATGGAAATGGCGCATGAAAACGCCGGTGAACTCTCTAGTGCTAGCTCTTCAACAACCAAATACTGGTACTTTAAGCAGTGATCATGATGGTATGATTTTATCTGATTTTAAATAAATGAGATTGATAATAATGTGAATGTTCACAACTAGTACATACAAACTCTGCAGCTTCTGATTCAGCAGCTGCGTCATTCTCCGCAAAAACATCAGCAAGAACCTACAATATAAATGGAAAACACTAAGCTCAAATGACTTTTGGAAAGTATAATTTCTAAATTTTTTCTACATATTATTGAAGTCGGTCATTGGGGTACTTGCTACCGTTCCCTAACAACGCATGGCAAAGGGTAAAGTGTAGTGTTGCTACGAGTACTTGCTAAAGCCTCCGGTGGAAGATCCTCGATGTGCTGATAAGACATACAGTTCTATATAACACACAAGTGCCACGATAATCACAAAACAGATGCAAATTGTTAAAATACCTAATTTTTAAGCAATCATGTGTTGATCTCTTCCGAATAGAGTCTATGATAGCCTACCCTCTTTACCCTTTGCCTCTCGTTGCTAGGCGGCAGTTACATGAAAGCCGCAAGCTTTCACAAGCAAATACATGACTGATATCACGCCGATTTTATGATTACATTTATGATTATCATGAATGTGTACTCTATGATGTGTACTCTACGAGCGCTCTGGAGCGAGTCACTTCCAAGATGGCCGCGCAGACCGCATGGTTACTATTTTTAGCATCATGTCGGAGCACTCTATAGCTCTACGTACCTTTATCTTATGTCGTTTCTCAACACATGTTCTGACAGGAGGACTGTCTTTGGAGGAGTCGCCTTGTCCCAGGCGACTGCTGGATCCGGCATAGCTACTAGTAGACCCCCTCTGGAATACTGTAGGCACTGCTGATGGTAGTAACACACGTTTGTGCTGAACTGCACACCCAAGAGATTCTTTTAAGCTGGGAAGGGTGTCAAAACAATCCAAATCGAAGTGTTCAGAGCACAGGATGGATGTTGGTGAGGGCTCCCCCTTGTCACGAGTGCGCCTGACTTGCCTCACCCACTTCGCATGCAGCTCGGGATCTCTGGGAAACTTGAATAAACTTACCCCATCCTTGTGGGTTTTGGAGCAAAAGCCGGCAACACAACGCGAAGGCATAATAACTAATATATATATATATATATATATATATATATATATATATATATATATATATATATATATATATATATATATAATGTCTAATAAAAATACTAATAATGATAAACTGAACACCTGCCGCATCAACAACAAACTGGTAAGTTAGGAGGAAGGTTCTTTCGCTGACGTCATATAGCTCCTCCTCCTCTTTCGTCTCCTGGGTGCTGCAGCCCCGTCAAATTTGCCCAAATAGCCGCGTTTTTTATCATAACTTGTAAAATAGGCGCCTTCGTGAATTAATATATGGATTACTTTTTATGTTATAAAACATCGCCAAAGATGTCAAAACCGTGTCCTCAGCACTTTAATGTTTTCTGTACTTCTTCTTGGAATTATAACCTGCACATTGCCAAGGCAATGCATGCTTATAACATGTCTTAATCATTTATAAAAACCATCTAAATGTTTTGTTCATAATTAGTTCATTGTCTAATGCTCCTGGATGCAGTGGATATAGACATTCAGTAAATGTTAATTTAACACATTAGTAGGTGATTTATACATAATTTAGTTAATGCTTCCATGGCTTTCATTTCAATCACACTTAGGCCCTGTCCACACGGCAACGGATTCAGGTGAATCTGATAAAATTGTTTATTGCTTCGGCCTGACATCCACACAGCACCGGCATTTTGGGTGCCCCAAAACGATATTTTTTGAGAACGGGTTCCAGAGTGGAAAAATCTGGCAACGGCGGCGTTGCGAAGTCATCTGGATGAGTAGAACGGATTTGTTTACGATGACGTCACAACCACATGACTAGAACAAGCAGCACTCTCGCTGTTTTGTATGAACCACTGCATTGCATTCACTTTTGTATACAGCTTTTCTTTTAAATAAACAAGTAACTGAACCATTTCTTGAATTTCTTTTTATTATTGGATAAGACTGCTTTTCAAAATGTTCACACACAATATAAAAAGTTATATAAATTATATAAAAATGCTTTTCAAAATGTTCACACACAATAAGAAAATTAAGTTATATAAAACTATGCACACTAATAAAACTAATTTGTACACACAGAAGGCACGATTTCCTCGCGTAGTCGCAGCCATCTTCTTCTTGTTGTTGTGTGTTTGTTCCTGTGAGTACTTCACGCCGGGTAGAAGAAGGGGTTTATGCGCATGCGTCCTACTTCTTCTATTGTTCTTGTGTCTCCGATGGGACCGTCTTACAGCGCACGTAGAGGTGTGGCATGTGTATTGCATCGTTTTCAGCAAGCGTTGCGTTGCCATATGTACCTGATATTTTACTGATCCGTTGCCCATGTAGACGCGATATTTTTTTAAATAAAATCTCGTTGCCATTGTCGTGTGGATGTAGCCTTAATGGTTTACAAGCTAATATTAATGTAATAATAATAATAATAATAATAATAATAATAATAATAATAATAAAGCTACAAATTACTTAGAAATAGTTTAATTATTTTCAAATAATATTTTCAACATTTTACAATGTCTACAAATAATGCACAATTAATTTGAGGAAAGTGAACTTGTTTGGTTTGGTTTTGCAAAAGATTCAAATGTTTGTAATTGTTTACTTATTTATTTAATCATTATGTTATCATTGACTAATGTTTTTCAAATAAGGAACAACTTACATATTTAATATTAACATAGCATTTCCTAATCATTTACAAATATCTGTAAATGTTTTGTTTTTTATTAGTTCATGATTTACTAAGCGTTATTAATGCTTTATAAACATCCATTATTCTAAAGTGTGACCAAATTCTCTCTCTCTCTCTCTCTCTCTCTCTCTCTCTCTCTCACACACACACACACACACACACACACTTAATGGTTTACATATCAAATTGAAGCTTTGCACAGGACTGATTTTCTTTTTTAATTGCCAGTTTCCAAATGAATTCTGTCCAGTCATGACCATTTCCATAGTTTGTTTGCCCACAATATTCAAACACAGTACTGTAGCTTCTGTTTACTCAAAATGTATGTGAATTAAACCTAAGTGACCAGTGATGATAGGATGCTGAACATTTAGGTTCATGCTAAATGCTTTGCTGTTGCTTGGAAATAAATAATATAAATAATACCAGTGGGCTTTTTCACAACCAACACAAGACATATAGGTAAGTATTTTCTTGTTTGTTTAAAGAAAAAAAATGTGCTGAAAATTTCATGAAAATTAATGGAAATATGTTGTTTCTCTTTATCCTGCAAGTCTGTATGAAAGTAATGACCTGCTTTCATGATTTTTGTTAGGTTCAGCAGGTCCTGTGAGATCTCTGTCCTCATGCACACCTCTACTTAGAATTATGCAATGCCCAAAACAATTCTTATTTTAGCTTGCTCGTTATATAGCCTTCATAATAATTTTGTACACTCTTGGCACTATCTCTATCATGTTTAGTTCAGGGTCATCTTTGGCAGTTTCACTATTTAAATTAGTCTTAGATTTGATTTTCTTTTTAAAGTATCATAAGTCTTTCAATAAAAATGCATTTTGGATAACAACATTAATATAATATGTGTCCTTGTACAGTAGTTGGATACACTATATTACACGACACACAAGGAACTGTGAACATAGCTGCATGACTTCCTCTTAGCAATGTTGCAAAAAAAATTCAAAGGAAACTGTCAACATAAATGATAATTATTGTCACAGAAGCTCCAACACAATGCTTAGATGCATTAAACACACACACACACACACACACACACACACACACACTCACACACACACACACACACACACACACACACACACACACACACACACACACACACACACCACAGCACTAACCCCTCTACAGACCAATTTCTTATTTGCAGAAATCCTTTCATTTGATCCTTACACTTCTGCAGTCAGCCACATTTTAAATTACCTTCTTTTCCACAGTACTTTGCTACATTTAAGAGATTTGCTCAAGGTGTGTATGAGAATATGGAAATGACACCCTCATAAGAAAGGTCAGTGATCAGTGTGCTCTATCATCCTGTCCTGGATTCACATTCAGTGCACAGAACTGGAGGGGCTTCATTAAAGGAGAGAAATGGGTTACAGTGGGATTTCAGGCCCAGTGGCACACCAAATGTTCCTTTTACTGACCTAGTCTCATGGCACAAAAATCTTCATGTACAAAACATGCTCAGTTCCACAGCAGTACTTGATTCCTTTACTTAATACTTGAATTTAATATGTTGGTAACACTTTATACCAGTCTGTCAGTGGATTCTCAACAGCATGAAATGTTTATTAATGTATCAATAACATACTGTGTATTATATCAATGCAATAAACATAAAAAAGTCATGTTGTTCCAGGACTTTACTAAATTGTTTAAATTCTGAGATTCAGTTGTTAGACTGGCTCATGACAGTCACATGACATGTTCACTACTATAGATGTCTTCTTATGGTTTGTAGAATGTCTAAAGTGGACTATGTAAATGAAATATTTTTGGTCTCATAGACAGTAAATGACTGCTAAATGCCCTAGAAACTAACATATACGATAAGAAGACCTTTACTGTCGCACAATGGGAAAATTTCCTCAAATTTCATCAATTACAATATAATTCCAGCACTACACTATGCATACAAAACATCACAACACTTTTGATGTTCATAAGTGGCAGATTGATATCCAAGCTATATTAATAGGAGTTATACCACAGCACTGTAGTGGTTAGCACTGTCGCCTCACAGCAAAAAGGTCCGGGATTGAGCCCTGTGGCCGATGAGGGCCTTTCTGTGCGGAGTTTGCATGTTCTCCCCGTGTCCGCGTGGGCTTTCTCCGGGTGCTCCGGTTTCCCCCACAGTCCAAAGACATGCAGGTTAGGTTAACTGGTGACTCTAAATTGACCGTAGGTGTGATGTGAATAGTTGTCTGTGTCTATGTGTCAGCCCTGTGATGACCTGGCGACTTGTCCAGGGTGTATCCCGCCTTTCGCTCGTAGTCAGCTGGGATAGGCTCCAGCTTGCCCGAGACCCTGTAGAAGGATAAAGCGGCTAGAGATAATGAGATGAGATGAGATACCACAGCACTGTCGAATACTTGCAAGTTTTGAGTCAGCACAAACATGTGGTGCAACACAGTAAACCTGGCTGAGTGGAGAATTGTTATTAGGTCATATATTCTGAATGACATCTACAGTGGTGCTTGAAAGTTTGTGAACCCTTTAGAATTTTCTATATTTCTGCATAAATATGACCGAAAACATCATCAGATTTTCACACAAATCCTAAAAGTAGATAAAGAGAACCCAGTTAAACAAATGAGACAAAAATATTGTACTTGGTCATTTATTCATTGAGGAAAATGATCCGATATTACATATCTGTGAGTGGCAAAAGTATGTGAACCTCGAGGATTAGCAGTTAATTTGAAGGTGAAATTAGAGTCAGGTGTTTTCAATCAATGGGATGACAATCAGCCGTGAGTGGGCACCCTGTTTTATTTAAAGAACAGGGATCTATCAATGTCTGATCCTCACAACACATGTTTGTGGAAGTGTATCATGGCACGAACAAAGGAGATTTCTGAGGACCTCAGAAAAAGTGTTATTGATGCTCATCAGGCTGGAAAAGGTTACAAAACCATCTCTAAAGAGTTTGGACTCCACCAATCCACAGTCAGACAGATTGTGTACAAATGGAGGAAATTCAAGACCATTGTTACCCTCCCCAGGAGTGGTTGACCAACAAAGATCACTCGAAGAGCAAGGCGTGTAATAGTCGGCGAGGTCACAAAGGACCCCAGGGTAACTTCTAAGCAACTGAAGGCCTCTCTCACATTGGCTAATGTTAATGTTCATGAGTCCACCATCAGGAGAACACTGAACAACAATGGTGTGCATGGCAGGGTTGCAAAGAGAAGCCACTGCTCTCCAAAAAGAACATTGCTGCTCATCTGCAGTTTGCTAAAGATCACATGGACAAGCCAGAAGGCTATTGGAAAAATGTTTTGTGGACAGATGAGACCAAAATAGAACTTTTTGGTTTAAATGTGAAGCGTTATGTTTGGAGAAAGGAAAACACTGCATTCCAGCATAAGAACCTTATCCCATCTGTGAAACATGGTGGTGGTAGTATCATGGTTTGGGCCTGTTTTGCTGCATCTGGGCCAGGACAGCTTGCCATCATTGACAGAACAATGAATTCTGAATTATACCAGCAAATTCTAAAGGAAAATGTCAGGACATCTGTCCATGAACTGAATCTCAAGAGAAGGTGGGTCATGCAGCAAGACAACGACCCTAAGCACACAAGTCGTTCTACCAAAGAATGGTTAAAGAAGAATAAAGTTAATGTTTTGGAATGGCCAAGTCAAAGTCCTGACCTTAATCCAATAGAAATGTTGTGGAATGACCTGAAGCGAGCAGTTCATGTGAGGAAACCCACCAACATCCCAGAGTTGAAGCTGTTCTGTATGGAGGAATGGGCTAAAATTCCTCCAAGCCGGTGTGCAGGACTGATCAACAGTTACTGGAAATGTTTATTTGCAGTTATTGCTGCACAAGGGGGTCACACCAGATACTGAAAGCAAAGGTTCACATACTTTTGCCACTCACAGATATGTAATATTGGATCATTTTTCCTCAATAAATAAATGACCAAGTATAATATTTCTGTCTCTTTTGTTTAACTGGGTTCTCTTTATCTACTTTTAGGACTTGTGTGAAAATCTGATGTTGTTTTAGGTCATATTTATGCAGAAATATAGAAAATTCTAAAGGGTTCACAAACTTTCAAGCACCACTGTAAGTATATGCAGCCACATATTCTTCACTAAAACATGTAGTATATGGCAAAATATTATATGTTGTAAAGGCCTAGATCAACTACTTGTCATACAGTGCTCAGCATAAATGAGTACACCCCCTTTGAAAAGTAACATTTTAAACAATATCTCAGTGAACACAATTTCCAAAATGTTGAAAAGACAAAGTTTAATATAACATTTGTTTAACTTATAACATGAAAGTAAGGTTAATAATATAACTTAGATTACACATTTTTTCAGTTTTACTCAAATTAGGGTGGCACAAAAATGAGTACACCCCACAACAAAAACTACTACATCTTGTACTTTGTATGGCCTCCATGATTTTTAATGACAGCACCAAGTCTTCTAGGCATGGAATGAACAAGTTGGCAACATTTTGCAACATCAATCTTTTTCCATTCTTCAACAATGACCTCTTTTAGTGATTGGATGCTGGATGGAGAGTGATGCTCAACTTGTCTCTTCAGAATTCCCCAAAGAAAATAATTTCTTTACACCACAAAGGTGAAGGCTACAAGAAGATCAGCAAAGCTTTACTTATCAGTCAGAATACTGTAGCAAAAGTGGTACAAAAATTTAAGAAAGATGGAACTGCAACCATCTCACAGAGATGTCCAGGTCATCCATGGAAGTTAATACCTCGACAGGAGCGTCTTCTGATGAGAAGGGTTGAAGAAAATCGGCATGCAAGTTCACTGCAGTTATCTAAAGAAGTAGAGAGCCAAACTGGGGTGACTATTTCCCGTGACACAATACGGCGTACACTGCAGAGGAAGGGCATGCATGGATGCCTTCCAAGAAAGAAGCCTCTCCTAAAGCTCAGGCACAAAAAAGCCCACCTAGAGTTTGCCAGGGCCCATGCTGACAAAGATGAAGACTACTGGGACTCTATACTCTGGAGTGATGAGACCAAGATAAATGTTTTTGGAACTGATGGCTTCAAAACTGTATGGTGTCGCAAAGGTGAGGAATACAAAGAAAAATGCATGGTGCCTACAGTGAAACATGGTGGTGGCAGTGTCCTTATGTGGGGCTGCATGAGTGCTGCTGGTTTCGGGGAGCTGCATTTCATTGATGGCATCATGAATTCACAGATGTATTGCTCTATACTGAAAGAGAAGATGCTACCATCATTCCGTGCCCTTGGTCATTGTGCACTTTTCCAACATGACTAAACACACATCTAAGGCCACTGTTGGATTTCTGAAGAAGAACAGGGTGAAAGTGATTCAGTGGCCAAGTATGTCTCCTGATCTGAACCCAATCGAACACCTATGGGGAATTCTGAAGAGACAAGTTGAGCATCACTCTCCATCCAGCATCCAGTCACTAAAAGAAGAATGGAAAAAGATTGATGTTGCAAAATGTCACCAACTTGTTCATTCCATGCCTAGCAGACTTGGTGCTGTCATTAAAAATCATGGAGGCCATACAAAGTACTAGATGCAGTAGTTTTTGTTGTGGGGTGTATTCATTTTTGCACCACCCTAATTTGAGTAAAACTGAAAAAAATGTGTAATCTAAGTTATAATATTAACCATACTTTCACATTATAAGTTAAACAGATGTTATGTTCAACTTTGTCTTGTCAACATTTTGGAAATTGTTTGTGTTCATTGAGATATTGTTTAAAATGTTACTTTTCAAAGGGGGTGTACTCATTTACGCTGAGCACTGTATATCCCTAACATAAGATAAATAGGTGTTGCAAATCCCTGATGTGGGTGGAGTACAGAAGCATGGCAGGCAGGACCTGAAGTTCTACAAGCTTTTATTTCTAAAGAGAGAGATATAGATATAGCTTTTCAGCCTCACCCCCATACACACACACACACATGCATTCTGGTCGGGAGACTCTTTTCTCTGCTCTCCCCCTCCTTTTATGCTCCGTCCCTGTAACACACACACACACACACACACACACACACACACAGACACATTAATTGACAGCAGGTGGAATGACTTACCCACTTACCTTCCCCGACCCAGCCCTCCATTCACAGACTGCTGCTTGGCCACGTCCCTGCTGCCACAATAGGTATTTTCATTTTGTCTGTAATTAATGGGGTCAACAGTTTTTTTGGGGGAAAGATTAATTTCTCTTTTATTTTACAATAGCCTACTTGTTAGGCTATATCTGCAAATGCAATTCAAAGCAGTGGATAGGCTAACCAAAGGATGATAAGCCTCTAAACTGAGAATATGTAGGGGTGTAGTTATTTAAATGACAATGGCTTTCAGCCACCACATTTATCAATGCCCAATCAATCATTCTTATGCTGTGTTGGCAAGATACAAACTTCCCATGAATAACACATCAACCCTCTTGTACGATGATTTCTCCACTAGAATATGTGCTGTTTTCTATGTTAGATTGATAAATGGGCAATTGTATCCACCAGCATGGTTAAAATTTCGACTGCAAGACTTGCTGTATATTAATACACTTATTCTAATGCGGTGTTGTTTCTATACTAGCAACTTACACAGGGATTTGTATGGCAAGCACTCCATGTAAACATATCCATATGTAATTGATGTTATGCTTTTGTGTTACGTTTACTTGGGGAAGACATTTATTTAGCATTTCTGGAAGGAGTCTCCAATGTCTGTGCCTTGTAACAGTGAGCGGTAAAGCTGTAACTTTACATTTTCTGACATCAGAAACTCTTCAGGATGGAGGGCTTTGCATTTTCTTGGTGACATGACAAGTTGGATTTTTTTTGTCTTTAAACCTTCAAGAGAGATTAAAAGTAAGAGGCAGGCAAAGTACAGCTAGTATAACATCAGTGAAAAGAGGAATTACCCTGTTCTGTGGACAATCAATAATGGTTAAAAAATGTTTGTCATTCTTTAATTAATCATAATTATAATAATTGGCAAATTACTGTGGTATAAGAGGAATATATAACTTCAGCAGGTGCTGGTATTGTAAAATAATCAATATTGGTGTAGTAATATTTAATCTGTTTCACATCAGGCCTCATCACCCCATCCCATCATTGATTATGTTGCTATTCACCTTATTCTTCCACGACCACTTTCAAGAGTTTGTTGCTTCTGCCATTGTGTTAGGACTTCTGCTGTGACAACTGATCCATTGATTCAGATTAAAACCATAATGACACATATGAGTAGTATTAGTACCTGACATATCTGCTTCACCACTTTGGAAGGCATAAATTGGAATGAATGAATGAATGAATTCATTAATTCATTAATCTTCTTCTTCTTTTCTTCTTGTGTCAATCTGCTTGTACCCTTAGGGGTGTCTCAGGCAGAAAGACTTTTTTCTGACCCCAACACTTTTGATCATTTTGTGCTGTGTTCATAATTTCTGTTCAAGCAAAATACTCTTCTTTTAATTATTGCAACACTCTCTGAGTATATTATAGTACTTGTGTTGTATGTGTATAATTGCTGTGGTCTTGATCTGAATCACTAGATCCACTGTTGCATCAGAAGTTCCTACACAAAGTAAACAAAGATGACTGCTCAAGAGTTGTCATGGAAAATAAAGTCAATAACTGCACGTGCTGTTGTATTTTATTCCTTACATAGCCAAGTATATTATAGCTATATAACAACTGATCATTTTTGTTATTCTTTATCCACTTACTCATCCTACTGACAATGTATTCTTTATCCACTTACTCAACTTATTGACAAGATAAGGATTCAAACATAGATAGATAGATAGATAGATAGATAGATAGATAGATAGATAGATAGATAGATAGATAGATAGATTGATTTACTTTATTGATCCCAGGCTGGAAAATTATGTTACAGCAGCAAGTTATATCAGACATGTGAAAAAGCACACTATACATCATAAAGTAGAATGAAAAATATGTCCAAGAACAAGCCGACTATACAATGTAAAGATAAAAATGTAATTTTGTGTATATATATATATATATATATATATATATATATATATATATATATATATATATATGTGTGTGTGTGTGTATATATATATATATATATATATATATATATATATATATGTGTGTGTGTGTGTGTGTGTGTGTGTGTGTGTGTGTGTGTGTGTGTGTGCGCGCGCACGCTTTGTACAGGTGAACATGCACTGATAGTACTAAAAACAAGAATTGAGATGAATGAATATAAAAATTGTGCAAAAATGGCTATCAAAAGGAAAATAAATAAATAAATAAATAAATAAATAAATATTTTCTTCTTGTGTCAATCTGCTTGTACCTTTGGGGGTGGCTCTGGAAGAAAGAATCTTTTCTCTGGAGCCAAGTAGAGAGCCTGTTCCAAGGTGATGTTATGCTTTAGCAAAGATTCTTTGACACAGTTTGTCCAGGTCTTCCTTGGTATGCCTTTGGCTTTACTGTAAATCCAGAGATTTGCATATTGTATGTGCGGTGGGCAGGTTGTTTGGATGACATTCGCATCAGGTGGCCAAACCATTTAATTCTCTGCTCTTCTATATGATGGACAGGTTTTGTTCCTGCCATCTTCCATATCTTGGAATAAGTTAGTTAGTTAGTTAGTTAGTTAGTTAGTTAGTTAGTTAGTTAGTTAGTTAAAATAAATAAATAACTCTAAAGGTGCAAAGTGACAGGAGGACCAGGGTTATAAACAAAACTATACAGTGGAGAGTTCAGAGTTCTCTCTGTCAGACAGAGGTGAGTTATTGTACAGTATGATAACTTGGGGCAGGAAAGATTTCCTGTATTAGTCCCTATGACAGTGAAGCTGTAAGAGTCTGTTGGAGAAGGTGCTCTGCTGTCTGTCCAGTGTGTGGTGGAGAGAGTGATCAGGATTATCCATGATGGATAATAGTTTGTTCAGAGTCCTCCTTTCCACCACAGCCTCAAAAATGTCCTGTTTGCAGCCAATTATGGAGCCAGCCTTCTTGATCAGTTTATTAAGTCTGTTGGTGTCATTGGCTCCGATGCTACTCCCCCAACAAACCACCACAAAGAAAAGCACCCTGGCCACAACAGACTGATAAAAGATCTCAAACAGCTTGCTGCACTCACTGAAGGATCTCGGCTTCCTCAGGAAGTAGAGTCTGCTCATCCCCTTCTGCTATACAGCTTCAGTGTTGGATTTCCATTCCAGTCTGGTGTTGATGGTAACACCCAGATACTTGTAGTCCTCCGTCACCTCCACATCCTCTCCCAGAATGCACAGTGGTTGTGAAGCCATCCTCGTCCTCCTGAAGTCAATCACCATCTTTCTTGTCTTATTGACATTCAGCTGCAGGTGATTCTGTCCAGCCCACTCCACAAAGTTGTCTACCAGAGTTCTGTGCTCCTCCTCCCATCCCTCACTTATACAGCCAACAACAGCTGAGTCATCAGAAT
This sequence comes from Neoarius graeffei, assembly GCF_027579695.1. Lineage (NCBI taxonomy): Eukaryota > Metazoa > Chordata > Actinopteri > Siluriformes > Ariidae > Neoarius > Neoarius graeffei. The sequence goes on from NC_083573.1 coordinate 81,127,974, forward strand.
ATTTCTGAAGGTGGTATGTCTGGGAGTTGTACTGAAAGTCAGTGGTGTATAAGGTGAAAAGGAAAGGAGACAGCACGGTCCCCTGTAGAGCTCCTGTACCACTAACCACCTTGTCAGACAGAACACTGCCCAGATGCACAAACTGTGGCCTGCCTGTCAGGTAGTCAGTAATCCAGGAAACAATGGAGGTGTTGACACCCATCACCCACAGTTTCTCCCCTAGTAGCAGTGGCTGATTGGTTTTTAAAACACTGGAGAAATCAAAGAATGTGATTCTCACAGTGCTGACACCACCATTCAGGTGCAAATGAGCTCCCTGCAGCAGGTAGAGGACAGCATCATCAACTCCCAAATGGGGCTGATACGCAAACTGTATAGCAGGGGTTCTCAACCTTTTCTGCTTTGAGGCCCACCTATTCATACTTGTCATGAGTCAGAGCCCATTAAAAAAGATCCCCAATTGTTTTGGCTCATCTATTCTATTAGAATCTAATAATTTACTGTAAAGTGTATTAATGGGATGTAACCTCACTCCCTGTTACAGATGGGAGCCCAGGAATTAAATAAATGTAATGAAAACAAACTGTTTTTAATTGAAGGTATTGTATTTACAACTGTATGGATGTGCCAGAAGCCAACATAAAACCATGTATGCAGGGTATTCTCAGTCAAAAGGGATTCATAATCCAAAAGTGGAGTCTGGTTGATTAATGCAATATCTTATTGCTGGGTTTCAGTCACGTGACTTTTCTTAGTGGTTTTACCGGAAGTGAAATAGCTGGTGGTCTAAAGGCTGCTGTAGTGCAAACAACTAGTGATAACTTAGAGTATGCTCATAATCTAGAAGTCACACTATATTCAGAAGATTGCTATGTGCAATGGAATAGACCCCTACAGTCTGGGAATGAAGGATTTGTCATATGATCTTGAAAACTACCCTTCAGTTGAGTTCCCCGTCATCTCAAACTATCTGGTGTTGCAGACATCCTTCTACACTGCAAAACAGATGAAAGTGTGGAAGAGTATGGAGGCTTACAACTTTTTTGTATGTGGCTAGGTAAAGGACCTTGGTATCAAGTCGCTGCTGAATGAATCCTGTATTTTTTATTTTTTTTTGCCTGTGTAAGTATGTGTTTTTTAAGCTTTTTATTTGCACATTTACAATTTACAGTGCTGCTAGTTGAAGTGTAAACAAACAACAATCCGCTTGATTCTTGTGTTCGCTCTTATCTTGCAGGTAAATCATTCACAAAGTTCAATCAGAAACCCCTTTAAAGACCTGGATCTTAGTTAAACAAGATGGAGAAGTGATCACATTGTAACTGTATGGCTGGGTAAGAATTTTGTTGCGACCTTCATGCATATGGACTTTGTGAGGAGTGAGGAGTAAACAAAGAAACAGCTGGGGACTTTAGTCAAGTCAAGTTTATTTGTATAGCGCTTTTAATAATAAACATTGTCACAAAGCAGCTTTACAGAATTTGAATAACTCAAAACATGAGCTAATTTCATCCCTAATCTATCCCCAAGGAGCAAGCCTGTGGTGACGGTGGCAAGGAAAAACTCCCTCAGACGACATGAGGAAGAAACCTCGAGAGGAACCAAGTTCAAAAGGGAACCCATCCTCATTTGGGCAACAACAGACAACATGCAGGGATCCCAGCAGTAATTGAAAAAAATAGAGGAATGTAAGAAACTATCAGCAGGGGTCAAAGGGGCTGCAAGCCCCCTGAAGCTGTTGAGATTTTAACATTTAAAGATGCTATAGAACACATTTTTTACATAGATTTAACATAGAAAAGCAACAGAATTTAACAATAATGTGAATCTATTTGATGCCAAATTTTGTAATCAATGACATAATGACCCTAGGTAAGAGGCCAATAAGAGCTCATCACTGTGATGTCCAGCGGGACCTGAACATGCTAAGTTTTGATAATTATATTGCTTTGTCAAATATTAACTTGATCTATAAATGCCTGCATGGCCAAGCCCCTCAAGTGCTCTGTGACCTTATCCAACCAATGCAGGTTGTTGGGCGGTCCACCAGGGGTGCTGTAGCAGGGAACTGTAGGATACCCCACCGTAAAACATCCTTTGGTCAATCCTCATTCCTAATTAAAGGACTACATTTATGGAATAGTTTGCCCCCTGAAATCAAGGCCATTCATAATCATGGGTGGTTCAGGAGTCAGATGAAGGAGTTCCTAAAAAGCAACCAGGTATGTAGCCATGTGTGAATATGCATGTGTGTGTGTTGGGTGAGTAGGGTGGGGGGTGGGGGATGTCGATTTTATGTGTGTGTGTGTGTGTGTGTGTGTGTGTGTGTGAGATCTTAAGTGTGCTGGTGGGTTGGGGGCTGTTAATTTTGAGTGTGTGTGTTTGAATTAGTGGGTGTGCGTGTGTGTTCGTGACAGTATGTTTATTATGTAGAGTAGGTGTAAAGAAAGGTAGGTAATGTCTGACCATTTTTATTAATTTTACTAATTTTATATTTAGTGGATGAATGGATATGTGGATGGACATTGACATATGGTTAGTTATGTATATTGGCTGCATTTTAGATTGAATGAATGGCCTGGATGAATGGATAGGCTGCTTTTTAAAATAAATAGTTTTTTATATATTATTTTAAAAGCCCTTCTAGGGACGGGCATTGGAAATTAGCCTATGGCTATAAATGCTATGATGCCTACTGTTAGGCTGTTGCACAGCCTGCATGATATGTATCTGTCCCTATCAAATAAACCATAACTAAACTAAACATAAGTGGCAAAAAAAAAAAATTGTTATTTATAAAAATTAGATGAAAATGTAGCTTTGAAGAATATACTTCTTCTAACCTGGACACTGTTCCGCTATCTCTTTTATGGATGATATCTTTTTTCCACGACATTCAGGGCTGTGAAATTGTAAATAAGAAATCCGAGGAAAAGGGGGGGGGGTCTGGGGGGCACAGTCCCCCAGCATAAGCTGGGGGTCTGGGGCCCGCAGGGCCCCAGACACCAAGCCATTTTAGGTGCTATATGGTGTATTCTGAGCATTTCCTGCAAGTAAAAAATTGATCTCAACAAGTAAATATTTGACTAGTCTTGGTCTTCATTTTGCCATATAAAATACCTATCAACAGTTTTCTCTTTTAAAATGAAAGATCCATGTAAAATACCTTGAAATATCTAATAAGTGCCTATGTATTTTATCTCTTAAAATATCTCATCTTAAAATATCTCTTTATCTCTTAGCTCCATGCCTGTGTTACCTTCTGGCTCTCTCCTTTTAGTTATGCTGTCATAGTTAGTTGTCGGAGTCCCTGCTTGTACTCGGTGCAATATGTATACTGCTCCTACTTATTCAGGTGACACTGGGCATACCTAACAACCTGTGTTTTCTTTCCCTCCCCCCCACCCCAAATCTGTCCCTCTGAGTTACATGGAGTCAACAGGAAATCTTTTGGTGGAGAGGGTGGAGACCTCGACTGGCTATCGTAGCCTGCAGGGAATCGGCCGTCAGACATTCTGTCGCATGTCCCAGACCCGGTGAAATGTAACTGAATTGTCTTGGCCAGCCCTAAGGGTCCCATCTGCATCTCATCATTGCTGAGGAGTGTGCTCCCATCACCCAATCAAGCATCCAGCCAGAGCAGGTCATGATATATTTTTTACCATATTAACATGCCATTGTTGTGTGTTATGCCTGATGTAAAGACTCTCGTCTCTGCGAGCCTACCACACAGATTTAATACTTGTCATTTTTAGGGTATACCTAACAACGTGTGTTTTCTTTCTCTCTCTCTTTCTCCCCCCCCCCCCCCCAATCTGTCCCTCTGAGTTACATGTTGATCCTGGGATTGAGATGCTGGCCTCTTCTGCCCCTCGGACCTGCTTGATCCATCCTGGTGCCCTGTGTCTGGTCGGAGTTTTATCGCACCGCTCCTGTGAAGGACGGCCCCATGAGGACAGTTGAGGGTTATACCTGTTAAAACTGTTAATATTATAGTCAGGCTGTCTGTTGTTGCCCAAATGAGGATGGGTTCCCTTTTGAGTCTGGTTCCTCTCGAGGTTTCTTCCTCATGTCGTCTGAGGGAGTTTTTCCTTGCCACCGTCACCACAGGCTTGCTCATTGGGGATAGATTAGGGATAAAATTAGCTCATGTTTTAAGTCGTTCAAATTCTGTAAAGCTGCTTTGCGACAATGTTTATTGTTAAAAGCGCTATACAAATAAACTTGATTTGATTTGATCTTAATCAAAATAAAAGTAAAAAAAAAAGTGTAAATAATTTAAATAAATGCTAATAAAAGAAAACTTTGATAGGCCTTTCAAAATGACTTTGTGAAAAATCATGCTCAATATTTAAGTGAGAGATACCTGTTGTCTTCCAAATTACACTTAATTCTTGTATTATGTCCTGGCTTTTTCCAAGAATCTGTCACAATGTCTCTTGTCTACAGAGCAAAAGTTTAAAAAAACTAATGTTTCTTATCTAATATATTATTTACATCTTTTTGTTAGGACTAGGACTGTTTTGGCCTCTAGAGGCCGCTGTTATTTCCTTTTCATGTCATGTTCATTTTGGCCTCTAGAGGCCGCCACTGTTCCTGTGTTTTGAGTTTGTGTTAATTGCCTAATTATCTTCACCTGTGTCCTTAATTAGTTTGTCTATTTATACCCCTGAGTTCAGTCCTCTTGTCACGGAGTCTTTGTGCTGTTATGTTTATCTCCAGTTTCCTTTGTACTGTGTTTTTTGATCTTCTTAGCTTTTGTATTTTTGCACTTTGCTTTTCTTTTGGATTATACTCTTTGGTTTTTTTTTGTCTTTTGTTTTGCCCTGTATATAGTGTATATAGTTTAAATAAACCTTTTGATTCTTTTTCTACTTCCGCCTCACGCCTCTGCATTTGAGTCATTCCCCTGGTGGCCTAGTGGGGGTTTGCTGGATTATCACACCAACGAACCAGGTTCGAATCCCAGCAAAACCCTAACAGAAAGACTCCGTCATGACCGACTCAGCAGAGGCTGCTTCAACTGTCTACCCGGCCAACCTTCAGGGAATTATGGCAGCTTTGACACGCTTCGGAGCGACCATGGACGCTCATGGACGTACACTCACCAGCCAACGTGAGGCCCTCGCTCGCCACGAGGAACTGCTTCAGCAAATTGGGAAAACCCTGGCACAGCTGACATCTCTGCCTGCATCTCCTGCTCCTGATCCAGTTCCTGCTCCTGATCCAGCTCCCACTCCTGCTCCAGTGCCTCCTGCAATGCTGCCTTCTTCACCTCGCGAACCCAGCCTTCCTGCACCACAGAGGTATGACGGCAAGCACAGTGAGTGCCGAGAGTTCCTTACCCAGTGTCAACTCACCTTTGAGCTTCAGCCTACCACCTACACTACGGATCGCCGCAAGATTGCCTTTGTGATAACCTTATTAGCTGGTAAGGCGTGAGCCTGGGCTACTGCTATCTGGCAAAGACAGGGACCTGAGTGCTTTGATTTCCAGCTGTTTTCTGAAGAGATGCTTCGGGTCTTCGATCAGGCAGACATCAGTACCGACGCAGCCCGAAAGCTCATGTCCATCCGGCAAGGAGGAAGCGTCGCAGATTACGCCATCTCGTTCTGAACACTCGCAGCAGTAAGTGGATGGAACGAGACTGCCCTGGTGTCAGCCTTCCACCATGGTCTGTCTGACCCCATCAAGGACGGTCTGGCCTCTATTGGATGCCCAAGTGACCTCGAAACCCTCATCTCACATGCTATTCGTCTGGACAACAGGATGAGAGAACGCCACCAAGCCTTGAGCCCCCCCAACCTCCCTTCCTCTACCTGGAGACCATCTACCTCCTTCAGTGACTGTCCAGAACCCATGCAAGTGGGTCGTACTCGCCTCTCCGCATCTGAGAGGGAGCGCAGAAGGAGGGACAAGTGCTGCATCTACTGTGGCAAGCCTGGTCACTTCCGAGCATCATGTCCCGAACTCTTGGGAAAAGGACCGCCCCGTTCAGCCGAGGGAGGGTTGTGACGGGGCCTACCCTCTCTCCCGGACTCCCTGGTCAAGGAATCTACATCCCGGTCTCCATCTCCTGGGGTGAGTCTGTCCACTCTTGTCAAGCTTTGATAGACTCAGGGGCGGCTGGGAACTTTATGGATATTCACTTCGCCCAAAGCATCAATATACCTACTGCACCTCTTGAAGTCCCTCTGTCTGTGTCTGCCCTCGATGGCCAAGCGTTAGGTGATGGAAGAGTCACTCAAGTTACTTCTCCAGTCTTCCTCCAGTCTCAAGGTCACAAGGAAGAAATATCCCTGCACCTGATTCCTTCACCTGAGTTCCCAGTTATTCTAGGCCTTCCTTGGCTTACTCGCCACAACCCTCGCATAGACTGGGTAACAAGCCAGGTTGTGGAATGGGGCCCTGCATGCCATGCCTCTTGTCTGCTCTCTAGCTCTCCTGTGTCTCCTGCCGAGCCCCCTGATCTCACCGAGTTATCTCAAGTTCCCACAGAGTACTGGGATCTCAAGGAGGTATTCAGCAAGAGCAGGGCCGCCGTTCTTCCTCCGCACCGGGCCTACGACTGTGCCATCGACTTGCTCCCTGGGACTACCCCTCCTCGTGGCAGACTGTTTTCCCTCTCTCAGCCAGAACGCAAGGCTATGGAGGAATACCTCAAAGACGCCCTGGTCTCTGGGTTCATTCGACCCTCCACCTCACCTGCTGGTGCCGGCTTCTTCTTTGTCGGCAAGAAGGATGGGGGGCTTCGACCATGTATTGACTACAGGGGCCTGAACAAGATTACTGTGCGCAACCGATATCCCCTTCCGCTGATGTCCACTGCTTTCGACCTGCTCCAAGGCGCCACCGTCTTCACCAAGTTGGACCTACGGAACGCATACCACCTCATCCGTATCCGACAGGGAGACGAGTGGAAGACTGCCTTTAACACCCCGTCTGGGCACTACGAATACCAGGTGATGCCCTTCGGACTCACCAACGCACCAGCTGTTTTTCAGGCCCTAATCAACGACGTCTTAAGGGACATGATTAACCTATACGTTTTTGTCTACCTCGACGACATCCTTATCTTTTCCAAGACCGTGCAGGAGCACCGCCACCATGTCCGCCAGGTTCTCCAGAGGCTGCTACAGAACAATCTGTTCGCCAAGGCCCAGAAATGCGAATTTCATGTTCCCGAGGTCTCCTTTCTGGGATTTATTGTACGGACAGGCCAACTCCAAATGGACCCTGCCAAGACCCTGGCCGTCCGGGATTGGCCTACTCCCAAGTCCGTTAAGGAGGTTCAGCGGTTCTTAGGATTCGCTAACTTCTACCGCAAGTTCATCAGGAACTTCAGTTCTGTGGCAGCACCCATGTCAGACCTCACCAAAGGGACAGGTGGATCTTATGGCTGGTCTCCTCAGGCAGAAAAGGCGTTCAAAGACCTCAAGGACCGCTTCTGCACGGCACCCATTCTGGTTCTCCCGGACACCTCCCAACCATTCATCGTGGAGGTGGACGCCTCGGACAGTGGTGTCGGCGCGGTGCTCTCTCAACGTTCGGAAGGAAAGCTGCACCCCTGCGCTTACTTCTCCCACCGCCTGAGTCCTGCTGAGTCCCGGTACGATGTGGGGGATCGAGAACTGCTAGCGGTCAAACTGGCCCTTGAGGAGTGGAGGCACTGGCTGGAGGGAGCACAACATCCATTCCTGGTTTGGACTGACCACAAGAACCTGGAGTACCTCCAGCAAGCCAAGAGACTGAACCCTCGACAGGCTAGGTGGGCCCTGTTTTTCAGTCGGTTTGACTTCACCCTCTCATACCGCCCCGGCTCCAAGAACACCAAACCTGACGCACTGTCCAGACTGTTCTCTGCCACTAACAGGGAGAATGAAGTCGGGCCTATTATCCCTGTGTCCCGGATTGTGGCCCCTGTCCGCTGGGGTATTGAGGAGGCTGTCCGACGAGCCCAACGCCAGGACCCCGGTCCTGGGACGGGGCCACCAGGCCTCTTGTACGTCCCACATCAAGCCCGGGCCAAGGTTCTCCAGTGGGGTCACTCTTCCCCTCTCACCGCCCACCCGGGAGCTCGGAGGACCCTGGACTTCCTGAAAAGACGCTTCTGGTGGCCTAACATGGAGAAGGAAGTAAGGTCATTTGTCCTGTCCTGTGAGGTTTGCACCAGAACCAAGAACCCACGACAGCGTCCCCAGGGTCTCCTGCATCCTCTGACCATTCCCCGGCGTCCCTGGTCCCACGTGGCAGTCGACTTTATCACGGGTCTCCCTGAGTCACAAGGTAACACGGTCATTTTGGTCTTAGTTGACAGATTCTCCAAGGCCTGCCGCTTCATACCACTGTGCAAACTCCCCTCTGCTCTTGAAACTGCGAAACTTTTGTTTAATCATGTCTTCCGAGTCTTTGGTCTTCCACAGGACATCGTCTCAGACCGAGGGCCCCAGTTCTCCTCCCGAGTGTGGCACAGGTTCTGCAAGGTCATCGGAGCCACTGCCAGCCTCTCCTCTGGGTTTCACCCACAGTCCAATGGTCAGACGGAGAGGCTCAACCAGGACCTGGAAACCACCCTGCGAGGCCTGGCTATGGATAACCCGACATCGTGGAGCACCTGGCTGCCATGGGCGGAGTACGCCCACAACACCCTGCAGTCATCGGCCACCAAGCTGTCGCCATTCCAGTGCCAATTCGGGTTCCAGCCACCTCTGTTCCCGGACCAGGAGGAGGACGCGGGGGTGCCCTCGGTCAACCAATATGTGAGACGGTGTCGCAAGACCTGGAGCAAGGTCAGGAAGACCCTCATACAGACCTCCAGAACCAACCAGACTCAGGCCAACCGCCATAGAAGACCTGCACACGCTTTCCACCCTGGGCAGCGTGTTTGGCTGTCCACTAAGGACCTTCCACTGCGGGTGGAGAACCGCAAGCTTGCTCCTCGCTACATTGGCCCCTTCAAGGTGGTGCGCAGGGTGAACCCTGTCTCCTACCGGCTCCAGTTGCCCCGGACTCTGAGGATCAACCCCACTTTCCATGTTTCCCTGTTACGGCCCGTACTGACGTCTACGTATGCCCCTGCCCCTAGGAACCCCCCACCCCCCCGCATCTTCCAGGGGCAGACTGTGTTCACTGTGAATCGCCTGCTTGACTCCCGCCGGGTCCGCGGCGGGTTGCAATATCTGGTGGACTGGGAGGGCTATGGTCCTGAGGAGCGCTGCTGGGTTCCTGCTCGGGATGTCCTTGATAAAGAACTATGTCGGGACTTCCATTCGGCCCATCCGGATCGCCCTGGGAACGTCAGGAGACGCTCCTAGAGGGGGGGGGTCCTGTTAGGACTAGGACTGTTTTGGCCTCTAGAGGCCGCTGTTATTTCCTTTTCATGTCGTGTTCATTTTGGCCTCTAGAGGCCGCCACTGTTCCTGTGTTTTGAGTTTGTGTTAATTGCCTAATTATCTTCACCTGTGTCCTTAATTAGTTTGTCTATTTATACCCCTGAGTTCAGTCCTCTTGTCACGGAGTCTTTGTGCTGTTATGTTTATCTCCAGTTTCCTTTGTACTGTGTTTTTTGATCTTCTTAGCTTTTGTATTTTTGCACTTTGCTTTTCTTTTGGATTATACTCTTTGGTTTTTTTTTGTCTTTTGTTTTGCCCTGTATATAGTGTATATAGTTTAAATAAACCTTTTGATTCTTTTTCTACTTCCGCCTCACGCCTCTGCATTTGAGTCATCCCCCTGGTGGCCTAGTGGGGGTTTGCTGGATTATCACACCAACGAACCAGGTTCGAATCCCAGCAAAACCCTAACACTTTTCTTTTACTTCTGGCTCCTTCTATTCCTCTTTGCATCACTCCCAGCTATTTCTTTCAATTCATCTTTCAGTAAGGTTATTAGTTATTAGTTCTAGAGTATTTGCATTCCTCTATTAAAGCTATTTACAAAATGTTCATAGTCTGTCAAACAGCATCTAATGAAAGTCTTTTAATTTTCTTTAACACCATCTCTTTCAGTTTTGCAAACTTGTTCTTTTTCAGCTTTTCCTTCAGTCTGTCTGTGTGTTCTTTTCTAGCCCTCTTTGCATCTCTCTCAAACACCTTAGCTTTCCTTTTTGATGGCATCTTAACTATGTCTGATCTTGCACCCTGTAAGTACAAAATTCACGTACGCGGTGCCAGGTCACGCAATAGCTATTTTTAGCTCTGTCATGCACTCCTGAGCAGTGTTGCCAGATACTGCTGATGTTTTCCAGCCCAAAATATGTTCAAAACCCACCAAAATGCACTTGAAACCGCCCAATCTGGCAACACTGCTCCTGAGTCTCAGTCAAGACGTGTTCCACGCTCAGCTGGCATAAAACTCCGCGAGTCCGGCTGTATTGAGCCGCCGGTCTCGTGCAAGGCGATTAAAACTGACTAGACCCCACCCCCAATGATTTTTAATGCAAAAATAGATGTTTTGTGAAGATGATATTTTTCGCGACAGAATCCGTGGAAATTTCACAGCCCTGCATATTGAATTAAGTTCAACGCATTAGAAACAAAAGCACGAACGGAGTTAAAACACATTTTCTAGCAAATGGGCGCAGCCATATTGTTTTCTTGTTCTATCGCGTACAGTCTCGCGGTATTTACATCAATTTAACTTCCGAGTGTTTCCGAATGTCAACGAGAACAAACGAAGCTGACAAAAACATCGCTAAACAAGCAAACCAAATCAGAACGTATTCTGCTGGTCATTTTACTTAAAGAAACATATTTTTAACGGATATACAAGAGATTTAAAAAAAAAACACCACCACTTTGGCTAGAAAAATAGCGGAATTCCGCTAAATAGCGGACGTCTGGGATCCCTGAACATGACTATAACATTAACAGTTTTAACATGAAGTTAGTTTCGTTTATGTTATATCTCTTCATTGATGGAAACTTGAATGCAAAACTGTTCAGGACAACTGCAGTTCTAAAGTTAGCAAGTCAACTGTAGTCCTCAGCCATAAAAGCATTACTGTAAGTGTCCAGAGTGTCTTCCAAGTATGACTTTCAACTGTCCATATGGGGCCGCCCTCCACAGGAGCGATATGATGAGACTCCAACCAGGCATAGGGCATCAGGATGGATCAGGTAGGCCTGAGGAGCAGAAGAGGTCAGCATCTCGATCTCAGGATTGACATGTAACTCAGAGGGACAGATTTTTTTTTTTTTTTGGGGGGGGGGAACACAGGTTGTTAGGTATGCCCAATGTTACCTGAATAAGTAGGAACAGTATACGTTTTGTGCTGAGTACAAGCAGGGACTCCGGCAAAACTATGACAGCATAACTAAAAGGGGAGAGCCAGAAGGTAACACAGGCATGAGGGAGCCCTGGGACAAAAAGCAGCCAGCCACTACACCATCAACAAACTCGAGTGAGCAAGCAAGTGGGAGACTGACAGCAGCCATACATCCCAGTTTACCAAAACACTATGTCTGAGGACCCTCCAGATCTACTCCTTTACCTCACAAACACCATTAACAAAAGGCTTGACTAAACAGACATGTTTTCAGCCTAGACTTAAATGCTGAGACTACGTCTGATTCCTGAACACTACTTGGAAGGCTGTTCCATAACTGTGGGGCTTTGTAAGAAAAGGCTCTGCCCCCTGATGTAGCCTTCACTATATGAGGTACCAGCAGATAGCCTGCATCTTTTGATCTAAGTAGGCATGGCGGGTCATAAAGGACCAGAAGTTCGCTCAGGTACTGTGGTGCGAGACCATTTAGTGCTTTAAAGGTCAATAGTAGTATTTTACAATCAATACGAAATTTGATTGGGAGCCAATGCAGTGTGGATAAGACAGGGGTGATGTGGTCATATTTTCTAGTTCTAATAAGGACTCTTGCTGCTGCATTTTGAACTAACTGGAGCTTGTTTATGCACTTATTGGAACATCCAGACAATAAGGCATTACAATAATCCAACCTGGATGTAACAAAAGCATGAACTAGTTTTTCTGCATCGTGTAGTGACATTAAATTTCTTATCTTAGCAGTATTTCTGAGATGAAAGAAAGCTATCTGGGTAATGTTATCAGTGTGAGTTTCGAATGAAAGACTGGGGTCAATAATCACCCTGAGGTCTTTTACTGCTGCACGTGAAGAAACAGAAAGGCCATCCAGAGTTACTATGTAATCAGAAAACTTACTTCTAGCTGCATGTGCTCCTAGTACAAGTACTTCAGTCTTGTCAGAGTTAAGCAGAAAGAAGTTAATAAGCATTCAGTGTCTACTGTCCTTATGGCCCTGTCCACACGGCAACGGATTCAGGTGACTCCGATACAATTGCTTATCGTTTAGGCCTGGCGTCCACACGGCACCGGCGTTTTGGGTGCCCAAAACGCAATCTTTTTGGCTACATCCACACGACAACGGCAACGAGATGTTATTTAAAAATATATCGCGTCCAAATGGGCAACTATCAGTAAAATATCAGGTCCATATGGCAATGAAACGCTTGCTGAAAACAATGCAATACACATGGCTCACCTCTAGGGGCGCTGTAAGACGGTCCCTTCGGAGACACCAGAACAATAGAAGAAGTAAGGACGCATGCGCATAAACTATTATGCGCGAGACTTCATATTAGCCACAAAGTCAGGAAAATCTGTTTGTAAAATTACATTATAATGACCAAATACAATGAAAAGTATTTTTCCAGTCTCAGCTGTGAAAGGTAATCCCATGTGATCTCGTTTGGACGGCAAACCTGTTGGTACAGTTAAACGCAGCTAATCTTTATTCTCCACTTTGACCTCTCCAAAATGGCGGCGAGGATAACGTATGATTCTACGCGGAAGGCGGCGTCTTTAATGGTCCGGAATAAATTGAATGCTACACGTTGATGGATTAATTTGTTGCTTCTCACCTGTGAAAGGTAATCCCATATGATCTCGTTTGGACGGTAAACTTGTTGGTACAGTTAAACGCAGCTAATCTTTATTCTCCGCTTTGACCTCTCCAATATGGCGGCGAGGATGACGTATGATTCTACGCGGAAGGCGGCGTCTTTAATGGTCCGGAATAAATTGGATTAATTTGCTCCTCTACGCCCTTTTTGAGGAATGTATTGTCGGACTTAAATCAACATCTGAAGAGGTGAGATCGCTCCTTTTTCCCCCTATTTTTGCTGGCGGGATTGCACCATTACACAATAAATATTCACAGTGAAAATATTTTGTAAGCGCGTTTCATGAACCAAGTTATAGGATTTGTTGACAACTCGCATCGCAATGAGAAGATCATTGGCACTACTGGTGTTAAGAATCAGACCATTTCATAAATGAATATTTTGCTGTAGAGCTGCAGTGTTTGTACAATTGCATGTTTTTGCTTCACTATTACTGTCACTATTCTGCTTCTTGCATTACTACTGTGAACTAACACTGAACATAATAATAATAATAATAATAATAATAATAATATCCAAGCTCGTGTTTCACTCTCACTAGTGCTCTGTAAGGCTTTTTCCTGGTGATATTCGTTACACTTCTACCCGGCGTGAAGCACTCACAGTCATGTGGTTGTGACGTCATCGTAAACAAATCTGTTCTACTCATCCAGACGACTTCACAACGGCAACGTTGCCAGATCTTTCCACTCTGGAACCCGTTCTCAAAAAGATTGCGTTTTGGGCACCCAAAACGCCGGTGCCGTGTGGACGCCAGGCCTAAACGATAAGCAATTGTATCGGAGTCACCTGAATCCGTTGCCGTGTGGACAGGGCCTTTGAGAACGGGTTCCAGAGTGGAAAGATCTGGCAACGTTGCCGTTGTGAAGTCGTCTGGATGAGTAGAACGGATTTGTTTACGATGACGTCACAACCACATGACTGTGAGTGCTTCACGCCGGGTAGAAGTGTAACGAATATCACCAGGAAAAAGCCTTACAGAGCACTAGTGAGAGTGAAACACGAGCTTGGATATTATTATTATTATTATTATTATTATTATGTTCAGTGTTAGTTCACAGTAGTAATGCAAGAAGCAGAATAGTGACAGTAATAGTGAAGCAAAAACATGCAATTGTACAAACACTGCAGCTCTACAGCAAAATATTCATTTATGAAATGGTCTGATTCTTAACACCAGTAGTGCCAATGATCTTCTCATTGCGATGCGAGTTGTCAACAAATCCTATAACTTGGTTCATGAAACGCGCTTACAAAATATTTTCACTGTGAATATTTATTGTGTAATGGTGCAATCCCGCCAGCAAAAATAGGGGAAAAAAGGAGCGATCTCACCTCTTCAGATGTTGATTTAAGTCCGACAATACATTCCTCAAAAAGGGCGTAGAGGAGCAAATTAATCCAATTTATTCCGGACCATTAAAGATGCCGCCTTCCGCGTAGAATCATACGTCATCCTCGCCGCCATATTGGAGAGGTCAAAGCGGAGAATAAAGATTAGCTGCGTTTAACTGTACCAACAGGTTTACCATCCAAACGAGATCATATGGGATTACCTTTCACAGGTGAGAAGCAACAAATTAATCCATCAACGTGTATCATTCAATTTATTCCGGACCATTGAAGACGCCGCCTTCCTCGTAGAATCATACGTCATCCTCGCCGCCATTTTGGATAGGTCAAAGCGGAGAATAAAGATTAGCTGCTTTTAACTGTACCAACAGGTTTTCTGTCCAAACGAGATCACATGGGATTACCTTTCACAGGTGAGACTGGAAAAATACTTTTCATTGTATTTGGTCATTATAATGTAATTTTACAAACAGATTTTCCTGACTTTGTGGCTAATATGAAGTCTTGCGCATAATAGTTTATGCGCATGTGTCGTTACTTCTTCTATTGTTCTGGTGTCTCCGAAGGGACCGTCTTACAGCGCCCCTACAGGTGTGGCATGTGTATTGCATCGTTTTCAGCAAGCGTTGCGTTGCCATATGGACCTGATATTTTACTGATTGTTGCCCATTTGGATGCGATATATTTTTAAATAACATCTCATTGCCGTTGTCGTGTGGATGTAGCCTTAGACATCCCTCAATTCTATTAAGTTTTAGCACTACATAACTAAAAAAGTACCATAAAATAAATGACACCTAGCAAGAAAAGTACTTGGAAAATGCTAATGACATAGCTGAGAGGGATATACAAACCTTTCATGACGTGATCACTGCAAACTCAAGCATGCTTCGACTTGGCTCCCTTTGATTTCAGTAAGAGGTTCAAAAGCCACCTTTCTCAATGTCTTTTTGTGAAATTCTGTGTTCACTCACTGTTTATTAGTTCACGGGGAACCCTGAAGAAACTTTTATCAGTTTCACGGTTTGATCGATTCGAGCAACCTAAAACAACTCAAGTGTAAGATGTTTTTCATGCGAGCAATGCACCTTCTCCATGCAAACACTTTGTCAACTGAGCTTTGGTAGACCACCAGCTAAAGTTTTGAATAACTAATGAGGCAGATGTGGCATCATGTGAAACCCAGTAATTGCCATGTTTGTGTACAAACAAGCAAGCTGTTAAAACTAAGACGTACACTCAAAATAAGTGGATATAAAAAACTCAATGAGATAGATCCTTACATGTTAACAAAGAAGGATTTTTCCTATGAGTTGGAAAATTATCTATCCATTGAGTTCCCCGACATCTCAAACTACCTGATGCCTCAGACATCATTCTACATGGACAAACAGATGAAAACCTGGAAGAACATGGAGGCATACAACTTTTTATATGTGGCTGGGTTAAAGATCTGGGGATCAGGACATGACAAGATACATGGCAGTCGATGGATTTAAGTGCAGGAAGAGAGTGTATATTAGCAAGCGTAATATTTACAAAAACAAAAACACAAATGAAAGCAAAGCAGAATCATAAACCAGAGTATTTAAACAGTGTTATAAACATAGCTAGAAACAAACGTGACAGTGATAATGATAATACTTTGCAAAGCCACTGTGAAAACAGTGCCTGTATCTGCACACGCTGATTGCGCTCAAATCAGTATCAGGTGTTTCCAATAATGACTAGGTCCCAAGATCGCGCATAACATGCTCTGTGAGCAAGTGCAGCCACTTGAGCTGTGCCAGACTCAAGTGTGCAAAGCATGACAGTCAAGTGTTTACCTACTGTTTGGCCACAACTTTTAGGTCACATGTATATCACCATGCATGGTCATCAAAATGCCTCATTTTCATCAATAAGCCATCACAAAACATTGTGAGTTGTAATGTGACCATTGCTTAATGAGGTGGATGTAATGTTGGATGCAACCCAGCAACTGTACCCTACTACAAGTAAAAATTAGCTTCAAGTTAAAAAAAAAAAAATGTACAGCCCACTAATGGGCCACAGCCCAGTGGTTGAGAAACACTGCTGTAGAAGGTTCAGCAGCGCCTTCACCTGTGGCCTCAGGTGGGCCAAGGCCAGTCTCTCCAGCACCTTCATCAAGTGAGATGGGAAGGCAACTGGTTGATAGTCTTTAAGGTCTGATGGAGTCGACTTCTTTGGGACTGGAACCAGGCAGGATGCCTTCCAAAGCACTGGTATTCTCCCCTGACTTAAGCTCAGGATGTAAAGGTGTTGCAGGACAGGAGACAGCTAGCTGGCACAGGTCCTCAGGATCCTGGGGCTGATACCATCAGGTCCTGCAGCCTTTCACTGGTGGAGTCTCTCCAGCTGTCTCCTAACCTGGCCTGTAGTCAGTCATGTGGGGGAGGGTGCTAATGTCTTCAGTGGAAGAGGAGGAGATGTGCTGCACAGAAGAGTGAGGGGGAGGGGTGAAAGCATTTGGGGCAGTTGGGGTGTGTGGGGGTCTGGATGTGTGGAGGAGACAACAAAGAGCTGTGAGCTAAACCTGTTGAAGAAACAGTTCAGCTTGTTTGCTCACTCCTGGCTACCTGATAGCTGTCTGTCTCTCACCTTACACTCACTGATCTGCTTCATTCCAGTCCACGTATCCCTCACATTATTCTGTTGGAGTTTGGCCTCCAGCTTCCTCCTGGAGGTGCCTTTACACCCCCTCAGTTTCTCTGAGTTCATGCTGCACTCTCCTCAGTTACAGTGGTGCTTGAAAGTTTGTGAACCCTTTCGAATTTTCTATATTTCTGCATAAATATGACCTAAAACATCATCAGATTTTCACACAAGTCCTAAAAGTAGATAAAGAGAACCCAGTTAAACAAATGAGACAAAAATATTGTACTTGGTCATTTATTTATTGAGGAAAATGATCCAATATTACATATCTGTGAGTGGCAAAAGTATGTGAACCTTTGATTTCAGTATCTGGTGGGACCCCTTTGTGCAGCAATAACTGCAACTAAACATTTGCGGTAACTGTTGATCAGTCCTGCACACCGGCTTGGAGGAATTTTAGCCCATTCCTCCGTACAGAACAGCTTCAACTCTGGGATGTTGGTGGGTTTCCTCACATGAACTGCTCGCTTCAGGTCCTTCCACAACATTTCCATTGGATTAAGGTCAGGACTTTGACTTGGCCATTCCAAAACATTAACTTTATTCTTCTTTAACCATTCTTTGGTAGAACAACTTGTGTGCTTAGGGTCGTTGTCTTGCTGCACGACCCACCTTCTCTTGAGATTCAGTTCATGGACAGATGTCCTGATATTTTCCTTTAGAATTCACTGGTATAATTCAGAATTCATTGTTCCATCAATGATGGCAAGCCATCCTGGCCCAGATGCAGCAAAACAGGCCCAAACCATGATACTACCACCACCATGTTTCACAGATGGGATAAGGTTCTTATGCTGGAATGCACTGTTTTCCTTTCTCCAAACATAACGCTTCTCATTTAAACCAAAAAGTTCTATTTTGGTCTCATCCGTCCACAAAACATTTTTCCAATAGCCTTCTGGCTTGTCCACGTGATCTTTAGCAAACTGCAGACGAGCAGCAATGTTGTTTTTGGAGAGCAGTGGCTTTCTTCTTGCAACCCTGCCATGCACACCATTGTTGTTCAGTGTTCTCCTGATGGTGGACTCATGAACATTAACATTAGACAATGTGAGAGAGGCCTTCAGTTGCTTAGAAGTTACCCTGGGGTCCTTTGTGACCTCGCCAACTATTACATGCCTTGCTCTTGGAGTGATCTTTGTTGGTTGACCACTCCTGGGGAGGGTAACAATGGTCTTGAATTTCCTCCATTTGTACACAATCTGTCTGACTGTGGATTGGTGGAGTCCAAACTCTTTAGAGATGGTTTTGTAACCTTTTCCAGCCTGATGAGCATCAACAACGCTTTTTCTGAGGTCCTCAGAAATCTCCTTTGTTCGTGCCATGATACACTTCCACAAACATGTGTTGTGAAGATCAGACTTTGATAGATCCCTCTTCTTTAAATAAAACATGGTGCCCACTCACTCCTGATTGTCATCCCACTGATTGAAAACACCTGACTCTAATTTCACCTTCAAATGAACTGCTAATCCTAGAGGTTCACATACTTTTGCCACTCACAGATATGTAATATTGGATCATTTCCCTCAATAAATAAATGACCAAGTATAATATTTTTGTCTCATTTGTTTAACTGGGTTCTCTTTATCTACTTTTAGGTCTTGTGTGAAAATCTGATGATGTTTTAGATCATATTTATGCAGAAATATAGAAAATTCTAAAGGGTTCACAAACTTTCAAGCACCACTGTATTTTCTGTCTCCAGACCTGAACGCCTTCTTATTATTTAGAAGTGCTTTCAGGTCGCTGGTGATCCATGGCTTGTTATTAAGGAAGTACAGTCCAGGTTGGCATGGTGGTGTGTTCACAGAAACTGATGCATTCTGTGATGCAATCTGTCATGTTGTTGATGTCCTCCCCATGTGGCTCACAGAGTACATCCCAGTCTGTTCACTCAAAGTAGTCCTGCAGTGCCTCAGCAGCCTCCTGAGTTTACCTCCTCACAGTCCTTGTGTGGACAGGCTGCTGCCGAACAACGGGGACATACTTTGGGGTTAGTAGAACCAGGTTGTAATCAGATCTGCCAGGGGAAGGGGTGTTGATGGCTGTGGTGCCATATGCATCATTAGCATTTGCATAAAGGAGATCCAAGGCTTTATTGTTTCTAGTGGGGCAGTCAACATACTGGTGAAAAGTATTTTGTAAGAAAGCTTTGACCACCAACCCCATCCCTTGCAAAAACATTAACCATTCACAGCACGGTGGTGCCGTGGTTAGCGCTGTCGCCTTACAGCAAGAAGGTTCTGGGTTTGAGCCCAGTGGCCAGCGGGGGCCTTTCTGTGTGGAGTTTGCATGTTCTCCCTGTGTCAGCGTGGGTTTCCTCCAGGTGCTCCAGTTTCCCCCACAGTCCAAAGACATGCAGTTAGGTTAACATGGGGTGGCCTTGGGCTGAAGTGCCCTTGAGCAAGGTACTTAACTTCTGACTGCTCCCCGGGCGCTGTAGTATGGCTGCCCACTGCTCTGGGTGTGTGCGCGCGCATGTTCACTGCTTCAGATGTGTTAAATGCAGAGGGTGAATCTCACTGTGCTTGAAGTGTGCATGTGACAAATAAAGGTTTCTTCTTCTTCTTCATAGTTCTTCATAGATTCTGCCTTGTACAAATTTTTATAAATATTCAACTGCAAGTCTGTGTTGCCAGGGGAAGAGCAAATAGTTTGTGTTTTTACTGGCAGGCTGATGTTGCAAGTCACTGAAACATTTGGAACACAAGAGCTTCAGTTAGCACTCTTTCCCTATTAACCTCCATGGCTTATGTATATAGTAAACAATATTAGTGCTTTTGCTTTTTATCCTACCTCATTTGTCTTAACAGGAGCACATTCACTTGGCGTTCCTGTCTGCTGAGGCCAAACAAAGAAATTGCTAATTTTTCTAATCCAACCATCCTAATCTCTCTAATTTTTCATCCAAATGAGTTCAGGTTTGATTTCTGTGATGAAAAACAAAACAAAACAAAAGCTAATAAGGGTTAATGACACCCCAGAATAACTGTTAGAATGGAGCTATTGGATAACATGCGCCTCCCAAAACATGCCACCACTGAAGATACATTAGTGGTGTAATCAGCCTACACTGCTTCAGTTATTAAAAATGAATTAAGCCAAACAAAATTATGCAGCATTGTCATGCAAATATGGCAGGACTTATTGTTCCCAGCCAAAACACATGTTTAATCTAATTGAAGTAAACTGTGGCTTGTTGGTATGTTGCATTTGTGCTGAAAGGAAACCAAATGACTCAGAAGGAGAGACCAGGGAGGGTATCTTTCCCTTTCTGGCTATTATCATTCCAAATCAACATGTATAGCTAGGCTGAAAGGCCCATAGTGTTCATCAGAGCTTAGATGTGCTCTCTGGAGCTTCTTCATTTGCCAATCAATACATACACTCCAAACTTTGACATGCTGCTAAATATATACAATTAGAAATGGTACAGACTTTCAAGTGTTTCAGAGGTTTTTCAATATATGAAGTCATTTTTCTTGAGAGCCAAAGCGCACCTGACATATTCCAATCTCCATACAATCCATTTAGAAGACATCACAGCAACAATAGATCTGTAAAGCAATGAAGCATACTGAAGTTATACAGATAGATTCTGCTAATAACAAGGTCAGTTATATGCATGGTAAATCAAGTTAGGTATAAGGTTAGGGAGTTAATAATAATAATAACAGCAACAATAGATCTGTAAAGCAATGAAGCATACTGAAGTTATGCAGATAGATTCTGCTAATAACAAGGTTGGTTATATGCATGGTAAATCAAGTTAGGTATAAGGTTAGGGAGTTAATAATAATAATAATAATAATAATAATAATAATAATAATAATAATAAATCTTAGTAGTAGTATAAGGAATGTATAATGCATGCAATGTTTATACACACAAGTACAGTACATCCAAAATACTTCATGAATGATGTACAGCTTACTGACCCACATGGAAGCTCAAACAAATCCTTGTTGTTATACCAGTTTAAGTACTATAGGTGTCTGGTGTAAATATTTTGGTTAATAGAAGGAGGGGCAAATGGAGTCGAAACTAGAATAGATACATGTTAGAACCTCGATTCACCCATTTCTACAAGTGAAAAGTGAAATAAGGACTTCTGCAGCATAATAAATTTGATAGATTTTTTTTTCTGCTCAGTATGTCTCTGTTGTTCTGGGGTGGGTTTCCTGATAACATTGTACTTTTGGGCTAAAAAGTGCAGTTACAGATGTTCTTAAGCAGCGAAAGTTGTCTCTGTATGTGATTTTCATTTTTCATGAGCACACTCGTAAGAAGGACTCTTAAGAGTAACGTTGCTAAGAGCTTCTTTGCAGCGTGCATCCTTGCAAAAGGCATTTTATATATATATATATATATATATATATATATATATATATACACAGTGGTGCTTGAAAGTTTGTGAACCCTTTAGAATTTTCTATATTTCTGCATAAATATGACCTAAAACGTCATCAGATTTCCACACAAGTCCTAAAAGTAGATAAAGAGAACCCAGTTAAACAAATGAGACAAAAATATTATACTTGGTCATTTATTTATTGAGGAAAATGATCCAGTATTATATATCTGTGAGTGGCAAAAGTATGTGAACCTCTAGGATTAGCAGTTAATTTGAAGGTGAAATTAGAGTCAGGTGTTTTCAATCAATGGGATGACAATCAGGTGTGAGTGGGCACCCTGTTTTATTTCAAGAACAGGAATCTATCAAAGTCTGATCTTCATAACACATTTTTGTGGAAGTGTCTCATGGCACGAACAAAGGAGATTTCTGAGGACCTCAGAAAAAGCGTTGTTGATGCTCATCAGGCTGGAAAAGGTTACAAAACCATCTCTAAAGAGTTTGGACTCCACCAATCCACAGTCAGACAGATTGTGTACAAATGGAGGAAATTCAAGACCATTGTTATCCTCCCCAGGAGTGGTCGACCAACAAAGATCACTCCAACAGCAAGGCGTGTAATGGTCAACGAGGTCACAAAGGACCCCAGGGTAACTTCTAAGCAACTGAAGGCCTCTCTCACATTGGCTAATGTTAATGTTCATGAGTCCACCATCAGGAGAACACTGAACAACAATGGTGTGCATGGCAGGGTTGCAAGGAGAAAGCCACTGCTCTCCAAAAAGAACATTGCTGCTCGTCTGCAGTTTGCTAAAGATCACGTGGACAAGCCAGAAGGCTATTGGAAAAATGTTTGTGGACGGATGAGACCAAAATAGAACTTTTTGGTTTAAATGAGAAGCATTATGTTTGGAGAAAGGAAGACAGTGTATTCCAGCATAAGAACCTTATCCCATCTGTGAAACATGGTGGTGGTAGTATCATGGTTTGGGCCTGTTTTGCTGCATCTGGGCCAGGACAGCTTGCCATCATTGATGGAACAATGAATTCTGAATTATATCAGTGAATTCTAAAGGAAAATGTCAGGACATCTGTCCATGAACTGAATCTCAAGAGAAGGTGGGTCATGTAGCAAGACAACGACCCTAAGCACACAAGTCATTCTACCAAAGAATGGTTAAAGAAGAATAAAGTTAATGTTTTGGAATGGCCAAGTCAAAGTCCTGACCTTAATCCAATTGAAATGTTGTGGAAGGATCTGAAGTGAGCAGTTCATGTGAGGAAACCCACCAACATCCCAGAGTTGAAGCTGTTCTCTACGGAGGAATGGGCTAAAGTTCCTCCAAGCCGGTGTGCAGGACTGATCAATAGTTACTGCAAACGTTTAGTTGCAGTTATTGCTGCACAAGGGGGTCACACCAGATACTGAAAGCAAAGGTTCACATACTTTTGCCACTCAAAGATATGTAATATTGGATCATTTTCCTCAATAAATAAATGACCAAGTATAATATTTTTGACTCATTTGTTTAACTGGGTTCTCTTTATCTACTTTTAGGACTTGTGTGAAAATCTGATGATGCTTTAGGTCATATTTATGCAGAAATATAGACAATTCTAAAGGGTTCACAAACTTTCAAGCACCACTGTGTATATATATATATATATATATATATATATATATATATATATATATATATATATATGGTCAATTTAGAGTCACCAATTAACCTAACCTGCATGTCTTTGGACTGTGGGGGGAAACCCATGCGGACACGGGGAGAACATGCAAACTCCGCACAGAAAGGCCTTCATCAGCCACGGGGCTCGAACCCAGACCTTCTCCTTGCAAAAGGCATTAGTAGTTGCCAAATCCAGTCGATGAGGTCACATGGCATTAGTTTTTAATTTTAAAAAAATCAATTAAATAAAAGTGTTTAAAATGTGTTAATATATTGTATCATTAAGCACTACATATGTAATGTGGTAATTAATAATTAAAACTATTTCACATTGTTGGACAATAAAATTTTATTCAACAAATTTTTTAAATGAAACAAACAAATGTTCACACAAAAGAATGTGCAAATAATAAGCTAAATAATTAAGCAAAATGTCTTCCCTGTGCCTGCTCATTTCATTGTTACCCAATCAAGAAATTAATGTCCCTTATAAATCACCATGCAGCTGAGTGGTATTTGGTGTATCTATCCCATAACCTCCCCAGACAGCAGTGCCTCCCCACCTCTCATGGTCCTGCTGCCTCCTCATCCCCTGGACCCTCTCAGCTGACTGTTTCCCAGGCTGTAGGCAGCCAGAGTACAGCTGGCTGAGAGTGTCAGTGCAGCCGGGAGCTGCTCAATATTGAAAAGAAGCAACTCCAGTTGTTCCAAGACCTGCATGACCAAATGGAGTGGCACCATCAGGAGTAGACAGCCCTTAAAGAAAAACTAGATCGGCTGGCCAGACAAGCGGAGCTTCGGAGTGGATCCGCTGGAGTGTGGATTACTTCAACTGTTGTCCACAATGCCAAATTAGCAATGTTCTCCCTTATATATATATATATATATATATATTAGTGCTGTCAAGCGATTAAAATATTTAATCGCGATTAATGTCGCGACTGTCATAGTTAACTCCCGATTAATCGCAATTTAATCGCACATTTTTGTCACATGAAAAACCATTGTAATTCTCTTATCAGCATAAAAAAGTGAATGGGCTTGCTTTGTACCAATGTTTTTTTTTTTTTATTGCAAAGCATAACACGTCTTGACACAACCACTGCAAAGTGAAACCTAAGCCGAGCACCGTGGCTCTTCGTCCCGAGGCGCGGGGCTAGCAAGAGAACCATGAGTGAAGTGATCTACTGCTTGAGTTAGTCTACAGCTCTAATCAGAGAGACAGGTTACACAGTGACAGTAGGCTTGACATGCTTGATTATAATATAAAGTACACTATTATATTAACTTTAAGTTGTTCGTTGATAAATATTGCATTTAATCTGATCTTTACTGTTTCAGCTCACTTAACACATTTTGTACTTTTACACTTTCTGCCTGTTGATGCATTGCGCTGTCCAATCAGAGGCAGCCAAATTTGCATATTACAGGAAGGATTTCTGGGATAGCATTGAGTTTACAGTTCAGAGGGATCTGGCTTCTTTAGACGCTGTCTTCTTAAAACTGAATAAATATTTAAAAAGAGCCAAATGAGCCAGTCTTTTAAACGGCTCTTTTCAAAGAATGGATCATAAAGATGCGGATCCCATCAAAGAGCCATAAATCCCATCTCTACTAGTGAGCCCTGCCCGCGCTGGTTCTTTGGGGGGAGGAGGGTAGAGGACTCTGGCTGTGCGGGGCGTGGCATTACAGTCTAGCTGCTATCGTTTTTCTAAGCAAAGTCTCTGTTCCAAGTTCCTGGCAGTTTCAAAAGCTTATGAAAAACCTACATCATGTCACAGAGCGTTAATCTCGCGATAAAAAAATTATCGCCGTTAAAATTGAATCAAGTTAACGCGATAATAATGTGACATTTTTGACAGCACTAATATATATATATATATATATATATATATATATATATATATATATATATATATATATGGTCAATTTAGAGTCACCAATTAACCTAACCTGCATGTCTTTGGACTGTGGGGGGAAACCCATGCGGACACGGGGAGAACATGCAAACTCCGCACAGAAAGGCCTTCATCAGCCACGGGGCTCGAACCCAGACCTTCTCCTTGCAAAAGGCATTAGTAGTTGCCAAATCCAGTCGATGAGGTCACATGGCATTAGTTTTTAATTTTAAAAAAATCAGTTAAATAAAAGTGTTTAAAATGTGTTAATATATTGTATCATTAAGCACTACATATGTAATGTGGTAATTAATAATTAAAACTATTTCACATTGTTGGACAATAAAATTTTATTCAACAAATTTTTTAAATGAAACAAACAAATGTTCACACAAAAGAATGTGCAAATAATAAGCTAAATAATTAAGCAAAATGTCTTCCCTGTGCCTGCTCATTTCATTGTTACCCAATCAAGAAATTAATGTCCCTTATAAATCACCATGCAGCTGAGTGGTATTTGGTGTATCTATCCCATAACCTCCCCAGACAGCAGTGCCTCCCCACCTCTCATGGTCCTGCTGCCTCCTCATCCCCTGGACCCTCTCAGCTGACTGTTTCCCAGGCTGCAGGCAGCCAGAGTACAGCTGGCTGAGAGTGTCAGTGCAGCCGGGAGCTGCTCAATATTGAAAAGAAGCAACTCCAGTTGTTCCAAGACCTGCATGACCAAATGGAGTGGCACCATCAGGAGTAGACAGCCCTTAAAGAAAAACTAGATCGGCTGGCCAGACAAGCGGAGCTTCGGAGTGGATCCGCTGGAGTGTGGATTACTTCAACTGTTGTCCACAATGCCAAATTAGCAATGTTCTCCCTTATATATATATATATATATATATATATATATATATATATATATATATATATATATTAGTGCTGTCAAGCGATTAAAATATTTAATCGCGATTAATGTCGCGACTGTCATAGTTAACTCCCGATTAATCGCAATTTAATCGCACATTTTTGTCACATGAAAAACCATTGTAATTCTCTTATCAGCATAAAAAAGTGAATGGGCTTGCTTTGTACCAATGTTTTTTTTTTTTTATTGCAAAGCATAACACGTCTTGACACAACCACTGCAAAGTGAAACCTAAGCCGAGCACCGTGGCTCTTCGTCCCGAGGCGCGGGGCTAGCAAGAGAACCATGAGTGAAGTGATCTACTGCTTGAGTTAGTCTACAGCTCTAATCAGAGAGACAGGTTACACAGTGACAGTAGGCTTGACATGCTTGATTATAATATAAAGTACACTATTATATTAACTTTAAGTTGTTCGTTGATAAATATTGCATTTAATCTGATCTTTACTGTTTCAGCTCACTTAACACATTTTGTACTTTTACACTTTCTGCCTGTTGATGCATTGCGCTGTCCAATCAGAGGCAGCCAAATTTGCATATTACAGGAAGGATTTCTGGGATAGCATTGAGTTTACAGTTCAGAGGGATCTGGCTTCTTTAGACGCTGTCTTCTTAAAACTGAATAAATATTTAAAAAGAGCCAAATGAGCCAGTCTTTTAAACGGCTCTTTTCAAAGAATGGATCATAAAGATGCGGATCCCATCAAAGAGCCATGAATCCCATCTCTACTAGTGAGCCCTGCCCGCGCTGGTTCTTTGGGGGGAGGAGGGTAGAGGACTCTGGCTGTGCGGGGCGTGGCATTACAGTCTAGCTGCTATCGTTTTTCTAAGCAAAGTCTCTGTTCCAAGTTCCTGGCAGTTTCAAAAGCTTATGAAAAACCTACATCATGTCACAGAGCGTTAATCTCGCGATAAAAAAATTATCGCCGTTAAAATTGAATCAAGTTAACGCGATAATAATGTGACATTTTTGACAGCACTAATATATATATATATATATATATATATATATATATATATGTGTGTGTGTGTGTTAGTTACAGGGGCAGAAGTTTGTCTCATTTATGACACTAAATTAGTTAGTCACTTGCCTATGGAGTTAAATTTGATTAAAACGTGGTGATTATGATATCCATATGCGATTCCATAACATATTGGAATATATTCATAAAGTTTTGCATATATTCATGCATTAAATAAGTCAATGTACTTGCACTGTACAAGAAAAATAATTTAACACCAGTTTCTGCTCACTGATTGCGAGAGTCCCTCAGAGGCACATGCACATTCTGTGTATCCGCCTGTTAGTGAAACTTTTTTTGCTATGAAATAGTGATCCAGGTCCATCATAAGTTAAGAGCGAACTAAGGCCAAGTTTACACTAGACCGTATCTGTCTCGTTTTCTTCGCGGATGCACTGTCCGTTTACATTAAACCGCCTGGAAACGCCGGGAAACGGGAATCCGCCAGGGTCCACGTATTCAATCCAGATCGTGTCAGCTCCGGTGCTGTGTAAACATTGAGATACATGGATATGCTGTGCTGAGCTCTAGCTGGTGTCGTCATTGGACAACGTCACTGTGACATCCACCTTCCTGATTCGCTGGCGTTGGTCATGTGACGCGACTGCTGAAAAACGGCGCGGACTTCCGCCTTGTATCACCTTTCATTAAAGAGTATAAAAGTATGAAAATACTGCAAATACTGATGCAAATACTGCCCATTGTGTAGTTATGATTGTCTTTAGGCTTGCCATCCTTCCACTTGCAAGTGGTAAGTGATATGCGCTGGGATCACACACACAGCAGCTCAGTCCCGAATCACAGCTTGTGCACTTCACTCGCGTGCTCTGTGAGCTGCGCAGGGCCGGAGTGCGCACCCTCCAGAGGGCACTCGCTGTTCAGGGCGGAGTGATTTGGAGCACAGGATGCCTGCGGAGCCGAGCGTATCCGTGTATTGGTGTTGCTGTGTGCATGCAAATCGTGTATTGGTGTTGCTGTGTGCACACTAATCGTTTTAAAAACGTTAATCTGATGATCCGCTGATACGGTCTAATGTAAACATGGGCTAAAGTACTACTTTGGCTACAACGGTGTTTGGGAAAACCACATTAGCTTAACAATAGTTCTTAAGAGGAAGTTAAAGACACTCTTCGCCTTAAGAGGCTTTCAGGTAACCCTCTTTTGTTTGTTTGTTTGTTTGTTTTTGATGAGCTGGTAAGGAGGACACTCATCATCTTCCTCTTCTTTTTGATATGCATACAGTTGATTTTATGATATTTAAAAGTTAGTATGTTATGTCTGAGTATTGACAAGTACTTTCATAAAAATTTCAACATGTTGCTGTTGATGTGATCCAAGATGGCGGCGTGCACATTCGCAGCGGCTCTAAGCTCTCCTTTTTTGTGCATTTTTGCGTGTCTTCTGTGTACCCATACTTCTGCAGACCAGTGCTACAGTCAACAAGACCTGCTGGACATCGGTTTTCAATGCAAGTTACCGGTCTCGAGTGTTTTTCACCGCACACACAATATACCAGACGAGGTAGTGAGATCTCTGGGCTCTCCATGGATTGTTATTGGGTCTAGCAGACGACGCAGACAGCAGAGAGAAAGAAAACAGAAGCGAGGCTGTAGGGCCGGATTCCTGGCTAAACTCAGGAAACAACCTCACAAGCCTACTCTTCCCAGCATATTACTTACCAACACTTGATCCATGGTCCACAAAACAGATGAATTGGAAATGCTTCTTACTGGGAACCGCCAAGTCCAGAACTGCTGCGTCCTGACCATAACGAAGAGTTGGCTTCACTCACAAATCCTCGATGCTACCCTGCAGCTAGCAGACCACACACTCCACCACTGTGACAGGAACCGAGACTCAGGTAAGAGCGGGGGGGGGGGGGGGGGGCTCTGTATTTACATGGATAATGACTGGTCTAATAAACAGCACCATAACAGACAGCCACTGTTCTCCTGATTTGGAGTACATGTCAGTCAAATGCCATCCTTTTTTTTTCTACCGAGAGAGCTAACAGTAGTTATTGTGACTGTTGTATACATACCACCCGATGCTAAAGCTAGCACAGCTCTCACACTCCTGCTAAATGCCATAAACAAGCAGCAGCATAGCCATCCCGATGGTGCTCATATTATAGCAGGTGATTTCAATCAGGCTGAACTGAAATCAGTACTCCCAGCTTTTTACCAGCACGTGAAGTGCCAGACTAGAGGGAGGAACATTTTGGACCATGTTTATTCTCACATCAAGCTTGCTTACAGAGCTATTCCCCTCCCTCACCTGGACCAGTCAGATCACCTCTCTCTCCTGCTCAGCCCAGCATACCTCCCCCCAGACGGAGATCACCACCAGCCATTAAAAACTATGACAACCTGGCCCAAGACTGCACTCTCTCAGTTACAGGACTGTTTTGAACACACTGCATGGGATGTATTCGAACATGAGGACTTGTCAACATACACAGCGTCTGTCCTATCCTACATCAAGTTCTGTATCGAGAATGTTACTGTGGTGAAATGCATGTGTCTTCCCCAATGAGAAACCCTGGATGACCATGTCTGCATGCTCCTCAGGGCCCAGGACTTAGCATTCAGTTCAGGTGACAGAGCTCTGTATAGTGCAGCCTGAGCTGATTTGAAGAGAGGAATAATGGATGCTAAGGTGGATTATAAGAGGAAGATAGAGAACCATCTCTTAGACAACAATCCACGGCAGGTATGACAGGGCATACAGAGCATTACCAACTGCAGAGGTCATGTAGTGACACCCAGAGGCTCAGATGTATTGCTGGCAGAGGAGCTGAACTGCTTTTTTGCACACTTTGAGATACAACAGCACATAGCCACTCCACCGCTGCCTGCACCAGCCCCTAGCGCGCCCCCCCCACTGACTGTTGAGGAGCATGACGTGAGGTGGGTGCTCAAGGCAGTGAACCCCAGAAAAGCTGCTGGTCCAGATGGAGTGCCAGGGAAGGTGCTCAAGGCATGTGCTGACCAGCTCTCAAGAATTTTCACTTTCATCTTCAACCTCTCCTTGTCACAAGCTGTCATTCCATCCTGCCTGAAATCAGACAATAATCCCTGTTCCAAAGAAACCTACCATAGACACACTGCAAAAAATATCTTAGCAAGTGAAAATATCTTGAAAATAGTTGAAACAATCTAGCATTTCCTATTAGAAGAATACAAGACACTAATTCTGAGATTATTAAACCTAGTTCTCGATTGCAACCAACTTATTCTAAGATGTCTTATCAAGTAAAAATATCTGTCCGTGCAGCAAGATAATTTCGCTAGTATTAAGTAATTTTCTCCTCAAATTCAGTTTTCAATTTTTTGCAGTGCAGCCTCAAGGACTATCACCCAGTCGCTCTCACACCTGTCATCACAAAGTGCTTTGAGAGGCTGGTTCAGCAGCATATCAAAGCATGTCTTCCTCCCAGCTTTGACTTACATCAGTATGCCTACCATGCAAACAGATCGACTGAAGACACCATAGTCACAGCTCTACACACTGCGCTATGCCACCTGGAGCAGCAGGGGAGCTATGTGAGAATGCTCTTTGTAGATTACAGCTCGGCTTTTAACACCATCATCCCAGACATACTAGTTGTCAAGCTGCTGGACTTAGGCCTTCCCTCACTCACCTGTTCTTGGATAAAGGACTTTGAAAAATCGCCCCCAGACAGTGAAACCCAGCCTTCACTTTTCCTCCTCCTGCACACTCAGCACTGGCTCTCCCCAGGGCTGCGTGTTGAGCCCCCTACTCTATCCTCTTCACACACACACACACGTGCACACACACACACACACACACACACACACACACACACACACACACACACACACACGTGCACACACACACACACACACACACCCCTGCCTACCCTGGAAACACCATTTAATTTGCCAATGACACCACTGTGGTTGGGCTGATCTCAGGAGGTGATGAAGTGAACTACAGGAACGAGGTCCTG
This sequence comes from Neoarius graeffei, assembly GCF_027579695.1. Taxonomy (NCBI): domain Eukaryota; kingdom Metazoa; phylum Chordata; class Actinopteri; order Siluriformes; family Ariidae; genus Neoarius; species Neoarius graeffei. The sequence continues at coordinate 81,158,793 of NC_083573.1, forward strand.
AGGTTGACAGAGTGGTGCTCAACAAACAAAGTTACTGAACACCTCAAAAACTAAAGAAATCATTGTCAACTTCAGGAAGAACAGGGCTGACCTCACCCTCCTCTACATCTGTGTAGAGAGGGTCAACACCTTCAGGTATCTTGGCAGCCTCATCTCTGCAGACCTCTCCTGGTCTGCAAACACCACAGCTGTTATCAAGAAGACCCAGCAGTGACTACACCTCCTGAGGGTGCTCAGGAAGAACAACCTGGATAGTAAATTGCTGGAGACCTTTTACAGATCCTGCTGACATATTGCATCTCTGTGTGGTATGCTAGCTGCACTGAAGCAGAGAGAAAGAGACTGCAGAGAGTGGTTAAGACAGCACAGAAAATCATCGGCCACCCTCTCCCCACCATGGACGACATCTACCACTCTTGCTGCCTCACCAGAGCAAGAAAAATTGTTAAGGACAGTTTTCACCTGAGCCATCTTTTGTTTGACCTGTTGCCCTCTGGGAGGTGCTACAGGTGCATCAGGTCCAGTACTAATAGACTCAAGAACAGTTTTATTCCTAGAGCCATAATCCTACAGAATACTAACATTATTTATTATCCATCATTATTTATCTACCTCAGTAGTGTGATAATAAATGCATTATGCACTTTTGTTGTAGATGTACAGTGGTGCTTGAAAGTTTGTGAACCCTTTAGAATTTTCTATATTTCTGCATAAATATTACCTAAAACATCAGATTTTCACACAAGTCCTAGAAGTAGATAAAGAGAACCCAGTTAACCAAATGAGACAAAAATATTATACTTGGTCATTTATTTATTGAGGAAAAATGATCCAATATTACATATCTGTGAGTGGCAAAAGTATGTGAACCTTTGCTTTCAGTATCTGGTGTGACCCCCTTGTGCAGCAATAACTGCAAATAAACATTTCCAGTAACTGTTGATCAGTCCTGCACGCCGGCTTGGAGGGATTTTAGCCCATTCCTCCATAAAGAACAGCTTCAATTCTGGGATGTTTGGGTGGTTTCCTCACATGAACTGCCCGCTTCAGGTCCTTCCACAAGATTTCGTTTGGATTAAGGTCAGGACTTTGACTTGGCCATTCCAAAACATTAACTTTATTCTTCTTTAACCATTCTTTGGTAGAACAACTTGTGTGCTTAGGGTCAGTGTCTTGCTGCATGACCCACCTTCTCTTGAGATTCAGTTCATGGACAGATGTCCTGACATTTTCCTTTAGAATTCACAGCTCAATCAATGATGGCAAACCATCCTGGCCCAGATGCAGCAAAACAGGCCCAATCCATGATACTACCACCACCATGTTTCACAGATGGGATAAGGTTCTTAGCCTGGAATGTGATGTTTTCCTTTCTTTAAACATAATGCTTCTCATTTAAACCAAAAAGTTCTATTTTGGTCTCATCCATCCACGAAACATTTTTTCCAATAGCCTTCTGGCTTGTCCACGTGATTTTTAGCAAACCGCAGATGAGCAGCTCTGTTCTTTTTGGAGAGCAGTGGCTTTCTCCTTGCAACCCTGCCATGCACACCATTGTTGTTCAGTGTTCTCCTGTTGGTGGACTCATGAACATTAACATTAGCCAGTGTGAGAGAGGCCTTCAGTTGCTTAGAAGTTACCCTGGGGTCCTTTATGACCTCACCGACTATTACACGCCTTGCTCTTGGAGTGATCCTTGTTGGTCGACCACTCCTGGGGAGGGTAATAATGATCTTGAATTTTCTCCATGTGTACACAGTCTGGCTGTGGTTTGGTGGAGTCCAAACTCTTTAGAGATGGTTTTATAACCTTTTCCAGCCTGATGAACATCAACAACGCTTTTTCTGAGGTCCTCAGTAATCTCCTTTGTTCATGCCATGATACACTTCCACAAACATGTGTTGTGAAGATCAGACTTTGATAGATCCCTGTTCTTTAAATAAAACAGGGTGCCCACTCACACCTGATTGTCATCCCATTGATTGAAAACACCTGACTAATTTCACCTTCAAATTAACTGCTAATCCTAGAGGTTCACATACTTTTGCCACTCACATATATGATACTGGATCATTTTCCTCAATAAATCAATGACCAAATATTATATTTTTGTCTCATTTCTTTAACCAGTTTCCCTTTATCTACTTTTAGGACTTGCATGAAAATCTGATGATGTTTGAGGTCATATTTATGCAGAAATATAGAAAATTCTAAAAGGGTTCACAAACTTTCAAGCACCACTTTATGTTGGATGTATGTTTTGGGTACTGTTCTATTTTATGTGGTTTTGTGTGGGTGTTTCTTTTTGTCTGTTCTATTCCTATGTGGTCTGTTCTATTTTTATGTGGTCTGGCACTTTGTTAGCTTTTAATTTTGTTGTACTTGGTACAATGACAAATTCTGATTCTGTTACATATAAATTTGTGGCACATAGCTTTTTCATTATCTTGTTTTACAGAATTTCCAAATGTACAAGTTTCACTTATTTGAAGTCAAATGGGGGAGGTGTTTCCTTTAAATCAAAGACTAAAGACGACTTCACTTTCAGCAATGCAAGAATTACACAAACTTTTATACAAACAGACTCTGTAATGTTAAAAACAGAAAGACAATTCTAATTCTCGTGATTAAATCGTAATCTATTTGTGTTGATAGATAGATATTGTGACAGTGGGGGCGTGGTCGAGTGTTGGCTGTGAATGACGAGGAGGCAGGTTGAACCAGCAGGTAACATGTAATGAGGTGCACCTGTGTCAAATTACTGGCTGTCTATTAACCCAAGTCTCTGTGTGTCTTGCAGACAGTCAGGAACGAGACAAAGAGCACACGCATGCACTGACACCCTGTTGTGTCTGTGTTTAGTGTGTTTGTGTCATAAAAAGACACTGAAAAGTGTGCCAATAAAACACTCACCTGTTCTGAAGCCTGCTTCCCGTTCCTCTGTTTCCCAAAGTTAGAAATTGTTACACTGGTGCTGAAACCCAGGACTGAGGAATGACCACCATGGGATCCGACCCAGTCCAAGAACTCCAAGTGCTCGCTGATGACCTGCAGTGCCAACAGCATGCCCTCGTCATACTGTCCATCAACCTGGGCCGGCACTTCTAGGCTCTGCTTGAAGCCCAGGCAGAGGATTGGCAGGTCATCCGGAGCTGGGTCCAGTTTGTGAGTGCTCCAGCAGTTGTTCCTGAGGCCAGCATGCCCATCCAGCTGGTGAAGATGAGGCTGTAGGATGACCCTGATGCTTTTCTCAAGCCGTTTGAGCATGTCACGGAGGAGAGCTCATGGCCAACCTCACAGTGGGCAGTGCACCTACTGCCGCTCCTGTTGGGGGAAGTCCAGCTTGTGGCTTGACAGCTCTCAGCCACCAACATGCTGGAGTACCCCCACCTGAAGCGAGCCATCTTACAGCGGGTCAGATGCAGCCCAGAAGAGCAGCACCAACGCTTCCCATGCTGGCTTACAGCAAAGTTGGCCAGCTGGTTGCATTTGCCCAACAGCTCCGGGATGCCTGCCAACAGTGGCTTCTGGCCAGCAAGTGTGACGTCGAAGCCATCATCGAGTGAATGACACTGGAGCAGTTTGTTGCTCAGCTGCTGAGCGGGATGTCAGTGTGGGTCCAGTGTCACCGAAAGATGTCACTGGAGGAAGCAGTCTGACTGGGTGAGGATCTCTGATGGCATATCTGGAAGCAGGCTCTGTTACAACTCCCTCTCTCAATCACTTTCGCTTTCTCCTTCTCCCTCTCCTCGCCCCTCCCCTATCCCAGTCCCATGGAAATAGGGGCAACTCCCCCGAAACCCGCTCCCTGCACCCGTGTCGATCCTCCTGTTTTCACTCTCCCTTCTCTGTCTGTGCCACCATTAACTCTCTTTCTCCAAAGGTGAACTTATCCATGCCCACCAGGACCGCAAGCAAGCCCAGGCAGGTCTGTATACGTGGAGGGAAGGCAGGGAATCAGTGCTTCCACAAGGAGGTGGGGCTAATGATTCATGTTCCTGATGCACCTCAGGCTTCCCCTGATTGAGCAGGAGCATACAGGATAGCTGTGAGTATTCAAGGGGGTACACATCAGGCTTTAGTGAATTCAGGTTGTAATCAGACCTTCATACATCGAAGCCTGACTCAATGCGGGGCACTGGGAAATGCACATTTGGCAAAGGTTAAAAAAGTGTGTGCATGGTGATATACACAGATACCCGCTGATGCCCATGACTATCCACTTCCGGGGAGAAAATCAAAGCAAAGAGACTGTGGTGAGTCGGAGTGTCACTCATCCATTGATCCTGGGAACCGATTGGCCAGGGTTTAAAACATTAATGAAACAAATAGTGGTGGGTGAGTCCTGCAGTAGCATGTCATGGAGGGATCCCGCCACAATGTTGGCTGGGGAGGCGTCAGCTCTGCATCATGATGACACAGAGAGTGGGGAGGGCCCTCCTTCGTCTCTGAGGAATCCTTTAGGGGACTTCCCATTGGAGCAGATGCGTGATGAGACTCACCTTTGACCAAGTCAAAGTAATTGATGGCTAAATGCTCCAGTCTAACGTTGCACTTTCCTTCCTGTATTTTTCTATTATTAAGGATAGGCTGTACTGAGTGATGCAGGACACTCAAACGAAAGAAAAGAAGACAGTTGTTGGTCCTGAAGAGACGCAGGGAACTTTTATTCCATGCGGCTTGTCATAATTCTATGGTTGGGGATTTGGGGCAGGGTAAAACACTAAATTGTCTCAGGGTCCATTTCTATTGGCCCAGGGATTTGCGGTGATGTCCACAGGTGGTGTGCGGCATGTCACAAATGCCAGCTGGTAAATCCAGTGGCCACACCAAAAGCACCATTGCGCCCACTGCCACTGATGGAGATCCTCTTTGAAAAGAGTTGGCCTGGATCTCATCAGGCCATTAAATCGATCTGCACATGGGTATCGCTTTGTGTTAGTCATTGTGGATTATGCAACGTGATATCCGAAAGCAGTGCTGCTCCACAATATCTCAGCATGCAGTGTTGTGGAGGCATTCTTCTGCATTATCTCCCAAGTTGGGATTCCGAAAGAAATCCTGCCTGATCAAGGTGTTACATTTAGGTCACATGCACTGCGTGAATTATAGGGGATCAAATTGATTCATAGTAGTGTTTATCATCTGCAAATGGATGGCTGGTCGAATGATTTAACCAAACACTTAAGAACATGATTTGTAAGTTTGTTCATGGGGATGCTAAAAATTGGGACAGGTGGCCCGACCCTCTGTTTCCAGTGCGCGAGGTCCCACAAGCCTCCACCGGGTTTTCCCTTTTTGAATTGATGTATGGGCGCAAGCCCCATGGTGTCCGAGACATCATTAGAGAACTTTGGGAGGAGGGGACTTCTCAAAGTAAAAATGAAATTCAGATCATTGTCCTGAGAGCATTGTCCAGGTGGGCCGGCTCTGTGGTCGGCGTGAAGCTGGACTCTCTGGTGATGGTGGCAGAGAAGAGGTCTATGGACAAACTATTGAACATCATGGACAATGCCAGTCACCCTCTGCACACCGTCATCAGCAACCAGAGGAGCCTGTTCAGTGACAGAATGCGCCTTCCCAAGTGCAGGATGAACAGATTCAAAAACTCCTTTGTCCCCCATGCCATCAGACTGTACAACTCCTCTCTGGGGGGGGGGTAACAGGAGGACAGAGGATGGGAAGGAGCAGTAGCCTAGCCTAACAATAAGCAATACCGGGCAATGTGCAATATCTTTCCTGCTCTTCCCCCCCCCCCACACACACACACTCTAACCCCATTTCTCCCCCCTCCCCCCATCTTATTCTTGTATATTTGTATATGTAAATACTTAATTTATTTTAATTTATCTAGAAGTTCTCCATGTCTTTTCTCTGTTTATCTGTAATGATGCTGCTGGAATCTTAATTTCCCTGAGGGAACCCTCCCAAAGGGATCAATAAAGTCATCTCATCTCATCTCATCTCCCAGGAGAATTTGCTCCAGGCCCAAGAATGTAAATCTCACCTGTACAACATAGGGGCACGGCTAAGAGAATTTGCACCAGTAGGTAAAGTCCTCGTTTTACTGCCCACCTCAAGTTCAGAATTGCTCACCAAGTGGCAAAGGCCCTTTGAGGTCACATGGCAAATTGGAGAGGTTGACTATGAGGTCAAATGGCCAGATAGGGGCGACACATGTCAAATTTCCCACCTCAATCTCCTGAAACTCCTCAATCTCCTGAGTTCACCAGTGCTTTCTTTCTTTCTTTCTTTCTTTCTTTCTTTCTTTCTTTCTCAGGATGTACCACACTGTAGATTTTGCCACTCCTAATATTGTAGCACTTTCTCGGATGGGTTTTTTCTGTTTTCACAGCTTAAGGATGGCTTGTTTCACCTGCATGGAGAGCTCCTTTGAGCGCATGTTTTCTTCACAGCAAAATCTTCCAAATGCAAGCACCACACCTCAAATCAACTCCAGGCCTTTTATCTGCTTAATTGAGAATGACATAACGAAGGAATTGCCCACACCTGCCCATGAAATAGCCTTTGAGTCAATTGTCCAATTAATTTTGGTCCCTTTAAAAACAGGGTGGCACATGTTAAGGAGCTGAAACTCCTAAACCCTTCATCCAATTTTAATGTGGATACCCTGAAATGAAAGCTGAAAGTCTGGACTTAGTCCATGTCCATTATATAACTATAACTTGAATATGTTTCAGTAAACAGGTAAAAAAAAACAAAATTTGTGTCAGTGTCCGAATATATATGGACCTAACTGTATGTCCAAAAAGTGCAGCCCAATTCACCCTGGTCCCCTGTGGAGCCCACCTCTCACCATCCCAGAGAGCACAGGTAATTAGGTTGCAGGAGGAATTCTCCGATGTATTCTCACCCCTCCCAGGTCACACTAACCTCATAGAAAACCACCTTGAGACTCCCCCAGGGGTGGTGATGTGCAGCCACCCATATCGGCTCCCCGAACACAAGAAAAATGTGGCTTGGGATGAACTTCAGGCTATGCTTAAGATGGGAGTAATTGAGGAGTTGCACAGCAACTGGAGCAGCCCGGTGGTCTTGGTCCCCAAGACCAATGGGTTGGTCCGGTTCTGTGTCAATTATTGGATAGTCAGTGCAGTGTGTAAATTTGACGCATATCCGATGCCCCACATTGATAAACTGCTCGATTGGTTAGGCGCGGCTCACTTTTACTCAACACTGGATTTGACAAAGGGATATTGGCAGATTCCCTTGACTCAAAAATCCAATGAGAAAATGGCCTTTTCCACTCCATTTGGCTTACACCAATTTGTCACTTTTCCTTTAGGGCGGTTTGGGGCTCCAGTGACGTTTCAGCATCTCATGAGGGGTGTTCACATGGCACATATTTGCATCGATGCTGCACTGATGTATTTTGTTGCAATATATCTTACACCGGTGTAAATTTTGTGGAGCGTTCACATGTCACAAACCTGCTTACTAGAGAGAAGCATGTTAGCACTGGTACAGCCCCACTTGCGTTCACACAGCAGTTTTTGTGACCGTGCTATACGATAGTAATAATGCAGAAATGAAATATGCGCATGCGTGAAAATGTACTTCCTTTTCCCGGTTGTAATGGCATCACCAAGCACAGGGAAAACAACGTGGATGAAGACACCAGTGTTGCCAGACACTGCTGACGTTTTCCAGCCCAAATTATGTTCAAATCCGCCAAAATGCACTTAAAACCGCCCAATCTGGCAACACTGGAAGACTGTTGTTGTTCTGTTGTTGTTGATATTCGCCATTTTGGAAGTGCAAAATACCAGGATGCAAATTATGTAATGCCTGTATGTAATCAACTCTCCTCACACGTAGCGAGTCTATCCCTGTAGCGTTCAGACATCCCATTTTATATCGGTGCTGCCCCGCAAACTAGCATTTACTCCGGAGTAAATTTCTTAAACCACCTCCCGAGCAGGGTTAGATTTGCACCGGTTTAAGCAGCTTTCAGGGGCTACACCGGTATAACTTTATACCGTGTGAATGCTTTACCGGGGCAGCCCCGGTGCTACACCGGAGTAAAAGTTGCCGTGTGAACACCCCTATGGACCGAATTCTCTGTCCCCACAATGTGTATGCAGCAGCCTACTTAGATGATATAGTCATTTATAGTAATGACTGGGAGCAGCACCTACAACATCTGAGGGTGGTTCTGAGGTCGCTGAGGCATGCTGGGCTCATAGCAAACCCAAAGAAGTGTGCAATTGGAGGGGTGGAAGTACGGTATCTGGGCTTCCACTTGGGTCATGGGCAGGTGCGTCCCCAAATTGATAAGACTGCAGCGATTACAACCTGCCCAAGCCCTAAGACCAAAAAGGGGGTGAGGCAGTTCCTGGGTCTGGCTGGCTATTATAGGTTGTTTGTGCTTAACTTTTTGGACATCACAAGCCCACTGACTGACCTCACTAATAAGGGGGTGCCAGATCTAGTCTAGTGGATGGAGCTGTGTGAACGGGCTTTTGCTCAGGTAAAGGCGGTTGTGTGTGTAGGCCTACTGTTGGATTCTCCTGACTTTTTTCTCCCTTTTGTTTTACAGATCGACACATCGAACAGAGGGCCAGGGGCCGTTTTATCCCAGGTGGTGGAGGGGAAGGAGCTTCTGGTGCTGTACATCAGCCTCATGCTCTCCATGTGAGAGTTGAAGTACAGCACAATAGAGGAGGAGAGTCTGGCCATCAAGTGGGCATTCCTCAATCTCCGCTACTACCTGCTAGGACCCCCGTTCACACTCTGTTCCAATCATGCCCCACTCCAGTGGCTTCACCACATGAAGGATCACTCATTGGTATCTGGCCATTCAGCCCAGATGGGTGGTGGCAGATTACCTCTACCTTGGGGGGGGGGAGTCAGCTGCAGGCTGGACAGCTCCCCAGCCTGAATCGGGTGTTGGGGGTATGCGGCAGCGGGGGAGTTGTCAAGTGTTGGCTGTGAACGGCAAGGAAGCATGTTGAACCAGCAGGTAACATGTGATGAAGGGCACCTGTGTCAAATTACTGGCTGTCTATTAACCTGTGTCTCTGTGTGTCTTGCAGACAGTCAGGAACAAGAGAAAGTGAGCTGTGACACCCCGTTGCGCATATCTTTAGTGTGTTTGAAACATCACTGTGCGTCATGAAACGTCACTAAAGTGTGCCAATGAAACAAACTCACCTGTTCTGAAGTGCTTCCCATTCTTCTGTTTCCAAAAGTTAGAAAGTTGATAGAGTGGATATATAATAAAAAATTAATTAATTAATTTAAAAAAGTGTACACACCCCTTTAAAATGATATATTTTTCTGATGTCAAAAACTGAGACCACGATAAACAATTTCAAAACTTTTCCCACCTTTAATGTGACCTATAACCTGTACAATTCAGTTGAAAAACAAACATCTGTTAGGGGGGGAAAAAACACCCATCCATTATCTGTAGCCACTTATCCTGCTCTACAGGGTCACAGGCAAGCTGGAGCCTATCCCAGCTGACTATGGGCGAGAGGCAGGGTACACCCTGGATAAATCACCAGGTCATCGCAGGACTGACACAGACAACCATTCCCGCCTACAGTCAATTTGGAACCACCAATTAGCCTAACCTGCATGCCTTTGGACTGTGGGGGAAACCAGAGCACCTGGAGGAAACCCACACGGACACAGAGAACATGCAAACTCCACACAGAAAGGCCCTTGTCGGCCGCTGAGCTTGAACCCAGGACCTTCTTGCTGTGAGGTGACAGTGCTAACCACTACACCACTGTGCCACCAAGGAAAAACAAAAACAAACAAAAAAAAGTACAATCAGCTGGTTGCATAAGTGTGCAGACCCTTAAACTAATACTTTGTTGAAGCACCTTTTGATTTAATTACAGCATTTAGTCTTTTTGTGTAGGAGTCTATCAGCCTGCCACATCTAAATTTGGCAATATTTGCCCATTCTTCCTCGCAAAAGCACTCCACATCTGTCAGATTGTGAGGGCATCTCTTGCACACAGCCCTCTTCAGGTCACCCCACAGCTTTTCAATTGGATTTAGGTCTGGGCTCTGGCTGGGCCAGTCCAAAACTTTAATTTTCTTCCAGTGAAGCCATTCTTTTGTTGATTTTGATTTATGCTTGGGGTCATTGTCATGCTGAAAGATGAAATTCCTCTTCATCTTCAGCTTTCTAGCAGACACCTGAAGGTTTTGAGCCAAAATTGACTGGTATTTAGAACTGTTCATAATTCCCTCCACCTTGACTAAAGCCTCTGTTCCAGCTGAAGAAAAACAACCACAAAACATGATGCTGCCACCACCATGCTTCACTGTGGGTATGGTGTTCTTTTGGTGATGCGCAATGTTGTTTTTCTGCCAAACATATCTTTTGGAAACATGGCCAAAAAGTTCAACCTTGGTTTCATCAGACCAGAACACATTTTTCCACATGCTTTTGGGGAGAGCTGATTTTTTTTTTCCCTTTCAAAATTTAACCAGGCCTGGATGTTTTTCTTTGTAAGCAAAGGCTTCCATCTTGCGACCCTACCCCACAGTCCAGACATGTGGCAAATATGGAAGATTGTTGTCACGTGTAGTACACAACTAGTACTTGCCGGAAATTCCTGCAGCTCCTTCAGTTTTGCTGTAGGCCTCTTAGCAGCCTCCCTGACCAGTTTTCATTATGTCTTTTCATCAATTTTGGAGGGACATCCAGTTCTCGGTAATGTCACTGTTGTCCCATATTTTCTCCACTTCTTGATGACTCTTCACTGTGCTCCATGGTATATCTAATGCCGTGGAATTTCTTTTGTACCCTTCTCCTGACTGATACCTTTCAACAGTGAGATCCTCTTGATGCTTTGTAAGCTCTGTGACAACCATAGCTTTTGCTGGAGGATGCAACGGAGTAAATGTCAGGAAAATCCTAGTCTGGCTAACGCAACTTCAAAGCTCTGTGAGCATTGGTCTGGCAAAGATATTAAGCCCAACCGTTTCCCAAAGCGCGTGGTTGACCCGCCTCCTTGAAATGCCTCAGTTTGCTACTGGTCGAAGCCAGAAAAGACTGTGACGAAGCTTAAACCAATCACATCACTCTTTCCTCTGACATATGTGAGGCAACGGAAACTGCTTGAGTAACAGGAAGAAGAAGGAGGAGAATAAATACCTCCAGGGCTGCTCTTTGCTCCGTTTTCAATGAGAACTTCCCGTTGAATGCTTTCAATACAGCATCTACCGCTGTGTCAAAGGCTTGCCACTGCTCCATGTTCGTAATGTTTCTAGTGAATGAAGCGCTTCCGGCATGGATTCTGTAAACAATCTATGGCTTCCGGTCGCAGTTCTACTACGTCACTGCCTTGAACATGCCTCTACCCAGGGCCGTTGGAGATGCTCAAAGTTGATTGGCTCCCGATTTTTCAGGAGCTTGGAAGAGCTAGAGATAGCTTGCCTTGCCAGACAAAGTTCGCAACAGGCCCCCGTGTTGCGTCACACTTAGGATGGGCAGGCCCAGGCTAGGAAAATCCTACTAGGACAGCTGAACTTTATTTGGAGTTAATCAGAGTCATTTTAATTGATGGCAGGTGTGTACCCAAGAAGACTGAGGGCCCGTCCACATGAGTACGTTTTTATTGAATCTGCATAAATACTTTATCATTTCGGCCTCGCGTCCAGACGGATCTGGCTTTTTCGAGGTGTGAAACTGGTATTTTTTGAAAAGGGGTCCCAGAGTGGGAAAATCCTAAAACGCCGGATAGCCCGGAGTCGTCTGGACGGCGAATGCGGATTTTTTCAGAAACGATGACGTACAAGCCCCGCCTCTCTAACCTTTAACCTCAGCCGCTAGATGCGTCATAACAACAACAATGGCGGACTACAGGCTTGTGCTCATACTGCAGAAATATCCAATGTGACACGAAGTAGAAGTTCCACTTCATTGTCGGTCCACACAAAAGACTCTCCTCTTCCTCTCAGAGTTGCGCTGGCCGTGATCGTCCTCTTCTCGTGTTATGAGCTTGTTTGTAAACAGCTCATGACCTTTATACGCATGCCCCATGGCTTCTCTTCTGGTTTTAGTGTATTGGTGTGGCGGCGTCACAGCGCCACATACAGGCCTGGCATATGTACTACAGCATTTTGGGTCATTTCCAGTGAATCCGTGTGGATGCAGATATTTCTGGAAACGATGCCGTGTTTACGGAAATTTTTTTCAAAATGACAGCGTATTGGGTGAGGCCGCGTACTCGTGTGGACAGGCCCTGAATGCTGTAATTAAATCAAAAGGTGCTTCAACAAAGTATTAGTTTAAGGGTGTGCACACTTATGCAACCAGCATATTGTATGTTTTTTGCCCTAACAGACTTGTTTGTTTTTTCACTTGAATTGTACAGGTTCTAGGTCACATTAAAGGTGGGAAAAGTTTTGAAATTAGTTATTGTGGTCTCATTTTTTAACATCAGAAAAACCTATCATTTTAACAGGGGTGGGTATGGTTTTTAATCCACTGTAGATTTAAAAAAAAAGCTGGTTCACAATTCAATTAGACTATACACACACATACATGTGTATGTCTGTGGCATCACCTGTGGTATCAGGATTGCATTATGCAATTCCTGCAGATTTTTCAGGTGTATTTCATGCTGTGACTCTCCTGTTTAACCACATCCCAAAAGTGTATTATTAGATACAGAGCTGTTGAGGCCGAATTCATTTTCATGAAAACAGTTTGAGACAATTGCTTTGTTAGATGGTGCATTATCATGCTGGAAGTAATCATAAGATGGGTTAATTGTGGCCATGAACAGATGCACATGGTCAGCAGCAATACTGAAAATGGCTGTGGTTTACAAGCAATGGTTGATTGGTCTTATTTGTTGGACCAAAGTGTGTCAAGACAACATTCACCACACCATTACACCACCTCCCCTGGACTGTTGACACAAGGCAGGTTATGTCCATGGATTCATACTGTTGGTGCCACCTTCTAACCCTGCCACCTGTATGCCTAAGCAGAAATTGAGATTCTTCAAGCCAGGCAATGTTTTTCCAGCCTTTATTTGTCCAGTTTTGGTGGTATTATTCCCACTGCAGCTTCAGCTTTCTGTTCTTGGCTGACAGAAGTCAAACCTGACATGGACTTCTGCTGTTGTAGTCCATACACCTCAAGGTTCAATGTGCTATGCATGCTGAGATTCTTTTCTCCTCACCACAATTGTTCAGACTGGTTAATTGTACAGAGACTTACTGTACCCTTTCTGTCAGCTCAAACCAATTTAGCCATTCTCTGTTGACCTTTCTCATCAAACAAGGCCACTGGATGTTCTCATCAACTGTCTCTTGCTGGATGTTCTCTTTACTGCACCATTCTGAGTATACTCTAAAGACTGTTGTGCATGAAAATCCCAGGAGATCAGCAGTTATAGAAATACTCAAACCAGCCTCTCTGGCACCAGCAAACATGGCGGCATGGTCAAAATGACTGACATCACATTTTGTTCCCATTCTGATGGTTGTTGTGAACATTACCTGAAGCTGCTGGACTGTATTTACATGATTTTATGCATTGCACTGCTGCCACATGATTGGCTGATTAGATAACTGCATGAATGAGCAGGTGTTCCTAATAAGTGCTTGGTGAGAGTATTTGCTAAACTAGAAGTGATGTAAGGTATCATTACATGAATATAAAGGGATTTTACTGATATTATTTTACCAGATTACATTAATGTTTTTTAAACTAATCAGATTTATTAACAATTACTTTTAGTGTAATGATTATTTTACTGCATATTTATTCTTGTACTGACAAAATATGGATGGATCCAAGAGGCATAGCAGGAGTCAAGGTACAGGCAGGCAGTGTAATCAGCACACTCAATCACACATGGTGACACAGGCACGAGCTGGTAAAATGGTGATGAGCCAACATGGAATAAAAACTAGAAACAAAGGACAATGGCTCTAAGGCTCAGAAACATACTAAATTCATGATTTCTGAATGATACCAGACTGCAGCCGACCTCACTCCAATATTCACACCCAATGTACTACAGGTAGATTTAACTGCAACCCCAATTCAAAAAAATTAAATAAATAAATAAATTTGTGATTCTGTGTAAAACAAACGAAAACAAAATGCAATGATATGGAAATCATATATTTCATTGAAAAAAATACAAAGACAGCATATCAAAATGTTGAAACTACAGTGGTGCTTGAAAGTTTGTGAACCCTTTAGAATTTTCTATATTTCTGCATAAATTACCTAAAAGATAAGATTTTCACACAAGTCCTAAAAGTAGATAAAGAGAACCCAGTTAAACAAAGGAGACAAAAATATTATACTTGGTCATTGATTTATTGAGGAAAATGATCCAATATTTTTTTTTCCCTCAATAAATGATCCAATATCCCCTCCTAGAACTGCCACCTTATTGTGGTGGAGGGGTTTGTGTGCTTCAATGATCCTAGGAGCTATGTTGTCGGGGGCATTATGCCCCTGTCAGGGTTTCCCAAGGCAGACAGGTCCTAGGTGACAGGCCAGACCAAGAGCAGTTCACCAAAACCCTTATGGAGAAACCATCAAGGACCGTGACGTCGCCCGGTATGGCGCAGCTGGGGCCCCACCCTGGAGCCAGGCCTGGGGTTGGGGCTTGTATGCAAGCGCTTGGTGGCCGGGCCTTTGCCCATGGGGCCCGGCTGGGCTCAGCCCGAAGAGGTGACATGGGCCCAACCTCCTGTGGGTTCACCACCCACAGAGGTAGCAGTAGGGGACTGGTGCAGTGTGGATTGTGGCAGTCGAAGGCAGGGGCCTCGACGACCTGATCCCCGGACACAGCGGCTAGCTGTTGGGACATGGAATGTCACTTTGCTGGGGGAGAAAGAGCCTGAGCTTGTGCGGGAGGTTGAGAGGTACTGGCTAGAGATAGTCGGGCTCACCTCCATGCACAGCTTGGGCTCTGGAACCCAGCTCCTCGAGAGGGGCTGGACTCTCCACTTCTCTGGAGTCGCCCATGGTGAGCGGCGGCGGGCTGGTGTGAGCTTGCTTATAGCTCCCCAGCTCAGTCACCATGTGTTGGAGTTTACCCCAGTGAACGAGAGGGCCGCCTCTCTGCACCTTCGGATTGGGGAGAGGGCTCTTGCTGTTGTTTGTGCCTACGGGCCGAATAGCAGTATAGAGTATCCAGCCTTCTTGGAGTCCCTGGGAGAGGTACTGAGGGGTGCTCAGACTGGGGACTCCATTGTGTTACTGGGGGACTTCGATGCTCACGTGGGCGACGACAGTGACACCTGGAGGGGCGTGGTTGGGAGGAACGGCCTCCCCGATCTGAACCCGAGTGCTGTTTTGTTATTGGACTTCTGTGCTAGTCACGGTTTGTCCATAATGAACACCATGTTCGAGCATAGGGGTGTCCATAAGTGCACGTGGCACCAGGACACCTTAGGTCGGAGGTCGATGATAGACTTTGTTGTCGTTTCATCTGATCTCCGGCCCTATGTCTTGGACACTCGGGTGAAGAGAGGGGCTGAGCTGTCAACTGATCACCACCTGGTGGTGAGTTGGATCCGCTGGCGGAGGAGGAAGCTGGACAGACCTGGCAGGCCCAAACGTATGGTGAGGGTCTGCTGGGAACGTCTGGCCAAGCACTCTGTCGAGGAGGTCTTTAACTCCCACCTCCGGGAGAGCTTTTCCCAGCTTCCGAGGGAGGTGGGGGACATTGAGTCTGAGTGGACCATGTTCTCTACCTCCATTGTGGACGCAGCTGTTCGGAGCTGTGGCCGCAAGGTCTCCGGTGCCTGTCGTGGCGGCAATCCCCGAACCCGGTGGTGGACACCGGAAGTAAGGGATGCCATCAAGCTGAAGAAGGAGTCCTATCGGGCCATGTTGACCTCCGGGACCCCTGAGGCAGCTGATGGGTATCGACAGGCCAGGCGTGCTGCAGCTCGGGCAGTTGCGGAGGCAAAAACTCGGAACTGGGAGGAGTTCGGGGAGGCCATGGAGAAGGACTATCGGTCGGCCTCGAAGAAATTCTGGCAAACCATCCGGTGCCTCAGGAGGGGGAAGCAGTATTCTGCCAACACTGTTTACAGTGCGGGTGGGGAGCTGTTGACCTCGACTGGGGACATTGTCGGGCGGTGGAAGGAATACTTTGAGGATCTCCTCAATCCCACTGTCATGTCTTCCATTGAGGAGACTGAGGCTGATGA
This sequence comes from Neoarius graeffei, assembly GCF_027579695.1. NCBI lineage: Eukaryota > Metazoa > Chordata > Actinopteri > Siluriformes > Ariidae > Neoarius > Neoarius graeffei. The sequence goes on from NC_083573.1 coordinate 81,174,972, forward strand.
CTCAGAGGTGGACTCGTCCATTACCCAAGCCGAAGTCACTGAGGTGGTTTGCAAGCTCCTCGGTGGCAAGGTGGATGAGATCTGCCTTGAGTATCTCAAGTCTCTGGATGTTGTGGGGCTGTCTTGGTTGACACACCTCTGCAACATCATGTGGCGGTCGGGGACAGTGCCTCTGGAGTGGCAGACTGGGGTGGTGGTCCCTCTTTTTAAGAAAGGGGACCGGAGAGTGTTCTCCAATTATAGGGGAATCACACTTCTCAGCCTCCCGGGGAAAGTTTACTCTAGGGTACTGGAGAGGAGAATTCAACCAATAGTCGAACCTTGGATCCAGGAGGAACAATGCGGTTTTGGTCCTGGTCGCGGAACACTGGACCAGCTCTATACCCTTCATAGGGTGCTCAAGGGTTCATGGGAGTTTGCCCAACCAGTCCACATGTGCTTTGTGGATCTGGAGAAGGCATTCGACTGTGTCCCCCATGGTATTCTGTGGGGGGTGCTTCGGGAGTATGGGGTTCGGGGCTCTTTGCTAAGGGCTGTCCGGTCCCTGTACGAACGGAGCAGGAGTCTGGTTCGCATTGCCGGCAGTAAGTCAGACCTGTTCCCAGTGCATGTTGGACTCCGGCAGGGCTGCCCTTTGTCACCGGTTCTGTTCATAATTTTAATGGACAGAATTTCTAGGTGCAGCCAGGGGCTGGAAGGAATCCTGTTTGGGAACCACAGGATTTCATCTCTGCTTTTTGCGGATGATGTTGTCCTGTTGGCTTCTTCAAACCAGGACCTCCAGCATGCACTGGGGTGGTTTGCAGTCGAGTGTGAAGCGGCTGGGATGAGAATCAGCACCTCCAAGTCTGAGGCCATGGTTCTCGACCGGAAAAGGGTGGCTTGCCCTCTCCAGGTTGGTGGAGAAGTCCTGCCTCAAGTGGAAGAGTTTAAGTATCTCGGGATCTTGTTCACAAGTGAGGGAAGGATGGAGCGTGAGATCGACAGGCGGATCGGTGCAGCCTCCGCAGTGATGCGGTCACTTTACCGGTCCGTCGTGGTGAAGAAGGAGCTGAGCCAAAAGGCGAAGCTCTCAATTTAATAGTCGATCTACGTTCTGACTCTCACCTATGGTCATGAGCTTTGGGTAATGACCGAAAGAACAAGATCGCGGATACAAGCGGCTGAAATGAGTTTCCTTCGCAGGGTGGCTGGGCGCTCCCTTAGAGATAGGGTGAGAAGCCCAGTCACTCGGGAGGAGCTCGGAGTAGAGCCGCTGCTCCTCCACATCTAGAGGAACCAACTGAGGTGGCTCGGGCATCTTTTTCAGATGCCTCCTGGACGCCTCCCTGGGGAGGTGTTCCAGGCATGTCCCCCTGGGAGGAGGCCCTGGGGAAGACCCAGGACAAGCTGGAGGGACTATGTCTCTCGGCTGGCCTGGGAACGCCTCGGTGTTCTTCCTGAGGAGCTGACCGAGGTGTCTGGGGAGAGGGAAGTTTGGGCTTCCATGCTTAGACTGCTGCCTCCATGACCCGGTCCTGGATAAAGCGGAAGAAGACAAGACAAGACGAGATGATCCAATGTTACATATCTGTGAGTGGCAAAAGTATGTGAATGTCTAAGATTAGCAGTTAATTTGAAGGTGAAATTAGAGTCAGGTGTTTTCAATCAGTGGGATGACAATCAGGTGTGAGTGGACACCCTGTTTTCTTTAAAGAACAGGGATCTATCAAAGTCTGATCTTCACAACACATGTTTGTGGAAGTGTATCTTGGCACGAACAAAGGAGATTTCTGAGGACCTCAGAAAAAGTGTTGTTGATGCTCATCAGCCTGGAAAAGGTTACAAAACCATCTCTAAAGAGTTTGGACTCCACCAATCCACAGTCAGTCAGATTGTGTACAAATGGAGGAAATTCAAGACCATTGTTACCCTCCCCAGGAGTGGTCGACCAACAAAGATCACTCCAAGAGCAAGGCATGTAACAGTCGGTGAGGTCACAAAGGACCCCAGGGTAACTTCTAAGCAACTGAAGGCCTTGCTCACATTGGCTAATGTTAATGTTCATGAGTCCACCAACAGGAGAACACTGAACAACAATGGTGTGCATGGCAGGGTTCCAAGGAGAAAGCCAATGCTCTCCAAAAAGAAAATTGCTGCTCATCTGCAGTTTGCTAAAGATCACATGGAAAAGCCAGAAGGCTATTGGAAAATATTTTGTGGACAAAGGGGACCAAAATAAAAAAAACTTTTTGGTTTAAATGAGAAGCTTTATTTTTGGAGAAAGGAAAACATCACATTCCAGGATAAGAACCTAATCCCATCTGTGAAACATGGTAGTGGTAGTATCATGGTTTTGGCCTGTCTTGCTGCATCTGGGCCAGGATAGCTTGCCAGCATTGATGGAACAATGAATTCTGAATTACACCAGTGAATTCTAAAGGAAAATGTCAGGACATCTGTCCATGAACTAAATCTCAAAAGAAGGTGGGTCATGCAGCAAGACAACTCTATGCACACAAGTCATTCTACCAAAGAATGGTTAAAGAAGAATAAAAGTTAATGTTTTGGAATGGCCAAGTCAAAGTCCTGACCTTCATCCAATTGAAATGCCGTGGAAGGACCTGAAGTGAGCAGTTCATGTGAGGAAACCCACCAACATCCCAACATTGAAGCTGTTCTGTACAGAGGAATGGGCTAAATTTCCTCCAAGCTGGTGTGCAGGACTGATCAACAGTTACCGGAAACATTTAGTTGCAGTTATTGCTGCACAAGGGGGTCACACCAGATACTGAAAGCAAAGGTTCACATACTTTTGCCACTCACAGATATGTAATATTGGATCATTTTCCTCTATAAATAAATGACCAAGTATAATATTTTTGTCTCATTTGTTTAACTTGGTTCTCTTTATCTACTTTTAGGACTTGTGTGAAAATCTGATGATGTTTTAGGTCGTATTTATGCAGAAATATAGAAAATTCTAAAGGGTTCACAAACTTTCAAGCACCACTGTATAAGCCCAGCATTCACAAGTGCTTACCGTGAAGTATCATTCTGTGTCTCTGTGCCTGTTCATACTGAGCCTTCTGACTTTCTGCCTTGACTATGTTTATTCCTGACTTGATAAACTCACCTGCCCTTTGACATTCTGCTCGCAAATCAACTGACCCTCACCCATCCCTGATTATGATTTCTGAGTGCTGTTTTGGATTTGGTTACCAGTTTGTGATGCACCTACCCTCCCCTGCACTTGCATCCATAAGTGCCTGCACCCTGACACATTGGGAAACAAAGATCTTGTCTTCCTCTCCCTGCAGAGCTGGAGAAGAGTGAATGCAGCCTTTTCCAAAATAGATACAAATAAATGTTATTACAAGGCTATGTACCATGGATACACTGCTTATCACTGCTAAATTGCTGTTAATCATTGCTATATTGTTGCTGTCACTGCAACACTGGTTATCAATGGTCTGAAGAGATTTATCTTTTGCAGGTACAGATACTGGGATAGAATGTGACACAATAATAGGAGCCTGTTCTTGCATGTCATTGTTGTTACCACATTTTCAATTCTATCCAACTTTACTCACCAAACTTGACCAGCTGGGTGCATGAGTCCTAAGGAGTGTAGTGAATTAAACACAAAAACACACTCCTAAAAGGAATTTAATTCAAAAGAGTTTAAAATATTAATAAGATAGAAAAACTGCATGTGACTATTGTCAGAATGCAGGCATTTATGGATGCAAGCATGGGGAAGAATGGGGGCTTCACAAAATTCAGTCTGAGCCAATACGAAGAGCAGGAATCATAGTCAGGGACAGGCGGAGGTCAGTCAAATGGCAAACAGTGCAACGTAGGGAAAACAGTAAGACGAAGTCGAGACTAAACAAACACTGGTCAAACACGGGAAATCAGGCAGAAATCAAGCAGCTCGATAAAGTTAGGCACAGAACACTAAATGATACTGACTGGCAGGCTGTGACAGCTGAGTATATATAGAAAGCGTGCACGTGACGTCACAAGGTCACGTGATATTTGTTTATCTGCCATCTTGGACGGCAAGGCCGCACATAGAACTTAGACGAACCCGTTCTAATTATCAAGTGTGTGGGAGTAGATCTTTTGAGAATGGTTATATCTTGTTCAGCATTTGGTTGTACCAATAGACAGGGCGAAAAGGAGGGCCTGTCATTTTATAGATTCCCCGCAGACGAGGAGAGATGCGCAAAATGGGTGTCCGCTGTGTGAAGAGAAAACTGGAACCCCAGTTCTACCAGCCGAATTTGTAGTGAACACTTCATATCAGGTAGGTGTAATCTTCTAATTCAATACTCCTAGTACATCTGTTAAGTTGATTTTCGGATTGAATGATAACTGCATACTTAGAAACTAGACAGTACAGTGTTTGTGGCCGTCAGTGTGCTTGATCTCTAATGTTTAAAATGGCTATGCCTAGCCCTACTACCCTGGCCTAGTCTATGACAATGTTTTATCTTTTTGGCTCATATATGCCTTTGAAAGGCCAATCCATAGTAGGGATGGTGAAAACTAAAAAAAATCTTGACCGACCACCGAGCCTCATTAGCTGGTTAAAGTCAGTTAACCTATGAGTTTAAACAGGGATGCAAACGGCGGATGCCACCTTTTTCACGGCTGAATCATGCAGATCCGATTTTTTTTTTTTGGTGGGGGGGGGGCGTTGGAGTGTCTGAATAATTTCATCAGAGTAAATTCTGTATTAAAATTACTTAATTAGCAAATTCCGTTACAGTCCATGAAACAGGAAGTATGAGAAGAAAACAGTAAATCAGAAAGCTGTGCACGTTTTCGCGGAAGCTGCGCAAATGTGCGCAGCTTTCTGATTTACTGTTTTCTTCTCATACTTATCTGGAACTGAGTTTAGATTTCGAACATTCCTACAATAAAACATCCTGCATAGTCTCTTTATGATAAACGTCTTAATGCCACTTACCCATGAGGTTATCAAGTAGACATTCTTCTTTGGAACCTTCCAGAGGTATAGTTGGGATGCCCATCCCGCAACAAAACATTTATAAGCTTCCAGGCTCTTGTAAGCTTTGAGGGCTTTGCCAGTGTAACACGATTCACGATTAACAAGAAAATTGTAAATGTCGTGGTAGGCCAGATCGGGCAAATCGCCGGCACCACAGCTCCGAATTTCCCTGAACAAGGATTGCGGCAAGTTGTACGGATCTGCAATCCCCAACCAGGAACACTTTTCCATGTAACGCTGCCTCACGTCACCTTCAAGATGCTGAACAAACTTAGACAAGTAATTGCGCGATGTAGATGGGGTATTTTCCGAATTTTCTTGGGGATTACTCCCTGGATCCATTACGCTCACGCAAGGTAAACAATCCCGATGCCGTCCAATATGGCGGAGTACACACGTGTGGGTCACGTGACTGCACATCCTCTATAGGTGAGGTGATTACTGATGAATGGGAGACAGATGATGTCATTAGAAGTCAGGTGATAGAGGGCGCTGTGACTCTTGGGGATTGTAGTCTGGAGCGGCCATGTTTGGAGGCTTCTCCGAACTCATGTTTTCAGTGCCATTACTGACAACTATACGTTCAGTGCATTTAAAGTGTTTCAACAATTTTTTGACCTTGCATGTTAATTGGCTACACAGCATATTTATTCATTAATTTATCTGGATGCATGTATTATTACTGCTGCAAACTTTGCTGGAGGAGGTTATGTTTTTGCCTCCGTTTGTTTGTTTGTCTCTTCCCACCAGAACTCAAAAAGTAGTGAACGGATTTTGATGAAATTGAGGTGTCATGGGCCAAGGAATAACTGCTTATATTTTGATGCAAATCCAGATATGCATATGGACACAGGGTGGCACGGTGGTGTAGTGGTTAGCACTGTTGCCTCACAGCAAGTGGCTGATGAGCCCAGTGGCCAACAGGGGCCTTTCTGTGTGGAGTTTGCATGTTCTCCCCGTGTCTGTGTGGGTTTCTTCCAGGTGCTCTGGTTTCCCCCACTGTCCAAAGACATGTTTTTAGGCTAACTGGCTACTCTAAATTGCCCATTAGTGTGAATGCGTGTGTGAATGGTTGAGAGGAGAAAAACTCTATAACAAAACAATAGAAAGCAATGGGAAACCACTACTGTAATTCTTCCCTAGAAATGGACCTGCCATCAGGCAGAACGCCAAAAAAGATGTGGAACCAGATACAGTGCTCAGCGTAAATGAGTACACTCCCTTTGAAAAGTAACATTTTAAACAATATCTCAATGAACACAAACAATTTCCAAAATGTTGAAAAGACAAAGTTTAATATAACATCTGTTTAATTTATAATGTGAAAGTAAGGTTAATAATATAAACTTAGTTTACACATTTTTCAGTTTTACTCAAATTAGGGTGGTGCAAAAATGAGTACACCCCACAACAAAAACTACTACATCTAGTACTTTGTATGGCCTCCATGATTTTTAATGACAGCACCAAGTCTTCTAGGCATGGAATGAACGAGTTGGCGACATTTTGCAACGTCAATCTTTTTCCATTCTTCAACAATGACTTCTTTTAGGCTACGTTTACACTAGACCGTATCTATCTCGTTTTCTTCGCGGATGCACTGTCCGTTTACATTAAACCACCTGGAAAAGCCGGGAAACGGGAATCCGCCAGCGTCCACGTATTCAATCTAGATCGTATCTGGTCCGGTGCTGTGTAAACATTGAGATACGCGAATACGCTGTGCTGAGCTCTAGCTGGCGTCCTCATTGGACAATGTCACTGTGACATCCACCTTCCTGATTCGCTGGCGTTGGTCATGTGACGCGACTGCTGAAAAACGGCGCGGACTTCCGCCTTGTATCACCTTTCATTAAAGAGTATAAAAGTATGAAAATACTGCAAATACTGATGCAAATACTGCCCATTGTGTAGTTATGATTGTCTTTAGGCTTGCCATCCTTCCACTTGCAAGTAGTAAGTGATGTGCGCTGGGATCACACACACACAGCGGCTTAGTCCCGAATCGTGGCTTGTGCACTTCACTCGCGCGCTGTGTGAGCTGCGCAGGGCCGGAGTGCACACCCTCCAGAGGGCACTCGCTGTTCAGGGTGGAGTGATTTGGAGCGCAGGATGCCTGCGGAGCCGAGCGTATCCGTGTATTGGTGTTGCTGTGTGCACGGCTAACGGTTTTAGTGTAAACGCGAATCGTTTTAAGAACGTTAATCTGATGATCCGCTGATTCGACGTAATGTAAACGTAGCCTTAGTGACTGGATGCTGGATGGAGAGTGATGCTCAACTTGTCTCTTCAGAATTCCCCATAAGTGTTCAATTGGGTTCAGATCAGGAGACATACTTGGCCACTGAGGCCCTGTCCACACGGCAACGGATTCAGGTGACTCCGATACAATTGCTTATCGTTTAGGCCTGGCGTCCACACGGCACCGGCGTTTTGGGTGCCCAAAACGCAATCTTTTTGAGAACGGGTTCCAGAGTGGAAAGATCTGGCAACGTTGCCGTTGTGAAGTCGTCTGGATGAGTAGAACGGATTTGTTTACGATGACGTCACAACCACATGACTGTAAGTGCTTCACGCCGGGTAGAAGTGTAACGAATATCACCAGGATATCACCAGGAAAAAGACTTACAGAGCACTAGTGAGAGTGAAACACGAGCTTGGATATTATTATTATTATTATTATGTTCAGTGTTAGTTCACAGTAGTAATGCAAGAAGCAGAATAGTGACAGTAATAGTGAAGCAAAAACATGCAATTGTACAAACACTGCAGCTCTACAGCAAAATATTCATTTATGAAATGGTCTGATTCTTAACACCAGTAGTGCCAATGATCTTCTCATTGCGATGCGAGTTGTCAACAAATCCTATAACTTGGTTCATGAAACGCGCTTACAAAATAATTTCACTGTGAATATTTATTGTGTAATGGTGCAATCCCGCCAGCAAAAATAGGGGAAAAAAGGAGCGATCTCACCTCTTCAGATGTTGATTTAAGTCCGACAATACATTCCTTAAAAAGGGCGTAGAGGAGCAAATTAATCCAATTTATTCCGGACCATTAAAGACACCGCCTTCCGCGTAGAATCATACGTCATCCTCGCCGCCATATTGGAGAGGTCAAAGCGGAGAATAAAGATTAGCTGCGTTTAACTGTACCAACAGGTTTACCGTCCAAACGAGATCATATGGGATTACCTTTCACAGGTGAGAAACAACAAATTAATTCCATCAACGTGTATCATTCACTTTATTCCGGACCATTGAAGACGCCGCCTTCCGTGTAGAATCATACGTCATCCTCGCCGCCATTTTGGAAAGGTCAAAGCGGAGAATAAAGATTAGCTGCGTTTAACTGTACCAACAGGTTTTCTGTCCAAACGAGATCACATGGAATTACCTTTCACAGGTGAGACTGGAAAAATACTTTTCATTGTATTTGGTCATTATAATGTAATTTTACAAACAGATTTTCCTGACTTTGTGGCTAATATGAAGTCTTGCGCATAATAGTTTATGCGCATGCGTCGTTACTACTTCTATTGTTCTGGTGTCTCCGAAGGGACCATCTTACAGCGCCCCTAGAGGTGTGGCATGTGTATTGCATCGTTTTCAGCAAGCGTTGCGTTGCCATATGGACCTGATATTTTACTGATTGTTGCCCATTTGGACGCAATATATTTTTAAATAACATCTCATTGCCGTTGTCGTGTGGATGTAGCCTGAATCACTTTCACCCTGTTCTTCTTCAGAAATCCATCAGTGGCCTTAGATGTTTGTTTAGGATCATTATCATGTTGGAAAACTGCATGACAACCAAGGGCACGGGGTGATGGTAGCATCTTCTCTTTCAGTATAGAGCACATCTGTGAATTCATGATGTCATCAATGAAATGCAGCTCCCCGCCACCAGCAGCACTCATGCAACCCCACATAAGTCAAGTTTGCTGACGACACCACAGTGGTCGGTCTCATCTCAAAGGGAGATGAGGCACCCTACAGAGAGGAGGTCCTGAAGTTAGCAGCCTGGTGTTCAGAGAATAACCTCACTCTGAACACCAAGAAAACCAAAGAGCTCATTGTTGACTTCAGGAAGCACAGCACCGACCTAGCCCCCTTTACATCAACATTGAGTACGTGGAGAGGGTCCACACCTTCTGGTTTCTCGGCGTCCTCATCTCCGCCGACATCTCCTGGTCAGAAAACATTACAGCAGTCATTAAGAAGGCTCAGCAGCGGCTACACTTCCTGAGAGTCCTCAGGAACCACAACCTAAACTCCAACCTGCTGCTGACCTTCTACCGCTCATCCATCGAGAGCCTGCTGACGTATTGTATCACAGTATGGTACGGCAGCGGTACTGCTGTAGACAGGGAGAGGCTCCAAAGAGTAGTAAAGGCAGCACAGAAGATCACTGGCTGCCCTCTCCCCTCCCTGATGGACATTTACACCTCCCGCTGCCTTAGCAGAGCTAAGAACATTATCAAGGACAGCTCCCACCCTGGCTTTGATCTGTTTGACCTGTTGCCCTCAGAGAGGCGCTACAGGTGCATCAGGACAAAAACAAATAGATTCAAAAACAGCTTCTTTCCAAAAGCCATAACCGCCCTGAACTCGGATATGCTCTGACTTTATAGTCTAACCCCCCTGTGCAATACTTCATAATGTGCAATATTTTATTTTACAATGTGACTCTCTTCATGCAATAATTTATAATGTGCAATACTTTATAAGGTGACTCTCTCTGTGCAATAATTTATAATGTGCAATACCTCACTCCATAATGTGAAACGCAACACATACACCTCAGGACTGTGCACCCTACGCACAACGCATACACCTCAGGACTGTGCACCTTACACACAACACATACACCTCAGGACTGTGCACCTTACCTTACCTTGCAATACTTCATAATGTGTAATATTTTATTTTATAATGTGATTCTCTTCATGCAATAATTTATAATGTGCAATACTTTATAATGTGATTCTCTCTGTGCAATACTTTATAATGTGCAATACCTCACTACATGTGAAACACAACACATACACCTCAGGACTGTGCACCTTACCTAACCCCCCTTCCACCCTCTCCTTTTTTTTTTTCCTCTACACGCTGTTTGCACTGTTATTGGAGTTGCTGTTAATCTCATTGTACATGTGTATAGTGACAATAAAGACTATTCTATTCTATTCTATTCTATTCTATTCTATTCTATTCTATTCTTTAAGGACACTGCCACCACCATGTTTCACTGTAGGCACCATGCATTTTTCTTTGTATTCCTCACCTTTCTGACGCCATACAGTTTTGAAGCCATCAGTTCCAAAAACATTTATCTTGGTCTCATCACTCCAGAGTATAGTGTCCCAGTAGTCTTCATGTTTGTCAGCATAGGCCCTGGCAAACTCTAGGGGGGCTTTTTTGTGCCTGGGCTTTAGGAGAGGCTTCTTTCGTGGACGGCATCCATGCATGCCATTCCTCTGCAGTGTACGCCGTATTGTGTCACGGGAAATAGTCACCCCAGTTTGGCTCTCTACTTCTTTAGATAACTGCAGTGAACTTGCATGCCGATTTTCTTCAACCCTTCTCATCAGAAGACGCTCCTGTCGAGGTGTTAACTTCTGTAGATGACCTGGACATCTCTGTGAGATGGTTGCAGTTCCATCTTTCTTAAATTTTTGTACCACTTTTGCTACAGTATTCTGACTGATAAGTAAAGCTTTGCTGATCTTCTTGTAGCCTTCATCTTTGTGGTGTAAAGAAATTATTTTCTTTGGGGAATTCTGAAGAGACAAGTTGAGCATCACTCTCCATCCAGCATCCAGTCACTAAAAGAGGTCATTGTTGAAGAATGGAAAAAGATTGATGTTGCAAAATGTTGCCAACTTGTTCATTCCATGCCTTGAAGACTTGGTGCTGTCATTAAAAATCATGGAGACCATACAAAGTACTAGATGTAGTAGTTTTTGTTGTGGGGTGTACTCATTTTTGCACCACCCTAATTTGAGTAAAACTGAAAAAATGTGTAATTTAAGTTATATTATTAACCTTACTTTCACATTATAAGTTAAACAGATGTGATATTAAACTTTGTCTTTTCAACATTTTGGAAATGATTTGTGTTCATTGAGATACTGTTTAAAATGTTACTTTTCAAAGGTGGTGTACTCATTTACGCTGAGCACTGTATGTATGAGGATCCAGGATTTTTTATTTTTTTGGTTTCTTCCTGACATAACTCAAAAAGTAGTGAATGGATTTTGATGAAATTTGGTGTACAGCTTTGGTATTATCCTAGGTTCAAGTGATTTGATATTCATATTGATCATATGTGGCTTGGTGGAGGTATGCACTCTAATGATTGCCCTTCTAATTATCTTTTTTTGAATTTCATCCATTTCTAAAAGAGGGTAGAAATCAGGATAAAAATCAAGATAAAGCAGGATAGAAATCTGCCTTAATAGTGAAGCCACAGACTAGTTAACATGGGACACATTTGGCCCTGGGGCCAGACTTTGGGCACCCCTGGTCGAGAAGCAATATTTCTACAAAGCATGCCCGCAATGTAAGAGTGAGACAGATTTTCATATTCTCATGCTCAGTCAGAAATTATCCCAAGGTTTTTGGCTTGATGTTTATAAGGTGTAAGTTGTAAGACAATCTAAGTTTACTATAGCACCATCAATATATGAGGGGTTTGGAATAAAATTTTCCAGTGGGAAAGTTATTTCTTTGCTCATTAGATTAATCCTCAAAAGTAATAGTAATAATCAAACATTGAAAGATCGTGATCAGGAATACTGTGAAAGATTTGTAGTGATTAACTGAGGAAGTGCTAGCAGATGCCTGTGCTTTCTCTCTGTGCCAACTAAATAAAAATGCATTGCATGTCCCATGGGCTGCTGCTCATCCCTCTGGACACAAAAGAGAGCATCAGGCAGCGAACCTCTCAGTCTAGCTAGATGCCTCTGTTTTTCCCTGTTTGCCACTGCGGATTATAAGGCACTCACACTGCTGTCATGATCTTACACAAACAACATTTGTCAGCTCATTTATCAGAGTTCCCGTTACTTGTCTACTCTGGTGCAGCGGCTATTTCTGGATCATAGCCTAAAGCCAAAATATATATGTCATCTTAAAAATTGCCTCCATGGTATTCTCTTATGTTCACACATTTTCCACAAATGTCATTAGTAATAATTGCAGTTTGATGGCAAAGGCATTAGATGTATTTGTTGTGCTTATGGAGTGGGTTAAGTAAATGGGTCTTGAGAAAAAAATCCTGAAAAGATTCAGTGACCAAACATTTGCTCTTGGCTAAGAATGTTATGTTGATATCAGACCTGCTAAATTAGAAAGTGGCCATGTTCACATCTGTATGAAATGTAATCCTCATAGTTAATAATGATCTTTTTATTCTTGTTTTTTTCTATTCTTTTTTTTATTTTGTACAGTGGTGCTTGAAAGTGTGTGAACCCTTTAGAATTTTCTATATTTCTGCATAAGTATGACCTAAAACATCAGCTTTTCACACAAGTCCTAAAAGTCGATAAAGAGAACCCAGTTAAACAAATGAGACAAAAATATTATACTTGGTCATTTATTTATTGAGGAAAATAATCCAATAGTACATATCTGTGAGTGGTAAAAGTATGTGAACCTCTAGGATTAGCAGTTCATTTGAAGGTGAAATTCGAGTCAGGTGTTTTCAATCAATGGGATGACAATCAGGTGTGAGTGGGCACCCTGATTTATTTAAAGAACAGGGATCTATCAAAGTCTGAGCTTCACAACACATGTTTGTGGAAGTGTATTATGGCATGAACAAAGGAGGTTTGTGAGGACCTCAGAAAAAGCATTGTTGATGCTCATCAGGCCGGAAAAGGTTACAAAACCATCTCTAAAGAGTTTGGACTCCACCAATCCACAGTCAGACTATGTACACATGGAGAAAATTCAAGACCATTGTTACCCTCCCCAGGAGTGTTCGACCAATAAAGATCACTCCAAGAGCAAGGCGTGTGATAGTTGGTGAGGTCACAAAGGACCCCAGGGTAACTTCTAAGCAACTGAAGGCCTCTCTCACATTGAGTAATGTTAATGTTCATGAATCCACCATCAGGAGAACACTGAACAACAATAGTGTGCATGGCAGGGTTGCAAGGAGAAAGCCACTGCTCTCCAAAAAGTACATAGCTACTTGTCTGCAGTTTGCTAAAGATCATGTGGACAAGCCAGAAGGCTAATGGAAAAATGTTTTGTGGATGAATGAGACCAAAATAGAACTTTTTGGTTTAAATGAGAAGCATTATGTTTGGAGAAAGGAAAACACTGCATTCCAGCATAAGAGCCTTATTCCATCTGTGAAACATGGTGGTGGTAGTATCATGGATTGGGCCTGTTTTGCTGCATCTAGGCCAAGATGGCTTGCCATCATTGATGGAACAATGAATTCTGAATTATACCAGTGAATTCTAAAGGCAACACTTTAAACTAGCAAACTGTATATGGCGCTCGCTCATTAAAAACTTCAATCCTAAAGCATTTATGGGTTGTATTGCTACTTACCTCCTTCTCCAAAGGGGGGTTCAGTGGTTTGGTAGGGTGGAGGTCCCCCTGAGGCTGAATCTGTGCATATTTAGGGCACCCCATTAGTTATGAAACTGGTTATTAGCACTAGTTATTAGCACCAGCATAACGTAATATTTCATCTTATCACACAAGTCAGTTCAGTTATTAAAATGAAAAAAAAATGTCACTGTACAAACTGTAAAAGTGTTCTCTTGATAGGCTAATCCAACCACGTTCATACTGTTCATTTACCATTCGCTAATATTTTGAACACATGTGAGTGATAGCTACCTTTCTTTGGGAAAAACTGAGTGACCAGTTGCCTGCCTCTCCGGTCCCTCTCAGCTTTCAGCTGCCTTTCTTTACGTTTTTGACAGCCACTCTTCATATTTAGCGATCATAGACTGTACGCACTCCACTCCTGGCTGGCTGGCTGCTGCACCGCGACACAGCAGCAAGTAGCGTTGCACTGACCAGCACACAGATTTAACGCATCACGCTTCTACCAGAACTGGACCGTACCATTTCACAAAAGGGGGAGATTTAAATGACAATATGTTGAAGAACTCAAGAAATAGACAACCTTGTTCAATTAGCTCATTTTACCAGATGGAATATTGCATTGTTGTTCTTTCAAAAGTCTTATTAAAATCATTAAAAGCATATTATCAGCCCCTTAAAGGGCCCCATGGCAGTGCTGGGCCCCTAGAATTGTTCTAACCTTTCCCCCCCTTGCGGCGCCCATTGAAGCGAGCAGTTCATGTGAGGAAACCCACCAACATCCCAGAGTTGAAGCTGTTCTGTACAGAGGAATGGGCTAAAATTCCTCCATGCCCGTGTGCAGAACTGATCAACACTTACCGGAAACATTTAGTTGCAGTTATTGCTGCACAAGGGGGTCACACCAGATACTAAAAGCAAAGGTTCAAATTAACTGCTAATCCAAGTGGTTCACATACTTTTGCCACTCACAGATATGTAATATTGGATCATTTTCCTGAATAAATAAATGACCAAGTATAATATTTTTGTCTCATTTGTTTAACTGGGTTCTCTTTATCTACTTCTAGGACTTGTGTGAAAATCAGATGATGTTTTAGGTCATATTTATGAAGAAATATAGAAAATTCTAAAGGGTTAACAAACTTTCAAGCACCACTGTACATAGTCTTGTTGAAAGTGTTCACAATAAGTTCAATGACATGAGTTGTAAATCAAAATGTGAACCTGGTACATGCAGTTAAATGTAACTTATCCATATCAGTACCCATGGCTTAAATGTACTGTTATTTGCTAGCATTATTAATACAAGTGAACAACAACAGAGTATGTATGATTTATATAATGCTTATAAACTAACAGCATCCTATCGTTCATTCCTCTTGACATGTTCACATAATAATAGATCTCACAGTTTTTACATCAATAGTTATGATTATAAGGCATAGCTCATTGGACTTTGAGGCCTGGCTTCATTAAACTAAAGTAATTTATTAAGTACTACACTCCTAGCAGCTGGCAGAGCTGAAAAAATGTATATCTGTTTAAAGGAACATGCTTTTCAGATCAAGTGGTGCAGCCAGTGCCCTGTGTTCTATCACATTGTTATAACTGATAAGAGGCTTATAGTACTCGAGTCCGACTCATGCCCTAATTTTAAGGACTCGTGACTTGGCTTGGGCTTGAGCACTGATGACTCGTGCATTAACTGATTGATTGATTGATTGATTGATTACTTTATTCTGAACAATAAAGAAGATATAAAAATAAAAAAAGTTAAATAAAAAAAATGCAATAATCAAAACATCGTCATAAACAAACAGAATAGCGTAGCCACAAGGCAATAACATAACAATGTTCAGAAAGGATTAGGAAGAAGTAATAACTTATCCAATCCCAACCCTCTATACCACCGCTAATCAAATGTCACTTTCCAGCATAATAAACTATATATACAAAATAAAACAAAAGCAATAAACAAAAAAGAAAACATACCAACATACCAAAACATACCGACATGGTATAATATCGACCAAATCAAATCATATATACAGATACTTATGTTATGCATATATACATACATACAATACATATATACAGTACATACATATACACATACCTATAGCTATACACTAAATACAAGAAGACCAGTCACAGACTTACTCTCAATTTCATCATCACCTATATAGTCTGCCTGTCCTCATTCTCATATATTTTTATTAACATGTTTTTATATAATTTTTTAAACAGTTTTATGTTGGTGCTATTTTTGAGTTCATTTTCCAGACCATTCCACAATTTCACCCCACAGACTGTTATGCACATACTTTTCATAGTTGTTCTATGAACTGCATTCGGACTCACGAGGACTTGGATTTTGTTTTATTTTTTGTCACATGATATAATAATTTGGCATAAGATATTTATAATCTACATTAAGTTTTCTACTAATTTCATGTAAGAGTGTCGTACCTGCGCACCTTGGCACGTGCATCAGATAGACTCTCGGATGCACTCCGGACAGCTCACGCACCAAGCAGACTCTCACATGCGTGCACTGTAAACGACTGGCACCTGCATAGGATTAAGGTGCAATCAGTGCACCTATATAAAAACTGTGAAAACACACTTACTTTGCCAAGTATTTAGATGTGTTTCTGACACAGTACCAAGCCTTATTTCCTTGTTTGGTTTCCTGATCTCTGATTTCCTGTTTCTCATTTTTGATTCTGCTGAGTCTATGATAGCCTGTTTATGCCTCACTCGACCTATTGCCTGTTTCAGTCACTACGTTTACATGCACATAGAGAGAATCAGATTTCTGCCGTTGCTCGACTGAAATCGAAGTTCAAAATGCCATGTATACACCTTAATTCGGCTGAAATTGAACCGAACTTGATTTCTCGGAATCGAGCTACACGACCTAGTTTATGCGATTTCTGCCGAGCTACTTTGTGCATGTATACCCTATCGAGCTAGTTGTCGAGCTACTTCCGGAAGTGACGAGTGACGAGACCACAAGCGGGAAACACAACAGCCTCGGTCGGCATGACAACGAATCATGACAACGGCATGAATCTTTTCTTTTTGTGGCATTGTTTGCACTGTTAAAATTTAGCTCACTTACTGTATCACCAAATACATCTGTACAGCTGTTGCATAGCTGTGAATTGTGTACATAAACAAGTCATTGTATTTGTGTGTGTGTGTGTGTGTGTGTGTGTGTGTGTAGGGGAGAGTGGGGAGGAGTGAGCCGCTTTTTTTATTTTTGGACCCCTAGCCAAAATAAAAGGGCTGAAGTTAAAATGATCCTATGCAAATGAAAGGTATTCAGAGTAGTTGCAACACGAACCAAGTTGTACAACTAATCGTGCAATCATCAGTTCTACAGATGGGAGAAAAAGCCTGTTAATTTTATGGCTCACGCCTCCCGATCTAAGGGAGGTGTGAACCACCCCATGGGGAGGACTGGACCACTGGCTTGAAATCATGAACAAATGACATTTGTCATGAAATACAAACTTTTATTTGAACTGTAACAAATGAAACGTATTAAAAAAAACCAAATCAGACTGTAAAACTTGTAAAACAGTAAAGATATCAAAAAAATCTAAAATCTTAACAAAAAAAGTCCAGCTATTATAAGTTTTTTTTTGTAGGAACACGTGTTTGCACAGCAGCATTACAGTCTATAAAACATAATTAAACCTGAGGCCTGTCTTTAGCCGAAACACCAAAATAATCTGAAATGAGATACTAGTAATGGGCACGCTTAGCCAAATAACCATCTCATCTCATCTCATTATCTCTAGCCGCTTTATCCTTCTACAGGGTCGCAGGCAAGCTGGAGCCTATCCCAGCTGACTATGGGCGAAAGGCGGGGTACACCCTGGACAAGTCGCCAGGTCATCACAGGGCTGACACATAGACACAGACAACCATTCACACTCACATTCACACCTACGGTCAATTTAGAGTCACCAGTTAACCTAACCTGCATGTCTTTGGACTGTGGGGGAAACCGGAGCACCCGGAGGAAACCCACGCGGACACGGGGAGAACATGCAAACTCCGCACAGAAAGGCCCTCGCCGGCCCCGGGGCTCGAACCCAGGACCTTCTTGCTGTGAGGCGACAGTGCTAACCACTACACCACCGTGCCGCCCGCCAAATAACCAACTAACCTGAAATTGGAACTCAAGGCTTCTTAAAGCCTACAACAGAAGTATAGGTACGTCGTATGCCATCCCAGCATACAAAAATTAACAGCGTTTCAATTTTGGGTGATAGTTTAGAGAAAATTTTATCTTGATTAACAGGCAATATTGTTGCCCGGAGAGAAGAGATTTAACAATGGTAAGGGTTGGTAGGATTATTGGTAATCTGTGGATTATAGCCCCATACCTTAATTACATGTAAAAGTATTAGTACGGTAATGTATCACCATGACACAAGATTAGTTAAGGGAGGAGTGGGCCTAGGCTCACTCCTCCCATGCACTGTGTGGCTCACTCCTCCCAAAACGACCTGCCATTGCTTCTGATGTCAACCTACATTTGAACGGAAGGATGTGGCCCAGGTTATGTCATCACACAATACCATAGTACATGCCTAATAAACAACAACAACAATGTGATTGTTATCTTGGTTTATTAGACAATAGGATGAAAAAACATGTTAAGTGAAATATTTACTTACTACCTTGAATTTTAGACTTTTGTTCTCCTATTGTGATCAGGGTGCCAGGCTTCCATCCACTGTGGGTTGAAGTCAGGGGAATTCCCTGGTGACTTCATATGACAAGTTAACTGGGATAAACCCTGGCTAAATTTAGAAACATTTTAAGTGGTTCACTTCTCCCCATGACTCACTCCTCCCCACTCTCCCCTATATATATATATATATATGTCCAACATCTGAAGAATGTCAATAAAAACAAAACAATTGAACTTTTTGTGTGTTTATTAAGACATAAGTTAAATTGTAAGCAAAAAAATATATATATTTTTGTAAGCAAAAAATGGACTTTAGAAAAATATTATTGTGCAAAATAAGTTGTCTTACAAAACAGTGGTCTGCGCCGGACAGTTTGTAGCCATAGTCTGTTAGAGCAAGCCTAACAGCTTGAACACGGAACTGCTAGTGTTGCCAGATTGGGGGTTTTAAGTGCATTTTAGCGGATTTGAACATGTTTTGGGCTGGAAAACGTCAGCAGTATCTGGCAACACTATAGCTCATCTTCATGACGACAACCGGAAGTGTACCAACACGATGGGGCGTGTAGCGCCACGTGTGGCTCGGGTGCACAATGCACCTTGCACAATAGCCCGATTTCACTTGTGCATGTAGGATTGGATTTCTCTGGCACCCCTGCTGGGACCCTTTGCTCGATTACCAACAGCAGCTCGATTTGGACGTGCATGTAAACGTAGTCACTGTCGTTCTGGGGTAGGTTTCCCAATAACATTGCCCTTTAGGGCTAAAGAGAGAGTTGAGAGACTCTCTTCAGCAATAAACGTTCTCTGTATGTGGTTTTCCTGAACTCACTCATCAGAAGGAGTCATAGGCCCTGTCCACATGGCAACGGATTCAGGTGACTCCGATACAATTGCTTATCGTTTAGGCCTGGCGTCCACACGGCACCAGCGTTTTGGGTGCCCAAAACGCAATCTTTTTGAGAACGGGTTCCAGAGTGGAAAGATCTGGCAATGTTGCCATTGTGAAGTCGTCTGGATGAGTAGAACGGATTTGTTTACGATGATGTCACAACCACATGACTGTCAGTGCTTCACGCCGGGTAGAAGTGTAACGAACTCGATGCGAGTTGTCAACAAATCCTATAACTTGGTTCATGAAATGTGCTTACAAAATATTTTCACTGTGAATATTTATTGTGTAATGGTGCAAAGTGAGAGAGAGAGAGAGAGAGAGAGACTCTGCCCTTAGGGCAGAGTAAATCCCGCCAGCAAAAATAGGGAAAAAAAGGAGCGATCTCACCTCTTCAGATGTTGGTTTAAATCCTACAATACATTCCTCAAAAAGGGCGTAGAAGAGCAAATTAATCCATCAACGTGTAGCATTCAATTTATTCCGGACCATTAAAGACGCCGCCTTCCGCGTAGAATCATACGTCATCCTCGCCGCCATATTGGATAGGTCAAAGCGGAGAATAAAGATTCATGTGCTGCGTTTAACTGTACCAACAGGTTTACCGTCCAAACGAGATCACATGGGATTACCTTTCACAGGTGAGAAACAACAAATTAATCCATCAACGTGTAGCATTCAATTTATTCCGGACCATTAAAGACGCCGCCTTCCGCGTAGAATCATACGTCATCCTCGCCGCCATATTGGATAGGTCAAAGAGAGAATAAAGATTAGCTGCGTTTAACTGTATCAACAGGTTTGCCGTCCAAACAAGATCACATGGGATTACCTTTCACAGGTGAGACTGGAAAAATACTTTTCATTGTATTTGGTCATTATAATGTAATTTTACGAACAGATTTTCCTGACTTTGTGGCTAATATGAAGTCTCGCGCATAATAGTTTATGCGCATGCGTCCTTACTTCTTCTATTGTTCTGGTGTCTCTGAAGGGACCGTCTTACAGCGCCCCTAGAGGTGTGGCATGTGTATTGCATCGTTTTCAGCAAGCGTTGCGTTGCCATATGGACCTGATATTTTACTGATCGTTGCCCATTTGGACGCGATATCTCATCTCATCTCTAGCCGCTTTATCCTTCTACAGGGTCGCAGGCAAGCTGGAGCCTATCCCAGCTGACTACGGGCGAAAGGCAGGGTACACCCTGGACAAGTTGCCAGGTCATCACAGGGCTGACACATAGACAACCATTCACACTCACATTCACACCTACGGTCAATTTAGAGTCACCAGTTAACCTAACCTGCATGTCTTTGGACTGTGGGGGAAACCGGAGCACCCCCACACAGACATGGGGAGAACATGCAAACTCCACACAGAAAGACCCTCGCCGGCCCCGGGGCTCGAACCCAGGACCTTCTTGCTGTGAGGCGACAGCGCTAACCACTACACCACCGTGCCGCCCAGCATTACATATATAATGTGGTAATTAGGGCCCGAGCCCTATGGGCGAAGGCCCTATTGTTCTTGTAAGAGTTCACTATTTAGGGCCCGAGCCCTATGGGCGAAGGCCCTATTGTTCTTGTAAGAGTTCACTATTATTATTCTTCTTCCGTCTTCTGCTTCTTCTTCTTCTTCCGTCTTCTTCTTCTTCTTTATTTTTCTCCGCTGTTGGGCCATTTTCGGGGCGCTTGCCATGGGCGAAAACGCACGAAATTTGGCACCACTTCCGAGAATTGCCACCGCTACTCAGAACCAGAAGCCCAAACTTGGCCGGGGCTCCGGGCCTCTATAGCGCCCCCTAAGTCGTTGTGATTTTGGCCTCCCGCATTAAGGTGCCTGGGTGCCATGTAGTTTGTAGTAGTGGCATGCCATTTGGTACGCATATGTATCTCACTAAGCCGGACAAAAATGTAATGCCAATGCATTAGCCACGCCCAACAGGAAGTGAGGTAATTTCACTTTTGTGCGAAATGCATGGCCACGAAGACGGCGCAACTCCTCCTAGACCGTTCATAGGAATGTCACCAAAATTGATACACATCATCTACAGACATGGCTGACAAAAGTTACTAAATACGTTTCACGTAGGATAAACCGTTCAGAAGTTATACGTCAATCAATTTTCAATGCAAAATTTTACATGCTTAAAAATTCATAACAAATCTTCTAATTGCTCAAAACTGCTCATACTTCACAGGCAAATCTCTCATTGGGCTTCTGACATGTTACCCAATTTCTGTGATATTTTGCCACTGGGGGCGCTATTTTTGGGCAAAAGTTCCAATCTTTCCTCAAATTTGGTCAAACTTCACAGCCACCCTCTTACTACCTCCCATGTCATGTATACCACATTTTGGAAATTTTCGTCCATGGGGGGCGCTGTTTTTGGCCAACGCAATTGCTCCAAAACGGGTTTTTGGTAAATAATTCCATAATGCTTTTCCTTCACACCAATACCTTGTGATAGTACGTTGCTGTTGTAGACACTTATTTTTCCAACTCATCATCGCTCATGTACAGCATAGCGCCACCTACTGACATGGGAAAAACCAAAAAATTTATTCTTCAAAAATCTATATCTCATCTTCTATTTACTCAATTGTCATCAAACTTCATATGCAAACTCTTCATAGCTCACCTGACATATATGCCAAATTTTGTGCACTTTCGCCGCTGGGGGCGCTATTTCTGGGCAAAAAATCCAATCTTTCCTCAATTTTGGTCAAACTTCACGGCCACCCTCTTCCTTCCTCCCATGTCATGTATACCACATTTTGGGAATTTTCGTCCATGGGGGGCGCTGTTTTTGGCCGACGCAATTGCTCCAAAACGGGTTTTTGGTAAATAATTCCATAATGCTTTTCCTTCACACCACTACCTTGTGAAAGTACGTTGCTGTTGTAGACACTTATTTTTCCATCTCATAATCGCTCATGTACAGCATAGCGCCACCTACTGACATGGGAAAAACCAAAAAATTTATTCTTCAAAAATCTATATCTCATCTTCTATTTACTCAATTGTCATCAAACTTCATACGCAAACTCTTCATAGCTCACCTGACATATACGCCAAGTTTTGTGCACTTTCGCCCTTGGGGGTGCTGGTTATGGCTAAAATGATATTGCAGCTTCTGATTTGTCAAACTTGGCAAGCAAACTCTTTACAAGACCCTTATTGGGGCGCTTGCCATGGTCGACAACGCACGAAATTTGGCTCCTTTTTCTTAGACTGCCACCGCTACTGAGAACCAGAAGCCCAGATCCAGGCGGGCCTCAGGGCCTCTATAGCGCCCCCCGAGCACCGTACAGTGCGAGACCCTATTGTTGCCATGTGTCCATTTCTGTGGTTTGTCGCCATTGTGGGAGTAATGTCTCTTGCCGAAGAAGCTGTGGAAGGTATTTCGCGGGGACGCATGCCCCCGCCCCCCTTGGCCGCTGGCGCGAGGGCCCGTCGAGGCCGCTTGCGGCTTTAATATTATTATTCTTCTTCCGTCTTCTTCTTCTTCTTCTTCTTCCGTCTTCTTCTTCTTCTTTATTTTTCTCCGCTGTTGGGCCATTTTCGGGGCGCTTGCCATGGGCGAAAACGCACGAAATTTGGCACCAGTTCCGAGAATTGCCACCGCTACTCAGAACCAGAAGCCCAAACTTGGTCGGGGCTCAGGGCCTCTATAGCGCCCCCTAAGTCGTTGTGATTTTGGCCTCCCGCATTAAGGTGCCTGGGTGCCATGTAGTTTGTAGTAGTGGCATGCCATTTGGTACGCTTATGTATCTCACTAAGCCGGACAAAAATGTAATGCCAATGCATTAGCCACGCCCAACAGGAAGTGAGGTAATTTCACTTTTGTGCGAAATGCATGGCCACGAAGACGGCGCAACTCCTCCTAGACCGTTCATAGGAATGTCACCAAAATTGATACACATCATCTACAGACATGGCTGACAAAAGTTACTAAATACGTTTCACGTAGGATCAACCGTTCAGAAGTTATACGTCAATCAATTTTCGATGCAAAATTTTACATGCTTAAAAATTCATAACAAATCTTCTGATTGCTCAAAACTGCTCATACTTCACACGCAAATCACTCATTGGGCTTCTGACATGTTACCCAATTTCTGTGATATTTCGCCACTGGGGGCGCTATTTTTGGGCAAAAATTCCAATCTTTTCTCAAATTTGGTCAAACTTCACGGCCACCCTCTTACTACCTCCCATGTCATGTATACCACGTTTTGGACATTTTCGTCCATGGGGGGCGCTGTTTTTGGCCGTCGCAATTGCTCCAAAACGGGTTTTTGGTAAATAATTCCATAATGCTTTTCCTTCACACCACTACCTTGTGATAGTACGTTGCTGTTGTAGACACTTATTTTTCCTACTCATAATCGCTCATGTACAGCATAGCGCCACCTACTGACATGGGAAAAACCAAAACATTTATTCTTCAAAAATCTATATCTCATCTTCTATTTACTCAATTGTCATCAAACTTCATACGCAAACTCTTCATAGCTCACCTGACATATGTGCCAAATTTTGTGCACTTTCGCCACTGGGGGCGCTATTTTTGGGCAAAAAATCCAATCTTTCCTCAAATTTGGTCAAACTTCACGGCCACCCTCTTCCTGCCTCCCATGTCATTTATACCACATTTTGGGAATTTTCGTCCATGGGGGGCGCTGTTTTTTCCGACGCAATTGCTCCAAAACGGGTTTTTGGTAAATTATTCCATAATGCTTTTCCTTCACACCACTACCTTGTGAAAGTACGTTGCTGTTGTAGACACTTATTTTTCCAACTCATAATCGCTCATGTACAGCATAGCGCCACCTACTGACATGGGAAAAACCAAAAAATTTATTCTTCAAAAATCTATATCTCATCTTCTATTTACTCAATTGTCATCAAACTTCATACGCAAACTCTTCATAGCTCACCTGACATATACGCCACATTTTGTGCTCTTTCGCCCCTGGGGGTGCTGGTTATGGCAAAAATGATATTGCAGCTTCTGATTTGTCAAACTTGGCAAGCAAACTCTTTACAAGACCCTTTTTGGGGCGCTTGCCGTGGTCGACAACGCACGAAATTTGGCTCCTTTTTCTTAGACTGCCACCGCTACTGAGAACCAGAAGCCCAGATCCAGGCGGGCCTCAGGGCCTCTATAGCGCCCCCCGAGCACCGTTCAGTGCGAGACCCTATTGTTGCCATGTGTCCATTTCTTTGGTTTGTCGCCATTGTGGGAGTAATGTCTCTTGCCGAAGAAGCTGTGGAAGGTTTTTCACGGGGACGCATGCCCCCGCCCCCCTTGGCCGCTGGCGCGAGGGCCCGTCGAGGCCGCTTGCGGCTTTAATTAGGGCCCGAGCCCTATGGGCGAAGGCCCTATTGTTCTTGTAAGAGTTCACTATTATTATTCTTCCGTCTTCTTCTTCTTCTTCTTCTTCTTCTTCCGTCTTCTTCTTCTTCTTTATTTTTCTCCGCTGTTGGGCCATTTTCGGGGCACTTGCCATGGGCGAAAACGCACGAAATTTGGCACCAGTTCCGAGAATTGCCACCGCTACTCAGAACCAGAAGCCCAAACTTGGCCGGGGATCAGGGCCTCTATAGCGCCCCCTAAGTCGTTGTGATTTTGGCCTCCCGCATTAAGGTGCCTGGGTGCCATGTAGTTTGTAGTAGTGGCATGCCATTTGGTACGCATATGTATCTCACTAAGCCGGACAAAAATGTAATGCCAATGCATTAGCCACGCCCAACAGGAAGTGAGGTAATTTCACTTTTGTGCGAAATGCATGGCCACGAAGACGGCGCAACTCCTCCTAGACCGTTCATAGGAATGTCACCAGAATTGATACACATCATCTACAGACATGGCTGACAAAAGTTACTAAATACGTTTCACGTAGGATAAACCGTTCAGAAGTTATACGTCAATCAATTTTCGATGCAAAATTTTACATGCTTAAAAATTCATAACAAATCTTCTGATTGCTCAAAACTGCTCATACTTCACACGCAAATCAATCATTGGGCTTCTGACATGTTACCCAATTTCTGTGATATTTCGCCTCTGGGGGCGCTATTTTTGGGCAAAAATTCCAATCTTTCCTCAAATTTGGTCAAACTTCACGGCCACCCTCTTTCTACCTCCCATGTCATGTATACCACATTTTGGAAATTTTCGTCCATGGGGGGCGCTGTTTTTGGCCGACGCAATTGCTCCAAAACGGGTTTTTGGTTAATATTTCCATAATGCTTTTCCTTCACACCACTACCTTGTGATAGTACGTTGCTGTTGTAGACACTTATTTTTCCAACTCATAATCGCTCATGTACAGCATAGCGCCACCTACTGACATGGGAAAAACCAAAAAATTTATTCTTCAAAAATCTATATCTCATCTTCTATTTACTCAATTGTCATCAAACTTCATACGCAAACTCTTCATAGCTCACCTGACATATACGCCAAATTTTGTGCACTTTCGCCCCTGGGGGTGCTGGTTATGGCAAAAATGATATTGCAGCTTCTGATTTGTCAAACTTGGCACGCAAACTCTTTACAAGACCCTTATTGGGGCGCTTGCCATGGTCGACAACGCACGAAATTTGGCTCCTTTTTCTTAGACTGCCACCGCTACTGAGAACCAGAAGCCCAGATCCAGGCGGGCCTCAGGGCCTCTATAGCGCCCCCCCAGCTCCGTACAGTGCGAGTCCCTATTGTTGCCATGTGTCCAATTCTGTGCTTTGTCGCCATTGTGGGAGTAATGTCTCTTGCCGAAGAAGCTGTGGAAGGTTTTTCGCGGGGACGCATGCCCCCGCCCCCATTGGCCGCTGGCGCGAGGGCCCGTCGAGGCCGCTTGCGGCTTTAATTAGGGCCCGAGCCCTATAGGGCGAAGGCCCTATTGTTCTTGTAAGAGTTCACTATTATTATTCTTCTTTATTTTTCTCCGCTGTTGGGCCATTTTCGGGGCGCTTGCCATGGGCGAAAACGCGCGAAATTTGGCGCCACTTCCGAGAATTGCCACCGCTACTCAGAACCAAAAGCCCACACTTGGCCGGGGCTCAGGGCCTCTATAGCGCCCCCTAAGTCGTTGTGATTTTGGCCTCCCGCATTAAGGTGCCTGGTTGCCATGTAGATTGTAGTAGTGGCATGCCATTTGGTACGCATATGTATCTCACTAAGCCGGACAAAAATGTAATGCCAATGCATTAGCCACGCCCAACAGGTAGTGAGGTAATTTCACTTTTGTGCGAAATGCATGGCCACGAAGACGGCGCAACTCCTCCTAGACCGTTCATAGGAATGTCACCAAAATTGATACACATCATCGACAGACAGGGCTGACAAAAGTTCCTAAATACGTTTCACGTAGAATAAACCGTTCAGAAGTTATACGTCAATCAATTTTCAATGCAAAATTTTACATGCTTAAAAATTCATAACATATCTTCAAATTGCTCAAAACTGCTCATACTTCACACGCAAATCACTCATTGGGCATCTGACATGTTACCCAATTTCTGTGATATTTCGCCACTGGGGGCGCTATTTTTGGGCAAAAAATCCAATCTTTCCTCAAATTTGGTCAAACTTCACGGCCACCCTCTTACTACCTCCCATGTCATGTACACCACATTTTGGGAATTTTCGTCCATGGGGGGCGCTGTTTTTGGCCAACGCAATTGCTCCAAAACAGGTTTTTGGTAAATAATTCCACAATGCTTCTCCTTCACACCACTACCTTGTGATAGTACGTTGCTGTTGTAGACACTTATTTTTCCAACTCATAATCGCTCATGTGCAGCATAGCGCCACCTACTGACATGGGAGAAACCAAAAAATGTATTCTTCAAAAATCAATTTCTCATCTTCTATTTTCTCAATCTTGATCAAACTTGATACGCACACTCTTAACAGGTCACCTGACATATGTGCCAAATTTTGTGAACTTTTGCCACTGGGGGCGCTGTATATCTCGGCTTCTGATTGGTCAAACTTGATCAAACTTTATAAAACAACTCTTCATAGGTCCCTTGACATGTATACCAAATTTGGTGAACTTTCACCACTGGGGGTGCTCATTGCGCTGTAGCAGTTGCAGGAGAGGTGTTTACAATCATGAGGCACCAGGAGTATGTTGTTTTGGTTGCCTTAAACACACATGAATTGTGGACCACTGGGGGCGCTCATTGCGCTGTAGCAGTTGCAGGAGAGGTGTTTACAATCATGAGGCACCAGGAGTATGTTGTTTTGGTTGCCTTAAACACACATGACTTGTGGGGAATGGGTAGGCAGTCGGGAGCAAGTGTTGTAGCGTTACATACAGACTAATAGATGTCTAACAGAAGACAATCCTATGTAGCTATAGCTTGGTGACTGATGAGGTAAATACATTAATTCGGTTGGGAAGCCATGGCATAAAATGTTCTGTCCATGACAACATCTCAGCGCACCGTGTACTCTGTGTCCAATTCTGTGCTTTGTCACCATTGTGGGAGTAATGTCTCTTGCCACAGAAGCTGTGGAAGGTATTTCGCGGGGACGCATGCCCCCGCCCCCCTTGGCCGCTGGCGCGAGGGCCCGTCGAGGCCGCTTGCGGCTTTAATTAGGGCCCGAGCCCTATAGGGCGAAGGCCCTATTGTTCTTGTAAGAGTTCACTATTATTATTCTTCTTTATTTTTCTCCGCTGTTGGGCCATTTTCGGGGCGCTTGCCATGGGCGAAAACGCGCGAAATTTGGTGCCACTTCCGAGAATTGCCACTGCTACTCAGAACCAAAAGCCCACACTTGGCCGGGGCTCAGGGCCTCTATAGCGCCCCCTAAGTCGCTGTGATTTTGGCATCCCGCATTAAGGTGCCTGGTTGCCATTTAGTTTGTAGTAGTGGCATGCCATTTGGTATGCATATGTATCTCACTAAGCCGGACAAAAATGTAATGCCAATGCATTAGCCACGCCCAACAGGAAGTGAGGTAATTTCACTTTTGTGTGAAATGCATGGCCACGAAGATGGCACAACTCCTCCTAGACCGTTCATAGGAATGTCACCAAAATTGATACACATCATCTACAGACATGGCTGACAAAAGTTACTAAATACGTTTCACGTAGGATAAACCGTTCAGAAGTTATACGTCAATCAATTTTCACTTCAAAATTTTACATGCTAAAAAATTCATAACAAATCTTCTAATTGCTCAACACTGCTCATACTTCACACGCTAATCACTCATTGGGCTTCTGACATGTTACCCAATTTCTGTGATATTTCGCCACTGGGGGCGCTATTTTTGGGCAAAAAATCCAATCTTTCCTCAAATTTGGTCAAACTTCACGGCCAGCCTCTTACTACCTCCCATGTCATGTATACCACATTTTGGGAATTTTCGTCCATGGGGGGCGCTGTTTTTGGCCGACGCAATTTCTCCAAAACGGGTTTTTGGTCAATAATTCCATAATGCTTTTCCTTCACACCACTACCTTGTGATAGTGCGTTGCTGTTGTGGACCCTTATTTTTCCATCTCATAATCACTCATGTACAGCATAGCGCCACCTACTGACATGGGAAAAACCAAAAAATTTATTCTTCAAAAATCTATATCTCATCTTCTGTTTACTCAATTGTCATCAAACTTCATACACAAACTCTTCATAGCTCACCTGACATGTACACCAAATTTTGTGCACTTTCGCCCCTGGGGGTGCTGGTTATGGCAG
Organism: Neoarius graeffei; assembly: GCF_027579695.1. Taxonomy (NCBI): domain Eukaryota; kingdom Metazoa; phylum Chordata; class Actinopteri; order Siluriformes; family Ariidae; genus Neoarius; species Neoarius graeffei. Next base: position 81,203,876 of record NC_083573.1, read on the forward strand.
AAATGATATTGCAGCTTCTGATTTGTCAAACTTGGCAAGCAAACTCTTTACAAGACCCTTTTTGGGGCGCTTGCCATGGTCGACATCGCACGAAATTTGGCTCCTTTTTCTTAGACTCCCACCGCTACTGAGAACCAGAAGCCCAGATCCAGGCGGGCCTCAGGGCCTCTTTAGCGCCCCCTAACTCATTGTGATTTTGGCCTCCCGCATTAAGGTGCCTGGTTGCCATGTAGTTTGTAGTAGTGGCATGCCATTTGGTACGCATATGTATCTCACTCAGCCGGACAAAAATCTAATGCCTATGCATTAGCCACGCCCTACAGGAAGTGAGGTAATTTCACTTTTGTGCGAAATGCATGGCCACGAAGACGGCGCAACTCCTCCTAGACCGTTCATAGGAATGTCACCAAAATTGATACACATCATCTACAGACACGGCTGACAAAAGTTCCTAAATACGTTTCACGTAGAATAAACCGTTCAGAAGTTATACGTCAATCAATTTTCAATGCAAAATTTTACATGCTTAAAAATTCATAACATATCTTCAAATTGCTCAAAACTGCTCATACTTCACACACAAATCACTCATTGGGCATCTGACATGTTACCCAATTTCTGTGATTTTTCGCCACTGGGGGCGCTATTTTTGGGCAAAAAATCCAATCTTTCCTCAAATTTGGTCAAACTTCACGGCCACCCTCTTACTACCTCCCATGTCATGGACACCACATTTTGGGAATTTTCGTCCATGGGGGGCGCTGTTTTTGGCCAACGCAATTGCTCCGAAACAGGTTTTTGGTAAATAATTCCATAACGCTTCTCCTTCACACCACTACCTTGTGATAGTACGTTGCTGTTGTAGACACTTATTTTTCCAACTCATAATCGCTCATGTGCAGCATAGCGCCACCTACTGACATGGGAGAAACCAAAAAATGTATTCTTCAAAAATCAATATCTCATCTTCTATTTTCTCAATCTTGATCAAACTTGATACGCACACTCTTAACAGGTCACCTGACATATGTGCCAAATTTTGTGAACTTTTGCCACTGGGGGCGCTGTTTTCAGGCAACAATTTATATCTCGGCTTCTGATTGGTCAAACTTGATCAAGCTTTACAAAACAACTCTTCATAGGTCCCTTGACATGTATACCAAATTTGGTGAACTTTCACCACTGGGGGCGCTCATTGCGCTGTAGCAGTTGCAGGAGAGGTGTTTACAATCATGAGGCACCAGGAGTATGTTGTTTTGGTTGCCTTAAACACACATGACTTGTGGACCACTGGGGGCGCTCATTGCGCTGTAGCAGTTCCAGGAGAGGTGTTTACAATCATGAGGCACCAGGAGTATGTTGTTTTGGTTGCCTTAAACACACATGACTTGTGGGGAATGGGTAGGCAGTCGGGAGCAAGTGTTGTAGCGTTACATACAGACTAATAGATGTCTAACAGAAGACAATCCTATGTAGCTATAGCTTGGTGACTGATGAGGTAAATACATTAATTTGGTTGGGAAGCCATGGCATAAAATGTTCTGTCCATGACAACATCTCAGCGCACCGTGTACTCTGTGTCCAATTCTGTGCTTTGTCACCATTGTGGGAGTAATGTCTCTTGCCAAAGAAGCTGTGGAAGGTATTTCGCGGGGACGCATGCCCCCGCCCCCCTTGGCCGCTGGCGCGAGGGCCCGTCGAGGCCGCTTGCGGCTTTAATTAATAATTGAAACTATTTACACTTATATAAGATAAAACAAAACTTTATTAATCCTGAGGGAAATTATTGTGCCAGAAGTTGCTCCATAACAATACAAGTTAAAATACAACAATACAAGCTGGGGGGGTATGTAATAAGAACTGCAAGAAATAAATGGCTAAAAAACAGTGCCGAATAGAACAACAAATAGAAATACTTGAATAGAATAGAATAAAATAGAAATACTGTCAGTGACATAAGGGGAATGGAGAAAGCAAAAACCAGTGCCTCGATGGTTAGCATTCTAACAGTAGAAATAAGGTAAGTTATGTAAACCTAATGGTGAAAGTGAATATTGCAAATATGCTGATAATTATATATATATATATATATATTAGAGTAAAAAGTCGGCGGCATGGTGGTGTAGTGGTTAGCGCTGTCGCCTCACAGCAAGAAGGTCCTGGGTTCGAGCCCCGGGGCCGGCGAGGGCCTTTCTGTGTGGAGTTTGCATGTTCTCCCCGTGTCCGCGTGGGTTTCCTCCGGGTGCTCCGGTTTCCCCCACAGTCCAAAGACATGCAGGTTAGGTTAACTGGTGACTCTAAATTGACCGTAGGTGTGAATGTGAGTGTGAATGGTTGTCTGTGTCTATGTGTCAGCCCTGTGATGACCTGGCGACTTGTCCAGGGTGTACCCCGCCTTTCGCCCGTGGTCAGCTGGGATGGGCTCCAGCTTGCCTGCGACCCTGTAGAAGGATGGAGCGGCTAGAGATAATGAGATGAGATGAGAGTAAAAAGTCTCTGTCAGCCAACAACCAGTCTGTCCAAAAGGATCCAAAGTATACCACGGGTCCCAGCAGTGTAGATATAGATAATGTAGAACAGAAAATTTTCACTCTGACAGCCAACTTTTGAACATTATTAAAAATTTATTCTCAACAAACATTTCGGCCTTCAGCCTTCTTCAGTGTCAAAAAAACATGGTGCTATGGGCATGGTCTTATATATACAAATTTGTGAATTCTATACACTTCAAAATAAAAGGCAAAGAAAAAATAAACTATTAATTACACAATTTAATAATTCAATATTATTAAAATTTATTAAAAAGAATGCGATTTTTAGATTTATATTATTTTCGCTTGTTTAACCCATAAGGGGCTAAAGTAAACAATTGTGACATCCAGTATGCTTCCCTATTTAGAAACATGTTGTCTAAACTATCTTGAGCAGCGTTAACTATTGTTTCTATACAAATGAATTCAAAATCATTCAAATTATGGGGAGACTGATTAAAATGTTTGGCTACTTAACATGTTTTTTTGTTGTTTTTCATACTAGATTTATGGTTACGAAAACATACTTTAACCTCTGTAGTACAAGAGCCAACATCTCATCTCATCTCATTATCTCTAGCCGCTTATCCTGTTCTACAGGGTCGCAGGCAAGCTGGAGCCTATCCCAGCTGACTATGGGCGAAAGGCGGGGTACACCCTGGACAAGTCGCCAGGTCATCGCAGGGCTGACACATAGGCCAAGTTTACATTAGACCGTATCTGTCTCGTTTTCTTCGCGGATGCACTGTCCGTTTACATTAAAACGCCTGGAAACGCCGGGAAACGGGAATCCGCCAGGGTCCACATATTCAATCCAGATCGTGTCAGCTCCGGTGCTGTGTAAACATTGAGAATACGCGGATATGCTGTGCTGAGCTCTAGCTGGCGTCATCATTGGACAACGTCACTGTGACATCCACCTTCCTGATTTACTGGCGTTGGTCATGTGACGCGACTGCTGAAAAACGGCGCGGACTTCCGCCTTGTATCACCTTTCATTAAAGAGTATAAAAGTATGAAAATACTGCAAATACTGATGCAAATACTGCCCATTGTGTAGTTATGATTGTCTTTAGGCTTGCCATCCTTCCACTTGCAAGTGGTAAGTGATATGCACTGGGATCACACACACAGCGGCTCAGTCCCAAATCACTGCTCGTGCGCTATACTCGCACGCTCTGTGAGCTGCGCAGGGCCAGAGTGCGCACCCTCCAGAGGGCACTCGCTGTTCAGGGCGGAGTGATTTGGAGTGCAGGATGCCTGCGGAGCCGAGCGTATCCATGTATTGGCGTTGCTATGTGCACGCGAATCGTGTATTGGCGTTGCTGTGTGCACACTAATCGTTTTAAAAATGTTAATCTGATGAGCCGCTGATACGGTCTAATGTAAACCCCACCATAGACACAGACAACCATTCACACTCACATTCACACCTACAGTCAATTTAGAGTCACCAGTTAACCTAACCTGCATGTCTTTGGACTGTGGGGGAAAACGGAGCACCTGGAGGAAACTCATGCGGACACGGGGAGAACATGCAAACTCCACACAGAAAGGCCCTTGCCAGCCACGGGGCTTGAACGACTCCACAGGTGGAACAACTTGAATCCGCCAGGGCCTCGTATTCAACCCAGTTCGTATCTGATCCGGTGCTGTGTAAACATTGAGATACGAGGAAACGCAGTGCTGAGCTCTAGCTGACGTCGTCATTGGACAACGTCACTGTGATATCCACCTTCCTGATTCGCTGGCGTTGTTCATGCCACGTTGGTCATGTGACGCGACTGCTGAAAAACGGCGCGGACTTCACTTCCTGCTATTGTTTCCGCCTTGTATCACCTTTTTGTTTTTCATTAAAGAGTATAAAAGTATGAATATAATGCTTTGCTTTGTCATTCTTAATGTTGTTCATGGTAAGATGCAAATACTGCCCATTGTGTAGTTATGATTGTCTTTAGGCTTGCCATCCTTCCACTTGCAAGTGGTGAGTGACTTGCACATGCCCGATATGCACTGGGATCACACACACAGCGTCTCAGTCCCGAATCACTGCTCGTGCGCTTCACTCGCGCGCTCTGTGAGCTGCGCAAGGCCGGAGTGCGCACCCTCCAGAGGGCACTCGCTGTTCAGGGCGGAGTGATTTGGAGCGCAGCTGCTGAGGAGGAAGCGCTGAGCCGCACTGACACATTTCAACTTACGTGCCGTCTAGTCATGTGATTAGTGTATCCGTGTATTGGCGTTGCTGTGTGCATGCGAATCGTGTATTGGCATTGCTGTGTGCACGCGAATCGTTTTAAAAACGTTAATCTGATGATCCGCTGATACGGTCTAATGTAAACACTTAGTCAGAAGGCTAATGGATGATTAGAAAACCCTTGTACAATCATGTTAGCACAGCTGAAAACAGTTTAGCTCTTTAGAGAAGCTATAAAACTGACCTTCCTTTGAGCAGATTGAGTTTCTGGAGCATCACATTTGTGGGGTCGATTAAATGCTCAAAATGGCCAGAAAAATGTCTTGACTATATTTTCTATTCATTTTACAACTTATGGTGGTAAATAAAAGTGTGACTTTTCATGGAAAACACAAAATTGTCTGGGTGACCCCAAACTTTTGAATGGTAGTATATATATATATATATATATATATATATATATATATAATATAGCAGCGGCTACAATTATCAACACCTTAACAATCTTTTGGCCATTGAAAAGGTAGAAAAGACTTTCAATAAGTAAGTTGTGCATGAATAATTACTCAAACTTCCACTGGAAAAAAATGAGTTCCCGATTACTTAGCATATCAGCTCATGTGACACCGTTCCACAATTATCAACAAGTTTGTCCACAGTTATTGACACCGTTCCACAATTATCGACATCCAGATGATTGTTTATATTAAAAAAATTGGTATGTGGTATTAAGTTAACAAAACATAGTTTTTATTTAAAATTTGTTTTACATAGATTTATATTTAGTTAAAAATATATTTTTATATAAATATATTGATGTCGGTGCTTACGTAAATGAGGAAGTAATTCCAATGTTTGTACCCAAATTAACTGGTAATGTTTAACCTGTGTCAGAAATTATTTTTGTTCCACTTTCTACCCACTTTCGAAGTATTTTTGTAGATCACATTTTGTTAATCATTCATTGTTGTTTGTATTAATTTCTAGTTTTGTAGTTTACCAATAAATGTCAACAGGCAATTGACATTGTAACTGCATGAAAATTCAGGTCAAAGGTCGCATGTTATTCCTTGAACCAACACTTTATATTTTTACATCTAAAAATATAAAATGTCTACTGATATTGTAATATGTGGTAGATATTTACAACAAACTGCAAAAAAAATCTGAAAAGAAAAATCTGAATATTTCAAGCATGTAATTTTTTTATATGCTAGGAATTTAATTCTGGTCTAATTCTATTTATTGTAATAGGTGTTCCAGGCATGTCCCCCCGGGAGAAGGCCCTGGGGAAGACCCAGGACATGCTGGAGGGACTATGTCTCTCGGCTGGCCTGGGAACGCCTTGGTGTTCTTCCTGAGGAGCTGGCCGAGGTGTCTGGGGAAAGGGAAGTTTGGGCTTCCATGCTCAGACTGCTGCCTCCGTGACCCGGCCCCGGATAAGCGGATGAAAATGAGATGAGATGAGGATTCCAGATACTCTATAAGCATTCTATTCTGTTATGAATCAGAAAAAAAAGATTATAAATCACAGCAATTTTATTTTTTTAAGTACTTCATCTACTTCAACAATGTTACACAAAGATCAATACATAACAGTTGTAAATATCACTTAATTCCACAGTGTGTTGATAATGGTGGACACCAGTGAAAGTATTATTGACACTTCATGTGACTTCTCAAACGCATGTTTAGATACAAAATGGTGACTGTCAAATGAAAGCGTAAGAAACAGAGTAGGTTTCGACAAGGATATCATGAAATATCGGTTAATTTGATAAGAAAAACATGTCCATGATCTTTCCACCATGCTTACCTGCAATGATAACATCTGGGGTTTTTTTCAAATTGCTGATCCAGCTAAAAACTTTCCATCTCAGGTAACTAGTTGTGTCATCAGACGACAAGATCAAAGGGCAAGATGGGGTCTTCCAGTTGATTAATTAACCAATAATAACTTTTGTCACGGGCGGCACGGTGGTGTAGTGGTTAGCGCTGTCGCCTCACAGCAAGAAGGTCCGGGTTCGAGCCCCGGGGCCGGCGAGGGCCTTTCTGTGTGGAGTTTGCATGTTGTCCCCATGTCTGCGTGGGTTTCCTCCGGGTGCTCTGGTTTCCCCCACAGTCCAAAGACATGCAGGTTAGGTTAACTGGTGACTCTAAATTGACCGTAGGTGTGAGTGTGAATGGTTGTCTGTGTCTATGTGTCAGCCCTGTGATGACCTGGCAACTTGTCAAGGGTGTACCCCGCCTTTCGCCCGTAGTCAGCTGGGATAGGCTCCAGCTTGCCTGTGACCCTGTAGAAGGATAAAGCGGCTAGAGATAATGAGAATGAGAACTTTTGTCACTGAAACACACCTTTTGTAAAATTGTTTTTTATTGGTAAATCTGAAAAGGTGTTGATAATTATGGATTGCTGATAATTGTAGCCACAGCTCTATATATATTCATTTCATTTCATTATCTCTAGCCGCTTTATCCTTCTACAGGGTCGCAGGCAAGCTGGAGCCTATCCCAGCTGACTATGGGCGAAAGGCGGGGTACACCCTGGACAAGTCGCCAGGTCATCACAGGGCTGACACATAGACACAGACAACCATTCACACTCACATTCACACCTACGGTCAATTTAGAGTCACCAGTTAACCTAACCTGCATGTCTTTGGACTGTGGGGGAAACCGGAGCACCCGGAGGAAACCCACACGGACACGGGGAGAACATGCAAACTCCACACAGAAAGGCCCTCGCCGGCCACGGGGCTCGAACCCAGGACCTTCTTGCTGTGAGGCGACAGCGCTAACCACTACACCACCGTGCCGCCGCTCTATATATAGTGGATATAAAAATTGTACACACCCCCATTAAAATGATAGGTTTTACTGATGTCAGAAAATAAGAAACGATAAATAATTTCAAATATTTTCCCACCTTTAATGTGACCTATAATCTGTACAATTCAATTGAAAAACAAACAAATCAATTGGGGGAAAACATAAAAAAAATAAGAAACATACAATAAGCTGGTTGCATAAGAGTGCACACCCTTAAACTAATACTTTGTTGAAGCACCTTTTGCTTTAATTACAGCATTCAGTCTTTTTGGGTACACACCTGCCATCAATTAAAATGACTCTGATTAACTCCAAATAAAGTTCAGCTGTCCTAGTAGGATTTTCCTGACATATACTCCGTTGCATCCTCCAGCAAAGAGCTTGCAAAGCATCAAAGGGATCTCACTGTTGAAAGGTATCAGTTAGGAGAAGGGTACAAAAAAATTTCCCCGGCATTACACACTGCAAAAAATAAAAATCTTAGGAAGTTTATTTGTCTATTTTCAAGTCAAAACATCTAGCCACCCTTATTATAAGACATAATTGCCCACCTCATTTAGCTAGAAAGGCTAGTTTTTAGACAGTCCATCTTGAAAATCTTGTATAGACAAAATGTCTTGAAAAAGTCTTATTTGGAGCACTTTTGAAAGTAAAACAATTTTTTTTTTTTAACAAGTAAGTACATTTTGGACATTTGTCAAATGCGGTTCATCTTGTTTCAAGAAAAAAAACAAAGCATGCTTGTTTTGGGAATAAATTAACTTTACTGAAATCTTTGAATCTAGTGCCCCCAAAATGCATTGTTGCTTTGGCATTGTGTAAGCACTGTAAGTCAAAGTGCGTAGACGTTTGGTCACCTTGCATATCTTTAGTTTACTGCGACTGTTTACTCAGTCATTCAGATTGAGCTCCTTCTAGATGCTGTACATACTCTAGACCAGACAAGTGCCTTCAAAAAGTTTATGAGTAAGTGGAGGGTGTTTTAGTGAGGTCTTTTTGGAATGCTGTGAGTTAAGTTCAATGTTTTGTTGTTTGTTTGGTTTTTTTGTGCCTGATCTTGTAAACCCCTCATACACATGAATAGTCAGTGCCCCCAAAATGCACTGTTGCTTTGGCGTTGTGTAAGCACTGTAAGTCAAAATGCATAGACTTTTTTTATTATTATTATTATTTTTTGGTGCGGGCGGCACGGTGGTGTAGTGGTTAGTGCTGTCGCCTCACAGCAAGAAGGTCCTGGGTTCGAGCCCCGGGGCTGGCGAGGGCCTTTCTGTGTGGAGTTTGCATGTTCTCCCTGTGTCCGCGTGGGTTTCCTCCGGGTGCTCCGGTTTCCCCCACAGTCCAAAGACATGCAGGTTAGGTTAACTGGTGACTCTAAATTGACCGTAGGTGTGAATGTGAGTGTGAATGGTTGTCTGTGTCTATGTGTCAGCCCTGTGATGACCTGGCGACTTGTCCAGGGTGTACCCCGCCTTTCGCCCGTAGTCAGCTGGGATAGGCTCCAGCTTGCCTGCGACCCTGTAGAAGGATAAAGCGGCTAGAGATAATGAGATGAGATGAGATGAGATTTTTTGGTGCCTGAGGTCCTGGGGAAGTGGAATCTTAAGAGATGTTTGAATGTTTGAATGTTGAAATGGGAAAAAAAAAAATAAACTTGTTGCAATGCTACACGTGTCGTCAACTTGATTCAAGATAGTCTCTGGTCTCATATCTAGAGTATTTTACTAATTACAGGTCACAAAAGGAGAATCTTTTAAGCTAGCAATGCTTAGTTGTAGAATTTAACAATCCTAATATTAGTATATTTATCTTAAATTCAGTTTTTACTGCTAAGACATTGTCATGAATTTAAGTGAAATACCCTTAAAATGACCTGAATGGGGGCATTGTGGCTCAGGTGGATAAGGTGCCATACCATAAATCCGGGGACCTGGGTTCAATTCTGACCTGAGATCATTTCCCAATCTCTTCCCGTCTCTACACTGTCCTATCCAATAAAGGTGGAAAAGGCTTAAAAAAAAGACTTGAATGGCTAAATGTAAGAAGTACAATCTTGTTATAATAACTATTTTGAGTTAATCAGATCTCACATAATAAGTTCCCCAATCTTATTTTGGAATTATTTAATCTAAAAACAGGTTAGATTTTTCATCTTACTTTAAGAAATCTTACCAAGTCAAATTTGACTAGTTCCATTGGCAGATTTTTTTCACCTGATTCAAGCAAATGTGCTTTGTTTTATTCTTTCATTTCTTATTTTTGAAAGGCCATTTTTTGCAGTGCATATACCATGGAGCACAATGAAGACAGTCATCAAGAATTGGAGAAAATATGGGACAACAGTGACATTACCGAGAACTGGACGTCCCTCCAAAATTGATGAGAAGACAAGACAAAAACTGGCAGGAAGACTGCCAAGAGGACTACAGCAACACTGAAGGAGCTACAGGAATTTCTGTCAAGTACTGGTTGTGGACTGTACTTGACAACAACCTCCCATATTCTCCATATGTCTGGACTGTGGGGTAGGGTCACAAGATGGAAGCCTTTTCTTACAAAGAAAAACATCCAGGCCTGGCTAAATTTTGCAAAAAAAATAAATAAATAAATAAACTCTCCCAAAAGCATGAGGGAAAATGTGTTATGGTCTGATGAAACCAAGGTTGAACTTTTTGGCCACAATTCCAAAAGGTATGTTTGGCACAAAAACAACACTGTGCATCACCAAAAGAACACAATACCCACGGTGAAGCATGGTGGTGGCAGCATCATGTTTTGGGGTTGTTTTTCTTCAGCTGGAACAGGGGCTTTAGTCAAGGTGGAGGGAATTACGAACAGTTCTAAATACCAGTCAGTTTTGGCCCAAAACCTTCAGGTGTCTGCAAGAAAACTGAAGATGAAGAGGAATTTCATCTTACAGCCTGACAGTGACCCCAAGCATATATTGAAATCAACAAAATAATGGCTTCACCAGAAGAAAATTAAAGTTTTGGAATGGCCCAGCCAGAGCCCAGACCTAAATCCAATTGAAAATCTATGGGGTGACCTGAAGAGGGCTGTGCACAAAAGATGCCCTCGCAATCTGACAGATTTGGAGTGCTTTTGCAAGGAAGAGTGGGCAAATATTGCCAAGTCTAAATGTGGCAGGCTGATAGACTCCTACCCAAGAGGTGCAGAAATGTGTCTTATTTATGACAGTAAATGAGATAATCACTCGCCTTATGGAGTTAAATTTTATTAAAATGTGGCAATATCAATGTGACATTATGATATCCATACGTGATTCCAGACCAGACTGAAATATTTGCATAATGTTTTGCGTATATTTATTTAATAATCAACTTGATGTACTTGCAATGTACAAGAAAAATAATTGAACACTGACAGCAAATTCAACACCAATTTCCCCCATTGACTGTGAGAGTCCCTTGGAGGCGCATGCGCATTCTGTGCATTCGGCTGTGAGCGAGTCGCTCTTTGATTTGAACGAGTGGTCCAGGTCCCTCATAAATTCAGAGCAAACTAAAGGACTACTTGGGCTATGATGCTGTTTGGGAAAACCATGTTAGCTTGATGATGGATCTTAGGAGGTAATTAAAGACACTTTTGAGAAACCCACCCCGGATTGTTTACCTGTCTTCACTCATATTAATAAACACACCTTCTGCACTTACATTCATCTCCCAACCATCTCTGACAGAATACTTCGCTCTCCCTGACAAAGAGAATGCACAGTCACCTGTTCATACATCATGTTCAGGAACAAACTAATGTTAATGGCGCTAAAACAGCCACCGTCAAATGGTGCGGCTGGAGTCTTGTTCTCGGACTTGACAGTGGACTCAACTCAATTTTTTTTTTAATGACTTGGACTTGACTCATACTTGAACACTAGGGACTCGAGACTGGACTCTGACTCGAGGTTTAGTGACTTCACTACAACACTGACTGATACCACTGATAAACCAGCAATATATATGAAGATGTATTAGGATCAGTTGAAAAAAAAATGTGTACATATTTGAACCTAATACATTTTTTGCCTCAAATACATTTTGAGCTCAATAATAATAGTCAGTATGTAACACTAATCTCTTAAGACTGCTATGACAGAGAGATTAGGTAGAGAGATAATAAAATAACCCAAAATAGTGAGACAAAGACTACACTAAATCCTGTGTGCTGTTCTCTGACAGATGCTGTTAAACACTGAATGTTAGAGGAAATTGAAGGAATTTATTTGAACCATGTATTTGTGCTCATTAAAAATCCCTTGTCATTTAGAGGAGCAAGTTTTAATTGAGCTAAATCCACTTCTGAATAAGAGTACCAAAATGAGGCATTCTGTTCATAATGAAAGAAACCACAAAACAAATGAAAGCATTTCCCTAATCACTGTGGCACATTTGAACAATCTTCACCTGTATAAAGAGTGGTGAAATGACAACCCCAAAAGTATCGTTGAAATGTGAAAATGTATTGAAAAAAATAAATTAAAAAACAAACAAGTGTATGTATATATATAATTTTTTAAATTTATTTATAGAATGCATGATGCGGCCTGCTGGTGTAGTGGTTAGCATTGTTGCCTCATAGCAAGAAGGTTCTGGATTTGAGCCCAGTGGCTGATGGGGACCTTTCTGTGTGGAGTTTGCTTGTTCTCCCCGTGTCTGGGTGAGTTTCCTCTGGGTGCTCCAATTTTCCCCACAGTCCAAAGATATGCAGGTTTGGTTAACTGGTGGCTCTAAATAGACTGTAGGTGAGAATGTGAGTGTGAATGGTTGTTTGTCCTTATGTGTCAGCCCTGCAATGATCTGGTGACTTGTCCAGGGTGTACCCCACCTCTCACCCATATTCAGCTGGGATAAGCTCCAGTTTGCCTGCGACCCTGTTGGACAGGATAAGCGGCGACAGATAATGGGTGGATGGATATATATATATATATATATATATCCATCCACCCATTATCTGTCGCTGCTTATCCTGTCCAACAGGGTCGCAGGCAAACTGTGTGTATATATATAACTGTGTGTATATATATATATATATATATATATATATATATATATATATATATATATACACACACACACATCTCCAATGTATATGATTGTCATGCCAATGCCAGAATTGGACTCCATTTCCCACAGTGGAATACACTGACAAACATGGACACTATGGACAGCAATACCCATGCACCATGTTCATTTTCATGTTCACAGTTACCTGATTTCTGATCACTCACACTGTATAAGCACAGCCACTGCACCAGCATGTTGTGAAGTATTCTTTCAGTTTGTATTGTCACCTGACAGTCTCAACCTTTGTTTGATGTCTGCTAATTCTGGTTTTTGACCCTAATTTTTGGCTTCAACTCTTGATCTTTGTCTTGTTCTGTGAGATCAAGCCAAGTCAGTTTATTTGTAGAGCATTTTAAAGTCACAAATCAGCTTTACAGAAAAAATAAAGACTTTAAACTTATGAACTAATTTTATCCTTAATAAATTTATTTATCCCCAGTGATCAAGCCTGAGGTGATGGTGGCAAGGAAAAACTCCCTCAGACGACATGAGGAAGAAACTTTGAGAGGAACCAGACTCAAAAGGGAACCTATCCTCATTTGGGTAATAACAGATAGTGTTATTATAAATAACTTGCTTCTATAACTGTGTCCTATATAGTCACAAAGTATAACTGTGTAACCAGGAAATTCATTATAGTTTTAGCATGAAGTCTATTTTGTTGAAGTGATCAAATGTTCATTGGTGGAGATTTGAGTGCAAAACTGTTCATGACAACTGCAATCCTAAAGTTACCATAGCAGTTGTAGTCCTCAAGCATTGTAGCAAAATTAAGTGTCCAGAGCCATCTTGTAAGTGTATTTTTCAATTGTCCATATGGGGCCATCCTCCACAGGAGTGATGTGATGAGACTCCAGCCAGAAGTAGGATGGATTAGGCACATCCGAAGAGCAGGAGAGGCCAGCATCACTGGTATCTCGGGATTGATGTGGAACTCGATAGACATAGACAGACAGAGAGTGAGACAAAGAAAAAGAGACAAAGAGGAAGAGAGGAGGAAAGAGACAGAGAGAAAACACAGGTTGTTGGGCATGACCATTGCCAACTAATGGTTAAGATCAGTATACACTGTGCACTGAGTGCAAGCAGGGACTCTGGCAAGACTAAGACAGCATAACTAAAAGGGAGAACCAGAAGGTAACACAGTCATGAGGGAGCCCTGGGATATAAAGCAGCCAGCCACTCCACCATTAACAAACCTGAGTGAATGTGTGACAGTAAGGGGGTGATATCATCCATACATCCTAGTTTACCAAACACTCTATGCCCAGGGACCCTCCAGATCTACTCCTTTATTCAATAAAAAGTTATTAATTAACAAAAGGCTTGACTAAACAGATATGTTTTCAGTCTCGACTTAAACACTGAGTCCCGAACAGAACTTGGAAGGCTGTTCCATAACCGTTGGGCTTTGTAAAAAAAAAAAGGCTCTGCCTCCTGATGTAGCCTTCACTATTTGAGGTACGAACAGATTGCCTGCATCTTTTGATCTAAGCAGTTGGGACAGGTCATAAAGGACCAGAACTTTGCTGAGGGACTGTAGTGCGAGACCATTCAGTACATTAGAAGTCAATAGTAGTATTTTATAGTCAATGCAAAATTTGATTGGGAGCCAGTGTAGTGTGGATAAGATAGGGGTGATGTGGTCATATCTTCTAGTTTTAGTAAGGACTCTTGCTGCTGCATGTTGAACTAACTGGAGCTTGTTTATGCACTTATTGAAACATCCAGACAGTAAAGTGTTACAATAATCCAACCTTAAGGTAACAGAGGCATGAACTACTTTTTTCTACATCATGTAGTGACATCATATTTCTTATCTTAGTAATATTTATGAGATGAAAGAAGGCTTTCCTCATAATATTACAGATATGAGTTTCAAATGAAAGACTGGAGTCAATGATCACACCAAGGTCTTTTACTGCTGCAAGTGAAGAAACAGAAAAGCCATCCAGGGTTTAATATAATCAGAAAATGTACTTCTCACTGCATGTGGTTCTAGTACAAATAGTTTTGTCTTGTCAGAGTTAAGTAGAAGGAAGTTCATAAGAATCCAGTGTCTAATGTCCTTTACACATTCCTCAATTTTATTAAGCTGGTGTGTTTCATTTTCTGGGCATGCCCCACTGGGAGGAGACCCTGGGCAGACCCAGGACATGCTGGAGAGATTACATCTCTCAGCTGGCCTGGGAACGCCTCAGTATTCCCCCGGAAGAGCTGGTGGAGGTGGCCAGGGAGAGGGAAGTCTGGGCTGCTCTGCTCAGGCTGCTACCCCCGCAACCCGGATCCGGATAAGTGGTAGAAGATGGATGGATGGATGGATGGATGGATGGATGGATGTTTCATCTGGCTTTTCTGAAACATGCAACTGTATGTTATCAGCATAACAGTGAAAGCTAATACCATGCTTATGAATAATATTACCCAGAAGTAACATATTAAAGAAAAAAGCAATGGGCCTCAGACAGAACCTTGTGGAACACCAAACTTTACCTTAGTATTTCTAGAAAAATCACTATTTAAATCAACATACTGATAACCATCAGTTAAATAAGACCTGAGCCAGGAGAGGGCTATTCCCTTAACTCCTACAACATTTTCTAGTCTATCCAGGAGTATGGAATGATCAATGGTGTCAAAGGCTGAACTAAGGTCAAGCGATACAAGCAGGGAGACACAGCTCTGATCAGATGCCAACAGTACGTTGTTTACTACTTTAACCAGTGCCGTCTCTGTGCTATGATGTGGTCTAAAGCCTGACTGACACATTTCATGTTATTCCTATGTAGATAAGAGCATAACTGCTGTGCTGCAACTTTTTCTAGGATCTTGGAGATCAAGGGGAGGTTTGATATTGGCCTATAATTGGACAACTGACAGGGGTCGAGGTCAGGTTTATTAATCAGAGGTTTGATAACTGCTAATTTAAAGGATTGGGTACATAGCTAGTTCTAAGGGAAAAATTGATTATTTTTAGAAGAGTTTATCCAGTTTGTATATCTAGTTTGTACATCATCTGACCTTCTCCTTGTTTAGTGGTTTTGAGGTTTGCCTCAGGATGTGGATTTGTTTATTGCCAGTGATTTTAAAAAAGTGGTTTTAACATCCTCTGCAACTATCGCTGTTCATGCTGCCCGACAATGGTTACACATCAATGTTGGTGAGTAGCTATCTACAAGTATCTTAATAGTGTGGAAGTAGCTGAACTATTTTCAAAATAATGTACATTGTTCAGCAGCAAGCTACTGTACTTTTTCAACAAGTAATGGTATCCCAATTAGTCACACTACACTGCAACATTTTCCCTTTTCACATCACCAGTTCAGTGTTATTGTTTAATCAAACAATTACATCCATCAGGAATCTAGTTCAGTATTTCTAATTATTGAAAATGTACATTGATTTATCTGCACAAATGTGTCCAGAGAATCAGAGCATCACACTATTGTGGAGGCATTCTTTTAGTGATGGAAACAAGTCAAGGGAATAACCTTTTCCACAATTAGCTATATTTTTGAGTCTGAAATTTCATACAGCAAATGGATATATGTTTGTAATCTGTTCTAAAAAGAAATGAGAATACTACTGCCATACAAAATTTTAACAACTCATATAAGAACAGACATATGCCCCTTTTCCACCAAATCAGTTCCAGAGCTGGTTCGGGGCCAGTGCTTAGTTTGGAGCCAGGTTTTCTGTTTCCACTGACAAAGAACTGGCTCTGGGGCCAGAAAAACCGGTTCCAGGCTAGCACCAGCTCTTTGCTGGGCCAGAGGAAAGAACTGCTTACGTCAGCGGGGGGGTGGAGTTGTTAAGACCAGCAACAATAGCAAGACCGCCAAAGCCCGCATAACACCGGCTAACATTAGCTCATAACAAAGGCTAACATAACCATCTCACATTCAGTGTAAGTAAGAGTCAAAACGTTATTAGGTTATTACCTGTCTCCTAGAACGTAATCGCCGTCCACTCAAAACCTGTCGATCAACACAAACATATTGGATCTGCCATTTTCTGATCCCAATGAAGCACTGTAAAGCCAGAAGCAGCAGCTGTACAAACACGAAGTCATTCATTATTGTTGTTGTTGTTGCTGCTTCTTTTTCTTCGTGTTGTTCTTGCTTCGATGTTCGCGCCAAGGTTTATGCAAACGCAGCGACGTAACTGACATATACAGTGACATAATGACGTGGCTCCCCTTAGCACCCTGAGCTATGGAAAAGCAAACTGGTTCTCACCTGGCTCGCAAGTTGAACGAGTTGTGAACCAGCACCAGCACTGGCCCCGAACCAGCCCTGGAACAGATTTGGTGGAAAAGGGGTAATAAATAGACAACTCGGTCTTTTTATTTTTATTGTTGATCTAGCTGGTGAACTTTACAAAATTTCCCAAAATTGTTTTTGAGCTAAACCTGGATTAACTTTAACCTTCTCAAGTGGTGGATTGCTTTTTTCACCTTATCCTAATCTTACACAAGATAAGATCCAAATGTTAAAAGTTGATCAGAATGAAGAGATGATAGTAGTCAAGGGAAATGCTGGGAACAGAAATTATGTAGGCTGTGTTTACTGCTTCTGAAAAATGGCACTTTAGATACTCTTACTGGTGTAGTCTTGATATTAGTGTGCTGAACACTGTATGATCAGCAGTGTTCAGCACACCTGTTGTTTGATTGACAGGTGTGTATGGAGATTATCTGAAAAGCTCCTTCCATTTATTATTTGAAACTCTTATTTTGTCACAAGCACTTGGATTGGCATCAAAAAAAAAAAAAAAAACCCCATACACATGAAATGACACTAGTTCCAAATCAAGCTTGAAATGGCAACATAATTATAATGTATAAAAGAGATAAAATGACATTTTTTTTCAAATAACATAATTAAAATACTTTTATCTTTACATTTGTGTCTAAAGATGCAATTATGTATTTAAATGTATTTTAAATATCTAATGTACCTATTTAAAATATCACATTTAAAATAGATTATCACGGTGGTGTAGTGGTTAGCGCTGTCGCCTCACAGCAAGAAGGTCCGGGTTCGAGCCCCGTGGCCGGCGAGGGCCTTTCTGTGTGGAGTTTGCATGTTCTCCCCATGTCCGCGTGGGTTTCCTCCGGGTGCTCCGGTTTCCCCCACAGTCCAAAGACATGCAGGTTAGGTTAACTGGTGACTCTAAATTGACCGTAGGTGTGAATGTGAGTGTGAATGGTTGTCTGTGTCTATGTGTCAGCCCTGTGATGACCTGGCGACTTGTCCAGGGTGTACCCCGCCTTTCGCCCGTAGTCAGCTGGGATAGGCTCCAGCTTGCCTGCGACCCTGTAGATCAGGATAAAGCGGCTAGAGATAATGAGATGAGATGAGAAAATAGATTATTTGATTTCACAAATTATAATTAAAATTCATATATATGAATTTTGGACATTTCCTTGGAGTTCATGCACTTATATAATTGTGCTTCAGGGAATTACTGGCACGTGATTCAGCCAGTAGGAAAGATATCCTCATGTTTCCTACTTAGAGCAATCTAGATAATGTCAAAGGATCAATGCAGAGAACCAAATGGTGCATGCCATGCATTCTAATGGGTGCCTGAGCTTTAAGTGGAAACACTCAAATTACAATTACACATCTCAAAGATCTGAGTTCTTTCTAAAAGCATCCATACCAGTTAGTTCCTATTTAATTTATTTTAAAAGCATTTGCCTTTGCCTATTCAATTCCCTGTCTGCATATGATGAAACTAGTCCAAGATTTTTATCCATCTGAAACAGAATGTTTAATTTTGGAACTCTCATTCAGGGGACAAGGGATGTGGTTTTATCTGATGAGTACATGCTCGCTCAATTGGTAATGATAGCATATTAATAGCCACAAAAAACATGGTTCTCCCCTGGTCATCTTTCATTAAATGGAATATATTAGCTAATGGAATTTCAAATAGAATGTGTATTGTTTTGTACTCTTTAATGGAGAATATTAAATAATATGCTGATAAAAGCTTTTTGAAACAATTCTTTGCTATGTGATGGAAAACAAACTTGTTAGAGGAAAAATATCGCAAAAAAGATTCCTGTAATGATCAGTATGAATTTGTATTTAAAAATTAACATGAGGATTACATTTCTATGAAAAAGTTAAGAAGGTGAACATTAGAGTTATGGGCAGGTTTAATGGAACTGCATTTTCTGTCTATGAAATCCAAAACTTTTGCCCTTACTTTTTCCAATTCAAATGTGTCATGTTCATCCTAATTCTCATATCTGGTTCCACCACTGATCCAAGAGCCATCTCTCTCTATCCTAACTCCACTCCACCCCAGACTTTACTACTCTCACACTCACCTGAACTATAAAACACCCATTTCTTATTTTCATTCAATCTACTTGGCGTATGTAAATAACTTTTTTTTATTCAGTTTGTGAGGTTTTACCATTATTTAACTTTTGTGACTCTGAGCATTACTTGCTCAGACCTATTGTCTTCCTGGTTTTGGCGATTTTACTTTCTTTGTGTTTTGATCTGGTTGCTGTGTTTGCCCAGTCGTTTGACATCTGTCTGTTTTAACCATGATTTTTCCAGCTGATTTGGATTGTTAGTACAGATTAAGCCTGTGTCCACCTGCCTCCAAATCCATGACACTAATAGGTTCCAGGGTCCAATGTTGGGGAAGTTCTCTGGTTCCTTTTAAACAAAATACTTCTACTAATATGTATGTACCGTGTGTGTGTGTGTGTGTGTGTGTGATGGAGAATATACTCAAGGCCCTCATTCCTCCCGCATGAATCTAGGAAGGCATGGACAGTATAGACAGGCTGACCTTCAATTTTGAAAGGCTCTAGGGGAGTGAGTGCTGGTTGAGGTATGGGATGCAAGAGGTCCAGGTGTGACATCCTTGAGCTAAGAAACATGGAAGGATGATGAAATATGACTGTGATGGGGTAACTCAAGAAGGGAAGTGACTTAATTCTTTTGAGAACTTTATAGGGTCCAATGTAGTGGGGGTTCAGCTTACAAAATCTGGCCAAGTTCTGGAGGTCCTGAGTCGCCAGCCAGACTCTGTCCCTGGGCTGGTACATGGGACTTTCTCCCTGATTGCAGTCAGCATTTCTTTGGTGTCTTTGCATGGTTTAGTCGATATGTTGGTGGGTGGTTTCCCACACTTGCTCATTCCTTTGGAACCAGTTGTCAGGTCTGTGGGGCTGCCATTCCAGGGGAACAAAGCAGGCTTGAAGCCTAGCACACATTGGAATGGTGTGAAATGGGCAGCAGAATGCAGCAAGGAGTTTTGTGCATACTCAGCCCATGGGAAGAAATGTGATTAATCTTCTTGGTTGTCAGCACAGAATGAATGAAGGAATGTGCTGATTTCCTCATTTTCCCCCTTAACTTGGCCATTGGCTTGGGGATGGTTCGCTGACATGAGGCTCATGACAATGCCCAGTTTATCCATGAAGGCTTTCCACACTTGAGAGGTGAACCTGACACCCTGATAACTTATAATATCTTCTGGGATACCAAAATTCTGAACACATGGTTAAACAATACTTACTGGCCACTTTATTAGGAACACCTATACACCTTCTGTTTTATGCAGTTATCTAATCAGCCAATCCATTGACAGCTGCACAATGCATAAACCATGCAAATACAAATCAAGAGCTTCAGTTAATGTTCACTTCAAACATCAGAATGGGAAAAAAAAAGTGATCGCTGTGATTTTCACTGTGGCATGGGCATTGGTATCTGATGAACTGGTTTGTGTATTTCAGAAACTGCTGATCTCCTGGGGTTTTCACACGCAACAGTCTCTAGAGTTTACACAGAATGGTGTGGAAAAAAAAAAAACATTGAGTGAGCAAGATTTCTGTGGGTGGAAATACCTTGTGGATATGAGAGGTCAGAGGAAAATGGCCAGATTGGTTTGAGCTGCCAGGAAGGATATAGTAACCAGTGATGGGAATAATGGCGTTAGAAATAAATGGCGTTACTAATGGCGTTACTTTTTTTAGTAACGAGTAATCTAACTAATGACTTTTTACATCGTTATAACGCCATTCCCGTTACTTACAATAAAATGCTATGCATTACTTTATTAAAGCTGTTTTCATCTGGCACGCTGCTCGTTCGGCCTTTCTTTACTCTACTTTAGTGTGGGGCAGGGGAGATGCGAGACAACGGCATAGTAAGCCAATTAGAGTAGATTTGGACAACATACGTACAACATACGTAGGTAGGCTACATCTACTGTACTACTGCACACACTTTCAATCAGAAGACACAGCGATGGCGAGCGGTCAACCCAAGACTGCGTTTTCAAATTGGAAATACAGCCATTACTTTTCATTACTTGAAATAAAAGGCAAAATTGTCTATGTGCAATGCACATTATGTCGAGGAACAAAGCGTTTGTCCTCGTCAGTGGCCAGTAATTCAAACCTTATGAAGCACCTCACCTCATCTCATGGCAGTACCAAGCTAGTGGCCAAGAATGTCCAAGGTAACGTTAGCAGCCCAAACCCAGATGGGAGCTTTGGTGATGCACAAGGAGATGGAGGAGCCACACCATCAAAACAGCAAAAGCTTGATTTTTCAGATCAATGCAAACTTCTAACTCAGTCTGAACTAAACAGGCTAATAGCCAGGTACGTGGTTGAAAACATGCTGCCACTAACAACCAAAAATATTAATATAGTGTAGATAACGTTACTAATTGGTTCTGTTAAGTGTCCATTTCAGTCATTAAACACATTTAACATTCACTTTTATTATGATTACACTAATTGAATTAGATTTTTTTTTTTGGGGGGGGGGGTGTAACTCAAAATGTAACGGAATAATTACTTTCCCTGGTAATTAGTTACTTTTATGACAAAGTAACTCAGTTACTAACTCAGTTACTTTTTCGGAAAAGTAACTAGTAACTATAACTAATTACTTTTTGAAAGTAACGTGCCCAACACTGATAGTAACTCATATAACCACTCTTTACAGTACAACCATGATGAGGAGAAAAGCATCTTCTGCAACACCAGAAGACCACTTTGGGTTCCACTCCTGCCAGCCAAGAACAAGAATCATAGAATCAAAAACAAGTTCCTATTAAAGTGACTGGTGAGTGTCTGCTGTTTCAAAGGCTGTGGGCAGACTGGGTAGAGCTGCCAGACACAAGAAGTGAGAAAAGCAATCACAGATGACCAAATCGATGTTTTGCCCTTGGAGGTCAGTCAAGAAGTACACTGCAATGTGGGCCCAGGGGCACTAAGGAGTAGGACATAAACTTGCCTGCTGGCAGTGACCTGGGGACTTTGACTCTAGCACAATCAGAGCAAATTAAAACAAATTTATTGATATCAGAGATCATGTGAGGCCACTAATACTTGAATTTCAGGAGCTGGTATGTACAATGAAACTCAAGGTGGCCTGTGGCCAGAGAGGTACGAGCCGAGGTGAGAAGGCGAGCCCTGAGGTGTGGGGAACGTGTGTGGTTGGCTGGACATCCAGTTGGAGTGTGATTAGGTAGCATGTGGGCTAATTCATAGTCAATCTCCCAGGTTATGGCATTTATGAAACAGGGGGGAGGCAGAATAGGTTCAGGTGTACAGTAGGTTCAGGTTCATGGGTACCATGTTGATGAGACAGAGGATAAATGCAACTGCGAGGTGAAGTGGTACCAGGGAGCAGATCAATGGCACAGTCATCTGGTCGGTGCGGGGTAAAACCACTCGTTTTTGTTTTGCTGAGAATTTCTATGAGTATATGGTACTCCTTGAGAGTTTGCATTTGTTTTGTGGTTTCTGGGCTTTCCACTGTGGTTGAAGCAAGGCAGAGGTGCAGGCATCAGAGGCAGTGTTTGAGGCAGTGCAGTGACTATTGCAGGATTTCCTGCCTGGCTTAACAGATGACTAGGTCATTCAGCTCCATCCATGGCATGCCCAGTGCACTAAGGTGAGCAGGTGTGGATGTAACCAGGCAGCTTTTGGCTTCTTTGTGCAGGATGCTGATGTGGCATAACAGTGTCAGATTGCAATGTCGGAGTGCAGTTTGTTACTGTACCAGCAACATAGGTCTTCCATCAGTAGCATGAATAGGCAGAGACTTGGACAAAGGAAGTAATGGGATCTGATTGTCATGATGATCAATGAAGTTGCCTGCAGCTTTGGAGTCCATTAGAGCTGTAAGGACAAGAGGGAGTCTGAGTATTCTATCTATACTGGCAGCATCAAGGATTTGCAAGAAAGAGATTGGAACTGATTCACTCAAGTTGGGTGAGAAACCGCAGGGGTTCTCTTTCTGCTCGCCTCTTTGATGGGAATCTTATGAAGTTGCAGGCAGTCAGATATGAGGTGCTCTCTATCACCACAGTAGAACCATTGACCCTCTCATCATCGCTTTTCCCTTTTGGTGATGCTTAGATGGGTGTGGCACCTCTGCATGGGCTCTGGATTGGCAGCTGGAGCTGTTGAACATGCAAGACCTGACACCTTGGGCCAGCATTGAATGAGTTGAACCAAACGTATGGCAAGATCACTGAGGGACTTGAGGGTGACCTCGTCATCATGACAGGCAAGCTCCATGAGTATGTCTGCATTCAGTCTTTGGCAGAAGACGGCCTTTAGTGCAGGCTTGTTCCATCCACCTCCTGCAGATAATGTCTGGAACTTGAGTGTGTACTCATGCCCCTTTTCCACCAAAGCAGTTCCAGGGCTGGTTCGGGGCCAGTGCTTAGTTTGGAACCGGGTTTTCTGTTTCCACTGACAAAGAACTGGCTCTGGGGCCAGAAAAAACAGTTCCAGGCTAGCACCAACTCTTTGCTGGGCCAGAGGAAAGAACCGCTTATGTCAGTGGGGGGGCGGAGTTGTTAAGACCAACAACAATAACAAGACCGCGAAAGATTGCCATTTTTAAGCAACGAGAAGCAGCAGCTGTACAAACGCGAAGTCATCCATTATTATTATTGTTGTTGTTGCTGCTGCTGCTTCTTCCATGTTGTTTTTGCTTCGATATTCGCGTCAAGGTTTATGC
Source organism: Neoarius graeffei (assembly GCF_027579695.1). Taxonomy (NCBI): domain Eukaryota; kingdom Metazoa; phylum Chordata; class Actinopteri; order Siluriformes; family Ariidae; genus Neoarius; species Neoarius graeffei. The sequence goes on from NC_083573.1 coordinate 81,227,532, forward strand.
AAACGTAGCGACGTAACTGACGTATACAGTGACGTAACTGACATGTCTTCCCTTAGCACTGCGAGCTATGGAAAAGCAAACTGGCTCTCAGCTGGCTCGCAAGTTGAACGAGTTGTGAACCATCACCAGCACTGGCCCCGAACCAGCCCTGGAACTGATTTGGTGGAAAAGGGGTAGTGACATGTTGTGATCCTTAAAGGATATGGGACATGAAACATAAAAGCACGCTATATCAGTTTCTTTCCATTAAAAATATGAATTAATTGCATCAACAAATACAAAATCATCTATTAAATTCAGCAAAATCGTTATATTCGTGATTATATGGCATTTCTGCTCGACTTCCAATATGCATTTTTTGCAACCGGAAGAGCCGCTGTCACGTGATCATACGTCACAAAAACTTTCGGGCATAGCACAAGTGGGTAGATGAATGGAGAAGTGGATGACAAGAAAATTGTTTTTATAGTCTTTAAAGTACATTGGACATCATGGTGTATTGTGCTGCTTATGGTTGCAATAATTCCAATGGGAAATGCCCTGGAGTAAGTTTTTTTGCATTCCCCAAGGACCCGAAGCTGAGGAAAGTGTGGGCTCACCTGCGCATGCACAGTAGGCTTGGCAGGACAACTTTACAGAACACCTGTTGAAAAAAACTTTGCACCTACTGTTTCCCACAAACTGTATTCAGACCATTTCACTGAGGATTCTTTCAACATTAATACTCAGGTATTGAGCGATATTAATTCATGAAACATGAAACAGGAAGCATAAGGATGAGAAAAAAAAAACAGTTCAAATCGGGAAGCCGCGCACACTTGCGCCAGGCTGCACAAATGCGCGCAGCTTCCCGACCCAAACCGCCTCTCTCTCATCCTTACACTTCATGCCTCATGATCCATGAACCAACGTCGCTTTTTTTTTTTTTAAATCGGATCTGCGCGATTCAGCCTTGAAAAAGGCGGCATCCGCCGAAAGGCGCGCTGTTTGCATCCCTGCACGGAGGCCAGGGGACAAGGCAAGAATATTTTTGTTGATATGAGTGATCCGGTGCGATTTCGCGACCCCCCTGTTGAAGACCTCTGCGCTAAGCGACTGAAAGCCGAGGTAAGGATTAGTATTATAATTTTGGGTGTATCAATTATTGATTATCATAATTCTGACTCGTTTCGCCATTTGGAATGTTTTCATCTCGGACTCTGGAAGCATTGTATCTCAATCAATCTCGAAAAATATCAGCGAAAAAAAAAACTAGATTGCAACGGACTTTAGCTAGATCTATGATGAACTTTCAATGTATGATACAAAAATAATACTTCTTTCAACAGATCATTAGCCTTTGAGCAGAATTGTTTTTAACTTACCAGGTGTTATCGAGCCGACCGCTTTCAGTTTCATGAGGGCTGAATGAACTCTCACTCTCAGAATCATCTGACCCGTCAGAGTAAAGACAAGATCTATGTTCATGTGAATTTCCAGCTATCAGTTCGAATTGATAGGGTCTAACTTCACATCTCTGTGAAACATCGGGAATGTCACTGTCGATGGTGTCCATTTCGGTAACCTGTTTACATTAGATTCCCAAGCGCTGGCTCCTTGGAAAGTTTTTGTGACGTCACGGGTCACGTGACCACCTAGCTCATTAACGAATCCTTGTTTTACGCTGATGTATAGAAAAACTTGAATAATGTGATGATTTTCACATTTTTGATGCCCTGCAGTGATGGCATTTCTTATGTCCTTTATACATAATTATGCCCAGGTAAAAATCCATGTCCCATATCCTTTAACAAATGACCAGCAAGTGTTTGCTGATCTCTTTGCTTTCAGATGCATGATTGAACACATGCTAGAACATCAAGACAAACTGTTCATAGGTGAGCATGGCTCCGTGGTTCTGCTCTCAGATAGCCATAGCCTATCGGATAGCTTTACCTGTTAGCAAGTTTATGAATTGAGCCACCTTATCCTGATCCGAAGCTCATCCTTGAATGGCGAAATACATGGAGCATTGCAACAAGAAGCCCTGGCACTTAGCAGCTTCGCCGGCAAACTTATCTGGTCAGGCAATTAGAGAACTAGTGGTGACTGAACGGGTCTGCATGAAGCAAGGCATAGAGACTTGTGACACAGCATGTTGGCCAGCTACATGAGCTTCTCCTCAGTGGCATGGAGACATTGTTGTTCTTTTGTTCATAAGCTGGCCCTGGTTGACAAGTGCACTGCACAAGTTCTCCTATTCTGCTGCATCCATGTTGCAGCGAAGTATTCTGTCATGAAAACCAGACACAAAACATTAGGATGCAAGTCCAGCTTGACAGCTTTTAATAAAAGTTCAAGGTTGTGGACAATTCCTAAACAGTAGGCAGAAACGTAGTCAATAAACAGGCATGGGTTGAGTGATTTGCAAATAGGCATAAACAGGATAATCTAAAACTCAAAATCAGTAAACAGGAAAAGGTCAAATACAGGAAGAGCAGGCATAAACAAATGGCTTAGTAATGATCAGTGAAAACCAGAACAACACTTTGTGGAGAGCTAGGCTGTAATGATGAACAGGCGTGTCTTGTCAGTACTCAGGTGACAGAGTGGTGAGGAGCATGATGGGGATTATAGTGCGGGGTGTGTTGCACAGTGAATGAAGGTGCAAGGGACAGAGAACAGGATGTGACACTAGTAATATTTAAAATTGAGGCAAAACACTTGCATCCAGAATATAAGAGAATATAAATTAACTGATCAATAGAAATTTCTCCAGTATAATAATGGAACTCGTTTTCTACCTTTCTGATGTATTCTGATAACATGACCTTGATGGGCAATGATAACAGTGAATAGTGGATGTAGCAAAAATACATAAAATTGCATCAAACATGCAAAGTACCTGCAAAATTCTTTGTGCATGCACACAGGGTGAACAAATTGTGAGCCATTTGTAGCATCTATGAAATGGACAGTAATCATTACAAATATATTTAGGTTGCAATTAATCTAGTTGGTTCAGGAGTATGTATAACTGCTATGATAACACTCGATAAATAGGCCATTTATATTCTAAACTGAATATGCAGCCTATAATCTGAAGTATGGTAATATTTTCTCGAGTAGCAATTTATTTCCAAACCATGCATTCTAACATAGCAGCTGTGTAAGAGCCAGGGTGATGGATGCAAGGACCAAAGCTTCTGTGTAATGTGATATTTGTAGAAGTTATTACCCAGCTATGACTAAAAAATAGAGCCATGCCCTGTTCTTTGTCTGAATAAGGAAAGTCTATAGTGCAGGAGAGAATTAATTAGTCTTATTGCTTGTTATATAAGAGCAATTAAATATTTGCCCTTTTATTGGATCTATTACTTCCGAACTTGGTCAGAGTAAAACATCCTGGTAGAGCAATTCAAATACATTTTGTTTGCTTTGAATGCTTTGAACAATAAATATTGTGACAAAGGTGCTTCTAATAATCCGGATGCAAATGTATATCCTTAATAAACCAGTCCTTGCATGACAGTGGGAATGGGAAAAACTCAATAAGATAATATGAGGGAGAAATCTCGAGATGAACCAATTTTAAGAGAAAAAACCCTACTAAGTGATATGAGAAAGTGGGATTATACGTCATCAATCTTCTATGACTGTACACTATAAAGTCAAACAGTACTAAATGTGTTGAAAGGGTGTTTAGTACAGTCATGTACATTCTGGAATCCTGGGATAAGTACAGAATAGTCTCCTAAGTTCTTAGAGACTCAACTGTGCAGGCGCCAAGATGGCAGCCATGCTTCTTCTTCTTCCTCTTCTCATCATCTTCTTATAGTATTGACTTCCTGTAATTTACTTATGGCCTTATCTATCCAAGAACGCTGTTCAAGGCAAGCTTTAAGTGGCGAATCCAAGTATGGGAGTAGTTTGTGAGCAATATTGAAATATTCTGTGCCTTTTTGGCTAATCACTCGATGAAAGATGATTTCGACTTCTTGTTATAGGATCTACATGTCATTATCAAGTAGCACACTAGTGGTCAAATGCTCCTTGCTGTCCAAGAGAGTCAAGTGATACTGAATATATCTATCTTTATGGATGTGGATTTAAATGCTGGCCCAGAAGTAACATTGGAAGATATGACTGCTCAACCCTCGGCCTGTCAAAATAAGATCCTTGATCATGTGAATATACTCACATTTCATAAATATGGTTGGAAACTTAGTTCTGAAGTTTTAGGTGAATTGAAACAGCTGGGTATACTCAAATATAGAGGCAGACGAGCCAGAAGAAATAAACACTCTTATATGGGACCACCATTTGGTAAAGGCTTAGATGCAAGAGTGCAAAAGAACATTGAAATTGTTTTGAATTGTCATTTGGGGATTCTGAAACATTGCAGTTTGAAGACGATGATGAATTTCTGCCTCACCCCTATTACACGTAGTTTGAATATTCCATCTATACCATCTAAATTTGCATTTGCTCTTCCTAAGTTTCTTTTTATTAACATTTGTAGTCTCACAAAATTCAAGAACCATGTAAGAACTGTGGTAGCTTTGTTGACAGATTTGAAAAATAATGACATTGATGTTTGCGTTGTGTCTGAAACGTACCTCAGTTCTGATGTTCCTGATGCTGTTGTGAATATACAGTGGTGCTTTAAAGTTTGTGAACCCTTTAGAATTTTCTATATTTCTGCATGAATATGACTTAAAATATCATCAGATTTTCACACAAGTCCTAAAAGTAGATAAACACAACCCAGTTAAACAAATGAGACAAAAATATTATACTTGGTCATTTATTTACTGAGGAAAATTATCCAATATTACACATCTGTGAGTGGCAAAAGTATGTGAACCTCTAGGATTAGCAGTTAATTTGAAGGTGAAATTAGAGTCAGGTGTTTTCAATCAATGGGATGACAATCAGGTGTGAGTGGGCATCCTGTTTTATTTAAAGAACAGGGATCTATCAAAGTCTGATCTTCACAACACATGTTTGTGGAAGTGTATCATGGCACGAACAAAGGAGATTTCTGAGGACCTCAGAAAAAGCATTGTTGGTGCTCATCAGGCCGGAAAAGGTTACAAAACCATCTTCAAAGAGCTTGGACTCCACCAATCCACAGTCAGACAGATTGTGTACAAATGGAGGAAATTCAAGACCATTGTTACCCTCCCCAGGAGTGGTCAACCAACAAAGATCTCTCCAAGAGCAAGGCGTGTAAAAGTCGGCGAGGTCACAAAGGACCCCAGGGTAACTTCTAAGGCTACGTTTACACTAGACCATATCTGTCTCGTTTTCTTCGCAGATGCACTGTCCGTGTCCGTTTACATTAAACCGCCTGGAAACGCCTGGAAACGGGAATCCGCCAGCGTCCACGTATTCAATCCAGATCGTGTCAGTTCCGGTGCTGTGTAAACATTCAAAATATGCGGATACGCTGTGCTGAGCTCTAGCTGGCGTCTCATTGGACAACGTCACTGTGACATCCACCTTCCTGATTCGCTGGCGTTGGTCATGTGACACGACTGCTGAAAAACGGCGCGGACTTCCGCCTTGTATCACCTTTCATTAAAGAGTATAAAAGTATGAAAATACTGCAAATACTGATGCAAATACTGCCCATTGTGTAGTTATGATTGTCTTTAGGCTTGCCATCCTTCCACTTGCAAGTAGTAAGTGATATGCGCTGGGATCACACACACAGCGGCTCAGTCCTGAATCGTGGCTTGTGCACTTCACTCGCGCGCTGTGTGAGCTGCGCAGGGCCGGAGTGCGCACCCTCCAGAGGGCACTCGCTGTTCAGGGCGGAGTGATTTGGAGCGCAGGATGCCTGTGGAGCCGAGCGTATCTGCGTATTGGCGTTGCTGTGTGCACGGCTAACGGTTTTAGTGTAAACGCGAATCGTTTTAAGAACGTTAATCTGATGATCCGCTGATTCGACGTAATGTAAACGTAGCCTAAGCAACTGAAAGCCTCACTCACATTGGCTAATGTTAATGTTCATGAGTACACCATCAGGAGAACATTGAACAACAATGGTGTACATGGCAGGGAGAACATTGCTGCTTGTCTGCAGTTTGCTAAAGATCACGTGGACAAGCCAGAAGGCTATTGGAAAAATGTTTTGTGGATGGATGAAACCAAAATAGAACTTTTTGGTTTAAATGAGAAGTGTTATGTTTGGAGAAAGGAAAACACTGCATTCCAGCATAAGAACCTTATCCCATCTGTGTTAGGGTTTTGCTGGGATTCGAACCTGGTTCGTTGGTGTGATAATCCAGCAAACCCCCACTAGGCCACCAGGGGGATGACTCAAATGCAGAGGCGTGAGGCGGAAGTAGAAAAAGAATCAAAAGGTTTATTTAAACTATATACACTATATACAGGGCAAAACAAAAGACAAAAAAAAAACCAAAGAGTATAATCCAAAAGAAAAGCAAAGTGCAAAAATTCAAAAGCTTAAGAAGATCAAAAAACACAGTACAAAGGAAACTGGAGATAAACATAGCACAAAGACTCCGTGACAAGAGGACTGAACTCAGGGGTATAAATAGACAAACTAATTAAGGACACAGGTGAAGATAATTAGGCAATTAACACAAACACAAAACACAGGAACAGTGGTGGCCTCTAGAGGCCAAAATAAACACGACATGAAAAGGAAATAACAGCGGCCTCTAGAGGCCAAAACAGTCCTAGTCCTAACAGGACCCCCCCCTCTAGGAGCGTCTCCTGACGTTCCCAGGGCGATCCGGATGGGCCGAATGGAAGTCCCGACATAGTTCTTTATCAAGGACATCCCGAGCAGGAACCCAGCAGCGCTCCTCAGGACCATAGCCCTCCCAGTCCACCAGATATTGCAACCCGCCGCGGACCCGGCGGGAGTCAAGCAGGCGATTCACAGTGAACACAGTCTGCCCCTGGAAGATGCGGGGGGGTGGGGGGTTCCTAGGGGCAGGGGCATACGTAGACGTCAGTACGGGCCGTAACAGGGAAACATGGAAAGTGGGGTTGATCCTCAGAGTCCGGGGCAACTGGAGCCGGTAGGAGACAGGGTTCACCCTGCGCACCACCTTGAAGGGGCCAATGTAGCGAGGAGCAAGCTTGCGGTTCTCCACCCGCAGTGGAAGGTCCTTAGTGGACAGCCAAACCCACTGCCCAGGGCGGAAAGCGTGTGCAGGTCTTCTATGGCGGTTGGCCTGAGTCTGGTTGGTTCTGGAGATCTGTATGAGGGTCTTCCTGACCTTGCTCCAGGTCTTGCGACACCGTCTCACATATTGGTTGACCGAGGGCACCCCCGCGTCCTCCTCCTGGTCCGGGAACAGAGGTGGCTGGAACCCGAATTGGCACTGGAATGGCGACAGCTTGGTGGCCGATGACTGCAGGGTGTTGTGGGCGTACTCCGCCCATGGCAGCCAGGTGCTCCATGATGTCGGGTTATCCATAGCCAGGCCTCGCAGGGTGGTTTCCAGGTCCTGGTTGAGCCTCTCCGTCTGACCATTGGACTGTGGGTGAAACCCAGAGGAGAGGCTGGCAGTGGCTCCGATGACCTTGCAGAACCCGTGCCACACTCGGGAGGAGAACTGGGGCCCTCGGTCTGAGACGATGTCCTGTGGAAGACCAAAGACTCGGAAGACATGATTAAACAAAAGTTTTGCAGTTTCAAGAGCAGAGGGGAGTTTGCACAGTGGTATGAAGCGGCAGGCCTTGGAGAATCTGTCAACTAAGACCAAAATGACCGTGTTACCTTGTGACTCAGGGAGACCCGTGATAAAGTCGACTGCCACGTGGGACCAGGGACGCCGGGGAATGGTCAGAGGATGCAGGAGACCCTGGGGACGCTGTCGTGGGTTCTTGGTTCTGGTGCAAACCTCACAGGACAGGACAAATGACCTTACTTCCTTCTCCATGTTAGGCCACCAGAAGCGTCTTTTCAGGAAGTCCAGGGTCCTCCGAGCTCCCGGGTGGGCGGTGAGAGGGGAAGAGTGACCCCACTGGAGAACCTTGGCCCGGGCTTGATGTGGGACGTACAAGAGGCCTGGTGGGACGTACAAGAGGCCTGGTGGCCCCGTCCCAGGACCGGGGTCCTGGCGTTGGGCTCGTCGGACAGCCTCCTCAATACCCCAGCGGACAGGGGCCACAATCCGGGACACAGGGATAATAGGCCCGACTTCATTCTCCCTGTTAGTGGCAGAGAACAGTCTGGACAGTGCGTCAGGTTTGGTGTTCTTGGAGCCGGGGCGGTATGAGAGGGTGAAGTCAAACCGACTGAAAAACAGGGCCCACCTAGCCTGTCGAGGGTTCAGTCTCTTGGCTTGCTGGAGGTACTCCAGGTTCTTGTGGTCAGTCCAAACCAGGAATGGATGTTGTGCTCCCTCCAGCCAGTGCCTCCACTCCTCAAGGGCCAGTTTGACCGCTAGCAGTTCTCGATCCCCCACATCGTACCGGGACTCAGCAGGACTCAGGCGGTGGGAGAAGTAAGCGCAGGGGTGCAGCTTTCCTTCCGAACGTTGAGAGAGCACCGCGCCGACACCACTGTCCGAGGCGTCCACCTCCACGATGAATGGTTGGGAGGTGTCCGGGAGAACCAGAATGGGTGCCGTGCAGAAGCGGTCCTTGAGGTCTTTGAACGCCTTTTCTGCCTGAGGAGACCAGCCATAAGATCCACCTGTCCCTTTGGTGAGGTCTGACATGGGTGCTGCCACAGAACTGAAGTTCCTGATGAACTTGCGGTAGAAGTTAGCGAATCCTAAGAACCGCTGAACCTCCTTAACGGACTTGGGAGTAGGCCAATCCCGGACGGCCAGGGTCTTGGCAGGGTCCATTTGGAGTTGGCCTGTCCGTACAATAAATCCCAGAAAGGAGACCTCGGGAACATGAAATTCGCATTTCTGGGCCTTGGCGAACAGATTGTTCTGTAGCAGCCTCTGGAGAACCTGGCGGACATGGTGGCGGTGCTCCTGCACGGTCTTGGAAAAGATAAGGATGTCGTCGAGGTAGACAAAAACGTATAGGTTAATCATGTCCCTTAAGACGTCGTTGATTAGGGCCTGAAAAACAGCTGGTGCATTGGTGAGTCCGAAGGGCATCACCTGGTATTCGTAGTGCCCAGACGGGGTGTTAAAGGCAGTCTTCCACTCGTCTCCCTGTCGGATACGGATGAGGTGGTATGCGTTCCGTAGGTCCAACTTGGTGAAGACGGTGGCGCCTTGGAGCAGGTCGAAAGCTGTGGACATCAGCGGAAGGGGATATCGGTTGCGCACAGTGATCTTATTCAGGCCCCTGTAATCAATACATGGTCGGAGCCCCCCATCCTTCTTGCCGACAAAGAAGAAGCCGGCTCCAGCAGGTGAAGTGGAGGGTCGAATAAACCCAGAGACCAGGGCATCTTTGAGGTATTCCTCCATGGCCTTGCGTTCTGGCTGAGAGAGTGAAAACAGTCTGCCACGAGGAGGGGTAGTCCCAGGGAGCAAGTCGATGGCACAGTCGTAGGCCTGGTGCGGAGGAAGAACGGCGGCCCTGCTCTTGCTGAATACCTCCTTGAGATCCCAGTACTCTGTGGGAACTTGAGATAACTCGGTGAGATCAGGGGGCTCGGCAGGAGACACAGGAGAGCTAGAGAGCAGACAAGAGGCATGGCATGCAGGGCCCCATTCCACAACCTGGCTTGTTACCCAGTCTATGCGAGGGTTGTGGCGAGTAAGCCAAGGAAGGCCTAGAATAACTGGGAACTCAGGTGAAGGAATCAGGTGCAGGGATATTTCTTCCTTGTGACCTTGAGACTGGAGGAAAACTGGAGAAGTAACTTGGGTGACTCTTCCATCACCTAACGCTTGGCCATCGAGGGCAGACACAGACAGTGGGACTTCAAGAGGTGCAGTCGGAATATTGATGCTTTGGGCGAAGTGAATATCCATAAAGTTCCCAGCCGCCCCTGAGTCTATCAAAGCTTGACAAGAGTGGACAGACTCACGCCAGGAGATGGAGACCGGGATGTAGATTCCTTGGCCAGGGAGTCCGGGAGAGAGGGTAGGCCCCGTCACAACCCTCCCTCGGCTGGACGGGGCGGTCCTTTTCCCAAGAGTTCGGGACATGATGCTCGGAAGTGACCAGGCTTGCCACAGTAGATGCAGCACCTGTCCCTCCTTCTGCGCTCCCTCTCAGATGCGGAGAGGCGAGTACGACCCACTTGCATGGGTTCTGGACAGTCACTGAAGGAGGTAGACGGTCTCCAGGTAGAGGTAGGGAGGCTGGGGGGGCTCAAGGCTTGGTGGCGTTCTCTCATCCTGTTGTCCAGACGAATAGCATGTGAGATAAGGTTTTCAAGGTCACTTGGGCATCCAATAGAGGCCAGACCATCCTTGATGGGGTCAGACAGACCATGGTGGAAGGCTGACACCAGGGCAGTCTCATTCCATCCACTTACTGCTGCGAGTGTTCAGAACGAGATGGCGTAATCTGCGACGCTTCCTCCTTGCCGGATGGACATGAGCTTTCGGGCTGCGTCGGTACTGATGTCTGCCTGATCGAAGACCCGAAGCATCTCTTCAGAAAACAGCTGGAAATCAAAGCACTCAGGTCCCTGTCTTTGCCAGATAGCAGTAGCCCAGGCTCGCGCCTTACCAGCTAATAAGGTGATCACAAAGGCAATCTTGCGGCGATCCGTAGTGTAGGTGGTAGGCTGAAGCTCAAAGGTGAGTTGACACTGGGTAAGGAACTCTCGGCACTCACTGTGCTTGCCGTCATACCTCTGTGGTGCAGGAAGGCTGGGTTCGCGAGGTGAAGAAGGCAGCATTGCAGGAGGCACTGGAGCAGGAGTGGGAGCTGGATCAGGAGCAGGAACTGGATCAGGAGCAGGAGATGCAGGCAGAGATGTCAGCTGTGCCAGGGTTTTCCCAATTTGCTGAAGCAGTTCCTCGTGGCGAGCGAGGGCCTCACGTTGGCTGGTGAGCGTACGTCCATGAGCGTCCATGGTCGCTCCGAAGCGTGTCAAAGCTGCCATAATTCCCTGAAGGTTGGCCGGGTAGACAGTTGAAGCAGCCTCTGCTGAGTCGGTCATGACGGAGTCTTTCTGTTAGGGTTTTGCTGGGATTCGAACCTGGTTCGTTGGTGTGATAATCCAGCAAACCCCCACTAGGCCACCAGGGGGATGACTCAAATGCAGAGGCGTGAGGCGGAAGTAGAAAAAGAATCAAAAGGTTTATTTAAACTATATACACTATATACAGGGCAAAACAAAAGACAAAAAAAAAACCAAAGAGTATAATCCAAAAGAAAAGCAAAGTGCAAAAATTCAAAAGCTTAAGAAGATCAAAAAACACAGTACAAAGGAAACTGGAGATAAACATAGCACAAAGACTCCGTGACAAGAGGACTGAACTCAGGGGTATAAATAGACAAACTAATTAAGGACACAGGTGAAGATAATTAGGCAATTAACACAAACACAAAACACAGGAACAGTGGTGGCCTCTAGAGGCCAAAATAAACACGACATGAAAAGGAAATAACAGCGGCCTCTAGAGGCCAAAACAGTCCTAGTCCTAACAATCTGTGAAACATGGTGGTGGTAATATCATGGTTTGGGCCTGTTTTGCTGCATCTGGGCCAGGATGGCTTGCCATCATTGATGGAATAATGAATTCTGAATTATACCAGCGAATTCTAAGGGAAAATATCAGGACATATGCTCATGAACTGAATCTCAAGAGAAGGTGGGTCATGCAGCAAGACAATGACCCTAAGCACACAAGTCATTCTACCAAAGAATGGTTAAAGAAAAATAAAGTTAATGTTTTGGAATGGCCAAGTCAAAGTCCTGACCTTAATCCAATCGAAATGTTGTGGAAGGACCTGAAGCGAGCAGTTCATGTGAGGAAACCCACCAACATCCCAGAGTCGAAGCTGTTCTGTACAGAGGAATGAGCTAAAATTCCTCCAAGCCAGTGTGTAGGACTGATCAACAGTTACTGGAAATGTTTAGTTGCGGTTATTGCTGCACATGGGGGTCACACTAGATACTGAAAGCAAAGGTTCACATACTTTTGCCACTCACAGATATGTAATATTGGATGATTTTCCTCAATAAATAAATGACCAAGTACAATATTTTTGTTTCATTTGTTTAACTGAGTTCTCTTTATCTACTTTTAGGACTTGTGTGAAAATCTGATGATGTTTTAGGTCATATTTATGCAGAAATATAGACAATTCTAAAGGGCTCACAAACTTTCAAGCACCACTGTAGAATCTTACACAATCTTCAGAAAGGACAGGAACTAGTCAGGGAATGATATGAGAAAGAAATGAGGAGTAGTGATCTATGTCAGGAGCAAGTTGAAAGTTTTGGAAGTACTTCGGTCTAGTTTATACGAAGTTATTTTTCTCACTCCCTTGTTACCCATGGGACATCATTTGTGAGTTTATGGTATTTATCACCCACCAAAGTACAAATACAATGAATGTGACTTTGACTTAATGAACTATATCATTAACATCGCTGATAGCATCCTGGATAAATACCCTAATGCTGTGATTGTCTTTGGGGGAGATTTAAATAGACTCGATCTGCATTGATTACAAATCCTATCTGGTTGGAATGTACTCTTTGGTTTCCCTACAAGAGGTGATGCATGCCTAGGCAATGTGTTATCCAATTACCCAGATCTTTTTGGAAAATGCTACCCTGTCCAAATGTTAACGAGGACGAACCATGAAGGTGTTATTCTACCTGCAGGATCTAAGCTAAAATGTAGCTGGAAAGCAGTCAATAAGGGCATGACACAAGGGGGAATCAGCGGATCCCATCTATTTAACATCCTCATGAATGACATAGAAATCTTTTATGACATGTCAGTTGCATTATATAAATATGCTGATGTCTCAACCATCATTTCTCCAGTCCTTAAGAGCCATGACAATTCTGAGGATTTGGTCAGCCAGTTCATGGAATGGGCTAAAACCAATGCTATGCAGTCGAATTCAAGTAAGTGCAAAGAGCTCATTTTTAACAAGAAAGTACATTCAGATATCCTTGCTTCTATTTTGGGCATCCCACAGTGTAATTAGCTATCAATTGGAGTGACATTTCAAAATGATGGCAGATTCTCATCTCATGTCCATAATAAGCTCTTCAAGGCAAATAAGTGTCTACATGTGTTGAGGGTACTCCGCAAGGAAGGATGCAATCAAAGTGAGATTGACCTGCTATTCAATAGTTTGGTACTCTCTACTATATCTTATGGTCTTCCAGTTTATGGAACTGCAGAACCAGAACTCACCATTGTTCAAAATTTTCTCGATAGATGCTACAAGTGAAAGTACATCCATGAGAGAATAGATATATGTGTGTTGTGAGAAAACCAAAATAGGACCATCTTCAATAAACTGAAAGTGATGAACAATCATCCAATGTACCCTCTGCTTCCATGAATTAAGAAGACAACATACAATTTAAGAAACAACCAGTCACAACACCCTAAAGTTAATAGAGACAGATTTAAGAACTCATTTTTAATAGAAACATATTTAAATATGAATTAGCTGTTTATTTACCAGCATATAGAATCTGCTATGTGTTTTTTGATTCTTGGCCTCTATGAATTTTTAGTGTTTATTATTGTATATATTTTTTTTGTGTTCCATTTTGTTATGTAAAATAAGATGTATATTTGTCTTATTTAATGAAAGACCAGTGGCCATTGACCATTAGAAAATACACATCTACATTATCCAGTTGTGATTATCCACTGAAATGAGGGTGAGTCTTGGGCATAAATTTGTTTTTAGGAATTTCAAATTGTTAGAGTATCCATGTGGGACCAACCACAGCATATGGCCACAGCAGAAGGTGAATCACAATTGAGGAAGTTCTAAGCAGAAAAAATGTCAGTATGAATTGCACAGGTCCCGAATTTGAGAACAGCCTTGGTAGCTTCCAGAAAAGTTCATAAAGCATCCCATAAATTTTCTATGCCCATGAACCCCTGATGTGTATCTTTTACCTAAGAGCAGAAATGTTATCAAAATACCTGACTGAACAAATTGGTTCAGTCTGATGGTTTCAATCTCATGTTAATGACCAGAGGCTGTGTCTGAGTCCTGAACAGTAATTCAAAGGATGTGACATAAGTGACATTGGACACACCAACAACCTGACCCCCATCTTTCCTCTGTCTGTCCTCCTCTGTTGAGTTACAATGGTGCTTGAAAGTTTGTGAACCCTTTAGAATTTTCTATATTTCTGCAAAAATATGACCTAAAACAATATCAGATTTTCACACAAGTCCTAAACTTTTAGAATCTACTTAGATAAAGAGAACCCAGTTAAACAAATGAGACAAAAATATCATACTTGGTCATTTATTTATTGAGGAAAATGATCCAATATTACATATCTGTGAGTGGCAAAAGTATGCGAACCTTTGCTTTCAGTATCTGGTGTGACCCCCTTGTGCAGCAATAACTGCAACTAAACATTTATGGTAACTGTTGATTAGTCCTGCACACCAGCTTGGAAGAATTTTAGCTCATTTCTCCATGCAGAACAGCTTCAACTCTGGGATGTTGGTGGGTTTCCTCATATGAACTGCTTGCTTCAGGTCCTTCCACAACATCTCAATTGGATTAAGGTGAGGACTTTGACTTGGCCATTCCAAAACATTAACTTTATTCTTCTTTAACCATTCATTGGTAGAATGATTTGTGTGCTTAGGGTTGTTGTCTTGCTGCATGATCCACCTTCTCTTGAGATTCAGTTTATGGACAGATGTCCTGACATTTTCCTTTAGAATTCGCTGGTATGATTCAGAATTCGGCGGCACGGTGGTGTAGTGGTTAGTACTGTTGCCTCACAGCAAGAAGGTCTGGGTTCGAGCCCCGTGGCCGGCGAGGGCCTTTCTGTGCGGAGTTTGCATGTTCTCCCCGTGTCCGTGTGGGTTTCCTCCGGGTGCTCCGGTTTCCCCCGCAGTCCAAAGACATGCAGGTTAGGTTAACTGGTGACTCTAAATTGACCGTAGATGTGAATGTGAGTGTGAATGGTTGTCTGTGTCTATGTGTCAGCCCTGTGATGACCTGGTGACTTGTCCAGGGTGTACCCTGCCTTTCGCCCGTAGTCAGCTGGAATATGCTCCAGCTTGCCTGTGACCCTGTAGAAGGATAAAGCGGCTAGAGATAATGAGATGAGATGAGATTCAGACTTCATTGTTCCATCAATGATGGCAAGCCATCCTGGCCCAGATGCAGCAAAACAGACCCAAACCATGATACTACCACCACCATGTTTCACAGATGGGATAAGGTTCTTATGCTGGAATGCAGCATTTTCCTTTCTCCAAATATAACGCTTCTCATTTAAACCAAAAATTCTATTTTGATCTCATCCATCCACAAAACATTTTTCCAATAGCCTTCTGGCTTGTCCATGTGATCTTTAGCAAACTGCAGACGAGCAACAATGTTCTTTTTGGAGAGCAGTGGCTTTCTCCTTGCAACCCTGCCATGCACACCATTGTTGTTCAGTGTTCTCCTGATGGTGGACTCATGAACATTCATCAATGTGAGAGAGGCCTTCAGTTGCTTAGAAGTTACCCTGGGGTCCTTTGTGACCTCACCGACTATTACACGCCTTGCTCTTGGAGTGATCTTTGTTGGTCAACCACTCCTGGGGAGGGTAACAATGGTCTTGAATTTCCTCCATTTGTACACAGTCTGTCTGACTGTGGATTGGTGGAGTCCAAACTCTTTAGAGATGGTTTTGTAACCTTTTTCAGCCTGATGAGCATCAACAACACTTTTTCTGAGGTCCTCAGAAATCTCCTTTGTTTGTGCCATGATACACTTCCACAAACGTGTTGTGAAGATCAGACTTTCATAGATCCCTGTTTTTTAAATAAAACAGAGTTCCTACTCACACCTGATTGTCATCCCATTGATTGAAAACACCTGACTTTAATTTCACCTTCAAATTAACTGCTAACCTGAAGGGTTCATATACTTTTGCCACTCACAGATATGTAATATTGTGTCATGGCTGTGAAGATTCTCAGTCATCCAGGTCATAGTAAACTGTGCGTGGTAGAAGAGAGCAACTGGACTTACTTGAAGATTCTTGAAGACGTTTCACCTCTCATCCAAAAGGCTTCTTCAGTTCTGTCTGACTAATAGGGAGTATCAGGTATTTATCGTCTCATGGATGAAAAGCAATCCTAAGGTGTCATTGAGTCATCCTGTTGGTGTGGATCACTGGGGGCTGGGTGTGAATGGCCTAGAGAGTCATTGGGGTGATTAATGGGTTGTTGGTTCTCTCGGTCCTCCTGTGAGTCACTGAAAACACCTGTGTTTTGGTGTGCATTCAGTTGTCTGGGAAGTGTGCCAAAGACTGCATTGTAGGTGGCTGATAAATGGTGTCTTAGGCTACATCCACATGACAACGGCAATGAGATGTTATTTAAAAATATATCACGTCCAAATGGGCAACGATCAGTAAAATATCAGGTCCATATGGCAACGCAACGCTTACTGAAAACGATGCAATACACATGCCTCACCTCTAGGGGCGCTGTAAGACGGTCCCTTCGGAGACACCAGAACAATAGAAGAAGTAAGGACGCATGCGCATAAACTATTAGGCGTGAGACTTCATATTAGCCACAAAGTCAGGAAAATCTGTTCGTAAAATTACATTATAATGACCAAATACAATGAAAAGTATTTTTCCAGTCTCACCTGTGAAAGGTAACCCCATGTGATCTCGTTTGGACGACAAACCTGTTGGTACAGTTAAACACAGCTAATCTTTATGCTCCACTTTGACCTATCCAATATGGCGGCGAGGATGACGTATGATTCTACGCGGAAGGCGGCGTCTTTAATGGTCCGGAATAAATTGAATGCTACACGTTGATGGATTAATTTGTTGTTTCTCACCAGTGAAAGGTAATCCCATGTGATCTCGTTTGGACGGCAAACCTGTTGGTACAGTTAAACGCAGCTAATCTTTATGCTCCGCTTTGACCTATCCAATATGGCGGCGAGGATGACGTATGATTCTACGTGGAAGGCGGCGTCTTTAATGGTCCGGAATAAATTGAATGCTACACGTTGATGGATTAATTTGCTCTTCTACGCCCTTTTTGAGGAATGTATTGTAGGACTTAAACTAACATCTGAAGAGGTGAGATCGCTCCTATTTTTCCCTATTTTTGCTGGTGGGATTGACTCTGCCCTAAGGGCTATTTTCTCTCTCTCTCTCTCTCTCTCTCTCTCTCTCTCTCAATTTGCACCATTACACAATAAATATTCACAGTGAAAATATTTTGTAAGCGCGTTTCATGAACCAAGTTATAGGATTTGTTGACAACTCGCATCGAGTTCGTTACACTTCTACCCGGCGTGAAGCACTGACAGTCATGTGGTTGTGACGTCATCGTAAACAAATCCGTTCTACTCATTCAGACGACTTCACAACGGCAACGTTGCCAGATCTTTCCACTCTGGAACCCGTTCTCAAAAAGATTGCATTTTGGGCACCCAAAACGCCAGTGCCGTGTGGACGCCAGGCCTAAACGATAAGCAATTGTATCGGAGTCACCTGAATCCATTGCCATGTGGACAGGGCCTTAGACCACCACTGCTGTTCAGTGATGGCCGTTCCAAGTTGACAAAAATGGCTTCTTTAACTCCTCGCTCATACCAACGATCCACTCTGGCTAAAATGCGTACGTTGCAATCCTGAAATGAGTGTCCTTTGTTGTTAAGATGAAGATAGACAGCAGAGTCCTGACCTGAGGAACTGGCTCTCCTGTGTTGAGCCATGCGCCTGTGAAGTGGTTGTTTTGTTTTCCCAATATACGAGTCTATGTATTCCTCACTGCACTGAATTGCATACACTACATTGTCCTCTTTGTGTGTGGGTATTCTGTCCTTAGGGTGGACCAGTTTCTGCTTCAGGGTGTTACTGGGTCTGAAATGTACACCCAGTGACCCACACCAACAGGATGACTCAACGACACCTTAGGATTGCTTTTCATCCATGAGAGGATAAATACCTGATACTCCCTATTAGTCAGACAGAACTGAAGAAGCCTTTCAGATGAGTGGTGAAACGTCTTCAAGAATCTTCAAGCAAGTCCAGTTGTTCTCTTTTACCACCCACAGTGTAATATTGGATCGTTTTCCTCAATAAATAAATGACCAAGTATAATATTTTTGTCTCATTTCTTTAACTGGGTTCTCTTTATCTAATTTTAGGACTTGTGTGAAAATCTGATGATGTTTTAGGTCATATTTATGCAGAAATATAGAAAATTCTAAAGGGTTCACAGACTTTCAAGCACCACTGTACATGTCGATCCTGAGACACCAGACCTCTTCTGCTCTCCGGGCCTGCCTGATCCACCCTGATGCCCTACGTCTGGGCTGTTGTCTCATCGCATTGCTCCTGTGGAGGACAGCCCCATATGGATAGTCAAAAGTTGCACTTGGAAGATGGCTCTGGATATTTACAGTCATGTTTTTTATGGCTGAGGACTACAGTAGACTTGCTAACTTTAGGACTGCAGTTGTCATGAACAGTTTTGCACTCAAGTTTCCATTAATGAACAGTTCATAACTTTAACAAAACAAACTTTATATTAAAACTACAATGATTTTCCTGGTTGCACAGTTGTATTTTGTGACTCTGTAGGACACCGTTATAGAAGTGAGTTATTTATAATCATGCTATCTGTTATCACCTGAATGAGGATAGGTTCCCTTCTGAGTCTGTTTCCTCTTAACGTTTCTTCCTCATGTTGTCTGAGGGAGTTTTTCCTTGCCACCATTGCCACAGGCTTGCTCATTGGGGATAAATTAGGGATAAAATTAGCTCATGTTTAAAGTCTTTAATTTTCTGTAAAGCTGCTTTGCGACAATGTCGGTTGTTAAAAGCACTATTCAAATAAACTTGACTTGACATCTTATCATCTCTAGCCGCTTTATCCTGTTCTACAGGGTCGCAGGCAAGCTGGAGCCTATCCCAGCTGACTACGGGCGAAAGGCGGGGTACACCCTGGACAAGTCGCCAGGTCATCACAGGGCTGACACATAGACACAGACAACCATTCACACTCACATTCACACCTACGGTCAATTTAGAGTCACCAGTTAACCTAACCTGCATGTCTTTGGACTGTGGGGGAAACCGGAGCACCTGGAGGAAACCCACGCGGACACGGGGAGAACATGCAAACTCCGCACAGAAAGGCCCTCGCCGGCCACGGGGCTCGAACCCAGACCTTCTTGCTTTGAGGCGACAGCGCTAACCACTACACCACCGTGCCGCCCCTGACTTGACATAGATAATATTAATAAATAGTCCCCTGTGTCGTCTTCATTATTCTAAGTACTGATAAATTACCACCATTTGATCAAAGCAGATCTGATGGATCACAATAAACCAATAATTTGCTCAGGTACTGTGAGTTCACTGCCTTATAGGTCATTACTAATGTTTTTATAATCAAATCAGTGCAGAATTTTAATGGGAGCCTATGTATGTATTGTGGCCAAAAAATGGGTAATATTTTCAACCTTTTTGTTCAAGTAAAGACTTTGGGTACTGCATACTGAACTATATGGAGCTTGTTTATCTACCTACTGGAATATTCAGACAGCAATATTCCTCTTACAATAGTCTAACCGAGGAGTAACAATTGCACAAGGTGTACTTATTATGTAACAAAATTATATTTCTTTGCTCAGAAATATTTCTGACATGAAAAAGGGTTATCCTAGTAATATTGTTTACATGAGGTTAAAATGAGAGACCATCATAATCACACCAGGGTCTTTCCCTGCTGCACATGACATAACTGAAAGAGCATCAAGATCACTACATAATCAGAAAACTTGCTTCTAGCTGCCTTTGGCCTTAGTAGTAGTGCTTCTGTCTTGTTGGAATTAAGTAGGAGTTAGTCACTCAACATCCATTGTTTAATTTCCTCGACACATTTTTCAACCTTATTAAGATGCTACTGTATCTGTGACCTAGTTTGGCTGAAATACACATCCAGGCTGGACAAACTGATCAGGTGGGCCAGCTCTGTGGTCGGCATGAAGCTGGACTCTCTGGTGACGGTGGCAGAGAAGAGGTCTATGGACAAACTATTGAACATCATGGATGATGCCAGTCATCCTCTGCACATCATCATCAGCAGCCAGAGGAGCCTGTTCAGTGACAGAATGCTCCTTCCCAAGTGCAGGACAAACAGATTCAAAAACTCCTTTGTCCCTCATGCCATCAGACTGTACAACTCCTCTCTGGGGGGGGGGGTAACAGGAGGACAGAGGATGGGAAGGAGCAGTACCGGACAATGTGCAATATAATGTGCAATATAAAGTGCAATATCTTTCCTGCCCCCCCTACCTTGCCCTAACTTCTTCCCCCTCCCCCTTCCTCTCTTCCCCATATCTTAGTCTTTTATATTTGTATATGAAAATAATTTATTTTAATTTATCTAGAAGTTTTCTCTATTTTTTTTCTCTGTTTATCTGTAATGATGCTGCTGGAATCTTAATTTCCCTGAGGGAACCCTCCCAAAGGGATCAATAAAGTTGTATCTAATCTAATCTAATCTAATCTAATCTAATCTAATCTACAGCTGTGTGTCATCAGCATAGTAGTGGAAGCTAATACTGTGTTTATGAAAAATTATAACCAGAGGTTGTATGTGCTTGGTAAAAGCAGTAGGACTATAACAGAGCCCTGTGAGACACCAACCCTTTTATATGCACATTGACATTTACAAATTATAATAGCCAGTCAGATAAAACCTCTCATCTCATCTCATTATCTCTAGCCGCTTTATCCTGTTCTACAGGGTCGCAGGCAAGCTGGAGCCTATCCCAGCTGACTACAGGCGAAAGGCGGGGTACACCCTGGACAAGTCGCCAGGTCATCACAGGGCCGACACATAGACACAGACAACCATTCACACTCACATTCACACCTACGGTCAATTTAGAGTCACCAGTTAACCTAACCTGCATGTCTTTGGACTGTGGGGGAAACCGGAGCACCCGGAGGAAACCCACGCAGACACAGGGAGAACATGCAAACTCCGCACAGAAAGGCCCTCGCCGGCCATGGGGCTCGAACCCAGAACCTTCTTGCTGTGAGGCGACAGCGCTAACCACTACACCACCGTGCCGCCCCAGATAAAACCTGAGCCTGGAAATAGCTTTTCCTTTCATTTAAAGGTCCCATGGCATGGCGGTTTGTTGATGCTTTAAACAGGCTCGTGGAGGTTTCCGGATGTTATATCCACAGCCTTTCTCGAAATGAAACCTCAGCATGTAGATATAGCCTCCGGGGAAAAAGCCCCATTTCAGCGCTTTTCCCAGTGCATCGTTTTGCTAATGAGAAGCAGGAGGTGGGGAAGGGTAGAGGGTGGGGGCGGGCCATGGGGGGAGGGGGAGGGGCTTGACCAAGCTGCGCACACATACTCGCTGCTATCAGCGCCTGTAGCCACGCTGCTAAGACAAAACCCCGTTCTCCCTCGGACTCCTTTCGTAAACTCAACGTGACACAGAGAACAGAGAGTGAGAGTGTTCGGAGTGGTAGTTTACGAACGTATAATACCCTAGGCTTGAACACGCACTCCATAACCAAAGAGGATAGAAGCAGCAACTACAACAACATAGCGCTTATCCAACAGAAGACATGCATTGCGGAGCAATAGTCAAACATAAGCTCATAAGTTACAGTCAATTTCCAGACTAAACTCAGTTTAACAGAGCATGCTTCATGCTCTTTAGTTTTGTAGCACAGATTACCTGGCTAACTGCAGGAAGCGGTTAGCTGCACAGCTAATGTAGCCATTGCTAGGCTAACGCACCGATTTTAAAACACGGCAAAACGACCAGTTATACACTTACTTGTTCGGTGTTTGTGGCTGATGTGGCAGGGATGCTTGGTACGGACCCAGGCTTCAGTGACAGTTGATGTGCAAAACCTGCCCTGTACTGTCCCAAGTTGTGGAAACATTCCTCAGGAAAATGTTTCCGACAAACATACACCGTCTTAGGTAGACTCGACAGCGTATTATTGGAGTAAATAAAATTAAGCCACTGCGTCTTCAGGGGCTCTCCCTTCGGCAGTAAAAACAGACTCCTTTCTGTGTTGTCACATCCATGTACAGCGCAATTTCCATGTTTTGCTCGCTTAGGTGATGCCATGTTGTTGTGTCCTCCCTCTATGGTCTCCTCACTACAACTGGGCGGGGCAATCCATACAGTGGGTGGGAATCCAGAGGGGGGGCGTGGGGATCATCTCCCTTGCTGACGTAGTAAAGGGAAGAGCTTATCAACGCGCCGTTTTGACGTGCCATTCTCAAATGTTGGGCATAGTTTGGTTTACACATTATGAAATTTCTAGCCACTGGGGTGACTTAAGAAGGTCAGAGGAACTCATTTTAACGTTAAAAAACCTCAGAAAGTGAAAATTTCATGCCATGGGACCTTTAAAAAAGCACATTCCTATGTCTGCTTTACACTTCTCCACCCACACACATTGTAATGAAGCTCCCAATTATGCATCTAGGATGGTAAGCTAATGGCAACGTGATACCTTAAATACATTTTAGTGGTTTCACACCACGCACAGTGCATGTTTTTTTCATTCTTAATTCTTGACACCTGGCTGTTGACAAAGGTAAAAAATAATAGGAGAACCACCTCTCAGAGTGGACTGAATGTGTAACTGATATCATGTGATACTCTGCCATGCCAGTTAGACCTTGCTAAAATGCAATCTCATTTCAATATGTTAAAGCATATATACAGAGCCATGGCCTCACTTTCGTTTATAAATGCCTTGAGATCTCAAGAATGGCATAGGAATAGTTTTAAGCATTAACAATAAATCTAATATAATAATTTTTATGATTAAAGTGATTCATATAGGTAGCGGTCTGAGTGAATGACCTTGACGTCCGTAACATCACAACAGGAAGTGTATCAGTCTCTTCACCACTTCCGCTATACTAAAACACAGAGCTGACTGCAACTACGAGCCTCCATTTTGAGCTAATTTATCGCCATGCCACATAGATGTGTTGCTGGCCGGTAACAGCAACATGACAGAAGCTGGATTTACATTGCATTCATGGCCCAAGAATGTTCAAACTGCAAAGATTTGGATGCGTTTTGTGAGAAGTTCACAGGCACATTGAATGCCTATGAAGTGGTCTTTCCTCTGCTCTGCACATTTTACTGAAGACTCGTATGAGACCTCTGATCTGTTGAGGAGCGTTGGCTATAAGCCTGTATTGAAAGAGGGTGCAGTATCAACAATTAAAGAAAAAGAAAACTACAAGAAAAGGAAAGTATTTATTTTATTCTATTTTTTTTTAAAGGAAAGTGAGTTCAGTTGCACCAGTCCTCCGGGAGTGAGCCGAGGGTTGTTGGTAAAATCTGGGATGGAACGGGATGGGACATATCGCTCGGGCAGTGACCTCCCCGCAGTTGTTGCTAAAACTGGTGACATCCCGTTCCGTCCTGGGTTTTAGTAATTGCCTGAGCCGAGCAGTAATGTTGGAATACACAGTATGAAGAAAAGTGAATGAGTGGAGCAGCTGTCTTATTTCTAAACTGGATATTGCTGCCATCTCGCCCTTATGTGGAAGAAGTGAATGAACGGGGAACTGAACGAACAACTGAAAGTCAGATTATTTAAAAAAAAAATTGGCCACAAGAGGCAAAAACACAGACGGGTAAGCTCCGACTCTCATTTGGATAAAAAAACAACATGTTGTTTACCTGCATTTAGATTAATACATGTAACTTGTATTGTATATTTAAGTTACCGGTATAAGATTATTTAATTTGCTTCAGAATATGATTGTCTCAGTTCATCTGATTATTTAATTAGCCTTTTACGTTTTATCAGTGAAAATGCATGCATGTACATGTATGTTGCATAAGTTATAACACCTATCCTGTTTTAATGAGAGTCAACCCACAATCAATGAAGTCAAATCAGTCTTAGTTGAGCAAGTCGGTAACGGTATTTCTTACTTTCACCATAATTTTTTATTTATATGAGTTTGGGGGCGGCACGGTGGTGTAGTGGTTAGCGCTGTCGCCTCACAGCAAGAAGGTCCTGGGTTCGAGCCCCGGGGCCGGCGAGGGCCTTTCTGTGTGGAGTTTGCATGTTCTCCCCGTGTCCGCGTGGGTTTCCTCCGGGTGCTCCGGTTTCCCCCACAGTCCAAAGACATGCAGGTTAGGTTAACTGGTGACTCTAAATTGACCGTAGGTGTGAATGTGAGTGTGAATGGTTGTCTGTGTCTATGTGTCAGCCCTGTGATGACCTGGCGAATTGTCCAGGGTGTACCCCGCCTTTCGCCCGTAGTCAGCTGGGATAGGCTCCAGCTTGCCTGCGACCCTGTAGAAGGATAAAGCGGCTAGAGATAATGTGATGTGTGATGTGATATGAGTTTGGTCTATAGCTGTCAAAGGCCTTGGCCTTAAAACCGGTTCCTGCTGTGACGTCACGCACTCAGGGCTGGCTGGCTCAGCGGGGCAGCTCAAATGCCAACTTTGCGGTTGATTTTAACTCTCAAAAATATATTTTTTAAATTCCCATTTATGCAGCATACAAGAGTCAAGGATGGAGATACTATCCACTCAGAAATTAATTTAAAAATAAAGGCTCTGCGTATCTCCTTTAAAGATCTTGGTCAACTATAATGGGTTTAGGAGAGGAAAAGGAATGACTTGAATAGGCGCAATGCAGTGCACTGCTAGGGAAAATCTAGAAGAAATGATAGTTGTACTTTTTGCCTTAGATCATGACGAGTCACTCCTATCAGTATCTCTACTGAATAAAACTGCTGATTAAAGTACTTCTTTTCAGTAAACAATTTGAATCAAAGCACAATAATGTACAATGCCAATTCCAAAATGGTTGAGAAACTGTGTAAAATAAAATAATAATAATAATAATAATAATAATAATAATAATAATATTTATTTATTTATAAAGTGCTAAAACTATGATACATATTCTAAAGCACTGATACAGTACATTCACAAAACAATCAAAAGTAAATAAAAATAAATAAATACATAAAACAAGTTCTATATAAAAAATTATCCAAATTGCAACTGGTATGCAAGACGAAAGAGATGTGTTTTTAGGGCCTGCTTGAAGTCATGTAATCCCTTCATCCCTCGGATGAGGGGTGGTAAAGTGTTCCACAGTTCTGGGCCTGCATGAGCAAATGCCTTGTCACCAAAGGTCTTACAGTTTGTCTTCGGAACAGCTAATACCATAGTTTTACTTGATCGTAGGTTGTACGACAATTGACTGTGAGAGAGCAAAGACTTAAAATAGACTGGAGCAGTCCCATATATACAGTGGTGCACAAGCAGAAGTATTTTGTACCGGATTCTAAATAATACCAGTAACCAGTGAAGATCAATAAGAACTGGTGTGATATGGTCGAACTTGGGCACCAGGCATACTACACGTGCAGCAGTGTTCATGATGTGTTGTAGGCGGTTGACTTGATACTGGGGAATACGGTACAAAAGAGAGTTACAATAATCCAGGTGCAACGTTACAAAGGCATGAATGAGCACTTTGCAGGCGCCTTCCGTCAGATACTGTCTGATCTGTTTGATGAAATAGAGACCACGGAATGCCTTGCTGCAAACTTTACTTATGTGGACATTCATCGACATATTTTCGTCGAACCATACTCCCAAATTCCTAACATGTGAGAGTCTCTTGATTTCTGATCCACCAACTGAAACACTATCAACGTTCACCTTTTCAAGTTGTTGTCGAGACCCGATGACAAGGAATTCCATTTTTGAGTCATTCATTTTCAGGCAATGAGTAACCATCCATGCTCGCACTTCGGAAACACAAAGCTCAATCGCTTTCAAAGCCTCCTCTTCTGCTAATGGAGTTGCAGGCTTGAAGGAAAGATAGATTTGTGTGTCATCAGCATAGGCGTGGACATTAGGAAGATGTTTCTTGACAGTGTTGAATATTCCACTGGCATAAAGGATAAACAGTATAGGTCCAAGACAGCTGCCTTGAGGGACCCCACAATCCAGATTGAAGCTTTTGGAGCATAGGTTTTCAATCAGAACATTCTGTGACCTGCTGGATAAAAAAGACGCAATCCACTGCTTTGCTTTGCCGACCACACCAAAATCAGATTCTAAGATGTCAAGCAAGATGTCATGTTCAATGGTATCAAAAGCTGCACTGAGATCCAACAGGACTAGGAGACTGACCTCCTGTCTGTCCATGCTCATCAATATGTCGTTATGCACTTTTAAGAGTGCAGTTTCGGTTGAATGACCTTGACGATATGATGACTGATTCTCCGGAAGTGGTGCGTGCAGTGAACAATGTGCGAGAAGCTGACCAATAACTCCTTTTCTGGCTGCTTTGGAAACAAATGGAAGATTTGGACGGAAGTTCTTTAAAATCAGGTCCAACCCAAGTTTTTTCAGCAGTGGTATCACAATGGTGACCTTCCAGCGCTCTGGCACACGCCCCTCCTCAATCGATGAGTTGATCAGATTAGTGATAACAGGAGCCAGCACATCAGCATATTGCTTCAGAATCCGTGTTGGAATAGGATCAAGTCGACAGGTTGCGTTAGAGGAGGACAGAATGATCTTACGCACATCCTCCTCAGAAAGTGGCTTAAAGTCAGTTAATAACGACAAAGGGGTACGGCCAACAGCAGCTGGCTTTGCAACAGACGGTGTAATCTCATTAATATACTTTTTGATGTTAAGAATTTTCTTGCAGAAAAACTCTCCAAAATCGTTTGCAAGTTGAAGGGAATCAAGATGTAATGGAAGAGCACAGTCGTTCTTCTCTTTGACCAGGGATGAAACAATTGCAAACCGTTTTTTGGTATCACCAGCGATGATTTGCAAAAATTGGAAACCCTTCATAATGCACCAAATGTTTTAAATGGGTGACAGATCTGGACTGCAGGCAGGCCAGTTTAGTACCTGCACTCTTTTACTATGGAGCAATGAAGTTTTACTACTGTATGTGCAGAACGAGGTTTGGCATTGTCTTCCCTGAAAAAGAAGTCATCTGGATGGCAGCATATTGTTCTGAAGCATTTATATATCATTCAGCATTAATGCTGCCTTCCTGGATGTGCAAGCTACCCATTCCATGTGGACTAATGCACCCTATACCATCACAGATGCTGGCTTTTTATCTGTGCACTCATAATAAGCCAGATGGTCCCTCTCCTCTTTAGCCCAGAGGATGCAGTGTCCATGATTTCCAGAAATAATTTCAAACTTCAATTCTTCAGACCACAGGACAGTTTTCTACTTCACCTCAGTCCATCGTAAATGAGCTCAGGCCCAGAGAAGGTGGCAGTGTTTCTGGATATTGTTTATATATGGTTTTAACTTGTATTTGTGGATGTAGTGATGAACTGTGTTCACAGACAATGGTTTGAATGGTAAGAAGTGTTCCTGAGCTCATGCAGTGATTTCCACTATAGTATCATGTCTGTTTTAATGCAGTGAGAATACTGGTTTTCAGCCTTGTCCTTTGCATACAGTGACTTCTCTGGCTTCACTGAATTGCTGTAGATGATATGATCCCCAAGTTCTTTGCAATTTTACATTCAGGAGCATCATTCTTAAATTGTTGCTATATTTGCCCATATAGGCCTTTGCAAAATTGTGAACCCTTCCCATTGTTTCTTCTGAGATTCATCCTCTCTGGGATGCTGTTTTGTAGACCTAATCATATTACTGACCTTATAACAATTAACCTAATTAGGTTTTTTGTTTTGTTTTCCAGTTGTTTGTTGCCCCTGTGCCAACTTTTTTTCTGGAATATATTGCTGGCACTAAATTCAAAATGAGCATATATCTTTCAAAAAACAAGATATCTTACAGTGGTGCTTGAACGTTTGTGAACCCTTTATAATTTTCTATATTTCTACATAAATAAGATAGCCTTTTATTATCCTACAAGGGGAAATTTACATTGTTACAGCAGCAAAATATATAAAGAGAAAAAGATAAGGCAGTGAAGGAGTAGTGCAAAAGTACTAAGTATACAAAAATGATATATATAAAAGAAATAAATGACAAATTTAGAGATAAAAAAAATTAACAAATTTGCATAAATTAACAGTTTGCAGATATATAGTTAACATAAGTGTATTACAAAGGTGGTATTGCACATGTAAGTATTGCACAAGTATTATTACCAGTATTACCCAGATAGTATTGCACAAGTAAGTCGGTATATTGCACAAGAGCCATTTTAACCATATGTAGCTAGCAGTTTGCTGTAAAGTACTGACGCTGATAGTCAGTGCACACAGTATACGTTCAGAGGGGTTTCTATGGATGTAGAAGTGATCTGGACAGTATTGTTCATTATTGTGAGGAGTGACTGGTGCTGTGCTTGGTGAGGTGTCAGTTGTACAGTCTCACCGCAGTAGGGAGAAAGGAGCTGCTGTATCTCTCCTTAACACACCGCAGATAGAGGAGCCAATCACTGAAGGAGCTGCCCAGTGCTGCTACTGTCTCCTGCAGTGAATGAGATTTGCCATTAAGGATGACAACTTGGCCAACATCCTCCTCTCCCCCACTACGTCCACTGAGTCCAGTGCACAGCCCAGGACAGATCCTGCCTTCCTAATCAGGTTGTTCAGTTTTTTCCTCTCTGCTGTTGTGATACTGCTTCCCCAACAGACAACTCCATAGAATATGGCTGATACCACCACAGAGTCATAAAAAGAGTTCAGAAGTGGACCCTAAACTCAAGGCCCTGAGCCTCCTCAGCAGGTGGAGTCTGCTCTGGCCTTTCTTGTACAGGGCGTGTGTGTGATCAGTCTAGTCCAGTTTATTGTTCAGATGAACACCCAGGTACTTGTAGCTCCTAACAATCTCAATGTCCTTTCCCTGAATGTTCACTGGGGTAGGTGAAGAGAACCTTGTTCTGTGGAAATCCACCACCAGTTCCTTGGTTTTACTTGTTTTGATCTGGAGGGAGTTCCGTTGGCACCAGTCCACAAAGTTCCTTGTCAGTTCTCTGTACTCGCCATCATCGCCATCTAGGATATAGCCCACAATAGCAGAGTCATCAGAGAACTTCTGTAGATGACAGGTAGTTGTATTGTATCTAAAGTCCGCAGTGTAAAGTGTGAACAGAAATGGGGCCAGGACTGTCCCCTGTGGAGCCCCTGTGCTGCAAAGAATGGTGTCTGACACACAGTCCTTCAGGCTCACATGCTGTGGTCTGTTTGTGAGATAGTCTATAGTCCACGAGGTAAGATGATGGTCCACCCCTGCGCTCTCCATCTTACTCCTCAGAAGAGTCAGCTGGATGGTGTTGAAGGCCCTGGATAGATCAAAGAACATGATTCTAACAGTGCTTCCTGTCTTTTCAAGATGACAGAGAGATCTATGAAGCAGGTAGATGACTGCATCTTCCACCCCGATGCCTGGCTGGTAGGCAAACTGCAGGGGATCCTTAGCTGGCCCCACCAGTGTGCAGAGATGTGCCAGAACAAGTCTTTCCAGAGCCTTCATCAGGTTCTCACCTGATAAGCCTTACACGCCTTGCTCTTGGAGTGATCTTTGTTGGTCAACCACTCCTGGGGAGGGTAACAATGGTCTTGAATTTTCTCCATGTGTACACAGTCTGACTGTGGATTGGTGGAGTCCAAACTCTTTAAAGATGGTTTTGTAACCTTTTCCAACCTGATGAGCATAAACTTTTTGCATCAACCCTTTTTTTCGTGCCATAATACACTTCCACAAACATGTGTTGTGAAGATCAGACTTTGAAAGATCCCTGTTCTTTAAATAAAACAGTGTGCCCACTCAAACCTGATTGTCATCCCATTGATTGAAAACAACTGACTCTAATTTCACCTTCAAATTAACTGCTAATCCTAGAGGTTCACATACTTTTGCCACTCACAGATATGTAATATTGGATCATTTTCCTCAATAAATAAATGACCAAGTATAATATTTTTGTCTCATTTGTTTAACTGGGTTCTCTTTATCGACTTTTAGGACTTGTGTGAAAATCTGATGATGTTTTAGGTCATATTTATGCGGAAATATAGAAAATTCTAAAGGGTTCACAAACTTTCAAGCACCACTGTATAGGGAAGTAATTACAGGGAAATGGGAAACAGGTGCACTTTTGAGTATTTCGGAGATGAGGGGCACTGTGCTGCTTGGGAGTTGTAGTCCAGAGCAGCCATGTTTGGAGGCTGTTCCAAACTCAGATTTTCAGTTCTATTGCTTACACTATGCTTTTATCAATTTTCATCATCAAGCTGACAGTAGTACAAACCAGACAGAACATAGGAGAACAGAACTTTCCATTCACTGTATCTGCATTTTAATAGAACCCCAATTCCCCAAAAACCTGGGACACTATGTAAAATATAAATAAAAACAGAATACAATGATTTGCAAATCCCTTTTCATTCTATATCCAATTGAATACAATACAAAAACAAGATATTTAAGGTTCAAACTGATAACTAATTTATTTATTTTATGTATGTATGTAAATATAAACTCATTCTGAATATGATGCCTGCAACATGTTCCACAAAAGATGGGACAGGGACAAGTTTACAAATGTGTTACATTGCCTTTTCTCTTAAACACTTAATAAGCATTTGGGAACTGATGAGACTAATTATTGAAGTTTTGAATATGAAATTCTTACCCGCTCTTCCTTGATGTATGATTTCAGTTGCTCAAAAGTCCGGTCTCTCCTTTGTTATATTTTATGCTTCATAAAGCACCACACATTTTCAATGGGAGGCAGGCAGGCCAGTTTAGCACCCACACTCATACTAGTCAAGTCAGTGTATTTGTATATTTTGTAAAGTTGCAAAGCAGCTTTACAATAATATACAGAATGTAAATATATGAAGTAATGCATTTATCCCTAATGAGCAAGCCTGAGACAACAGTAGGAAGGAAAAACTCTCTGAGACAAGTAGAAACCTTGAGAGGAACCAGACTTAGAAAGGAATCCATCCTCATTTAGGTGATAACAGATTGTGTAATTATAAATAACTTGGTTCTATAACTGTGTCCTATATGGTCAGAAAGTGCAATTGTGTAACCAGGAAACTTTACTATAGTTTTGACATGAAGTCATTTTTGTTTGCAAGTTATCAGCTCTTCATTGATGGAGACTTGAGTGCAAAACTGTTCATGAAAACTGCAGTCCTAAAGTTTATTATGTCATTTGTAGTCCTAAGTCAGGCAGTATGGTGGTGTAAGTGGTTAACACCGTCACCTCACAGCAAGAAGGTTCAGGGTTTGAGCCCAGTGGCCAATGGGGGCCTTTCTGTGTGGAGTTTGCATGTTCTCCCTGTGGCTGCATGGGTTTCCTCTGGGTGCTCCGGTTTCCCCCACAGTCCAAAGACATGCAGGTTAGGTAGTTCTAAGTTGTCCATAGGTGTGAATGTGAATGGTTAAGAGGAGAAAACCTCTATAATAATCCAGTAGAATACAACGGGAAACCACTATTGTAATGTTCCCTAGATATTCTGATGGCTAAAACCATCAGAGCAGCCATGTCACTGTAGTGATATGCCAAGGTGGCTGGAGTCCTAAGCCATTGTATTTAAACTCTTTGTATTAAGTGTCCAGAGCTATCTTCTAAGTATATCTTTAGGCTATCCATATAGGGCCATCCTCCACAGCAGTGAAGCGATGAGAACCTCAGCCAGAAGTAGGGCATCAGGATGGATGAAGGGCTGTACTATGAAGTAATGCTGTTGTAACATATGCAGAATGTGGCTTGGTATTGTCTCAGTGGAATAGCCAGGGACGTCCTTGAAAAAGACATTGTCTGGATGGCAGCATATATTCCAAAACCTGTATGTACCTTTCAGTATTAATGGTACTTTCACAGATGTGCAAGTTTCCCATATCATGGGAACTAATACAGCCCCAGACCATAACAGATGCTGGCTTTTGAACTTTCTCCTGGTAACAATCTGGATGGTCCTTTTCCTATTTAGCCTGGAGGACCAGACATCCATGATTTCCAAACAATCCAAAATGTGGGCTCATCAGACAGCAGCACACTTTTCCACTTTGCATCAATCCATCTCAGATGAGCTCAGGCCCAGAGAATTTGGCAGTATTTCTGGATGTTGTTGACGTATGGTTTTTGATTTGCATGGCATTGATGAATTGTTTACCAACAGTGGCTTTCTGAAGTGTTCCTGGGCCTGTATAGTAATATCCTTTGTATACTCAGGTCAGTTTTTAATGTAGTGCTGCCTGAAGACTCAAAGGTCACCGACGTTCAGTGTTGGTTTTTGGCCTTGCTGCTTATGCACAGGGATTTCTCTGGATTCTTCGAGTCTTTTGATATTATGGATTACCAATAGTTAAGTTTCTAAATGTCTTGCAAATGTATGTTGAGATTCATTGTTCTTAAACTGTTGAACTATTTGCCAAAGCAGTTTTTCACAAACTAGTAAACCTCACCCCATCCCTGCTTGTGAACAACTGAGCCTTTCCAATTACCAGTTAACCTGTTTACCTGTAGAATGTTCCAAACAGGGCTGGGTTTTTTTTGGTGCATTTTACAACTTTCCCAGTCTTCTGTTGTCCCTACCCCAACTTTTTTGGAACATGTTGCAAGCATTACATCCAGAATTGGTGTATATTTACAAAAAAAAAATCCCCAAAAGTTTATCAGTTTGAAATTTAAATATATTGCCTTGATATTGTATTCAGTTGAATATATGTTGAAAATGATTTGCAAATCATTGAATTCTGTTTTTATTTATACTCTATACAGTGTCCCAACTTTTTTGAAATCAAGGTTGTAGGAGTTCATGGCCTACTTAATGCTACATGTGTAATTTATGTATTATTTTACTGCTTTATTACATGGACAAGGTCAAGTTCTGTGCATTATGACATGTGGCTTTGTTGCAAAAAAAGATATTTCACAAATTATTTTCTGAGAATAAATACGACTTAATGGTTTGATTTCTCTCATAGGCTTTTCTCTTTGAGATTAAGCTAATTAACCAATGACAGTAGCTTTTGTTTTGTTTTTTTGAGAAATGAAATAGCTGTAATTTATTTATTTGTTCCCTCAGCTGTATGACGATTGGAAATGATGATGATTCAATTTTGAACTCCTTATGGGGCAGTCAATGCAGATAATTTGGTCTCAGAAGGAGTCATTAATGTGGAAGACCAGCATTGCAAACTTGTTCATTAAGAACCTTGACAGGTCAATTGACTGCATGGCCCTTTTTGAGCCTTCCTCCAACTTTGGGAAGATCCTGTTGTGCAAGTTTCAGGTTTTGAAATATGTGGATATGAATATATTTGTAGCAGCATTTGTAAGTACTTTTTAAAAAGTCTTGTATGAGCTCAGTTTGACAAATTCTGTTTGTCAAACCGAGCTCATAAAATTCTGTTTGTTGACCTACGTCTCTCCTGAAGATTGTAGGATATAAGAAGTTGTCAATGACCAGAGGTTGAGTATACACTGCAGCCAAGTGTTCCAGTGTACAACTTTGTGTAAGTAACTGAACAACAAGCAAAAATGTTCTCACAATTACCAACACAAAGCTGTAGTGGAAGTCTGAATCTCAAAAGTAGCCAACACTTACATGAAAGCAGGGATCGAAATGGGCGGTCGCCCACTCGCCAATGCGAGTTGGAAAGGGTATGGGCAACTAGTGACAACATGTACTCGACCGAGTGGGCGACTGGCTCGCCACGCTATATATATCAAACTACTCACTGCCTTGATGGTTTCTATCAATGATTCTCACCCATTTTAAGCAGAACTTGGTCTATTTTACCATTTTTTATGATAATTTCAATAGATTTTGTGAGACATTTGTCAAGTTGGCATAGATGCGGGTGCCACCATATTGTTTACATGCACAGTATACACCGCTACATGCAGCATGGCTGCGTGAAGTTTCGTTTCTTCCCGTTCATTTTCGTTGCTGCCCGTGAAGACAAATGTAACTTGAACCGCTATTGGTCAGATAGATTAGACCCCCGCGAAGTTTAAAAGTCCTTGGCTTGACATTTCTGACAGCTATCAAAACAAACAGATATCGCTCAACAAGTATGTGGCCCTTATTCAAGTGCCTGCAGGTGATGAGAGGGAGTATGTGGCAGGAGATGTAGAGCCCCAGGAGAGACAGAATGAGGTGGAAGATGAAGATGACGAGGAGGCGCAGCATGATGGTGTATGACCCGATAGATGATGATGATCTGGATGAGGGTTTCGAAGATTGTGATGATAATGAGATGACTGAGGAAGAAGTTTATAGACAGTTGAAATTGATCACTTGTATAATATAGTTGTATTATATGAATAAATATATAAAATCGGCTTGAAATTTGTAATTATAAATACGGACCAGTGCTACTCCATTCGGCCCAGTACCTCTGAGAGGCACTGGTCCAAATGGACCAGTGCTCCCAAATTCCCGTTTCGATCCCTGTGAAAGGATTTACCTTAAAGCACTTTTATTGTACAAAGCAATGCCAGCCACTGAGTGGTTCCAGAAGCACAGTGAATATTTCATGGACAACATGATAGTTTTTTATTACACTTTCACTTTCCCTTTTTCCGCATTTTAATTTTTTTCAGAGAATGCCAAGACCAGAAGTTTTTTTTTTTTTCCCTCCTGTGCAAAGACCATAAGTAGAGGCCATCCACATCAGATCTGCTTTAATATCAACAGATATTTGATTAAGGTATGTAAATTCATTCATCATGGCATACCTTCAGCTTGCTCAGTGTACTGAGTGCAGGATGTTTAGTCATTTTTCCTCCATCATTAGTGATCGCTTTATTTGTGATGAGTGCAGATTAGTTAGTTCTCTGATGGAGAAAACTGCAGCTTTAGAGGTGTGCATCCAGATTCTAGAAAGGGTAAGTGAGAATGAGAGCAGTGTAATTTCTGCAGGGGAAAGTCTGGATGCCCTAGGTGGAGTTAGCAATCCCCCAACTCTGGCATTAGAGCCCTCACAGCAGGGGGAATGGGTGACAACTTGGCAGCATAATCGCAGAGTCAAAGCTACCATTGAGGCTTGCCCATAGGAGTATCACTTCTCTCCAGTTCTTCACATGCCAAACAGGAGTGTCAGTGCTTTTAACCACTAATGACTTTATTGACAACTTAAAAGGAGAGACTGATGACGCCGGTGGGGATAATGTATCAGCACATGAAGGGGAGACGAGTGTGTGGCCAGAGACCATCATGGAACACCCCCTGTTGGCAGAAAATGGTACTACATGTCAGCCAGCTTCATCACCACAGATACCAAGCAGCTTAACAGGCTCAGAGAGAGAGAGAGTGAGTCAGTGCAAACCAGAAATCGGGTGAATTTGCATCCCATGTACTGAAAAGATTTCAGAATAGTTGGAGAAAAGGACAAGCTAAATTTCACCAGCCTGGAAAGACAAATTGAACATGGGTTACAAAAAGGCTATGATGAGGGCGAAATTATAAAGGCGGTCATCCAGTCCATTGCACCTGAGGTCAAGCTAAAAAAAGCTACTTGGAAAGCAGACAGAAACTCACACTTACCTCTTTAAGACAAGTCCTGAGGACTCATTTCATAGAGAAAGATGCTACAGAACTATACCATTCACCCACCCATGCTGTTCCAAAGCAAAAAGAAACCCCTGTCAAGTTTTTAATCTGCACCATGGATCTCAGACAAAGTTTGCATCTGAACGAGCTAAAGACGGACTGACATATAACCCTGAACTCAGACAGACTCCGTTCCTGCAGTCATTATTAACCAGGTTACAAGATGATGCTGTGCATGCAGATATCAAGCCTTACCTGCAGGATCCAGCCATGTCAGATGAAGTATTGCTAGAGAAAATGAGTGCCGCTTACAGTGTGGAGCTAGAAAGAAATAATAGTAAATTGTCATTTGTCACAAAACAAAAGGCAGTGAAAGTGGCCATGGTTCAAGAAGAGGAAAGCAGTGAAGTTGAGCAGGTTAGTGGATCAAAGTAAAATGAAAGCCACACCCCTAAGCCCAACCCAATACTTGAGAAGCTTGATGCTGGTAATAAAGTAATCTGTGAAGCCCTCCAGAATCTCACCACTCATGTTGCTAGTCTCAGCCAAGCTAACACAAAGAGAGAGGAAGACAAACCAGCCAAAGCTAAGCAAAAGGCCCCTGGTAGTACTAAACAAAACCAGAGAAGATGCTCTGTGTTGAATCAAATCCAGAGGGGAGATGCACACACTGCTACAAGTGTGGTAGTAGTGAATACTGGTCTATGGGCTGCCAAAAAAGAAAAGATAATACCACCAGCACTTGTAAAATAGAGGTCTCAAATGACAATTTGAACCATGGTACTGCACTAATGAGTCAAGCTCCACTTTCAAGAAAGCAAGAGAGGACAGCTAAGCTAGTAAGACGCAAGAGTCTTGTTCAGTGCAATCTTGGAGGGATTCCGACTACAGTCCTATAGGATTCAGGATCCCAAGTGTCCATTGTGGATATAAAGTGGAAAGAGACACACTTACCTGATGCACAGATTCAACCAGTGCAGGAGCTCCTGGATGATGATCTACTGGATCTATCCACTGCAAATGGAACAGAGGTGCCCTATGAAAGTTGGATTGGAGTAGAGTTCAGTCTACCAGTTAACAAGGACAGTGAACTGTTAGTGCCTTTACTGGTTACTACCAGCCCACTAGCAAAACCAATAATCAGTTTTAAGGTCATTGAATAACTAGCCCAGACCAACATGTCTACCAACAGAGCAGTAACAAGTAAGTTTGTGCACAGTCTTGGCTCAGCATTGGATGTTGGCCATAAAAAGGCAAGAGCAGTATATTCAGTACTGAAAATGCAGAAGGGCATCTCAGAGAGCCAGATTGAAAGACTAGGAAAACAGGATGTTGTCATTCCCAAACATAAGCTCATAAAAGTGGTCTGTGGGAAACTCAACAAGAACAACTTAAAAGAAACAGCATGCAATGCTAGAACCAAATGAAGACATGCTGTGGTCTGCTGGACTACAGGTAAAGCAGCAGCTGGTACAGTTACCCAGTGAAGATAAAGCCACTATCACAGTCGTGATTGAAAACAACACAGACAATGACATCAGGCTACAGAACAGAATTGTATTTGGCTGGCTGTATGCTGTAAAGCATCTTGAGGAGAAAGTCACACCCACAGCACTGGAATCACAAAATGAAAGTGGGGATTTGCAAAAGGATGACCAGGTGGAAAGGTATCAGACAACAACAGTGAAAGAGTGTAATGAAAGTAAACAAGAGAAACAACTCTGGGACCCACCCATCGACTTCTCCCACATAACATCCAAGCAGCAGCAGAAAGTGAGACAGATGCTGAGGGAAGAGAGTGAGATCCTTGCTAGAGATGATTGCGACACTGGATGCATACCCGATCTGCAGATGAAAATTTGTGTGAAGTATGACATCCCAGTGGCAAAGACGTATAATGCCATCCCCTATCACCTATATGAGGAAGTGAAAAAAAACCCCACATAGGATCTACTCAGCAAAGGATGGATCCAGAAGTCAACAACTTCTTATTCCTCACCAATCATGATTGTGAGGGAAAAAGCCTCGACCATCAGACTCTGCATTGATTATAAACAGCTAAATGAAAAGACACACCCTGATCGACACCCCATCCCGAGAATCCAGGAGCTCTTAGAGAATCTTGGAGGAAACTCATGGTTCACAGTGCTCTATCAAGGTAAAGCATACCATCAGGTTTTTTTCAGCAAAGAGAGCCATGCATTACACCCTGGGGCTTATATGAGTGGCTCAGGATGCCCTTTGGGCTGACAAATGCTCCGGCTGCTTTTCAGAGACACATGGAGGGCTGCCTTGGAGACCTGAGAGATGAAGTGTGTGCCTTACCTTGATGATCTTCAGTAGGGACTTTGACTTCCATGTGGAGAATGTGAGGAAAGTCTTACAAAAACAAGAGAGCTGTGGAATCAAACTCGGACCAAAAAAAGTGACTTCTTTAAGAGAGAAGTGTGCTACGTGGGACATGTCATTTCAGAGGAGGGATATTGGATGAGGCTGTTCAAGCTCTGAAGAAAACATGACCTAAGAGGGTTAGAGAGGTGAGGTCTCTGGTTAGCTTCCTGGGTTACTATAAGTCATTCATTGCTGATTTCTCAAGGATGGCCAAGCCTCTCTATGAGCTGCTATGCCACCCAAAAACTGAAAAGAAACAGACAAAGGAGGGTCGAAGCTGTCACTCACCCCAACTGCCCCATCTCACCCAGTAGAGTGGCCAGCTCAACATCAGCAGGTGTTGGACAGGTTAGTCGACACACAGTCAGATCCTCCAGTATTGGCATACCCTCATCTTGAGAAGCTATTTGTGTTACATATTGATGTTTCTGAGGAAAGTCTTGGGGCCATTTCGTATCAGTGTCAAGGAGGAGTATTGAGAGTGATAGGCTACGGATCATGAACACTCACCCTAATAGAGAAGAACTACAGGCTCCACTCAGAGAAGCTGGAATTCTTAACTCTCAAGTGGGCTGTGACTGAGCGAGTCCATGATTATCTCTTTCATGCCCCTCACTTCACAATATACATCAATAATAATCCCCTGATGTATGTGATGAAGACAGCCAAATTAAATGCTGTGGGACATCGCTGGGTCTCAGAGTTAACAGATTTCCATTTCACTTTGAAATACAGACCAGGAAACGTCAACTGAGATGCAGACTTCCTCTCCCATCAACCAGCAGAAATTGACAAAATTATGAAAGAATGCACAGAGGAGTGTAGACCAGAGGACATTGCAGCAGTTGGAAAAGGACTGCAAGCCCAGAGCACAGGTAACACTGATTAGATGTCAGCCATTACATGCAATGAAGATATGCCACCTGAGTTGAACACTGTATGTGAAACTACAGTCCAACCAGTACCAGTCAAAGAGATTCAGGCAGCTCAAATAGAAGATGAGGTGCTAAGCAGTCATCACACTAAAACAACAGAAAGAGCACCTGAGATACAAGGATAAACAAAGAGCCAACAGCAGTGAAACACCTACTGAGGGAGTGAGTGGCCTCATCTTCATCTTGATAAGGATTGAATCCTGTGGCAGAAGACAATCTCCTGAACCCAACTTGTGGTTCCTGAAAAGTTCAAGTCACTGATCTATCAGCAACTACATGAGGAAATGGGCCATCTGGGCCATCATTCCAGCTGACAGGTTGACACCTTTAGCCAGAGAGAGATTATTTTGGCCAAAAATGAGAGAGAAAATTGAACATTATGTGACAAAAGTGTGCCGATGCTTGAAACACAAGAAGCCAAACAGGAAAAACAAGAACACCTCTGCAAAATATAACATCAGCACCTTTTGAAATTATCTCCATTGATTATCAACACCTGGAGAGAAGCAAGGGTGGTGTGGAATACAACCTTGTCATAGTAGACCACTTCACAAAGTTTGCACAGGCTTATGCAACACCATGTAAGTCCAGCAAGACAGCTGCACGCAAAATCTTTGATAACCTCATTTTAAGATTTGGCTTCCTGGCCAAAATCCACCATGACCAGGGAAGATAATTTGAAAATGAGCCGTTTAGGAAGCTGCAAAGTTACAGTGGAATACTGCACTCAAGGACAACGCCATATCATTCCTAGTCTAACCCAGCAGAGCATTTAACAGAACCCTGTTAAGTATGCTTTGGACACTGGAGGAGACACAAAAACCTAACTGGA
The DNA here is from genome assembly GCF_027579695.1 of Neoarius graeffei. Taxonomy (NCBI): domain Eukaryota; kingdom Metazoa; phylum Chordata; class Actinopteri; order Siluriformes; family Ariidae; genus Neoarius; species Neoarius graeffei. The sequence goes on from NC_083573.1 coordinate 81,267,311, forward strand.
AAGACTACTTGAACAAAGTGGTGCATGCATATAACTCCACTGTCCATGAATCAACAGGATTTTTGCCTTTTTTCCTGCTATTTAGGAGAGAGCTTACGTTGTCTATTGATCTGATGTTCCCCAGAGAAGGAGCAAATCCAGAGTCTCATGCTGGATATGCTGAGAAATGGAGAGTGTCAATGCAGGAAGCCTATACCATTGCAGAGGAAAACATGAGAAAAGCTGGTGAAAGAGGACAAAAACTTTACAACCAGAGAGTATGGAGCTCTGTTCTTGAACCTGGAGATCATGTACTGGTCAGGAACCAATCAGAGAAAGGAGAACCAGGAAAGATACATGCACACTGGGAAAACAAAGTACATGTGGTTAAGGAAAGAAGGGGAGCAAACAGTCCAGTGTTTGTTGTGAAACCTCTGGATGGAGAAGGTAGAGAGAGAACTCTACACAGAAATATTTTGCAACCTTGCCCTTACCATGTTGATCAGCAGAGCACCAAACACCTGAAAGAACAAAATGGAGACAAGAAGAAAGGCAACGATCCGGCAGATTCGACAAATTCACACCTCTCCCCCCCTCAGACATTAAAGACCCATTCACACCCCCTCTATTCTGTCTCCTCTCGCCTCTGACCCCACACCAGCACTCAAGATCTGTGAAGAGGATGTTTGTCAGCTTTTTCGCAGACAGAAGATCAGGAAGGCACCTGGCCCAGATGGTGTGTCACCCTCCTGTCTGAAGGTCTGTGCTGATCAGCTGGCTCCCATCTTCACCCAGATCTTCAATAGATCCCTGGAGCTGTGTGAAGTCCCCTCATGCTTCAAACGCTCCACAATAATCCTGGTTCCCAAGAAAACCACCATCACAGGACTGAATGACTACAGGCCTGTAGCTCTCACATCTGTAGTCATGAAGTCCTTCGAGAGACTGGTGTTGTCACACCTGAAGGACATCACAGACCCCCTGCTGGAGCCCCTGCAGTTTGCCTACCGGGTAAACAGGTCAGCGGATGATGCAATCAATATGGGACTGCACTACATCCTGCAACACCTTGACTCTGCAGGGACGTATGCCAGGATTCTGTTCGTGGACTTCAGTTCAGCATTCAACATCATTGTTCCAGACATCCTCCACACCCAGCTCACCCAGCTCACTGTGCCCTCCACCTGTCAGTGGATTACAAACTTCCTGACTGACAGGAAGCAGCAGGTGAGGATGGGGAGCATCATATCCAGCACTCAGACTGTCAGCACTGGCGCCCCCCAAGGGTGTGTGCTCTCCCCACTGCTCTTCTCCCTTTATACCAACGACTGCACCTCAAGAGACCCATCTGTTAAACTCCTGAAATTTGCAGATGATACAATGGTCATCGGCCTCATCCGGGACGGTGACGAGTCTGCATACAGACGGGAGGTTGAACGGCTGGTCTGGTGGTGTGGTCAGAACAATCTGGAGCTGAACACGCTCAAAACTGTGGAGATGACAGTGGACTTTAGGAGGAACCCCCCCACTCTGCTGCCCATCACCATCACCAACAACACTGTGACTGCCGTTGAAAGCTTCAGGTTTCTGGGTTCCACAATCTCTCAGGACTTGAAGTGGGAGACAAACACAGTCACTATCATCAAAAAGGCTCAGCAGAGGTTGTACTTTCTGCACCAGCTCAGGAAGCTCAACCTGCCTAAGGAGCTGCTGACACAATTCTACTCTCCCATCATTCAGTCTGTTCTTTGCTCTTCCATCATTGTTTGGTTTGGATCGGTCACCAGACAGGAGAAGAACAGACTGCAACGGACAATAAGGACTGCAGAGAAAATTATTGGTGTCAACCTGCCCTCCATCCAAGACTTATACTTGTCCAGAGTCAGGAAACGGGCAGGCAACATCTCTGCGGACCCATCACACCCTGGTCACAATCTGTTTAATCTTCTCCCCTCAGGGAGGCGATATAGATCACTGTATGCTAAAACAACCAGACACAAGAATAGTTTCTTCCCTCAGGCTGTCTCTGTGATGAACAGCTAAAATCCACATTCATATACAACCCCGATTCCAAAAAAGTTGGGACAAAGTACAAATTGTAAATAAAAATGGAATGCAATAATTTACAAATCTCAAAAACTGATATTGCATTCACAATAGAACATAGACGACATTTCAAATGTCAAAAGTGAGACATTTTGAAATTTCATGCCAAATATTGGCTCATTTGAAATTTCATGACAGCAACACATCTCAAAAAAGTTGGGACAGGGGCAATAAGAGGCTGGAAAAGTTAAAGGTACAAAAAAGGAACAGCTGGAGGACCAAATTGCAACTCATTAGGTCAATTGGCAATAGGTTATTAACATGACTGGGTATAAAAAGAGTATCTTGGAGTGGCAGCGGCTCTCAGAAGTAAAGATGGGAAGAGGATCATCAATCCCCCAATTCTGCGTCGGCAAATAGTGGAGCAATATCAGAAAGGAGTTTGACAGTGTAAAATTGCAAAGAGTTTGAACATATCATCATCTACAGTGCATAATATCATCAAAAGATTCAGAGAATCTGGAAGAATCTCTGTGCGTAAGGGTCAAGGCCGGAAAACCATACTGGGCGCCTGTGATCTTCGGGCCCTTAGACGGCACTGCATCACATACAGGCATGCTTCTGTATTGGAAATCACAAAATGGGCTCAGGAATATTTTCAGAGAACATTATCTGTGAACACAATTCACCGTGCCATCCGCCGTTGCCAGCTAAAACTCTATAGTTCAAAGAAGAAGCCGTATCTAAACATGATCCAGAAGCGCAGATGTCTTCTCTGGGCCAAGGCTCATTTAAAATGGACTGTGGCAAAGTGGAAAACTGTTCTGTGGTCAGACGAATCAAAATTTGAAGTTCTTTATGGAAATCAGGGACGCCATGTAATTCGGACTAAAGAGGAGAAGGATGACCCAAGTTGTTATCGGCACTCAGTTCAGAAGCCTGCATCTCTGATGGTATGGGGTTGCATTAGTGCGTGTGGCATGGGCAGCTTACACATCTGGAAAGACACCATCAATGCTGAAAGGTATATCCAGGTTCTAGAGCAACATATGCGCCCATCCAGACGACGTCTCTTTCAGGGAAGACCTTGCATTTTTCAACAAGACAATGCCAAACCACATACTGCATCAATTACAGCATCATGACTGCATAGAAGAAGGGTCCGGGTACTGACCTGGCCAGCCTGCAGTCCAGATCTTTCACCCATAGAAAACATTTGGTGCATCATAAAACGGAAAATACGACAAAAAAGACCTAAGACAGTTGAGCAACTAGAATCCTACATTAGACAAGAATGGGTTAACATTCCTATCCCTAAACTTGAGCAACTTGTCTCCTCAGTTCCCAGACGTTTACAGACTGTTGTAAAGAGAAAAGGGGATGTCTCACAGTGGTAAACATGGCCTTGTCCCAACTTTTTTGAGATGTGTTGTTGTCATGAAATTTAAAATCACCTAATTTTTCTCTTTAAATGATACATTTTCTCAGTTTAAACATTTGATATGTCATCTATGTTCTATTCTGAATAAAATATGGAATTTTGAAACTTCCACATCATTGCATTCCGTTTTTATTTACAATTTGTACTTTGTCCCAACTTTTTTGGAATCGGGGTTGTATCAGTAATATCACTTGTAAAATATCTGCACACTCATACTGTCATTCTGTGCTCACTGTTACTTATATATATATATATTTTTTTTTACTTATTTAAATTTACTATTCATCTTTGCACTATGCAACATATTGCACCAAAAGGGAAATCCTTTCTGTGATGAACAGCTAAAATCCAGATTCAGTAATATCACTTGTAAAATATCTGAACACTTATACCGTCATTCTGTGCACACTGTATACTTTATATTTATTTAACTATTCCATACTTGACTTACCTGGATTACTTGCACTATGCACCTATTTTTGTTGTTGTTGTTGTTTGCTTGTTTGTTTGTTTTGTGTATATGCTTTTTTATCTGTTTTGTACTATGAGAGCTAAGTGAACCAGAGTCAAATTCCTCGTGTGTGTCCACACACCTGGCAATAAAAGTGTTTCTGATATGCTGTGTGGATATGTGGACTGAGTCAAAACACTCCCTGTAACCTGAAAATTCCAGTTGTCAAACCCAAAGCAAAACAACCTTTCTGAGTAGGAACTAAGGCTGAAAGGCTCATTCAGAAAAAAAAGAACCAGCCACAAGATGAGGAGGACACTATTCAAGATAGAGGTCAGGTGGAAAACACAAGACAGCAGGAGCAGGGGATGAGCCAGGATCAAGATTCTGAAGTCCAAGAACCAGAACCTCAAGTGTCTGAGGAAGAAGCAGTGTCTTCAGAGGACGATCATGAATCAGAGAGTCAGACATTCTATGACAACATGTCAACCAAGATGTATCCTTACATACAGTATGAATGAATGAATGAATGAATGAACCCTTTATTGTCACTTAGTCACAAGTACCAGCGAAATTAGCTGTCAACCCGTCTGTACATATACATACATACAATTGACACAGGGGGAGTAGACAGGACAGGAAGACAGGGATGAAAAATACAGAGTAACATGAGGGGAGGGGAGGAGAAAAAAGCAACCCCCACACTGTGCATCTGTGGGGAGTACAGTGTGGGAACATAAAAAAAAAAAAACGCCTCAGCACATAAGCACAAAATAACACAGTACACTTTACAATATGAAAACTCGGGACTCGAGGGGGAAGTGGGTGAGGGAGCAGGCAATCATGGGAGGGGGGCAGGGGGAGGGGCAGAGGTATAGGTAACCCAGCGCAAATAAGCAGTCCGGTCCTGCAGCTGAAGACGGCACTTACCCACTTGTCACACTGGGGGTAAAAGCAGCGACTGTGGGAAGTGGGGGAAGGAATACGAGAGAGTCTGACTGCAGTGATCTTCAGGGGAGTTGTTGTCCCAGCAACAGCCTTGGTCAAGGCCAGTGCTGGCTGAGGGAGCCGAAAGCAGATAAGATTGGAATTGTTTGATCTTGGGGCGAGTAGATGCATTCTTTTACACGACTACTCTGTTTGTCCATTCTGGTCTCCGAATTGATCCATTTTCCTTTGCAAAGCCAAAAGTTTCTCTATGATGTTATCCATGTTGCAGTTCAAGTTCTGAATAGGGGTTTCCTCCGGGTGCTCCGGTTTCCCCCACAGTCCAAAGACATGCAGGTTAGGTTAACTGGTGACTCTAAATTGACCGTAGGTGTGAGTGTGAATGGTTGTCTGTGTCTATGTGTCAGCCCTGTGATGACCTGGTGACTTGTCCAGGGTGTACCCCGCCTTTCGCCCGTAGTCAGCTGGGATAGGCTCCAGCTTGCCTGCGACCCTGTAGAACAGGATAAAGCGGCTAGAGATAATGAGATGAGATGAGAATTTGATAACCGAAAAGATCGTCTGAAAACAGCATTTGTGTCCATTTTAGATTCAGTAGGGGTTAATCAGAATGTCATAGGACCTACCCACAATGGTGGTCACATGCTCAATCTAATATTAACATTCAGATTAAATATAGAAAATATAGTCACACTTCCACAGTCTTAAATTCTCAGATCATTATGTCATCTTCAAAATATGTCTGAACAATAATATATGCAACTCACCACGCTACTGTGTTAAATGGACATTCACACCAACTACTGCACAAAGTTTTATAAATTATCTCCCAGAGTTATCAACTTTGATTGGATCACCATCAGCCCCCACAGAACCTGATGAGGCAACTGAATGCTTAGTCAACGTTCCGCTATACTTTAGATAATGTAGCTCCACTTAAAAGAAAAATTATTATAGAGAAAAAATTAGCACCCTGGTATAACGATTACACTCGCACTTTAAAACACACCACTCGAAAATGAGAATGTAAATGGCATCAAACAAAATTGGTAGTGTTCAAATTAGCATGGAAGGACAGCCTCCTGAAGTATAGATCAACATCTCTCCATCCAAATAGAGGATGACAAAAATCCTAAATTCCTATTTAATACCATAGCAAAATTAACAAGGAAAAAGGCCACTATAGACACATGCACACCTGCAATATGTAGTAGTAACGACTTCATGATTTTTTTTATGACAAAATTGAAAATATCTGACAAAAAATTCAAAGCACTAATTTAAGGCCAGACAATTTAAGTAACCCTGTAGTTAACAATATCACTGTTTCAGATCAGCAATTAGAATGTTTTACTCCCCTTAGAGAAATTAAAATAATTTCATTAATGTCCACCTAAAAATATTCAACTTGTATACTAGATCCCTTACCTACATGACTCTTCAAACAAATAATACCAGAAGCAATTGAACCTCTTCTAAAAATAATAAATTCTTCCTTTAGAAGTGGCTATGTACCCAAATACTTGAAACTAGCAGTTATCAAACCCTTGATTAAAAAACCTGACCTTGATCCTTGTCAGCTGTCCAATTATAGGCCAATATCAAACTTCCCCTTTATCTCAAAGGTCCTAGAAAAATCTGTGGCACAGCAGTTATGCTCATATCTACATAGGAATAACATCCATGAAATGTATCAGTCAGGATTTAGACCTCATCATAGCACAGAGACAGCACTGGTTAAAGTGGTAAATGACCTACTGTTGGCATCTAATCAGGGCTGTGTCTCCCTCCTTGTATTGCTTGACCTTATGCAGCTTTTGACACCATTGATCATTCCATTCTCCTGGATAGACAAGAAAATATTGTGGGAGTTACAGGAATGGCCCTCTCCTGGCTCTGGTCTTATTTAAATGATGGTTATCAGTTTGTTGATGTAAATGGTGATTTTTTTTTTAGACATACTGAGGGGGTGGTACGGTGGTTAGCACTGTTGCCTCACAACAAGAAGGTCCTGGGTTCGAGCCCAGCGGCTGATGGGCCTTTCTGTGTGGAATTTGCATGTTTTCCCCGTGTCTGCGTGGGTTTCCTCCGGGTGCTCTGGTTTCCCCCAACAGTCCAAAGACATACAGGTTAGGTTAACTGGTGACTCTAAATTGACCGTAGGTGTGAATGTGAGTGTGAATGGTTGTCTGTGTCTATGTGTCGGCCCTGTGATGACCTGGCAACCTGTCCAGGGTGTACCCTGCCTCTCGCTCATAGTCAGCTGGGATAGGCTCCTAAGGCCTAAGGTTCTGTCTTAGGCCCACTGTTTTTTTCTTTATATATTATCTCTGGGTGATATTATTCATAAGCATAGTATTAGTTTCCAGTGTTATGCTGATGACACAGTTATGTTTCTGCAAAGCCAGATGAGGGACACCAGCTTAATAAAAATTGAGGAATGTGTAAAGGACATTAAACACTGGATCCTTATTAACTTCCTTCTGCTCAACTCTGAGTCAAGGCAGAAGTACTTATACTAGGACCACATGCAGCAAGAAGTAGGTTTTCTGATTACACAGTAACTCTGGATGGCCTTTCTGTTTCTTCACCTGCAGCAATAAAAGACCTCAGTGTGATCTTTGACTCCAATCTTTTGTTTGAAACTCATATTGATAATATTACCCAGATAGCTTTCTTTCATCTCAGAAATATTGCTAAGATAAGAAACATACCATGACATGATGCAGAGAAACTAGTTCATGCTTTTGTTATTTCTAGGTTGGATTATTGTAATGTCTTACTATCTGGATGTTCCAATAAGTGCATAAACAAGCTCCAGTTAGTTCAAAATGCAGCACCAAGTGTCCTTCCTAGAACTAGAAGATATGACCACATCAGCCCTGTCTTATCCACACTGCACTGGCTCCCAATCAAATTTTGTATTGATTATAAAATACCACTATTGATCTTTAAAGCAGTGAATGGTCTCATGCTACAGCACCTGAGCAAAGTTCTGGTCCTTTCTGACCTGCCACATCTACTTAGCCTGCACCTTTTGATTTATCTGCTGGTACCTCCTATAGTGAAGGCTACATCAGGGGGCAGAGCCTTTTCTTACAAAGCCCCACAGTTATGGAATAGCCTTCCACACAGTGTTTGGGACTCAGACTTAGTCTTAATTTTTAAGTCTAGGTTGAAAGCATATCCTTTTATTTTTTTTTAGTCAAGCTTTTTGTTACAGTTTCTCGATTGCTAAGATACATTTCTTGAAAGCTGCTCTCCTTTTCTCTAAACTGTGAACACAATGCAATTTTCAAGCTACATTCACAAAACCTCAGACTCTTCTTGCAAAACCAAACTTTCACCTCAAAACAGTTCAATCTGTGCTCAAAACTGAACTATGTTGTCAAATCGTGCCCTGAGTCAATCAAAATTAAAAACACTGCTGAGCAGTCACTAAACACTACATAGAAAACACAATGCTCAGGACATGAAGCTGGAGAAATAAATGTTTATTGTTCACTGTAGGCTAAATGCATGTTGCAAAACAAAACAAAAAACTGCATTTAGCACTTGTACAAAAAGACAAAAAACATAAATCTTGTTTTACAAGTGCTACTTGTAAATGCACAAGCAGAAATCTTGTGCATTTGCCACTTGTGTACAGTAAGCCCATGTAAAAATAAAGTACAAAATATACAAATAAGTGCATTACTCAGCCACAGCATCATGTCTCCGTACTGGGTCAGGCCACAGGACTTCATCCACATCACAGGCCACATTTTGTCTGGCCAGGCAACGGGGGAAAAAAAAAAAACCTGGCATACCGTATCCAGGCTTGGCATGCCTCCACACCTATGTCACCACAGGCAAGTTCCATGGCTTGCAGGAGATTTACCCTGATGTAAGGTTGGCATTCATATACCTTCCACCGCCATGAGGAGAATTCCTCAATGGGGTTTAGGAAAGGGGAGTATGGTGGAAGGCAAAGATTGATAAAACCTTGGTTCATATTGAACCACTCTCTAACCTGGAGGGCTCTGTGAAAACTCACATTGTCCCAAACAACAACATAGATGGGATGCTCATCCTGCTGCCCTAACAGAGCATCTTGCATGTGATTGAGGAAAATGAGGAGCTGGTGAGTGTTGTAGGGCCCCAGGTTGGCATGATGGTGGACAACCCCATGATTGCTGATGGCAGCACATAATGTGACATTGCCACCACGCTGTCCAGGGACATCAACAATGGCCTGATGGCCAATCACATTACAGCCTCTCCTTCTCCTTTTGGTGAGATTAAACCCAGCTTCATCCATGCAGATGTATTCATGGGGTCTTTCCATTGCATCCAGTTGAAAAACCCTCTGTAGAAATAGATATAGTTTTGTAAGGGATACAGAAAAAGTGATTTAGGCCACTACAGTAAATCACTACTTAGAGTAATCAACATTTGAATGTGTCTGGATATATACCAACCTGTACATACTGGAATCTTTGCTCTTTGACTTTGTCTGAGTTGCGATCAAAGGGCACTCTGCACAGCTGTTTCATGCGCAGTCTGTTGTGCTTGAGGACACGATCAACAGTAGAGAGGCTGACACTGTTGATACCCTCAAAAATTTACATGATCCTCAATGATCTTCTGCTCAATTTCACTCAGTTTAACAGCGTTGTTCTTACGGACCATATCAACAATTAGGGTCTCTTGGTGTGGGGAGAACATACCTGTCCTCCCACCCCCATGTGGCAGTCTTTCAATTCTACAAAAAGAGAACATGCAGTTACAAAAAATATACATGGAATACTAGGCCTACAAACAGTTAGACCAACCCTCCATTACAATACTACAATACATTGGTACAGTGATGTACTGAAACATATTTACTTAAAGTATACTGTGGTACAGTACATAGTATGTCATACAGTAATTGCTGTCAACATTTACATACTGTACTATAATGTCAAAAAAGGTAATTACCTGTTCTCTTCTCTAAATCTTCAGATTATGGTGGACACAGTGAATCTACTGATGTTTGGTTGTACCCTTTCTCCAGCCTCCCTCATGCTCATACCATGGACAAGAACATGGTCAATCACAGTAGCTCTGATTTCATCAGATATTACTGTTCTTCATCTTTGCTGACCACCTCAACCTCCTCTCACACGACCTCTTCCTCTCAGATTTCTATCCATTGTAGGGCCTCACAAACCAGTGCTCTCTGAACTGGCTTATATGTTCCCTCACATCATTAGCTAAATGTGTGATCAATTTTGAGTTGTTGTGTTCAAGTGGTGGTGACACCTGTGCTTTAACTGTGTTTGACTTTTGTCACCAGTGCTCATCATTATGCAGCACGGGTGCATCACAATGAAAATGTGTTGGCAAGTTGTGTCTAAACAGGTGAAAAGTGCTTATGGTTTTGCCAAAAGAGTGATTGATTCAATCAGTGGATTCAGGCAACTAAGCATTTGGTTCAGACAATAGGGTTTAGTGTTTTAGCAATTGAGAAAAACTGTAATAGATTTTATTAGTAAAATGATTAGATCTGGAGGGTCCTCACGCATAATGTTTTGGAAAACTGAGATGTATGGATACTGTCGCTCCCCTCACTCGCTCATTTGGGTTTGTTGACGGTTTAGTGGCTGGCTGCTTTATGTCCCAGAGTGCCCTCATGTCTGTTACCTACTGGCTCTCCCCTTTCAGTTATGCTATCATAGTTAGTCTTGTCAGAGTCCCTGCTTGCACTTAGTGCAAAATGTATTCTGTTCTTACTCTTTAGGTGACATTGGGCATACCTTCCAACCTTTTTTTTCCTCTCTTTACCCTCCCCCATTTCTTTCCTTTGTCTGTTCCTCTGAGTTACATGTTGATCCTGAGACACCAGTGATGCTGACCTCTTCTGCTCCTCAGACTCACTTAATCCGTCCTAACATCATACATCTTGCTGGTGTCTCATGACATTGCTCCTGTGGAAGATGGCCCCATATGCACAGTTGAAAGTCGCACTTAGAAGATGGCTCTGGACACTTACAGTAATACATTTATGCCTGAGGCCTACAGTCGACTTGTTAACTTTAGGACTGCAGTTGCCATGAATACAGTGGTGCTTGAATGTTTTTGAACTGTTTAGAATTTTCTATATTTCTGCATAAATATGACTTAAAACATCAGATTTTCACACAAGTCCTAAAAGTAGATAAAGAGAACCCAGTTAAACAAATGAGACAAAAATATTATACTTGGTCATTTATTTATTGAGGAAAATCATCCAATATTACATATCTGCGAGTGCCAAAAGTTGTATGTGAACCTCTCGGACTAGCAGTTACAGATTTTGCCTACTGCTTGCACACCATTTGCAAAACTCAGCTCATAGAGTCAAAACTCTACACACGAGCCAATTATACTCAACACTTGGAAATAAACCCTTCACATTTATGCCATAATGACACTCTGCTATCAAAACCTAAACTATACAAAAAAAACCCTAACAATCCTTTGTCGAAATGTAACTCTGATGACAAAACACACAAACTTGCACCAAATGATAAGACAGTTCAGCTCAACTGTAACACACTAGTCTACTTTACATAAAACAATCCACTCTTTCAGTTTCTGTGTTTTATTCAGCTCCACAAAGCAGATAAGGCACATAACAACCCCAAAACAGAAATATTCAATGATGTAGACTCGAAAAGCCTTCAGTACATAAACTACTATAAAACAAAGTAAAAATAAAAACCAAATGAAACAATAGTAGGCCCACTACACAGAAGCACTTCAAAAAACAAAACAACAACAACAACAACTTTACAAAAGCACTTCAAAAAAACAATTATGGGGCCTGCATTTTACAGTATGTAAATAAAACAATTATGGCGCCTGCCTTCTGTTTGGGTCTGGCCACATGACCTCATCTACATCGCAGGCAATATCCTCCCTTGCCAAGCATCAGGGGAAGTAGGCTCTGGAGTGCCTTATCCATGCCTGTATTGCCTGGACATCAATGTCTCCGCAGGCCTGGTTCATTGCCTGAAGAAGAGGCACACGGGCATGTGGCTGATGGTCATACACACGCCATCTCTAGGCAGAGAAAAACTCTTCTATTGGGTTTAGAAATGGCGAGTAAGGGGGCAAGTACATTACATCAAATAGGTTGTGGTTGTCGAACCAGTCACAGACCAGAGCAGCCCGGTGGAAGCTTACATTATCCCAGATAACAACAAACCTGGGCTGGTCTGGTCTGTCCTGCACAACAGTGAAATGAAGTGCATCTAAGAATGCAATGATGTTTTGGGCATTGTATGCACCTATTTTACAGTGGTGGTGAAGTAACCCCCTAAGACTTATGGCAGCACACAATGTGATGTTTCCACCACGCTGCCCAGGGCCGTGCACAATTGCCCTTTGCCCAATGATATTGCGCCCCCGACGTCTGTTCTTTGACAGGTTGAACCCAGCCTCATCAATGAAAATAAATTCATGTATTTGGTCAGCTCCATCCATGTCCAGGACTCTCTATAAGAAGAGATACATACATACATAATTACGTAATACAGTCATACATAATACTAATTTAACGTAATTACAGTATGAATAGCATATACTCAAAGTGCACAACTACACTACAACATGTGTGGAACCATCCCACCCCACCCAACAGTCCACCACTTCATGAATATACCTACTGCACAGCTCCAATTTCTGCTGTCAGTGGACTGACCCCAATTCTGTATTACTGTACATTATACTGTAACTGTAAAAGACAACAATACATACCTGAACATATGTACGGTGAAGTTCCTTAACCCGGTCCTCATTTCTTTCAAATGGGACTCGGTACAGCTGCTTCATCGTGACACTGTGCTTCTCCAAGATCCGGCGAAGAGTTGATATGCTGACCTGATTGACATTTTGAAATGTCCCTTGGTCAGCCAGGATTTCAGCTCTGAGCTGGTGGAGACGGATAGCATTGTTGGCTCGAACTATGTTTACTATTGACATCTCCTGTTGAAGGCTGAAGATGCGTCAACGCCCACCCCTATTTGGTCTTCTGGCCATTCTATAGAAATATGCAGACAAGTTTCATGGATTGGATTACTCCTTTTCACTGTATATTCCTTGTACTGTGTAATTCTGCACTGCATTGTACTTACTGTAACCTTACTTACTGTAACTGTATTGTACTGTACCGTACAACTGTAACATGTTACAAGAATACCACCTTTGCTCAAAAAGGAGAATCATCCACAGTGCAGTACAGTAGCTTACGTATATGTGATGTGGCTGTGTGGTACAGTATTACAGTACAATTCTACACAATACATTACTGTAGATGCTATTTGAGAAGAGAATCAAACACATACCTGTTTTCCAGCCGGAATGTCCTTATGACGGAGGCCACCGTGAAGCGGCTGAGGTTTGGGTGGACTCTAAGTCCAGCTTCCCTCATTGTCAAACCATGGTTTACCACATGGTCCACCAATGTTGCCCTAATGTTATCCGATATTACATTGCGTTGACCTCTTACTACACATCCTCCTCTAAGTTGTCCTCGTCCTCCTCCTCCTCTCACTCTAACTCTGCCTCGGGCTCTCCCTCCATCCATGCTTGCAAAGTTCTCCAAAAGGCTTAAACTGGGTCTTTTTTGTTGCTGACTAATTGGTGTTCAATTTTGAAGGTATGGGTTTTCAGGTGTGAACCAATGTTTAACCAATCATCCAATGTGTTTTATGTTTTGGATATATGTGTTTTCCAAATGGTATGATGAGACATCATTTTTTAATGGAGTGTCTTATGAATGAAAAAGTGTGCAGTGAACATTTGCAAGTGTGTTGTATAAGGGACAAAGTGTGTTGCTGAATTGCTACAACAGTGTTAGGCAGAACTTTTGTTTAAGGTATGGCACATTTTGTTTACAGTATAGCAACAAGAACTTCAAGTTATGCTACTTTGGTTTAAGCACTGGGCTTCAGTGTCTAAGCAACAGGCAAAAACTGTAATTTGAAGGTGAAATTCGAGTTAGTATTTGCAATCAATGGGATGACAATCAGGTGTGAGTGGGCACCCTGTTTTATTTAAAGAACAGGGATCTCTCAAAGTCTGATCTTCACAAGACATGTTTGTGGAAGTGTATCATGGCACAAACAAAGGAGATTTTTGAGGACCTCAGAAAAAGCATTGTTGATGCTCATCAGGCTGGAAAAAGTCACAAAACCATCTCTAAAGAGTTTGGACTCCACCAATCCACAGTCAGATTGTGTGCAAATGGAGGAAATTCAAGACCATTGTTGCCCTCCCCAGGAGTGGTCGACCAACAAAGATCACTCCAAGTGCAAGGTGTGTAACAGTCGGCGAGGTCACAAAGGACCCCAGGGTAATTTCTAAGCAACTGAAGGCCTCTCTTACATTGGCTAATGTTAATGTTCATGAGTCTACCATCAGGAGAACACTGAACAACAATGGTGTGCATGGCAGGGTTGCGAGGAGAAAGCCACTGCTCTCCAAAAAGAATATTGCTGCATGTCTGCAGTTTGCTAAAGACCATGTGGACAAGCCAGAAGGCTATTGGAAAAATGTTTTGTGGGCAGATGAAACCAAAATTAACTTTTTGGTTTAAATGAGAAGCATTATGTTTGGAGAAAGGAAAACACTGCATTCCAGCATGAGAACCTTATCCCATCTGTGAAACACGGTGGTGGTAGTATCATGGTTTGGGCCTGTTTTGCTGCATCTGAGCCAGGATGGTTTGCCATCATTGATGGAGCTATGAATTCTGAATTATACCAGCAAATTCAAAAGGAAAATGTGAGGACATCTACCCATGAGAAGGTGGGTCATGCAGCAAGACAGTGACCCAAAGCACACAAGTCGTTCTACCAAAGAATGGTTAAAGAAGAATAAAGTTAATGTTTTGGAATGGCCAATTCAAGTCCTGACCTTAATCCAATTGAAATGTTGTGGAAGGACCTGAAGCGCACAGTTAATGTGAGGAAACCCACCAACATCCCAGAGTTGAAGCTGTTCTATACAGAGGAAGGGGCTAAAATTCCTCCAAGCTGGTGTGCAAGACTGATCAACAGTTACTGGAAATGTTTGGTTGCAGTTATTGCTGCACAAGGGAGTCACACCAGATACTGAAAGCAAAGGTTCACATACTTTTGCCACTCACAGATATGTAATATTGGATCATTTTCCTCAATAAATAAATGACCAAGTATAATATTTTTGTCTCATTTGTTTAACTGGGTTCTCTTTATCTACTTTTAGGACTTGTGTGAAAATCTGATATTGTTTTAGGTCATATTTATGCAGAAATTTAGAAAATTCTAAAGGGTTCACAAATTTTCAAACACCAGTATAAATTACGTATGGTAGAGATCAAGAATTCTAAAGATTAACTTACATATGTACATGCATGCAATGATAGAAGCTGTCATGTGTGTAGGTTTGTAAACTCGCAGGCCCTGTCAAAACAATTGGAAAAGATTCAAAGATTTTTTTATTGTCAATTCACTATATATCCAGGACATATAGGAGAATTGAAATGCCATTTCTCTTTCACCTTACTTGTAAAATCAGATAAAAAATATTTATATTAAGAAAAGTATACATGTATACATATAGGTAAAAATACACTCTAAAATCAGTATCCAAAATAGCAGTCGTGCAAATACAGTACAATGTCTGTAACAGAGAAGGTGCTTCAAAGAGTAGCTTATGAGGTATATGAACAGTAATGCAAATGAGCAATAGCAGAAGATACAGGAGTAATGCAGATGATTGTAGTGTGATGTGCAAATGGATGAGAGAGAGTTTCTTGTGTGAATGAATGTGTTACAGACCAGGGGTAGGAGGTAGGTATTGGACAGAGTTCAGCATCCTGACAGCCTGGTGGATGAAGCTATTCAGTAGTCTTGCGGTGCGGACCCGGAGGCTCCAGTACCTTTTCCCTGACGGCAGGAGGCTGAAGAGTGAATGCGAAGGGTGGGAGGTGTCACCAGTGATGCTGATGGCTCTGCAGGTGAGACAGGAGTGATAGATGTACATAAGGGAGGGTTGAGGGGTACCAATGATCTTGCTGGCTGTGTTCACTATGTGTTGCAGAGTCTTCAAGGCAGGAGGCATTGCAGTCTCCGTATCATGCAGTGATGCAATCAATGAGGACACTCTCAAATGGTGCCCCTGTAGAAAGAGCACATGATGGGGGGTGGGACTTGTGCACTCCTCAGTTTGCAGAGGAAGTAGAGGCGAGTTTGAGCCTTCTTGGCCAGCAATGCAGTGTTGCTGGACCAGGAAAGGTCCTCAGCGATATTCACCCCTAGGAATTTGGTGCTGCTCACTCTCTCCACTGCAGGACCATCGATGGTCAGAGGGGGATGCTGTAAGTGACCTCTTCTGAAGCCAACCACAATCTCTTTGGTCTTCCCCATGCTCAGGAAGAGATTGTTGTCTTTACAACCTGGAGAGGGTCTTCTCCACACTGGCTGGAGCCAGACATACAGCCTGCTCATCCAGGGGAGGAGTGGTCTTCTGTGCTGGTGTGTTGTTTTGTGTTTCAGAGTGTCCAAAGAAGTCGTTTAGGCAGTTTAGCAATGTGATGTCATTCTCACAGGTCCGTGGTGGGGGTTTGTAGTTTGTGAGGGTTTGAATGTCATGCCAGAGAGACTGTGCATCTCTGGTATTGCTGAAGTGTCCAGATATTTTCTTGTTGTACTGATGTTTTGCCTCCCTGATGCCATGGAACAGGTTGGCTCTCGCTGTTACTAGACCTACAGTGTCCCCGGCTCTAAAGGCTGCGTCCTGAGCCTGCAGGAGCCTGTGAAGCTCTCCTGTCAGCCAAGGCTTCTGGTTAGCACGAACAGTGACTGTTTTGCAGTGAGTGACATCATCAGCGCATTTAACGATGTATGTTGTGATGACCTCGGTGTATTCCTCTATGTGGTCATTGTAAGTGGCTGCTTCTTTGAAAATGGCATGTGAAATGCCAAAAAGCAGTTTTGGAAGTGGTTGAATAGTCAGATTGTTGTGAATGAAAAGACCAGATTTCATTTGTCACTTGTCAGCATGACTGGCAGAGGTACCCAATCAAGTAACCCCATGCATACCAGAAGTCCTACAGGACATACTTGTTTAATAAGATGTTAATTGGTCTAAAAACACTTATCAGCAAGTTTAAACTTCAATAAATCCTGACAGATCATTGACATTACTCTTTAGATTTTTCTGATGTGGGTTTTTCATGTCTTGGTGGGTCAGCTGGTTTGGATATCATTTTGCAGGCCACTTGAGAGGTCTGCTCTAAATATTCAAACTCAAATTGTTCCTTGGTGCAAGTAAGGGGACATAGTGACAGGAAAAACCCTGTATCTTAAAGAATAGAGTATCTTAAATTCAAGAGTATCTTAAATTCTTAAATTCAATTGGCGAGTATCTTAAATTCAAGAGTATCTTAAATTCTTAAATTCAATTGGAGAGTATCTTAAATTCAAGCCAAGTAATACAACATAATATATAATAATGCTACATTATATTCCATTTCCAATAACCTGTGCCCACTTCCTCTTATTGACTCTGTATGAGTATGAGTGTAGCTCAGCAAAAATAGGAAAGCCAGGCTTGCTTTGCCCATCACAGCTTGCATTCACACCATCCTCTGCATGTTAACACCACACATAAGATCTACCAACCACTTCTCTCCTACATTTGTGAATTCCAGCTGTAGACACTGATCCATCAGTAGAAAGTGTCCCAGCAATAGACAAAGTTTTGTCAGTAGAAAAAGTGCCCCAGATGTAGACACTATTCCATCAGTAGAAAGTGTCTCAGCTGTAGATCCTCTTCCAGCTGTGGAGAGTGTCCCAATTCTAGTTTCAGCTAAAGATGAGGTTCCAACCCTAACTCAAGTTCCAGATGCAGATGAAGCACCTTCTACATCTCTGGCATCTGTGAGTGATGTGCAGCAGGACAAGCACACAACAGTAAGAACAAAACACAGAGCAACACACACACACAC